>NW_009260028.1:8859782-8861782 GCF_000687185.1 Egretta garzetta | reverse complement strand
TAGATGACAATGGAAGAGGAAAGGGCTCTGTTTTTAACATAACTATAATAAAAAAGTTTCTGATTTCTTTATAGGTGTCCAGACCCCTAAGCTTTGTTTGAACCTATATCCCAATAGCAAAGAAATCTTGGGAAGATGGGTTTTATTGAATTAAGAGTTGTTCTTAGATTGGTTTTACCTTGAGACTGATTAAGCAAACAAAAATCGGCTGACTATTTCCTACTTTGTAGTGCTGTGTTGGTGTGTTGTTGGCTCTTGCCAACTGTATGAACCAGAGCTAAGTGCAGCCTCTTACAAAGAAGTCCCTGGTGGTTTCTTCTGCACCCACGCGCAGGCTCTGGTGATGCCCACCCACCAGACCCTCATGGCAGATTGGAAGAGACAAGGTGGTGCCAGCTCTGCTTCCTTTTCGCATGTGGGTTAATGGGAAATGGGTAGTCTATGGCTGAG
The DNA here is from genome assembly GCF_000687185.1 of Egretta garzetta. Lineage (NCBI taxonomy): Eukaryota > Metazoa > Chordata > Aves > Pelecaniformes > Ardeidae > Egretta > Egretta garzetta. Next base: position 8,861,332 of record NW_009260028.1, on the reverse strand, counting down.
ACCAAACAGATTTGCAAGCTGCATGGGATTTTCTCACTACGAATCGCTCATGAATTTCACAACCTGTTGGCCCTGTTGAGGGCTGCTACAACCGTGCAACTGTGCCTTCTCTGCACTGGCCTCATGAGAAAAAAGTAGAAAGCATAAGTTCCTTCCTTTTTTGTTTTAAAGCAAACTCAGGCAGAGTACATGTTGCCCGCCTTTATCAGCCGCTGTGTCATACTTGGTTCTGTATTCTGGAAAAACCTTACCAAACTATACTATAAATTGATTACGCAGAAACAGATGGCGAGAACCTGGGAACTGCAGGGTACAACCTCCACTGTGCTATTCTACCAAAAAAAATCCAGCTTCCCACTAGTAGTATGAATGTTATTCTTAATAACTGCTTGAAATTTCCACATACTCATAAAATTCCTTTAAAAAAAAGACTCATTAGAAACACTGCGGAAATGGATTTAAAACAAAACAATTTTTCTCCACACCTCTGGGCTGACATTTCTTGGCAGCTGAAATTTCAAGCACTCTCAGCGGAGTTAACAGAAAAGAAAACTAACTCTTTGTATATTCAAAAAGCAAATCCTTACTTCACTGAGGCTGTTGCAGTAATGACCATCTCTATTGCCTTGGAGATGAGGGTATAGACACCCCCTCATCCAACTAATCTGCCTGGCAATTATGAGCCGGGACTCATTAACATTTCAAGTGAGGTCATCTTTCTCTGAAAAAAAAAAAATAACCTCCTTCTCCCTAAATGAAGTCACACCATTCTCTGGGAAACTGACTTCAGATTTTCTCCAGTTCTGCCCCTCATGCATAGGAGAAGCTCTTTGTAAATACCCTGAATATTATCCCATCGTTTTTCTTTGTAGCATCAAAACTCCCCTTCACCATGGTGCCTACAGAAAAATTTGGCACAGATTAGACCAATCCCATGGTTTTAAATCCTGATCTGCACTCTTTGCTGTTGTTTTCCCCATCTCTCTGTATCCACCTGCAGTGTCCCTCACAGGTCCTCACATCGACCATCTCAGCTCAGGACCTTTCGTTGTTTTGGCCTGCTTTCAAATTCTGGGTGCTACATCCACGTGGATGTCTAACCAGAATGATCCCGTCTGTCTGTCTGGAGTTCCCCCAAAAGCTAAAGTTCTCGCCCCAGCATCCCTCAGCCATGAATTGTTAGTGCATTGACAAGTTACAGTCATTTTTTTACACCCTGTTGATATAGTATCACATCAAGAACTAAATCCTAAGGGGAAAAAAATAGCAGTCACTCAAGCTATGTGATAGGAGGAAGAAAAACTCAACAACAGCAACAAAAAATTGGGCTTTCTGTATTTGTAGTGATGCAATTTCCATATTACCAACTGTAGTGGAGATACTGGAGAACAGACTACAACGCTGGCATAAAGCGTGACCATGGCATTGCCTGTTGGTTCTGGCAGGGGAGAAGGAGTTCTTACTCCCACTGTTGGTAAAGGGGAAAAGCACTGCTCCAGACAGCTTCATTGGCATATGCCATTGACCCACAGCTCCTGCCATTAGCACTG
>NW_009260028.1:8798597-8859680 GCF_000687185.1 Egretta garzetta | reverse complement strand
GGATGCCCCAAGAAGGACAGGGACTCTTGCTCTGTGCAAGGATCTTGTTCCAGACACCCTGGTTAAGGGTCATGAATTGTCTTTCTCTGCCATGAAGACTTCAGCTCAAGAGGTGACAGAGATTCGAAGAAAATGTTGCAAGGGAGAACCGTACAGAGGAGCAGAGCAAAGACAAAATTGTCTTTTAAAGACAGCTGAAGTGGTGGATGTTGCTGGCAAAATGGAGCAATCGCATTTTTTCAAGCTCAAGGGAGGTGCTGTTAGCTGTGTGGTGGCTGGTGAATCAGAAGGAGCACAGCCATGCACCAGCTTCTGTACATTTCCATTGGGCACCTAGGGGAGCGAGCTAGAGCTCTAACTGCCCATGATCCTGGCAAGAGGTAATGACTTCCCCTGACATACTGCAGGTTGGTACCTCGCTGCCAAGGCTGAGACCCGGCCCCCATTCAAGGCACCACACAGAGGCACCCAACTTGGAAGCTCTGAGTCCTTCTCTAGGTATGCATCCTTCATGAGTGTTGGTCCACCAAAGATATGAATTCTCCTGTGGGGATTTTTCTGTCTTTCACAATTTTATTGAAAATCAAGCTCATCTCAGTTTTTAACTTAGGTACCCCTGTAAGCACCTAAGCCAGAGATTCTACAAGTGAAAGTGCTTCGCATGGGAGTGTATATTTGGGTTTCCAGTCTTCTGGGTAGACAGCCGGACAGGTTATTTAGGAGCAAGACACATACCGGTGTGAATCCTCAGAGAAATTAATTTAACATTGATAGGTCTAAAACAAGAGGGAGATGGTCGTCAGGTTCCTTACGTTGGAGCAGAGGAGACTTGACCTTGAGAAGCAGGTACAATGGGCATGCAAACATTTTACACAAGGCAGAAACAACACCAACAGGAGACTCTCAAGGAGAAAGCAAGTACAGGGACCTTAATATGGTAGAATTAAGGCAATATGCTAGGATGTAGGAGATAGAAGTGAGAGTTCATGATCTTCTGGAAGAAAAGTGATTTGAGTCTGCATTTTCCATATTCCTGGATGTGCTCTAGGGACTAGACAGGGGGGAAAAGGGCCACATTTCTCCCCCTCCGTCCGTGTTTTGTGTGAGGCCTGCTCTCACAGATGCACTCATAAAATACTGGTGGGATAGGGCCCAGGCTTTGAGACCACTCAGTTTGTGAATGCCTACAGTGCTGTTTTATTTGTTGGACGGCTCGTTATGGCCAAGACACAGAGAGTAATGTGTGAGTCCGTACCTCTATGGTATATGGCCTAGGTATGAAGAAAATTACTGGATGAAAGTGGGGTAGCTAGTTTAGGCAGTTCTACCTTTAGGGTGGCAGCTCAGTGGGAGGTTTAAGGATTTAATTTTTGGCCTTTGGCATATAAATTCTTTTGTGGAGCCTATGTATCGAATATAAAGGCAGACTCAATGACTTAACAACCTACACATTACCCTGACTTTCCTGCTCTGAGCCAAGTAGAGTGCAGTTTAAATTTGCTATATGTAATCATCATTACACTAAATTTGAGTTCTTTGTGTACATATTAAAGAAACTAAAAGCAAATATTGATAGCCCCAGTGGTAACTAGATGTAAAAGCAAAAACCTTGGGCAACTGATGAAAGACAGGGACGTGGATATAACATGGGAAGAAATACACACCAAAATGTAAGAAGAAAAATCCTGGTTGATTGGTTCCTAATGTAGTAAAACAATTCACCCTGGGACTTGTAAAATAACTGTGAGAGCTTAAAGTGGTTCAAATTGGCAGTTCCAGCACAGTCCCGGAGGACACAAGGCAATAGCCATGTTTAAAACCTATTGCTGAGTTACTAGGAAGGCTGAGGAGCCAGCCCAGGGGTTAGGACATGGGAGCAGGACGTGCACTGGGGCTGGGGAGAGATTGCCTCTCCTCTTAACCTCTCTTCTTTGCATCGTTTCTGGTAAGAGTTGAGAAACTTTGTCTCCAGGATGCCCAGCATTGCTGCTCCCTCTGGCCTTCCAGGACCCTTGTACAACTCTTGTGCTTTAAAATTTCTTCCATGTGAAGCTGTACTGGAAAATCTATGCAGTGCTTTAAGTATGGGACCTGTTCTTCAGAAGACCAAACCCATTCAAAATGGAAGGCCCTTTCTATTGGCCATGCCCACTACAGTTAGATATGAGAAAAGAAACCAGACCAGATCTGCAGGCTTACACATGGGTTATCGCAGGAATAACTCACCCCAGCTGCCTTCGCAGATGCTTGCAGGACCATGCACTGGGCCTTCAGTGAGGGCTTACTGCAGGTTTTTCAGTACAGTTCTTCTCACCTATGGCAGACAAATGTGGAGCAGAGCCTGAAAGCCCACCCCCATGAACCAGAGAGACTCGACGGTCGGTCTGCAGGGCGCTGACGATCACAGGTGAGTGTACCTGCATGATCAGATCTTTGCCTGCTGATGAATTGGTAAGGCTGTGATGTGTGATCCCATCAAACCACAGGGCTTCATCGAGCTTCCCCAACACTCCTCACAGACCTCACCTCATTTCTGGGCTCTCTTTGGGTTTCATAAGCCTGAAATGCTCCCCAGGATGCACAGACACAGCAGTGGCTTTGCTCTGGTAAGACTGCCTGGCCCATGGGCCATGCGGACACCATCTGAGCCCCGCACCCCCCTGCACGTCACATAACGGGGCTGCACGGTGTGACACAAAACTTCCGTACAGCCCTTTTCTTTCACTGAACTACATGTATTAAGCAAACCACCAGGCACCATGGGATAACATGACAGAACTTGACTCTGAAAGCACTCCGCAGGTATTCAGGGAATTATAATAGCTTTGTCAGGTCATGGTCTGAAAGCTGTTAAGTCTGACATCACTTGATCATCCAAAGTTATGTAATGTTGGTATTATTTTTTATTGCATAGCCTGTTTTCCTCTGCTTGGATGGAAGCTCTTTGCTCCTTACCTCTGAGAAAGTCTTATTTGTGCCTCTGCTAGTCTGCGGGGACAGAGCTCGTGCCCACCTTCTCGTGTTGGTGGCCCCTTGCAGTGACAGTCCTGGGGAAGCCGAGGCCTTCATCGCAGGAGCAGTGACGAGTAGCCAGCAGTGGCACCACCTTCAAACAGCTGTGCTACTTGCAAATGAATGCCTGCCCCTAGACTTGTATAATTAAGCAGAAAACTGAGCCAACCACGCAGCACAGCTGTCCCTGTCTGTTCCCTAGCTCTCTGGATACCCATGCACCACGTAAATCAGCTGAGAGTGAACAGAGAGAGGGTTTTGTCCCTCATCTCCCTACTCACTGGCCAGCACAGTTTGAGAGGTACAGGATGGATAGTGATATAGGGAATATAGCTAACATAGCAGTCAGAAGTATGACCGCATTACAGCTCTAATGCAGCTAGTGAGGAGATTGCAGCATTACACAGCATTGTAGCAGAGGTTTCAGCATCAGGTGTTCAGTGTTCCTGGAGGCTTTTCCAAGTACACACCATAATGTTATAGCTTCTTTGCTACTCAGTGCGTGACTTGTTTGGCGTTAAGCTTGCTTGGGTACATCTGCCTGAGCTGCGGTTGTGTTTCCTAACCATATTTCAGACGTAGCCAGAGGATGAAGGCGGCTAAGGAGGACGTACACCTCTAAGGATTTGCTCCACGGCACGAGATTTCCCCTGGTTATTCACCGAGTGGTAGCTTCCTCGCTGCCCTGCCCAGAGCTGCACCAGGAGGCACATGCTAGCCCCAGCTTTGAGACAGCACGGAGCAAAGAGGTGCCTCAACACACGTGGGGTGGCACGTGTGCAGGAGGAGCTGACAGTGATGCACAAGTTCCCTGCATATTCGTCCTCACCGAGGCAAATGCTATTTTCCAGCAGTATAAGGAAATCAGCTGCAGAATTATTAAAGAAAGAACAGTTCATTGTGTCTAAGGTAAACAGTTTGGTAAAGGAGATGTCTACACATGGTGCAAAGTAATATTGTAATGTAATACTGTAATGTAATAATAATAATAAAATAATAATTCAATAATTAATGTAATAATTGAAGCTTGCGTGCTTCCACTCTTCCCCTTAAGTTTTGTGGAACTGGGCTTACAAAAACACCAGCAAGACCCAACCAATTATCAGGAAAGCGATCAAAGTCTTTTTCACGTGGAATGGCAAGTGAAGAAGACATGTTTCATCAAGGCCAGCTCCAGCCGCTTTGTTTGGCTTCCATCATTATAAATGCAATATTTGTGCAGCACTCATTGCACGTGAACGGAGGCTGCTACTGGCTCGGAGGCACGCCATGCACCTCCCGACTGACCAGGGATGGGTGAGACCTGCCCCAGCCCTTCTGTCCTGCAGAAAAGAAGGGCAGGGAGCTTGACTAAAGGCTAGGCTGCTCTTATTCAATAGAGACGTGGACCGGACATCTTTGCTGCCGAGAACTGTGGTGCTTGCCCATGCTGCATTTCTCCTCCATGAAAAAAGTTTCTCATCTTGAACATAAAAAGCCAGGCTGCTGTCTTGTCCTGCTGCTAGTGCGATGCCTGGGGCAAAGCCGTGTCAGGTTTAAGTAGTAGATTATGGATGACAGTGAGTGTTTCAGCAGCTCCACTCCTGAGCACCTTCAGTGAGGGAAAGCAGACACGAAGCTTTCCAGCTCTGTTCTCACCTCCTCTGAGCAGTGGTGCACACCGCAGACATCTATCAGCCCCCGTGACGCCCTGGCAGGCTCTCTGCTATTGATGGGTTGGAGGAATTTTTCATTTCAGATTTTACGCCTTTCACAAGTTCCTTCTCAGGATCCCTCTTGGCTTGCCTTATTACGGCTTCACCGTTAGCTTGCCAGAGCACATGATCACTTCTTTCCTTGTTTTGACACATTTTTATGACATTGGGACAAAGAGGTAATGGAGGCGTACCATTACCCACCTATCTGCCTCCTTGCACCCCCCTCCCCCTCAGGTAAGGTTCACATTGGTTACTACCACTTCTCAAATGCAGACATTTTTTGGAATTGTGCAATAAAGGGGAGGTGGGAGGTGGGGAGGGGTTGCTGCAGAAGATGAGTGAATGATGTGTTTTTGGAAGCAGAGGCTATTCAGTTTCCAGTGCCTGCAGAGACGCTTTAGGCTGAAGTTTATACTGTTAGATTAGTTTGCTCCTTGCTTCATGCTTGGCTTCTTGGCCCGTCAAGTCTGGGGTTAAACATTTTAGTGTCTTTGGCAAGGAAAACCAGGTATGGCTGAAATGGTATTTCGCTGCACACCAACTTTGAGGCCTGCAAACCAGCAATGTGAGGTGCGAGAAAGGCACCGCCAGGTAAGAAGGGGCTTTTGGGGCCGTCCCATCTCGCTCATCTCTGCCGTGCACCGTTTGCACGCAAAGGGGTCGTGGTGGCTTTTCCAACTAGCAGGGCCCTTTTGTGCTTTACCACTGAAAATGCGTGAAGAGCCCCATCCCACAGACAGCTGGCAGCAGAGGCCCTTGACCCCGGGCTGCTGGCTCTGCTGCTCCAGAGGAGCCCTGCCTGGCCCTGCCATGCTGGCAACCCGACAGCTGGTGGTTTGGACCTGGCCAGGCCACCTATGCAGTCTTGCCTCCCTCTGTTTTATTTAGCTTAGAGAAGCCTACATGTTATCTTAAAGCTGAAGAAACCTTCTTTGTAAACGTTTTTATGGTGGTTTTTTTTAACCACAGAGTGACCAGGCCAACAAAGGTTAGGTGCCCTCATGCAGAGGAGGAGAGGAGGTCTCCAAGGCCTCCATGAGGGCACTGATCAAGTTTTGTCTGTGGAGGTTCATGCGCTCTCCTCAGGAGGTGCTGGTGTGGTGCCTGTGTTGGCTGCCATTGCAGCCGCCTGTGTCGTGGAGGGGGAGCAGTTTCACACTGGGTGCAGAAGACCTGGAAGAGAGAGTCCTCCTGCAGTGGCTCAGCAAGCAACAGCGATCCAGACTCCCTGCAGACACAGTTCCAGGTTACAGTGGGCTCCAAGTCATGTTTGGCAGCGGTGGGCAAAAACATTGTGTTTGTCCTGCAGGACCCTCCCACTCATGGATGTGCTTTGCGCCTCAGCAACATTCAAGCCACCACTGAAAAAGTACAAGTGGCTTGAGGGGCCTGGCTATTATTATATGACCAGGTGTAGCCTAGTTGCATTTTGTTCGTGTGTGTTTTTTTTTTTTTTTTTTTTTTTTTTTTCCAGATTTTGCTTGTGGATGATGTGGCTTGCATCTCAGAGAAAGCAAATACATCCTGCTGTTGTTGGAATACCCCCAGGCAAGGGAAGACATGTACATTATAGGTGTTCCCACTCTGTTTCTCCAGTAGTAGTCCTACAAAATGGAAAAATGACAGCCCTTCCAAATGGGCTGGGCATGGCATGGCATGGCATGGCATGGCACGGCATAGCATGGCACAGCAAGTCAGGGAACATGGATGGCAGGCAGATACAGGAATCCTGTTAGTTGTTTCCTTGTCAGAAAGGAGTCTGTGCTGGATGAGTGCCCACGCTACCTTGTCTGATGAGCAACACTCAGTGGGACAGGATCTTGCAGAATAAGACTACAGATCTTGACCATCAGCAAGGGCACATCCCATGGTTGCCAAAAGAGTAGTGTGAGACCCAATAGATGCATAGATGCTGGTAGACCTGTGCTAAGGTGCATTCCCCCCGGTGTGACATCTGGCTGCAGCTAGCCGGCTGCCGAGGGCTGTGGGAAGGCGACCAGCCTGCCCTCCTCATTCAATGCAAGGGAAGACCACTGGTATGCTACTTCTTCTTGCTGATCCTCCATATAGGGATCATTAAGTGGTGTGTTCCCCTGAAAGTTTGCCCATCCTCAAGCAGATGCTCCTGAAGAACCGAAAAAAGTCGAAGGCAAAGCCTGCATAGCTCATTTCCCTGCTGGGGACACTACCAATGTCTTGGCTTAAAACTGGTTTCTCTTCCTGGCAGTGGAGGTCAAAGTGTTAATGCTCTGAGTTTCCTGAAAATTTATCATCTTCAACTTTATCTTGAAGAACTATGATTAATAATGTTCTACTATTTTCAGATTAATCTGAATTTCTCATCTCTGTCAGAAACTGCGGTCCTGATTCTCTCGCTGGCAAACCCGAGTACACAGAGCAATTGTTCTGATTTCAGTGGAGTTGCGGTAGCAGTCTGCAGCTGAGAGCAGGTTTTGGCTCTTCATACTGATTCTACAATTGCTTCATATATCCCTCCCAATGCCATAAATATTGGTGCTATTTTAGGCTAATGGTGTTTTTCTTTATAAGCCTAGCCCCATCGGAAGTTTCCTGCCCATATTTGGGTAAGTAACAAAGGACAAATATGATCTTTTTTTTTTTTTCCCTTTTAAGTTGTTAAACTTCAACAATAATAAAGGTATTATGTGGAGTCATCTCAAAAATATATCCCATATATCATTCTGAGATAAAGATCTTTGTCTGAGACTTTGTCTGAAAAGGATAATGTTTCATTCCTGGCGCCTGTGAGTCTACTCTTTCTAGCATAATACATATTTGTTATACAGTTACTAGACCTGGCTAGGTACAATGCCCAAAAATCAGTTTGCGCTTTTTTTTGCCAATTAAGAAAGCTCATCGGCCCATTGCTTCTTCCCTACCTGCTGAATGCTAACCAAAACACTAGGGAACTGATGGAGGCAGTGGGAAAGTTCTCGTGTCGCTAGGTGTTTTCCATGAGGGTGTAAGTTGTGGTGGAGCACAGGAGGGCTTGCAGTCATAGAGCGATTTGGGTACATTTTAAAATACCCACACAGTCGTTTTCTTTGGTGGAAATTAGGGGAATGGAAATTAGGATATGCCTCTGTGTTTCAGGAGGGGTGTGTGAGAAATCAGTCCCTACAGAAATTACAGCTCTGTTGAAGTTCTCCTTAAAATTTTGTTGAGTTCAGGGAATAATTTAAAACCCCAGGCTCCGGTGTTCAGGCAACACTGAAACATTACCCGGTGTGTTTTAGATAAAAAATATTTGGGCATTTTCATTTCATATTTAGGCGTTCTTGTTTCGGTGTTCAAGCGATAAATATATACCTGTGTATATACAAAATACAAAGGCTGAAAGTGGAGCTAGAAAAGGTAGGACCCTTAAATGCCTAACGCAAGGCAGGGTGCTTCAGGGGAACCCCCCAGGTTTTGCTCCCACAGCCTCACCTGCAGACACAGCACCAGCAGCCACCACTGGACAGGTGCTTTGATGGAGCAGCATGTTCCTCTGGGGTGCGGGGGGTCCTGGTGGGTGCTGCTGACAGCCAGCCCCCACGTAGTCACCAGATTAACCCCAGCTCCCAAGATCTGAGTCTCGCTAGAGAAATTAATTCGCTGCTTCTCCCTGCCCCCCACCCACCACATTGTGCAGTTTGCCTCTAATCGTTAGCCAGATCTGAGAATCATAAATATATAAAGTAAAAGTATAAAACCCATTAAAGGAGTTAAATGTGATATACTGAAGCTACGTTAAATATAGTAGCAGATTTCACAAGTTAAAAAAAAAAGTACCAGAGGCTTTTTTGTTTATCATTTATAAACAGTTTTATTTGGTGAGTAGTTTCCAAAGCTAATGGCTTTAATAAACTCTTTATAAACCAGAGTGCTTATCTCCTGTATGCTGAGGGCCAGATGGTACCATCAGATTTGTACTGCAGATTTCTGCAATTTGGCTTCATTAATGTGGCAGACAGCAGTTTCCACACCTCACAGAGGTATGTTCTCATCTTCCAGAAATGGTGGAGCTCTGGAGCAGTGCGACTCCCCTGTTTGCATTGGAAGGTTCCTCCGCAGGGGTGTGATTTGAGCAGAAGAGGGTGGAACAAGCCAAAAAAATTAAGCTGCGTGATAGCACTAGAAAAAGGCAGATCTGGAGGAAAAATTGAGCTCAGGTTAGTGCTGACCTTAGCTTGGAAAATCATATGCTCTCCAACATCCACATCTATACAGCCACTAGGGAGCTGCCTGGTTACACGTGATTTTACCCATCTGTTATTTAAATCACAGATCCAAACTCAAACCCTGAAGCTTGCAGAAATTATGTGGATCGGTGTCATCCCATGGACACTTTTTCTATAAACAGATGAAGGATCTGGATCAGGAAATTTTCCAGGCAGGATGACTCTCCTTACTCCCTCAGCCCACTGTCTCTAGAACTGGGATGATGAATACTTGTCTGTTCCTCTCTCTGCCCCCAAAAGCAGCCGACTGCTGCTGTGGCGGTGCTTCTTCAAGGGAAATTCACTTCCTTGCTCCCACACTGATCCCCAGAAGTGTTGACTTGAGATAGTTGATTTTCTTAGTATCCCATGATAAGAATTTCTAAAAATCTGTAAATGACCTCTGAGTTGACTGCAGCAGGGAATCCCCCATGTTATTTTACCTTTTGTTTTCCTTTCTGTCTCATTCTGTCTGTATTGCCTGTGGTCTGAGTAGTAGCGAGACAGGGAAAGAAGAGTGACTTACTAGGTTTCAATACATTTTCTATTCAAGGTAAATATCTAGCCAAGCATCTTCTAGTCTTTCTCTGGGTTCCTTGTATTTTCTTATACTTGACTGTTTTATCTTTGTTTGCTCTCAAAGCTATCAAATGACTGATTTGTGCACTTGCTAGCCAAATGCAAGAAAAAAAATTTGGAAAACAAGATATTTTATTAATTTTTTGGGGGAGTGTTATGCATACTAATTTTTATTAAATTATTTATATAAATTGAACATTGAAGCATTTCTGTGGAAAGTATGTTTTTTGGTTTACAGTCATTCATCAGAGTGATTTGATTCAGAACAAGTTTACAGTTTGGCTAATTGAAATTGCCATTATTCAGTGAATAAAAAAAATATTCATCCCCAATATGTAGCCTAGCCTCTGTAACAGAATTAAATAGCAGGCTCAGATCAGGTGCTGTGGGTTTGCTCATGGGGGCCTGGGTGAGGGATCTTGACAAGTGTGGTTCCCTGAAGACCAGGGCAAGAAAAGCGTCCTGCAGGGCAGGCTCAGAAGGGATGATTTGGATTGTAGAAACATCATCAGGAAGCCACAGTTATTGTAAGAGAGGGTGTAGAGAGAGAAATTCTGAAGAAAAGGGAACTGGGACATGGATGTCAGGACAACCGGAGACCTTTTTGTTTATATTTTTGTCCTCGATGTGTGTCACTAGCTGATGTGTCGAGATTGCAGATGTCTAACCATAGACTCTGTGCACCTGGAAACCCCCTTACCAAGTGCCACGGTGGGAGGAATCTGCATTGGGCTCAATAAGACACCCTTGAGCTATGCTTAGCCCAGAGGGTAGTTGTGCTGACCCATGGTGGTCCAGAGCAAGGCATCACCCCAAATCTCCACCCCTACGTCATTTTGCAACTAAGCAAAGAGCTGCACATGACTGGTGCTCATCCAGATGCAGAATTGGGGTGCTGCTTGGGCATGGATACCACAGACTAGGTATGGTACCTGGTCTGATTGTGCAAGGTTTTAGCTGTCATGATTAGCAAGAAAACCCTTCAGGTGCTTTAATAATGAAAAAAACCTCTTGCATTTCTTTTTTTTCCAGAGGGAAAATGACAGTGTATTTTCCCTTCATCATCTAAGTAAAACACAGCCCTCTTTTAAGACTTTCTTACACATTTCTAGTCATGGTGGCAATGAGGGACAACATCGCCCCATGAAAGTTGGTTCACAGAGGTGCCATTCCAGCCCCCAGCAGCACCCTGGGGGGGGGTATCACTGCTGCGGACCATGGTGGCATTTTAGCATGGCCGCTCTGACTGGGGGCCAACATGGCCATCTGTAGGTGCCACATCTGACACCTTGGACTTCCCATGCAGGTGGATAACACAGGCAAGAAATGTGCCCTGGGGCCTGCTGCCCACTGACGGCTGGGTTTGCTTCTGAGCTGGAGACTCAGGCCCGGCTGTGTTATCCTCTGTATTAAAATGGCACGGGATTGCATGTTGTCAGGGACTATTGCTGCAGCTGAAATTAGCGAACAGTGAATCAGATAAATCTTGTGGGAGGTTTAATGCATGCTGGAAAGTAATATTTCCTACCCCATTGGAAAAGAAATCCATCCTTCTGCAGCTTTTCTTCTCATGCCTAATTTCAACAACTGAGGCAACACAACATTTGCAATAACTCAGGAGGGCGCAGCTTGTTTTCCAGTAAGTCTGGCTTGCTGCTTATTGCAGCAGGTACTAGGGGCTGAGACATCATCACCTCAGAGCAGCTTGAAGACAAGATACCACATCAAATCACATGTTGTGTGAAGATGGTGATGGGGGAGAGATTATTCCTTGTAACAACTCAAGAAGAGGGGGATGCCCAGTGACTAACGAATGTGGACTTAGAATAAACATAATGAGGAAATACCTCTTCTTGAAAAATTAGCTGTGGCAACAATTGTTACCAAATGCTGTGGAGACCAAAGTGGACATAGTGGGTATAGTGTTAAAAAAACCCATAAAATTAAACTCAGTTTTGAGGTCCTTCAGTTGTTATTGAATGCAGTGAGCCAAATATAACATTTAGGGCAATAAGTCTCTGCACGGCAGAAACTGAGAAGGTAATACCAGCAATATAGTTCCTCTAGATTGGTGCTGTTTCTTACATGTGTTCCCAAAGCATCTGCTGGTAGCCCTTCCTGGTGATGGGTTACTGAGCAGAGGGGCCCCTGTACTAATCCAGGATGGCTGCTGTGGTGTTTATAGACATTACAACTATATGAATATGAGTGGAAAAACCACCCCAATCACCTTGACTTGTGTGTTTTAGTTGAAGGAAGATTCCAGGTACGCGAGAAATGACGTTTCTGCAGAGTGTTTGTAGCACTGTAAGAGAGGGTAGGTGGTGCTCAGAGCACACTGAAGAATGGACTTTAGGCTCCCTTGGGTGTATAGGTCAGTCTCCACTTAGTGATACCTAGGGGCTGGATTAACGTTATCCACTAAAATCCTGTGTTTATTCGGGAAGGATAAGGATGAGAACACCCACATGGCACCCTACTTGCACACTGCTAGCGCTTCACCCATCTTCACCGGCCATTCACCGAGTTCTGTGCAGGCACTTTGGGGGAGCAGACGGGCTGGGAAGCGAGCCACACACCGGCTGGGGCCATCCTCTTGCTTGGGGGAATGCCAGCCAATGAACTTTCTGTGAAAGTTTTGCTTTAAGGCTATTATTCACCACTTTGTCTGTAGGAACAGCACTTCTGTACGTGATGTCCTCCATGTCATTGCCAGTCCTCTGACTCATCAGCTCATGAAGGAAATAACTTTGTTTTCTTTTGCCTCTCGGCTGAGCATCCAGCATAAGCATTTTCTTTTGGTCCACCTGGCCTCATCTCAGCTTTATGTAAAGTTTTCCCAGGAGCTTGTTAAAATAGTGCTTATGTTTTCTTGTTTCATGTTTGTATAGGTGATGGGGAGGAGAAATTTCCTGTGTATGTCTTTTGAAAAAAACAACACTTGGAGACTCGTGGAAGCATTTTCTTACCTTAAATAATTTCCCGAGCTTTCATGTAGCCAAAAGAGAGCCACAGTGAAAGTGTATTAAAAAAATCCTCCCCCCTCCCCAAAACCCACTTTGAAGAGACAGAGAACACTTGTGTATCTGTTCAAAGACTTACGATTTTGCTAGCACGCACCCTGTTGATCCCACAGCCCCATCATATACGGCTGCTGCTTTTGATGTTGAGTATGTTGCTGGAGTAATTTTCAATCAGTCCCAGAGCAGAGAGGCATTTGTAAGCAGTTGTGTGGCTGTGTAATTATCAGATGCTTCAAGTGTAAATGTTGATCCCAAAGAGGGAGAGGGAAAAGAAATAAAACAAGGCACGAGTGTGTCTCGCTGCAGTGCGAACTGGGATTGTGAAGCAAAGGAAACCCCACCTTGGATTTCGCATATGGGGACTTGTCTCAAATGTTCGGGCTATTTTGTCAATAGCAAAATTGTTCATGGATCATTCAAAAGCAGAAGATGGAAATCAGTGGAGGTTCATGGAAGCACTTAGCGTGTGTTTCAGTCTCGCTCGTGTCCAGCTAATTGTGCGTTTCAGTGTTGTCCGGAATAGAGGTGATTTTAAGCATATATATGGATTCTTTCTAACTTGAAGCCTGAAAAAATGATCCCTTTCCAGTAAATTCAGTAAGGACAAACTTTTTTTCTGGACTATTGTCTGTAACTTTTAACACTATTTCCAATGCTCTAAAGTAAATAGAGAAAATCGGGCCTCAGAGTTCAGTCTCACATTTCAAAAATAGTTTGGCGGTAAAACATCTTTTTCTTTGTGTTTTTCTTTTTGAATGCAATAGTAAATGCTTGAGAACTGGGACAAAAGTTAGTCCTTGCACCATCCTGTCTGTCACTGCTTCTTCCAGAGTTACAGAGACAGAAGAGATTAGAGTTTAAAAATATTGGTGCGCTGTCACTCGGCTTGTTTTTGTTGGCCTGACAAGCCACCAGCTGCTGCAGTTTGTTGCCGTTTCACAGGCATCTCCTGAGGCATTTAAACAAGGTTTTCAGTAATTCAGCACCATGACCCTTCTTAAATTATATGGCATCTTTTAGAAGCGACAGCATCCTGAGGATGTGGTGGGCAGCACCTGCAGAAATGGCCAAAGAACCACCTTGTTGACAAGCAAATGTCCCCAGCGCTGTGCCCTGGCCACTGCAGGGTATGCTTGGGCTTGGTCGCCGAGTGCGGCTTGCGAGGCTCTGTTGATCTTTGTGATAGTTTCATATAGAATATTTACAGGCAGCGGTGATGGGTCACATTTGCTTCTGGATTGCCTGGAAGCCTATGAGGTACCAGGGGGTCTAAATCAGGGTGGAGGAGGCAGCAGCTGAGCACAGAGGGAGGACTGGAAGAGAGGCAGGAATGTGGTTGTGGCTTAAAGTAGATGGGAGAGCAAGAGCAGCAATCAGGCAGCCTGGGGGGGTGGGGTCTACCATGCAAGGCAGGGGCTGGGAACAGTGCTGGAACCAAGTTAGGGAGCTGAGCAGGCATTGGGAACTACAGCAGGCTCAGAGAACATCACTGGGCTTGTGAGTCCCACAAATGGCTGCAGGGAAGGTGCACGCTGGATGCTGGCAACATCCATCAGTGGGTGGTGACCAACATTCAGGGTGGTTCATGGTCTGCTGGAGACCTGCTGTGGTTTGGTGGCCAAGGGCAGCTCCCTTGCCTGGCTGCTGCTTAGCAGGGACTGTCAATAGTCTGGCAGTGACCTTCCTTAAGGGCCCTGATCTTCATCATGCTTTGTAAATATTTCCACGAAACTACGTGCGATGGTGTGAACAACAAATAACTTATTAGAAGAGCCACCGATTTCCCTGTTTCCTTAGTAATAAGTACAATGATTGAGAAGTACAGTGTGTCAGTTTGGAAAAGCATGTCTTCACTTCTCTGGTTAAAATAGGTTAACACTAGAAAATGTTTGGGCAGGGAACAACCATGTTTTGGAGCTGGTCTTGGACTGTCTTTGTGGATGCAGACTAATCTCTCAGGCCAGGGACCAGATAAAAAGTGTTCAGAGAGATCCCAAACCTGGAGCCTCAGCCTTCCTCCTTTGCTTTAAGAGGAAGTTTCCTGTTCAAAATGAAAGCTGATCTCATGCTTCCAGGTGCTTCACCAGCCTGGCTGCAGGCAGCTGGCGTGCTGACCGTGCTGCTGTTGTGGCAGCACAGAGCCTGCTACGGGCTGCCAAACCAGCCTGAGAAGCAGGCTGGAGTAGCCAGAAACATGCTTCCTGATGCTGCAGTTAGTCCTGCCACCCCATTTACATTTGCCTTGGGTGTGCCTACCCCACACAACTGTGCTTGCAGCCTACGCACACCCCTCATCTCCCCCCGAGCTTCCACTCCCTACGCAAGAAAGGAGAGAACAGAAGAAGAACCGTGCTGTGAAAAGTGGTCGTATTTAGTCCACTTTGATTCCAGCAAGCCTGTGTGTGGTGGTGCTTAGGACGGTGAGGCAACCTGTCCAAACTGACCGTGGTGGCTTGCAATTTTAAAGTTAAGTGTGCACGTAAGTGCTTTGCCAAGCTGGAGCTGGGAAGTCAACTTTTGGCAGGGAGACAGCAAAAGCCTTAAATGACTTTGGCTGTTTTACCACGCTGCAGTTGGGCCTATGAAAGTTCGCTCTTCGCACCTGGCAGTTGAGATAATTATCCTATCTCTTGCAAAAACATAATAGGTGCATTGTTTGACTTGTGAAGAACAGCAACAAAGTGCAATTGCTGAACTGAGATGTCAGCATAAGAGAGTAAAAATACTGAGGTGAAGGCTTTGATGTGGCAGAGGACAGTGGCCCAGACAGCAAGCATTACACTCCATCTACTTTCTGCTTCCTTGCATTGCCAAACCCTTTCTTAAATGCAAATCTGCAATTAAATGCACTCTGTTCCATTGTTGCCTGGTGAAGCTGAAAATCAAAACGCAAAACCCGGTTGCCCTTCTACAAATGCACCTTGCCACCAAATGGAGGGATTCAATAACAGCAACTTCTGAGGTTCCGAAAGATCAAATACTTATCAGGTGTGTTTTATCTAAAACTTGCAATTTATTCGCCAGGCACAAACAAAAAAATGATGAAAACAAAGCTCTTTCTTCTTATCCTTCCCTTTCCCAACCCTGGGGTGCCAAAAATAAGAAGGGCACTTTGGCACCCCTTGCTCTGATGGTTACAATGTTTGTGTGGCAGCACCTACATGAGAACTGAGGGTTTGCTGTGCTGAGCTCTCTGCAGACGTGGCCAGGCTCTTCCCCAGAAAATTTATGGTCTCAGAACGATAGTAAGCAAAGCTACGCCTCTTAACGAAAACTTTTTTTTTTCCTCAAAAACTGGCTGTAGTTCTATGGGTACAAACCCTGCGTGGGGGTTCTCTTAATTATTTAAATTCAGTGGTAAAATATGAATACAGTCTTCCTGGTTCTAAGGCAGGCTTGAGCAAAATGGGATCTGTCTACTTAGAGTTTTTCCTCAACATCTTTGAATCAGTTTTTAAAGTACCTTTTCAGTTTAATTACTGTTTCTTTCTCAGCGTATTAAACCTCCAAAATATGAAGTCAAAGGGATCGAATAAAGAGTACAGTCAAGTGACATGGTAAAGGTACGACAGCTTTTTTGTTTGCCAAAGGTCCTCTGACATTTCTGTGAACATTACAGCTTGGCAACAAAGTGGTAGGGAGTGTTAACGCGCATATCAAGAGTCATGTATTTTCCAAAGTCCTCCACCTGACCCCAGCGCCTGAGTCTCCAGCTTCTTTTGCAATGTAGCCGCATGCACCTGAAATATAACATGAACACTTGCCATGCCAACACCCACCTGGGTGCTAGCAATGCATCTGATCAAATACTCAGCCCTGCGCTGGAATCAAAGTTTTACTTGGTTATGCAGCACTTACTTACAAACCAACTGGGTTTTCAACACCTTAGCAATTAATCCGTGCACCAAGCCTGCATTTTAATAATGGCGAGACAATCGCCAGGTTTTGAAACAGGAGAGGATTTGGAAAGACTTAGTTCTGACAAGTATCCTGGTGAGGTAAGGAATTCAAGACAGTTGTGAGCTATACATATTCATCTCTGACCTGCTCAGGATAACTAGTTAAACAACGATCTGAGAGTCTCATCCCTGGGAAAACCCTCGATGGAGGAAAGTTCCTTCAGGAGCCAAGGGGCATCACAAAGTGCTTTTAGCTAACATCAGCAGAGTCACACTGCACAAACATTAGAGCTTTCGGGATAACAAGCTTTAAACAACTATATATGAGAAGATAACAATTCCGTTCAGAACTATATTTTTCCCAGCTGGTAGGGGAAATAAAACCATTGACTGGTCTGTCAGCAACTATTTTTAAAAGGCATCTGCTAACAGATAGCCTGTTCATAAAAGCCTAGGACTGTCACTGTGCCAGTTCAGTTTAACCTCTGAACAACCCGGGTCCAAATTTCACCTGATGATTGCTTCATTTAGTTCACCAGGCCTTGCCAAACTCTATGCATTGGAAATATGTCTGGTGTGGGATGGGCTTTGCCAAGGTACCTCTTCAGCAGCTGAGGTGCTCTGATTGATGGATAGCAGCCGTCTCACAAGGGTGACCAAAGGTCCAGCTCTACCCAGCTGCCCCATGGCACCCAACCCTAGCAAGGGCACCCCAGCCCTTGAAAGGGCACCCCTGCCCTGGGAACGGCTCCCCCACTGCATTAGGAGAAAGGGAAAAGGAAATAAAGCCTGTGTCAAATAAGTGTTACATCTCCAGGGGCATGTCAGTACCGTCTGGGGTAGGTAAAAGAGTAGGTGGGTGGCAGGAAAGGAGCAAGTGCTAAAGCAAAAATTACTACCAACAAAGATAGCAAGAAAGATAGCGTAGTTTAACCACAGAATCCACAGTACATAGCTACTGAGCCTACCCCAATTATAACCACAAAATACAGAATCTTTAACCACAGTAATCAGATGATATGACCAATATTCAACACAAGGATCTACAGAGGACAGCTCAAACACTGGAAAACATTTTCAGGAACACTCATTTTCGAGGTTTGAAAACATCCGTTCAGAGCAGTGCCTCACCACCACATGTGCGGTGGGGCTGTCTTTTTCTTAGCAAAAGCTGGGGAGCGGGTAAGTTTCTTCATCTGCGATGCTGATGGAAGGGAGCGAACCCTGCAATGTTGGGCTGCAGACTTGCAGCACCACAGCATGAGCAACATGTGCCTTGCCTTGGGGTTTTGCTCTGAAAGGCAAATGCTTGGCCTGTTAGGGAATACACGTGCTCCGGGTAGCCCATTAGGGAATGCACGTACTCCAGGTAGCCAGCTGGTCAGAAATAAAGCCCTAAATGTGCAGACCCAGCCTCAGATAGTTCCCTCTAGTTTTTTCTAGTCCCTGTTGGAGACTCCAGTGTGAGTGGGCCATGAATGGGCCCCGCTCATGCTTCAGATTTAGGACTGTGAATTCAGCCAGCAGGCTCCCCTTGTCCCACCGCGCACCTTTGCTCTTGCTGCCCCCTTGGCCAAGTGCAGCTCGGCGGCACACAGCTCTGCTCCCAGCTTTGGGGCAGACCGCTCCAGCCTCTCCCCACACTGGTTTTGTGCTGCATTTTCTGGCTACACAGCTCTACGCAAACTGATGTTCCTTGGGAACACAAGGTCTGTTGTGCTCAGTGACAGTCAGTGTAAATATTTTAAATAGTAATGGGAAGCTTTTCATAGTCTTCAAAGCACTGACCTAAAACTTCCAGCTGCAGATCTCATGTGGTTTATATTAGAACATGATGATATTGCAAGTTGGAATATAAGGCTAGCTCTAGCAATAAAAGGACACAGTTTCCACCTATTTAAATTCACTGTATCTTCTTACAGATCATCATTGTTCGTAATGGATTTCTGGAACCCTTGTTAAAGAGATTTGGGCCTGTCATAACCTTTTCTTAACCAAAGAAGATCAGTTCCTTAAATTAAAAGAAAACATTATTTGCTCTGTTCCTCTGATACCAGAAATGCCAGCTATTGCTTTGGGGTTTCCTTTTTCTCTTCTTTCATTGCTTGATTTGTTCTCCTCTCTATCAAAGCAGAAGACAGGAGCCCTAAATATCCTGCAGGAGAAAGCTGAGAAATAATTGCCTTCAAATAATCCCATCCACCAGATTTGAAGCTTCACATCAAAGTTTGAGCAACTACAACTTCAGGACCCACACGTTTGATGAAGAGTGTACCGAACAATTCAAGCTAGATGTCTTTGCCTGTTCTAAAACAACCATGTTTCATATATCAAATCAATAATGTATGTTGCCCTCTCTCCTAGTCCTTTGCCTCAGTTTCTGTGACCTGCTGCCAAAAGTGTTTTAAAAGGATGAAAGATGCTTTGTAAGTTAAGAACTATTAATGAGAACTGGAAATGGGATAGAACAAAAATATGTCTTCAGATGCTTTGAAGAAAAGGTCATTATGGTGGGAGATCCAAATTAAAAACAAACCTTCCTCAGTGGCACAGGCAGCACGGATCTGAATGAGGTGGGTGGAGAAACTAATATATCTCAACACGCATCATATAACATGGGAATCGGTGTTGTGCTGGCCAACGCCAATGAGAGGAATGGATGGGGTGCTGCAGCACTTTCCTCCTCCTTTTTCATACATGCACGCGGTCCATTCAGCCCCCAATAAATACATAACTATTCCCGGGGCTGAACAGCATGTTTAAACTCACAGGGATAGACCCTAAGGGTTTAGGAGCTTAGAACACCTTCCACAAGGGTAGTCCTCTTCCAAAGGAGCATTTGCCTCTCTTTGCATATAGGTGAATCCTGAGGAATGTATCTCAGAAGATGCATTCTATGATTCAGTTATGTGTTCCTCCTGAGTGACCATAAATTCCAAGTAGCTGGATGTGATTGCTCAAAGTCTTTTGGGCACTTTTACCTACTGAGAAAGTGACAAAGAGTTTACAAAACATGCACCTCAAGAGGAAGTCCTCTCTACCTGTTTTAGGGAGTAGTGAGTTTACCCCAGTAAGGAGCTGGCATGAGCAATCCGGTAGCCATATGGGGCAAGCAACCACCTCTTTGCTCAGGGCTCACTTTAGCCTGCAGCAACCCTGAAGCAAAGGGAGAGGGGTTGTGTTCTCATTTTGAAAGTAAACCTGCTCTCCATGCCATTCATGATATGAAACTCTCATAGACCCATGAGTCCAGAAAAGAACAATACATCATTATTGTGTAAAAACTAATTTATTCTTCTGGATAAGTCCTTCCTTCAGGTGACCTGCTCTAGCTCTCCTGTGCTGAAGAGAGAGAGAGACCATTTTGAGCATGAAGACAGTCCAAACAAATCTTTTAGGAGCAAATATCAGGACACATGCCCTCGAAGGAAGCTGCCATCTCACTTCTTCAGGAATGTCCTGCAGTCAGATCGGTGGGGCCATCTGGGTCTCCAAGAGCCTGTGTCTATGGGTATGAGGCACGACTCCTTCTCAAGGTCACTGTGATGCTCTCACTCACCAAACCCTCCGCAGCCCAAGGGATCACTTCTCTGCACAGCTCCTGTGAGCTGTTCCCTGGCTCCTGAGATGCTGTCAGGGGAGGACATGGAGAGAGGATGCGCTGGGTGCCTGGCCTGGGGTTAACGTAGCCTGGCAGGACTAGCTACAATGACCCACAGGTTTCTTTTCAGTTCCATGCCCCCATAAAGCCTCTGCTCCTAACCTCTTTGTCAGACTTTTCCTCAATTAAAACAGAAAAAAATAAGAAAGATTCTCCATTCCTCGTTTCAACAAGTCTCCAAATATTCAAAGATGGTGTTTTATCCAGTACCTGACCCATCTGGGATCACAAATTATGGTAAAAATAAAAACAAAACAAATCCTCTTAGGCCTTGCAGCCTGATTTCTTGGCCAAAGTGCTCAAAATAACTTTGGAGTAAAATTAACATAAGCACCCAAACTCGTACTTGCTGCTCTTTATTTTCCTAAGAAAAGGGGAGAATTCATCTTTCCAAGTGTGGCCATGGCCCAGCTGAGTCTCATACAGCTGTGCAAGTGGATGCACGCCGAGTGTCCGATCCTGCCACGGAAACGGGACACCCTTTTTGCACAGGTGCAAATGGCGGCACGGGGTATGCACGTGGTGAAGAGTCGTTCCCAGAGACCCCCCCTCCCGCTCCCCGCTGCGGCTGCCGCTCACTGTGGCACGCTCAAGGCTAGCGCTGCTTTCTGGAAGCCAAAACCCGAGGCTGAGGATGTTTGCATTTGCAGGTGGGACTGGGAGGAAATGAAAGTGAGTGCTAATGCAGTCTCTGGCCTCGGCGGAGGTCAGCAAGCATCCAGGATGGGAATCGCTGAAGTAAAACACAGCACAGAAGTTCTTCTTACCCCAGCACGATCACTGGACTCTGGCTCTAGTTACGACCGGAGTGGGTCGTGTCTATTTTCACACAGAAGAATTTAACCGTGCGTACAAATAGGTCCATGCCCATAAATGAAAACAAGTTGATTGCCCTCTTTGTTATAAAGCACTTGTATTCACAGCAACAGCCTTTCAATTTAATGTAACAGACACAGCCCCTTACTGCTTCTGTTCATTTCGGCATTCAAAAGCTGGGACTTGGGGTGAAAAATACAGGACCATTAAAGGACTTAAATTTCATATGCTTCAAAAAATGTCTCTCTGCTTTTAACACTGGATCTGCTTTTGCTGTGTTGGCAAGACACAGTAGTGTCTGGAGACATCTGTTGCTATGTTTATACTAGCGAGTAATTTGGTACAGTAGGAGCGTATCAGTAGATAGAGCATTTGGTGCTGAGTCACATATCCACAATGTGCAGTCTGGGGGGTTTACTTTGAACTAAACTGGGTCTGGTTCTTGGGACTGAGCACCCCCAATGGTACATGTGGCTCAAAGCTGCCTGCAGGACTGGTCCTGGGTTCAGCTTCTCATGACCCATCAGGAATTACGGCACATTTGGTGCACACCTGAGGCGCAGCTTCCACGTTAGTTTCCTCTGAAAGGAGTCCAGTTTGCATGTGTTAAAACAGCCCTGTGAACCAAAACAATGTGCAATAAGTGGGGATGACTGAGAAATTTGCTTAAAAATACACTGCTGTCCTGAAACAAAAAGCTCATGTGTATGCAGGCAGTGGAGATCAGACCTGGTCATGCTGCGTGCCTGCGCAGTCGCTGCCCAGCAAGTTCACAGCCTGGAGAGATACGATAAAGAGCAGGAGAAAACTGAGACAAGGCGGGTGTCCTGCCTGAGGTCGTGCATGTTATCAGTGCTTTTACCCGTGTGAGCCACTGTCCCTCTGAGTCAGCCCAGTTAGGACTCTGTTGAACAACCGGTTACTGGCGCTTGGGAAGGAGCGGTAAATGGGTCCCTTTTTGCACTGAGGATCCCACGTGTAGCTTATCTTCTTTTAACTGAACAGAGGATAACAAGTACTCCTATAGCATGTCTTCTGCTAATAGTCGTACCCCAAACTGCCAGGTTTCATTGCATTTTGAAGCAGCATGATACCTTCTGGATGGCTGACGTGAGCCTCTCAAGCCGTACCTAACTGAACCTCTTCAAAAAAAAGAGACTTGAATCAACATTGCTCAGCATGAGGCTGGCATACAGCAAACATGACCCTGGGCAAAACTGACAGCCACATTTCAGCTGTGCTGTAGTCTGCATGAAATGTTTGTCTTATCAGGGTCTTACATCTTTTTTTTTTGTGGACACATGGGTCACTGAAAATGTCACGAAACTTAATTGTTACTATTTTGATGGACAACTCGCTCTCCTTCATCTAATTGCAAGCTCTTTAGGCTTATCTATACAATCAAACCCTTTATTTAATGATATCCTCTCTATTTCAGAGAAATGGAATTCTTCCATAGAGTTGCTGCTCTCACTGCAGTTCAGTACTTCCCTGCTAAAGCTAAGCAGAGAAGTGACGCTCCTGTTCTTTGAGTGGAGTAAGATAAATAAATGCAAGGCCTCTCTGGCTTTGTGGGAAGAGCTGCAGCAAGAAATGGGGAGCTGAGAAACAGGTTGGTGTAGTTGACTGGAACTTTTCCAGAGTTGCTAACTGACAATTTGGTTGGTAATTCCAGGGTGAAGTCCTGGTCCAGCAGTGGGGCGCTGCTGTATTTACTTCCCCATTCAGGCACTATTTGCGCTCACTACTCTGTTTTACCACCTGCTGGGTTCCCCGTTGACCTGAGAGGAGAATGTAGTTGAAAAGCCTGACCTGGTATGACTCTCTGATATTCATTTTATTAAGAGGATGAACAAATCTTTTCTAATGGTCTTTATATTCCCTGCAGGAAACCCCATCACCCAGATTTATTCCAGTGAGCTTATTTAACCTTTACCTCCCACAACACAGTTCCTTCACCCTATGAAACATCAGACGTGATGCATTCAAAAGCACCAGTTGCTTTCTATGCCATTCATTGCCATTCTGCATGTGCTTCTGCCTATGCTCTTCAGCTACTGCCAAAGGCATTGCACTGTGTTTGTTGCCAGTTTGGCAATGGAGTATTCCTGGGTTGGTGCAGATGGAGACTGTGAAGGCAGCGTCTCATACTTATTTCCCAAATGTCTTATCATTAGTTAGGGAGAAACCATCACCTTACTTATACCATCAATCTTTCTGGTTTTAGGCTGTCCTTCACTGCGAAGTAACAGTTGGTGAATTCAGCTCATGGAGTTGTCCCCTTGCCTCCTGTGGTACACAGCCCCAGACTTTGTGCCAGAGCATAGGAAAAAAAAGAATCACCTTCTCCATAGGCAGGTGTCTAGCCGGAGGGGAATTTCGGCCTCCTTTCTCCTGTTCCGTGTCTTTTAGAGCAAAGCTGAATGCTTTTCCATGCCCACCTCCCATTTCCCACTTTGGCAACGCTCCTTCAAAGTGTTCCCAGCTGTTGGTCCAGTTCAGAACGCACGACCAAGTCCTCACAGGAAAGCTTGGCTTCATTCCTACATATTGAAAAAGAAAGGTTTGCACTATTTCTGTATATCAATGTTGAGGATTGACCGTGATAAAACTCTGTACCCTCGTTCTTTCTTTCTTTCTTTCTTTCTTTCTTTCTTTCTTTCTTTCTTTCTTTTCTTTTTACCTCATCATGGGTCTGTTTGGATGTTGTGGCCACTGCTAACGTAGGCAATGATTGCAAAATAATGAAGAGGCAAGAGTAATGCTGCTATGTTGAGCTAAATTGTAGCACCTCAGTAAGAAGAAAAATAAGGAAAACCAGGCTCAGAGTGACATATTTATCTTCTCCTCCTCCACCTTGCACCTGTTCCCCGCAACCCTTCTTTCTTGGCTTAAAAAGACCTAACGTTTTTCCCATAATGTGTGGCCAACTTCAGTGCATCTGAGTTTCTGGGGGGGGGCGGGGGGGGGAAAGGAGAAAGTGAATGACTAAGAACTGAAGCCAGGGTGGGTTTCCAGTGTGGTGCTTGCTCCTCCTTTTAGTAAGGCTCTGTAGAGAACCTGGGGCTCCCCCCTGGTGCTTTATTTTTGCCCCTTCACTCGCTGCGAGTAGTAATGCAGCAGCGGCAGTAATGCCTCAGCCCTGAAACTCAGCCTGCCCTGCAGAGACTTGCAGCTCCACCAGCTCATTTCCTGCCCTGCCTTCCTCCCCTACCCCACCTGGGCCAAGGGAGGTCTACCCAACCCCTCGCACAGTGGCTCTCAGGGTGCCGGGGGGACAGCTGGCTAGCCAGCAGCCCTTGCAGGGAAAGCGGGGGCAGATAGGTAAGGAAAACCTGTCTGCAGCCCCCATGTTGGCAGACGGTAACAGCACCACCGGTGATGCTCCCGGCATGGCAGCAGCCTGGGAGGAGACAGGCTGGGCAGGCAGGGGTGCCAGTTGGGGTGGCATGTGTCCACACTGAAAGGCACGCTTGCTGGCACCCATGGCCGCGCCGTCTCGGTTTGCAGTGGGATTTGTAAGAGGAGGGTTGGATTGGGCTTTTTTTTTTTTCCATTGATGAGAAGTGCAAGTGGGAACAGCTGCTGACTGCTTGAAATAATAGCGGAGGCACTGGGATCTTGAGATGCTCAAGTCAACACAAGTTGGCCTTGAAAGTTTTGAGCTCCGACTTAAAGTGTAAATTTATCCTTCAGCTGCAGGAAGCTGATCACCCATGCCAGTAAGTGAAGTTCAGTGGAGGTGAGGTGACTCATATGATCACTTCAGAGCCTGCCCGGCTCCTGAAAAGGTGGTTTCGTCCGCTTCTCCCCCACTCAGGCTGGCCAGGACAGCCACAGTTTTACAGCTGCTGCTCGGTGCTGCCTGAAGTGATGCGGCAGCCCTGGCCCCAGGGGAAGGAGAAAGTCTCCCCCCTGCTGAAGAGAAACACAAAACGCACGAACCACCCTGCTCCCCGTAGCAGGTTTTGGGACCCCAGCTGCCTTTTCCTGCCACCCAGCAGGTTTGTAGAGCCCGACCATGAGTCTTCCTGGCTACAAGCCCCCCACCGCTCCACTGCCACGACACCCGCACCCCGTGAGCGCTGGCTGGTGCCGCGCAGATGCTCTCGCTGCGTGGGGACATTTGGGCTCCAGCTGTATCAGGCCAGCTCCGCTGATTCATGCTGACTGGGGACCAGCTGCCAAACAAGAAAAATCTCTCATTGTGCCTCCCTCGTTATTCGGGATTTTTTAATTGGTTATTAGTGGCGATTCCCACTCATTAAAGAAAGGGCATGAGTAATTTTTATACATTGCTGGTTTTGCTAGTAATGACGTAAGGTGATTACAAATGAAAGAAATGAGAGGAAATACATTATGGTCTCTGCAATCACTTTCACTGTTTCCCAGGAATAATTAGTCAGCTTCCTTTAGTTTTCTGTCAGAGTTTTTCATGTGCCAGAAAAGGAAGAGCGAAATAGTTCTAAAAGTAAGAAAATATGATTATAAAATCCTAGACCGGCAAGAAGAGATGAAGATGTCTTTAATGCCTAATGGAGCACCTAGGTGAAGATGTAAGACGTGTCTAAAGCACAGACTGTAACAGATTTTCCTTTTCCTCTCTTACATACTGATGCCTGATGGAAGAAAAGACATGTGTGGATCTTAGGCAGCCTTCTCTAGTACTTGGGCTGAGCTGGAAAACACTGTGGGTGTCACACATGAGCTTACATCTTTGAAGGGATCCGTTACTACTAAAGACAGTTTGACTTTGGTCTAAAGTACAAAAGTTCCTGTGCTGGCAGTAAGTACACAGGCATTTTCAGCATAGCTGTGTGAAAACCTCGCAAGCGCTGCGGTGAGAGGAATGCCTGGAATGCCTTCCCCAGGTGCTGGGGCAGGTCAGCCAGGAGGGAGGTGGGCATCTCTGACGTACGAAGGAGTGCCTTGGGCCTAGGGTTTCCCTCCTTGTACTACCCGCTCTCATCTCCAGCGCACAGTAATACGGCTTTTTCTCTCCACTGACAGCAAGAAACAGGACCACAGCAAACCATGGGGGACACAAGGATGCCCGCCTGCACTTTCAGTGAACGTGCTCCAGTACAGCAGGTTCCTAGCTGGGGAACAAATGGAAATACCTGGCTGGCTGGAAGCCCTTGGACTTTGAGAGATGGGGGTACTTGTTTGTAGAAACATCATCTTGTGGCAGGGATGTCCCAGCTTTGATCAAGCTTTACCAGGGAGATGACCTCCCAAAGCCAGGGGAAGACACTCAGATGCACAGGGCTGACTTCCCGGGCAGGGGGTGGTGGAGCAACAGCTTTGGGTTGTGGAAGGTGCAAGGGAGGCCCAATCCATCCTGATTCAGACCAGGAGCCAGAGCATGGGCCCTCCATGGCCAAGTGGGTATCGTTGATCCCTGGTTTCTTTTTTATTTTTACTATTTCTCTCCTCTTTCTCCCTGCCATCCTCCAGCTTCTCTCTCCCTCCTCCTTCCACCCCAAAAGCACTTAGTCTCTTTCTAACAGAGACTTTCTCCTAAAGGCTGGCCGGCAGAAAGGAGATTGCGTGATTAGACAAGGAGAGCTCTGGATTTGAGTCCTGTCTCCAGTTTGCAGGGAAGAAGCCAGGAAGTTATTCAACAAGCCTGTCCCCCCTTTGCTGAGATAATCCATCCCCCGGGCTCGGCTGCCCAGCTCTGGCGATGCTGGCACAGAGGCAGCCGTGGTAGAGACAAAGAGCTTTACTCACCGCTGCCCAAAAAGAAAACAACCAGCTCTGGTTTCCCCCCCGCAAACAAGAAGCTTGAAAACAAGGGGAGTAAAATGCCAGTGGTCGTCCTTTCCCCAGGCTCCAGCATTGTGCAAGAAAGCTCTTCCCTATTGCCGAGCGGACGCCTGGATCGGCCTCGCTGCTGCACACCCCTGCCTGAAGCGAAGCCCCTTTGAGTCAACGGGAAGTCTTCCTCACGCGTTTGGTGCTGGAGCATGCGGGCAGCTGACCTCGCTCCCCACGGCTCCCACATTTATATTAAACTCTTCCTTGGGATTTTAAGATTACCAAACACACTGTTTCAACAGAACAAGGATTTTCAACATATCCTGCCCCGGGGAATCAAGTTTACCTTCCCGCAGGGACTTTTTTTCTCATACCAGGAGAAGCAGCAATCCATTATGTTTGAGTTGGGAAACATCTCTTAGCCATGGCTGCAGCCCCTTCAAATATTTAATGATGTGCAGGCACTCCCAGAGGCATTCTTACATTTTGTTTTTTGCTAATATTCAAAGACTGAACATCAATTTGTCCCCTGCCTAATTTGTCCCCTTTGGTTTCAGCATTCTGTTTCTTCTCTTGTTTGCAAGACTTTCAGATCTCTGTTTATATTTGAAGAAAATAGGAAGTTAACACTAAACTAAGAGTGAAAATTAAAACAATCTGTGTTATGAATATTTTCATCATTATATTTGCACAGGGGGTTTCCTATAGATGCCAACACCTCGCTTTCTTAAATACGTACACCTTCTCATCAATTTATATAAAAAAATGCTTTGTTCCTGTTAGACTGCCTTCCGTGGAAACTATGCAAGGTTTTCATGAAATGACTTTAAATCCTGGACTTAACTGAACCTTACGGGTCTTTCCACTCATTTCTCTTTTGTTGTAAATTACTTAATTTTAGAGCCGCTCTGAAGGTTTTCCCAGCTTTCCGGCCATAGAAATACTGTTACATCTTCAAACTGGACAGCTTTGCCTGCTTTTTCAAACGTCTGTTTTGTTTAGGACTGCTTTGAACTCAGAAAGCCAAGTATTCCACTTGTTTTTACCACTTCGAAGGAAAATGTTATTAATCCTTATGTTAGTCTGTTTATGTGCAGCCCTTGCTTTTTGGAAAATACTTGCTAACTTTTTTCTGACTTCTGGCTTATATATCAAGAGATGAGAAGAATTTTTATATAAATATACAGAGTATTTTTTAGAAGAAAAAGTAATGTTTTGGGTGGTTTTTTTTTTTTAGAATTTAGTAGTAATCAAAACTATTATTTTCTATGTAATGCCATGAGCACCCCGTTACACCACAACTTGCATGATGGGAGGGATTATCCACCAATTGGTCTATTAATGATGCTAAATGAATGCTTCCTTTTAAACTTGTATTTGTCTTCTAATAGATATATTGATTTAAAGAAGCCAAACCCCTTCCTTCTCCATTTTTCCCTTTCCCTCACGTTCCCAAATAATCATTAAAACACGTTGTGGTTTAACATGCCTATAAATCATGCCACTATATGCACAGTAGCTAACTGATGTGCTTTTCGCATAACTTGATGTTGTGGATCTTATGCTTTCAGAAGGGGCTGGTGCTACACTAGCCTGGACCCCAGGCAAGATCTCTTCCTCCATGTTGCTCAGTGTGCACTCCTACCCTGGTGAGGCTTTGAAGACCTTGTATCCATGCCAGCCCTAATTTGAAAATGCTCACATCTGTACCTTCCTCAGCTCTTACATGCCTCCCTGAGGTAAGATGCGATGCTCTTATCTTTTCTCTTGTGCCAAATCGCAAACCACAAAAAGTACTGGTTCAGGCTCCAGCGGCTCAGAGAGGGAGGCAGAGCGCTGCAGACCAGGGAGGGGGCAGTGGTTTGGACCCTGCTCTCTGGGGGAAGGGGTTTCTGCTCCAGACTGAAACTTTCTGGTATGTTAAACGGGGTATAATATGCAGGCAGAAGTGGAACATCTCTATTTTGGCAA
The DNA here is from genome assembly GCF_000687185.1 of Egretta garzetta. Taxonomy (NCBI): domain Eukaryota; kingdom Metazoa; phylum Chordata; class Aves; order Pelecaniformes; family Ardeidae; genus Egretta; species Egretta garzetta. The sequence continues at coordinate 8,831,039 of NW_009260028.1, read as the reverse complement.
AGGTAATGATCCTGGCAGGGGAAAGAAGGTAGACGAAATAAGAACATTAGCTTCCAAAAATCTGCTGCTCTCTCGTCTTATTTTTTCTTCAGTCTATGCATGATTTTGAAACTTTTCTGTTACTTTTAGGGCAAAGCTATTCTTAGTCTTTGTCCTATCGTTTTCTCCTGCTGTCAGCCTCCTAGGCACATTGTGGCTGTAAGCACAGGGGTGCGTGTGCCTACGGCTGCCCGAATGAAGTGTGCGTGTGTAAGTAAGCCGAAAGTGACGGGAGAGGGGGTGGCGTTGTGCCTCCAAGGAGAGGATCCCTTGTGCCAGCCAGATCCCCGGGAGAGACAGGCTCTGACCACCCAAACAGAGCAGCTCTCTTCCCTGCTATCTCAGGGCGTGCAGCAGCAGCCACACCATCAGCGTGGGGATCCCAGACCCCTCGTGCTCTGAACCGGCCGAACCAACCCTTGTCACCTTGCGGCAGGTCAGCCCCTCGGCCCCTGCGTGCCGCCTGCCGCGCTGCGAGGTGGTGGAGCCTCCAGGACACCGGCTTCGCCGCTCCTTCCATCGGGCCTGGCAATTCCACACTGCCGCGAGCTGCCGAAGGGCGAAGGGGACAGCTGCAACCCTGACTCCCCCATCCAATCCCTCACACGAGCCACCCTGCGCGGGAGCCACGAGTTAACGTGCAGCAGAGGAGCAGTGGCAGCTCGGGTTTTTATTCAGAAGGCAAAACAATCCCCCCTGGCAGCTGAACAGGCAGCCCCCTCCGGGGACCAATTACTCCGACGTGCGCTGTACAAACTGCGGCAGGCGGCTGCCGGCTCCCCGGGGAGATGCTCCGCTGGGCTTTGCGAGCAGGAGCCAGCCTGATCCTCCAGACACAAGTTGTTCCTCATGTCAAAACTGCTGCTAATGACACAATTAACTAACTGGGGACTACTGAGGAGCTCTTAATTAGGTAAACACTGCTCGGTGAAAAACGAGTGCCTGGTTCTGAGTGTACTGGTTCGTGTCAGGCTGCTGGGAGGTGAAGCCTCCGCCTGCGGATGAGGAATCTGCTTGAAGGTCTAATTTAGGTAGTAAAGCTGTAACTCAGCTGGGAATTCCCTTTCACGCAGAATTTGAAATAAGTGCTAGAAACAGCTCAACGGCTTGCAGAGACGCCCTAGAAGTATTTAAAATATTTCATTGCATATACAGAAAAAGATTACTTCCTTTACCAGAGCAGCGGCACAGAAACTGCTGTCTAGTTTTAAGTGGATCAACTGGGAAAATCTCAGAGACAAAGCCCAGGGGGAAACTACAAAAGCATTTTGCATTCTTCGCACGACGATGGGCCTGATACAGTGCGAGGCTCTCGGAGAACAAACCGAGGATCCTGCAGCCCAGACAACTGCAAACTCCATGGACTCCTCAGCACAGGGCCTGGAAAAATGAAGAACACCATAGCCACGTATTTCTTTTACCCCTGCAGTCTGTTATTACTTAGCCCTGCGTGTTGAAAGAAACCCCACGGTGTTTAGCTGGTATTGGCTGGCTGAAATCTAGACTGAAATTTTAAAGGAGCCTCAGGGAGTTGAAGTTCAGGTCAATGGGATTTGGGCCTCCAACTCTTGAAGGCTTCTCTTGGATGAGATTTTGAATCCTGCCTTTATCTAGGTATTTTCAGGGCCCACTGCTGCCGTGGCCGCCCGTACCTCGTTGCGAATCCTCTCGCTGGATGCCTGCCCCCTCAGCGCTGCCAAACAGCGAGCAGGGAGCGGGGACAATGCAGCACGACCACCACGAAAGGTACAGTAATGCCCGTGGCAGACAGGAGAGCTTAACTGGCGCACTGCAAAGAGCTCCACCGTGCAGTGCTAATGAAACGAGATCGTCAGGAGAGCTCTTATCGCGTGTTCAGGGTCAGCAAACAGTACATCTGCAACGGGTGAACGCGGGTGTGGAGGAATCCAAAATCTCTTCTTTCTTAGCGCTTTCTACCAACAAGTTTTACCATGTCTTTTCTAGTCGTTTTATTCTCATTAAGCACATAAAGAGATTACTGGAGAATTCAGCTAATTTATCTGTAGTGTACAACAGAGCAATTTACACCAGGCAGCTCTAAAACTTCATCTGTGACCTCCATCAGGTACAGATACAGTTTTTCAGAAAACACCATAGATGCGTCTCAGTCAGACCCCAGGATATTTGGCTATTTGTTCTGCGTACCCAAGCAAAATTCATGCTTGGTGGGGAGACAGAAGCAGCTCTATTGCTTAGATACCGAAGATCTTGATGCAGATCTCGAGTTTTCTCTCTGGAGAGTAGGACCACAGGTGTTTTACAAAGGTGCATTAGAGCAGCAGCGCTCCTCCAGCAATATCCTGTATTGTAGGGAGTTCACCAAATCCTGTAGTGGTTATTTATAGCATTATCTGCATATAGGGGCACTTCCTTTCCACCCATGCCAATTAGTCATCAGTGCATACTCTGATGGATATGAAGTTAAAAAGCTCCCCTCACAATATACACATTTTCTTTCAGATTAATTATCTCAGTATCAGTGTAAGAGCTCAATGCTTTTCAAGATGAGGCCTGTTAAGTTTCGTGATACCTCATGACCACGATACCACCAGTGGTACCTCTGTTTAATGGAGGAATGGAAATCATTTATGATACGTTGGTTTTGATTTTCAGTGCTTGCTGATTAGCTCTTGGGGGTAGATACTAACTTCGTAGCAGGAGATAGAGAAGTGCCTTTCCTATTGTGTCACTCGTTCTGAAATATATCTGTTCTCTTGGTCCCGCTATTTCCTTTGTGGACAAACTCTGACAGAGCATCCTCTGCCGTATCTGGAAAGAGTAGCCCTAGAGCAGATATCTCACCGCCAAATTCATCAACGAAGACTGTCAAGAAAGCGTGGTAGAAAAAACTTCCCTTCAGTGTCTTCGTTAACTTGAGTTGATGCGTTGACTTCCCAGGAAATACTTGGACCCACCATTTCATTCTTGGGCTTCAGCTTTTTAACACATGGAAAGACATTTTTTTATGTTGTAGATATTTTTTAAGACTTCGTCTGTTTGCTTGCTCTCTTTCACCCCCTTGTCTCATTCCTCTCATTTCTATCTTTAGAACTTACCTGTGTTTGTTTATGCTGTTTCTTTCAGCCGCACTAGATTCAGATTTCCATTTTCTGGTGCATACCAGCACGGTTTGAATAACCTCTTGAACTCTGCCATTTAACCCCATGTGTGTTGTTTTATTTTTCGTCCATTGCTTCCTTTCCAATTTAGCCACATACCTTCTGTAGCTCTTCTTACCGGCTGTGCAGAGCATGCACTCAGTCCCCCTGCTGAGTCTAAGGATTTTAATTTCCCCGTTTTTGACATTAGGGTCTTTCTCAACCGCTTCCTCCGTTTTCAGAAATCCCCCTGTCTGAAGTTCACTGTTACCACTGTAGTTTTGGGGTATGACTCTTCCCTTGCTGAGGTAGAATTGAACTATATTGTGGTTACTGTTGGGTTTGATTTAGCTGGAACTGCTTATCAAGTCAAAACTAGTTGTGCCTTAGGAGCAGCTTTTCTATGCAGCAGCTCTTTCAGATGCAGAGAATTTCCCCAAATATTAGCCCAGGGCCTATGTGGATGGCTAAGGTCACCGCACACCATTGTTTTGTTCGACGCAGCTGCCCAGTCTTCCTCAATGCTGCAAGTTCCCTACGCCACACTGTTACTGGGGTAAAACAGAACCAATTTTTCAGAGCTGTCTTGCTGTTTAATAACACATCTGACAAAAAAACAGCCTTCAAACTTGTTACTCCATCTAGATTTGGCCTGGTTGGAAAATTTCCAAAAGGACACTTTCTTGGCAAAAAAACAGAAATGAAATTAATGCAGTGACCACATTGAAAAGAATGTAATGACATTTCGTAACTGAAGACATCCGGTTCAGAGGGAACAATAGGTTTATGTTCTTTCTTGCTGTTCTCTCACACTGTCTTCTCTAGATGCAGAAAAGCAAGGAGGGTGAAAGTAAGTGTTCCCCTCATTCAAAAACATGGACATTCTCCAGCAAAACAGAATAGCTCAAATTGATCAAGAGTTGGTTGTTGTTAACTAGGCCTGCCTTCCTCCTCCATCTCCTGTAACAGAGCAAAGCTGAGGTGCACATGGAACAGGCTGCGTGGAAAGCTCCCTGACACAGGGTGAGCTTGTATCTCGCATTCCAAACATCTTATGCTGCTGGGGAACACCAGCATCAGTGCTGGACTCGGGTATCCACGTCACTTCCCAGGATACCTCAGCAGAGAACGGTATCAAATCAGTGTGCAGGAAATAATTCAATTATAAGCCAGTTGTTGACACATGCAGAGTAATCAGCAACAACTTGATATAGATACATGTAATCTGAAAGGTGTAGTACACGTGTCTGCAAGCTGCACCAGAGTTTATTTCTGGTGGCTCCTCTGCTCTGGTCCTGCCTGGGGAGGAACCCCAGCCCCTCATTAGTGATGGGCTGGTGAGTGCATGTTGGGCAGAGCGAGCCTTGGCAAGCCGGTCGCTCAAACCCCAGCTGAACAAAATCCTTCAGAGCGTTCCTTGTGGTGGCTCAAGTTCAGCGCCCGGCTGAGGAGGGACCAGCAAATCTCCTCGGTCCTCACAGCACTTCTGGAGCGGTTCTTCTCTGGTCTTCAACTGCAGGCTGTGCCTGCCGCCTTGGCTTTCAGTAACTTTCAACAAGTGTTTCAGTGGCAATGGCCAATATTGTGGCTGTGTCTATCTAGGCTGGAATAGCTGCAACCGTGACAGTTTGAGGGGGTTTTCTCATTTTTTTTGGAAGAAGAGATTTTTTTTTTTTTTCTTTCCTCTCCTTTACATGCACCAAAGCGATTGACTGTGCTATGGCTCTGAAACCAAAACCGCAATTACAATGTTTATTTTTAGGACCCTGGCTTGTGTCACCAATTTAGAGAAGATGTGGTTAAGCTAACCGTCACTCACTTCTACTGCTTGCAATTTTGTGTTTCACATTTTTATAAAGCCTATTACCAGAACAACAGAATGTTTCTGTACCAGGACCATAGATAATTGATAATTTGAGAGGAAGTCAATGCAACTTCAACATTTCAGCTTGTCAGGTCTTTCTCACTCAGTTTATGAACTGAATATAAGAAGACTTCTCCTTAAAAAAAATCAAAATAGGTAAAAGGGGCTTTTTAAGATATCACCACAAGCACTAACCTCCTCTTGGCAGACACTAAAACAAATGGCCGTAGAAAGGGTGGCCATGGGAAACAAGCAGGATTGTTGCTCCTTGGCCTGACACTTAAGCTTGGCTTAGCTGCTGTGCATGTTTCCATGACTCTGAACATAGAAGATTTTAACTACAGGTCTTGTCTATATTTTTTTAAATACTGCTGCTGCCTCACATGCTGGGCTGTGGACTTTTTCTGCTCTCTATAGCTTGGCCGTTTTGAAAATTTTGTCTACGGTGGCTCTACTCGGTGCTCTGTCATTCACACTTGTGAAAAGCGAACATAAACCTGAGCCACTCTGCTCTGACAGTGCTCCACGCTCATTTTGCTGAGGAGTAAAAAAAACTAACGAGTAAAAAAACTAACAAGTAAGACTGAAAAATCCCGTCTGCTGTGAAAGGATGCAGTTAAAAAAAAACATTACCACTTAAAACTCAAAACATTTTGGAGTATGCACAGACTTTAATGTGGTGCTTCTGCATCATCGGAGAAGCCTCTATCACAACAGCTTTGTCATTAGCTTGACGAGTAAGTGGCACCTGATGTCACTTAGCAGTGACTGTAATTCATTCCATGTATTTCACTGCCTCAGACTGCCCATCAGTAAAAAGAACTGGGAAAGGTGAACCTCCCAGGCCAAACAGGGAAAGGGAAGAAGAGTCTCTGAATAGCTCTGGACTTTACTCTGGATACTAGGGACTACAGAAAGAGGCTCTTGAGACCCAGCCTTACAGCCACAGGGGAAAGTCCCCGGGAAGCTGAAGACGAGATCAGCCCCTGCAAACGAAAGGTGGGATGCTGCACTGAGGGAGGAGCAGACCGGAGGATCTGGGGCTGAGGCACCCACACCTTCCCTTGCACCTGCTGAGCTGGGGGAGCAGGGCAGTTAATGGCATTTCTTTTGGGGTGGGTGGCATTTCTGGGGGATGCTCCTCACCTTCCCCTGGCCCAGGCCTTGCCAGCACGGGAGGTGCAGAGTGGTGCACAACCCACCTCCTGGTCCTGCCGCCTCCATTCTCCCTCCCCATGCACCCCTTTCCCCTTGCCCCACGTCAGCAAGCTCAGGCATGGCAAAGGCATGCACTTGGCTCTGTGCTCATCGCTGTGGATGCTGTGAAGCCAGGGGTAGCTCACCTGTGGACACCTAACAGTAATGCTCTGATCCATCATCTGACACTTCATGAATGGCCCCAGCCACTGGCAGCAGTTCAGTAATGGTAAATATGTCCCAAAGGACATTTGTTTCCACACCTAAGGGAATGGGGAATGGTAAAAGGGTAGTTTTGCGGCATTTGAGAAGGGGGTAAAACAAGCTATGAGGTATAGATGGGCATGTGAGTGCATAGAGACAAGTGGCCGAAAGCATACTGCTTGGTGGCATAGAGAGTTTCTGCTGAGACCCTGAGGACTGAGAATGCAAATGAAGAGGGTTGAGGTGAACCAGCAAAGAGCATGTAGTACCCAGGACCCAGAAAGTCACTTTATCAAACAGAAGACAACAATTAAGGAGGACTTTGCTGGAAGGGAATAAGTCAGGAAGGAAACAGTTCTCATTAGGATTAGATAACAGGCAAGAAAAATGTAATAGGAACCAAATGAGGCATAAAAAACTGGAAAAGAGTTAAGTTTCTGGGACCGACACTAAAAATGATCCAGAGAAATCAGTCTGCTCTGTTTGGACAAAGAGATCAAGGATTAGGTAATTCATAAGGTTAGTGAATCATTTGCAGTGAATAATTTATTTTGTGAATGTGGCTTCATTTTCTGCTCAGAAAGAGTCTGCAAGCAGGTTCTAAATTAATTGACACGCATTTGCCAGCTGTTTATGAATAATGTTTGGTGCAGTTTGTTCACATGCATTCTTTGGAAGTAGCAATCTTTAATCTGCTCTGGCTTTGGTTAACGAAGCAGGAAACTTATTTTGGGTTTTCTCCTTTCTTGCTTGATGAGCACCATTCTTAATTCCACGTGAGCACTGGAGTTAATAATGAACAAGCCTGGCCACTAGCACCGCCCCTTTGGGCACTCGGGGTTCTCCATGCTTGAGACATCGTCCGGGCTTGCTGCTGGCAGGCTTGCTTTCCATACAGATGGTAAATCTCCTCTTCAGAAGGCATTTGATGGCACTGCTTCATCAGAGGTTTGGAAGTGCATGTTGGTGTTTATCCATTTCCCAGGGAGATGCTCCGAGACCTGCTGAGGGCTCCCTATTGGGATGAGCTGGCTTGCGCCAGGGCTGCACCTTCGTTCACCTGAGCACATCACAGGGTCCGCTGGGATTTTGAGGTGCCAACACATGTGGCCAATGGGGAAAAAAAAATAACACAGGCATAGATTTCTGATCACACAGCTGTGTTCTTACACAGCCCGAGGAGAAAATCCAAAGCCACAGCATTGCTTACGGCTCTCCTCTCACTGTCTCTAAAATGAAGGTTAGCCGAAACGTAGGTCTGCAAGGGAAAAGCAGGTGCTAGAAAAGGGGGTGCAGGCCTAGAGTCAACAGAGAATTTCTGCATGTGCTGAACACTTAACCATATGATGCCAACAGGGGTATATAGTGGGATCCCCTAAATGCTTTGTGATCCACAGCCTCACGGAAGCTAATGTTTTTGATAGGACAGCTTTACTCCGGGGCAGCACTCCCAAAAGGAAGAGCAGGGAGAAAATAAACAAATTTATCCTCTGTATTGCCCAGGAATTTTTTTTTTTTTTACTTCTCTGTTTCATAGGGATCTTTTTGGTGGGAGGCATTTGCGTCATGGGGACTCGGCATTGAACAAATGGCCTGACTGCGAGGGTCCAGCCTTGTGATGATGAGTCTCCCTTCGGCTTTATCAGAGAAGCAGTAAAAATGAGTAGGTATGACATTAGGGGCACATTCTGACTGGAAAAAAAAAAAAAAACCTGAGGTTCTCTTTTAGTTAGAGTGATCACAGAGGCTGCTGCTAATTGAAGCGGGTCCAAAGAGCTAAGCACACTCATTGTTTTTAAGTTGACGGTGCCTCTTTCAGATGTCTCAGAATTTAAATCTAAAATCTTGCCTTGAAATATTTAATCTTAAATGCATGCCACTACTCTGCTTCACTGCAGTGCCCATCCAATTAAATCTAACTTAAAAAGAAAGAAAGAAAAAAAAACCTCCACATACATTATATTAAATGACTTTCTTGACATATTTGGGAATTAACAAAAAGCGAGAAGCCTATTTAACAACTTGCAACGTATATGATTTTAACAGCCAAACTTACAATAGCTCTTCTTTCATCTATAAATTAAATGTATAACAAAGCCATAATTAAAGACCTTACTAGCAAAACTTTTCAATGGTGTGTTCTTTGCAATGGACTTTGAAGCACCTTCAATTGGAGCAATGGGAATTCTTCTGGACAATACTACAAGCTGCAGATATAGCTTAGTTAATTACAAGCAGAGCTTTCAGTATTCATTCCTCCTGCCAAAATCCTTATGCATTGCAACAGAGAACTGTTTTTCCCTTGTGCTTGCTTACTAATGCTGCTAGAATGTGAATATAAAACAATACCTGTCTGTCTCTCTTGATCCTAGACACGATTATTGGGCTTTCATGCTAATTTCCCTGTCTATTGAGTTAAGACTGGATTAAGGAGGCAGAATTTCTATACGCAGTTAGGGTTCCCTAAACGGTTCAAGGTAACGCTCGGTGACGGAAGGTACAAGGCAGCTATTGTTTAAATAACACGGGGTTCCCCGCCACCACCTCTGCGCACCTCCTCAGAGGCGGTGCGGTACTGATGGCAGCAGCGACGGGAATTGCTCTCAGTCTACCTGAGCACAGAACGGAGCCCAGAAATGCTATCATCTGCTGTGCCAGGCTAGCAAGTGTTCCCGGCACATCACACACCTGGATCCTTGGTCTAGGGATTCAAACCAGTGTGAAGCTGGTGCAGCACATCAGCATATGGGAATCTCCCAGACTGCCTCCCCTAATATTCGAATAAACCTTTGCTCAGCTTCGCCCTGTTGTTTGGAAGCCCGCAATTAAATCCAGAGGGTTGTTCAAAGGCTCGGGGGCTGCTCTGGAAAATAACAGAGAAATGGTGCTGGACCAGTGCTCCTGAAGCAGAGTGTCCCCTTTCCAGTCCCTTCACATAAAACCTTTCAGCACCTGATCACCCTCCATGTGAAGCCCTCTCCTCCTGGAAGGCTGCTTCACAAGCTCAGACCTCCAAAGACTGGAATTCTTCTGTGGTTTCCAAGCTAAATTTACCTGTGGCCAATATATTTCCATTTCTCCTTGTATCAATATTATTCTTAGCTAAAATTATGTTATTTTCCTCCATGGTATTTACCTCTTCAGGTATTCTCAGAGAGCAGTCACATCCCTTTTCTGTCATTTGCTTTGCTCCCTTCTGACACATTTCTCCCCACGGGATGCCATGGCCATTCCCCTTTCTCTCCTCCCCAGCACGTGCAGATGCATATTCGTGGCCACAGAGAAGCCACAGCTTGCAGACTTCGCTATTTGGAAGAAAACAAACAGAACCCACTGAATAATTTCTGGGTGGCCCAGGCTTTTCAGGGAATGGCCACACTGCAGATCATCATGAACTTGGGCTCATATGTTCGTCGGCACTCAGCCATCCTGGGGTAGGCACCCTACCCTGTGTGCTGCTACTTGCTGCTCCATCCAACCCTCAGTAAGTTTGCAGCGCAGCATGCGAACATGAGATTTCCTTCAGCAGCATTTCCATGATTTTCCATTTCCCCTGAAGCTGGATTATTATTATCATCCTATTATTTACCTGTTTGTTTGCTCCCCTTATGAATTGCCAGCTTCAGCCAATCCCACCTAACCAAAAACATGCTTCCAGTATGCAGTTACCTGGCTAGGAAATTGCGTGAGGTATCTGGGTGGTGATCAGGGGGGGAATAAACCGAGCATCAACATTTTTGGCTATGGTAACAAACAAATTCAGTATCACAGCTTAGCTTTAAGCCTGATCAGCTTCACAGTCGCAAGAGGTGTTTGCAGGGTCAACAGGCGGTACGGCGTGTTGAAGAGCTACATTGAAAATCAAAGGATGCAAACAGATAATTTACCAGCGTCAAACCATTTAGTGATGAACATGTAGAAGTTTGGGTTATTGCATTTCTAGATATAAAATCCTGTCTGCATTGGCACAGCCTCCCTTGGCCGTGTGTGGTACTTGCCCTAAGCTTCCCCACAAAGGTTTTCTTCCTCTTGCAGAAGGCTGCACCTTTTCCCATCCACAGGTTCAAGAAATGTGAGATTCCACCAAACTGCCCTTCTTCTGCTGTTTCAGAAATGCTGAGGAGAAGAAGAGAGCAGCACCAGCCTCATGTCATTTCTGCTTCCAGGTATCCCTTGGCATCCAGGACTCCTGTCCCCATGGCTCCCACCACAACTTCCTCTCCGTGGGACACCTGAATCTGCCTGACATGTGCCCAGAGCATCCCACCATTGGCACGCCATGCTGGTGCCAAGAGGTGGGCAGGCAGGGCAGGCTGTGGCATATTCCAGTTAATGCGGATGGCAAAATCTACGTGGGCTGCTCTGGTCCTCCATCAGATCAGGGCCCACAGATCCCGGAGGAATTCATATCAGTATCCCACCTCTAACCCAGTACTTCCCAGTCTGGCTGCAGTCTGTCCAATTATGTCCAATTCCTACATGACTTGCTGGTTTTACACTCCTCCCCTTTTCATTTTTTTAACTAAATTCCCCATAAAACACACTATCAGGTGCCTTCCTGAAGACCAGGTACATGAGATCTATGGCATTTCTTTAGCCTGGAAAATCAGTCATTGTCATGGGAGAAAGATATGAGCCTGAACTGATATAACTTTGGTAAATGTTTATTGACTTTTTCATTTAATTTTCCATTTAATCCTATCTTTAACTCGCCAATAACGCATAAAGCTTCAGCTCAGACGCTGAGATCTGATTAACAGACCTGTGGTTACCTGGGCTGCTTTTTTGCCGTTCTCAAATACAGGAACTACATTTGCTGTTTCCCAATCCCAATGGCCCCAGCTGAGCACAAAAAAGTCATTAAAGGTCAGCGCTGTGGACCTATAATTTCACATGCACAGCCTTTCAGAGGTGAAGATAGAGAGTGTCTGGTTAGCCTGGTTTTGCAGGCAATGAGCTCTCCGAGCTCCGCTTCCACCTCAGGTGTGTTCATTTCCAATTCACCTTCCTTCCACTCCCGTTAGTCATCCTGCTTTTGCCACAGCATTTTGCATCCTCACTGAAATATGGGGGAAAACATTCACTGAGTTTTGAGGCAGACTGCTTACTGTAGTTTTGATCTCTAAGTTGCCCTCACCAAATAGTGCCCCCACTTCTTCTTTCTTTGTTCTCTTTTTATTTATATAACTGAAGAACGTTAAGTTACTGTTTTTATTTCCTTTGCAAGATCTAAACCAGCTTGATTTTTGGTACTTTTCATTCTATGTATATACCTCTGGCCTCCAAGGTGAACCCCTCCCTCCTGAAGAGTCACATTTTTCATTCCATGTAGGCTCTCTAATTATTCCTGATTTTCTTTATTTGAGTTGGGTATCTGCACTAGAAGAGGTATTGCCCTTTGCTGCACCATCCCCCCCATCCCTTTTGCTTGCATCTGTGACTTAAGCAAATGTCAGACTTTGCATGTTGGAGTACGAGCTGCTCAGTGCAGATGGCTTCAATCACTAGTTCCCTAACTTTGTCAAGCTTTTCCCTTCTAAAATCAAGAATCTTATTAAGGCAACTGAATTAATTCCTAATCATTTGACTGAAGGTAATCTTCTACAATCAGATCTTCCAAAATGTCATCAGTATTGACAAAATCAAGTCAACAATCACTTACAAAGAAATCTGTTGACAATCGTACCCAAGGATATATGGATCCTACTGTGATTAGTCTACCTCTGAGAAGCTGAACTTTCCCAGAAGAACAATTTCTGTCATTACTTGCTTCTAAGAACTCTACAGAGATCTCAATCCATATGAAGAGTGGGTTTTGCATCCCTCCCTGCTTTTTTTTTCCCTCGGCTAGTCAGTCAGGACTGTAACTCCCTTCACTCCTACCCTTCATCCATCTTTTCCGTTTACATTCAAAACTCTCCGGGAGTGACTCTGCTGCCTTGTACAGAGAGCAGGCTTGATTTTGTTTGGTCCCTGGACACCGGCATAGTTATTAGTCATGTTTATATAGCAATCCTGTATCATCAGGTTGTTATGACACATTTTATTAATGTGTTGGAATCTCTTTGATGCTCAGAAGGGCTGTGAAGCAGAATTCGTCATACATCCCCAGCAATGCTTGCTGCAGTGGGGTAAGGCACGCGGGGCTAGTATCCCAACGCCGTCTATGTTCTTTGTGGAACATGAGACAGTTGTTATTCTAACCATTGCATACTTCATCCTTTTCATTTAAACCAGTATCAGCACAATGGCTACTGCTAGTCCAAAGTGTTAACAGCTGTGTTAAGTGGCAGCCAACCAATTTCCTGTAACTTGGGGTGAGCTAGCCAGATGCAGAGAATATCTATATAAAACATCTTTTTTTTTTTTTTTTTTGTGGAGAGGAAATAAAAAAAAGCCCCTTTTATATTTGAGTTCAGTTTCCATACCTAGGCCAAGAATGGTGTGAGGGCTAAGAGCAAATACCACCATACAGACATGCCAGAACAGGGTCAAGAAGCACAACAAGATGAGGTTGACCCTAGGTCAGCCTCTGTTGTAATTCGGTATCCCACTCAGCTGATTCCAGAAAACCTACTTCAGCTTCTCTTCTCTTACTCCTTTCTATCATATGAATGCACCTCCTGGCTTAAACAACATGGGACCTCTCTGCAGCCTACAGCTGAATCCTTCCCTCCCTCCCATGGAAGCCACACCAAGGGTGGGATGAAGATTTCCTCCAGAAAGCTGTATCTCTAGGGCAGGGGAAACGTGCACAGTGTGAGAGAGGCAACAGCTCTCACTGCTGTATGGAGGGCAGGCGGGGTTGCCTCTGCCTCAGTATTTACCTGCCCAGCACAGCGGAGCAAGTTGAGGAGTTTGGTCTGTAGCTGGTGCCACTGTGACCCCATGGGTCTGTAATTTGAGGGTCCTGAGCCCATGTCCATGGGTGGCATCTCCTCTGCCTGCAGCATGTCATTAAACAGCCTGGGCTGGAGCTTGCATTAAACAGCCTGCAGCTGTGTCACATGTGGCTAGAGGGGATGGGCCACAGGAAAGCCCAGCTTAGAAAGCCAGGAGTCTCCTCTGCAAGGCAGGAGGTACTTAGTGGCAGCAGGCAGACCCTGGCATGTGTCGAGCTGACAACTGGGTGTGCTCTCTTCCCTAGCACAGTCCAGCCTCCTCTGGAGATACACGGCCAGGGATGGACCCTGGTGCCTTTCCAGGTCAGGCTGTTGGGTCAAAGCTCAGCAAGACATTCAGTATGTGCTTGGCTGAACAGGCAGGGGACTGGCTGGCATGCTGGGGCCACAGAAAATGAAGAGGCTCCTGTGCCTGATGCTACAGAGATTGCTTAGAGCTGAGTCTTTCTGCACTTGGCTTCCCTTTCCCAGTGCCCATGCAATTTAAGAAAGGACTTGCTTTATCTCCGTGTATGTTGAGTGTGTATACATCCATGCATGTGTGAAGGACTCTTAGAAATCTACCATGTCTGAAGGAGGAGGCTAGTGAATGATGAATGATAACCTTAAAAGGTTTATCCACTACTAAGCAGATATGTCCCAAATCATTTGAGACGGCACACCATTCCATCAATGTTAGGCAATGAAGGAGTACAGAAATATAGGCAGAAAGTGATGGAAAGTTGCTGTGGACTCATGCTCTTACCTCTGCAAACAGCACGATGGGATCTTTAATGACTAGACATGGTCAGGACCTCTGTTTTATGTCTTGTCTGAGCAATTTGCAACAGAGCCCCTATTAAAACCATTCTGGGGGTATTGGTTTTCTCTTGACTCAGAGGGAAGACTGCTGCTTGAATCACGAACAAGAATTCAGCAGCACCTGGGTTTTCATTGGCAATGAACCACCCGTGAACAGACCAAGTGGGAGGCTGTTAAAGAACAATTTCCCACCATCTGGGGGAGGAAAAAAAGCATTCACTGTGCCACACAACAGTCCAAATTCTGTGACATAGGAGCAATTTCTTAAAGAAAAATACCCTTCTTTAGCCAAGGTGGGGGGAAGTAAGGCAAACCCAGACACCCTTCCCCGAGGGGAAGAGTGCCATTTTACTGAGTGAGCTGCTTAGACATTCTTTTTGTGTGTGTGTGTGTGTGTCTAAATTCAGCCAGGCAATGTCCCTGAAAATTTCCGTTGAGCAGCTGAATGCATGAGGCAGTCAGCACGGTGCTGCAAACGTATCATGCAGGCATCTGAACTTGGCTGCAGTGGGAAAGAGCAACAGATCATCACTGCATGAACAGCCTGGTACCAGGGCACTGCCTTGGGGCTCTTGTGGTACTGCAGTCCCTGCAAGGAGCTCAGAGCCTTGTAATTACATAGTTTTACAGGCTGCTTGCTGCCTTCATCTTAAGGGCTTGTCACAGTACCTGTAAAAAAGTCTTCTTAGAAGTGGGAGGGTTGAAAGTGCAGCTAATGGTAGCAAAGTCACCCTCCTCAAACCACAGACAGGGAAATTCCTGATGACTCTGACTGCACTGTCCTAATTCCCAGTTCATATTTTGTCCCTTTCTTGGGCAAGGTCCAAAAGCTTGACATGCCCGGGGTAGACATAACCAGGTCCTCTCAAAGCTGGATGTGGTTAAGCACAGCCTTATTTATGCAGACCTTAGGATGTGTCGGTGCATGCATCTTTGATCCCGTTGTGGCACAGTAACAAATACAGTGGCAAATTCTCCTTCAGGCAGGAAAGCAATGCCCAACAGTCAGGCTGTATCTGTTGCCACGGTGGCTGAGTAACAAGGCGATGGCTTTAATGTCAAACGCAGATCTCTGTATCGAAAGGTTTCAGTTCCCACTCATAAGCGATTATGGAAAAAGGACTCACTTGCCCACTTCCAATAAATGAGAAACATGTTTCTTAGAGGCAGTATACTTCCTATACTTGTAGTGCAGTGAAGCTGTTGGCTAGTCTACTATTTTTGACATGCAGCTGTTACACAGAAACATCTGATAGTTTCTTTTCTTCGGGCTCAGTTGCTGCCGTGTCAGGAAACAGCCTTTGGTTTCAGTTCTTGTAAGAAGTGAGCAGGTATGGGAGGCCAGTGCAATACCTCGGTAACACAAAAAAACATCCTGCAGCCTGCAGAAGAAACTAGAGATACAGAGGAGGGTAGGCTGATCAGTTCCAAATTCTCATTCCAAATATTTGCTTTGATATTTAAAAAAAAAAAAGTGCTAAAAAGCTAGTTAAAAAAAAAAAAAGAAAAATCACCAATCAGAGTGATGTGTGTTTCTTTTCCACCAAAAATGAGTTCATTGACTTAGAAGGCAACATGCTGGTGCTTTGGGTAAGAGCAGCTTCTCACCAATAAATGGAAAACTAAAAGCTCATCCAACGGCTACCAACACAGAATACCTAATTGCACACTGACATAGGATAAAGCTGCTCCAAATCTGCATTGCCGTGAAACATAAATGCAGAAGTGGGGAAGTTAAATGAAAGCCTTCAAGTACCTAGGGTGGCTTAGGCCAATGACCAAAGCTTGTATATCAATTTGGTACAAAACATAGAAGAACAATATGCAATATTTTGCAGGATGTACTATCAGCCTTACTTGGGACCCCAGAGGAGGAGGGTTAGCTCTCTCTGAGACAAGCTCTACCTGGGCAGGTGATACGCTAAGAAATCCAGGTGCCCAGCCATAGTCATCATGGAGACAGCAACAGGCCTTAGAGCCTGCCCAATATATCTTTCTTCTTTAAATCCCAGCAATAACAGCAAAAACTGCTGTGGTATAAGCAGTTCCCTCTTCTCCCCAGCGTGAGAACAGTGCAGTTCAACTCTTGCTCTGCAGAGTGTGTATGGATTTTTTTGGAGGTTTTGGGTTTTGTGTGTTTGTTTTTTTCTCAACCTCAGCTGACAAGAGCTATAGCAATCTGGTTCCGTATCAGGTTTGAAGCCTTTGGCTTCCGCAAGCTGTGGCTTACACTGTGGAGAAAGAAAAGGTGAACATCCTTTCATGTGAGGCATTTTAATGCTGAAGCTGAGGAAGCTTTAGAGTGAAAAGGTGACAAAGCTGCGTGCCTCACACAGTGAGGAGCCTAAGTCAGTAGCCAGATGGAGCCAGACTCTTTGCAGCAGTGTCCAGTGACAGGACAAGGGGCAATGGGTACAAACTGAAACATAAGAGGTTTCAGTTGTATATGAGGAAAAACTTCTTTACTCTGAGGGTGACGGAGCACTGGAACAGGCTGCCCAGGGGGGCTGTGGAGTCTCCTTCTCTGGAGATATTCAAAGCCCGCCTGGATGAAGTCCTGTGTAACACGCTCTAGGAGAACCTGCTTTAGCAGGGGGGTTGGACTAGATGATCTCCAGAGGTCCCTTCCAACACTTGCGATTCTGTGATTCTGTGAAGCTAATGTTCACCTGCAGCACCAGCACTTGGGAACGCCCCAGGTCTTCCCGGACTGAGCTGACTGAATGCGGTCATTACAGGTATCGCATCTGCTATTAGTGCCCTTCCTTAATGTGGGGAAGCAGGCTGAGACTTTTGGGCAGGGCAGCATTAGCAAAACTGATTTCCACTTTTCGCAGCCGTTTGTCACCTTCGCTCCCCACTGCAACTTGTAACGCGGCTGTGGGGCAGCCAGCACGGCGTAGCTGGGGGACTGTGAAACCTGCACGGCAGCAGGGGGATGAGTCAAGCTGACGTGTCCCCGGGGCATGCAGGTGGTGTATGCACTGCCGCTCACCGTCAGCGAGATTTGGGTTGAGCCTTGTATGCCCGGATCTGCAGGTCAGCTCCAAGCAGCTTTGGTAAGCGGCTACCGCTGTTGTGCCTGGGGATGCTTCAGACGATGGTTTGTCAGCTCTGGCACAGCACCAGCAATAACAAAGCAGGTTTGTGAGCAGCCCCTCTTGTGATTCTGTCTAACAGCTTCAAGCCACTGGCCACTGCATTTGCGAGGGTGCTTGGAAAGGCCCTGGCTTGTGTTCTACTGCATTTTCCCAAAGGCCATTTGCTGGCCATGCTCCAGGATGAACAACTGCCTTTGCATTCACCCGGTGTCATTTTTTCCATGCTCTCTGATGGCAAAACGTGCCCACTGCCTTCTGAGGAAGCCTGTGGCACCTTGTTTTATTCCCCAAGAGTGAGGTTGGCCAGGAAAGGTCCACTGGTGTCTCCTCATGTCTGTGGACTCAGAGATTTAAGGGCTTTGCTTCCTCTCTTGCCTTCGTCAGGGGGCAGCTGCATGGGGATGTTGTCACTTCTACCTGGAGCCTCAAACACTTGGATCTGGCTATATCTGGTAGCTAAAGCAGAGCTGTAATTTATGGCTGCCCACGGCGATGCAAAAGGGTAGCAGCTCCAGTCCCTGGGCAGAGTAGACTTGTGCATGCTGATCTGCTTGTTAAGCTCTTAAACAACTTTTGTTTTGTCTAGCTCTACATCACACTGTGCCTTTAAGGAAAGGCAATCCAAACCTGGGATATAAAACAGAAAATTTGTCTGATTTAAAAATGCTTCTGTAATGCACTCACTGAGGTAATGGCTACATCCATTTGAAAGACAGCTGTTTTCTTTTTCTTTTTCTTTTTTTTTTCCTCTCCTATTTTTTTTTTTTCCAGCATGACAAGAAACCAGTGTCTGAAGGAAGAAAAAGGATATAGTTTATTCTCTTTGGGCTATCCTGCTTCTGACAGAGGCAAACACTCTCTTCCTGCAAACACAGCTAATCCTCTTTGTCTGGATATTTTATTAGATGAAGTTTAAATCCTTGAATCCTCACTTTATCATGTGTTTCCCTTTACTGATGTTGTCACCTGCCCACCTCCATCTAATGAGTCACACACAGCAGCCAAACATAAGTGCCGGTAGGATATAGAGCTCTGCCAAGAGCTTCAGCCTCCTAACACTTACCTTATTACTTGATGAAATAGGAATATAACATATATACTAGATGATATCCCCTGAAACATAAAGGAAGTCTTTGAGACCCTATAATTACCTCCTAATTACAGGAATTGAATGCAACAGGAGTTGTTAGTAAAGGGGGAGGGAGGATTGATGCTGGTTCGGTGGTGTAACCAACAAGTGGGCTGTTTGAAAATTATTTTCTTCCTAAACATTTCCATATGCCATTGGGCATAAGAGTATCACTGTAAAGCATCAGCTGCCTGATGCCCCCTTAAAAAAATGAGAAGAAATGCGCTGGGCATTGTGTAACTGGTGATGTCATCAGGGAAAGCCAACGTTTCTATGTCTGAGACCCTGAAAAAGAAGGTAGGGAAGGAAATGGAAAAAATGAAGCAGCAAATCGGACAGACAGAGAGGCCAAAGGAGCTGGGCAAACCCCTGCAGGACAGATGACTAAGCTTTCCATTCCAAGTCAAACAGCTCCATTTTGGGACAGCAACAGGTTTTCTTTTAACCTCCCTACATTTCTTGAATACGCTCTGGGCTCCTGACAAGAATGTGGCTACTGTCTGTGTTCGAGACTAGGCAGGCAGCCTGCTTTTTCCACTGCGCTACCTTTGCACAGTATGTCAAAAACATTACATGGCTTTGGTAGAAGAACTTGCTCTCGGTCCTGCTGGTGTCTGGAATAGGCACTTTAGTGTGAGCATAAGCATGCAGGGAGGTCTGAACCTCCTAATTAAATTGTCCTGTTTGGGACTCACCCAAGAAATGTGGACAAAATCTGCTCTTAGATTGGAAGAATGGAATTTTCCAAAGAGTTTCAGCTCTGATCCCAAAGAAACCAGTGAGACCAGCATTGAGCTGTGCTTCGAGGGCAGTGCTCGAGCTCCAGCATCCACAGGCAAGTGTTTCAGGGGAGGATCTCCCGTGTAGGATGTGCTTGCTGGGTCTCTCTGGCTGGGCAGGGGTTTTTCAGTTCCTCACAGCTGTAAATCTTCACTGCACCAGCAGTTGTGGAAAGTGACTATAAAAGAGAGGGAACGGGGAGGGCAGTGAAATTCTCAGTACAGAAATGCTGAAGATAATATTGACATTTAAAATGAAAGAGGAGGGAACCTACAAGTTAATATTACAACCCTTCCCTCCTGAACTGGGTTCACAAACTTGGACTAATAATAGTAAGAGCAATACATTAACAACAGGATTAATAATACTAACCCAGTAGAAGTGGGATTTTCCACTTCAGTGAGACCAGTTAATCTGACTGGGAAGCACAAGGTATCTATCCTTTGGGCAGTGATGGCCATTACAGAAAGAAACGGTTTTAGAGAGGGGAAGAAGAAGAAGCAAGGAAGAGTGGGAAGAAGCAAAGCCCCTCTTTACCTGCTGCCTGTCTAAGGTGAGTAGACAGCGGCTTTTGCTCAGCTCCTGTAATCCCCGCTACATTCCTGTCCTGTGCTGAGCTGAGCTGGGAGATGCTTCAGGGAGGAGAAAATCAGGTGTCCAAGGTGCCTGTGACCCTTCCCGAACCCTCTGAACTCCCAACTCCTTCTTCCCCGTAGGCTTTTCCTACTTGCCAGCCCTCCTGCTCTTGTCCCAGGAGTGACTGAAGCATGGCCTTATATTTGGTTCCAAATTTGAAAATTAAGGGGCTGGCTGACATCTTCGTGATGTTTTGCCAAATATATGAGGGTGACCACATTCAAGAGCCTGATGAGCTGATAGGGAGGAGTGGGGTGGGGTGAGGGGAAAGACCAATGTAGACCATCAGTAGTCTCTGGGAAAGGTCCCACTGGAAGTAGGAGTCGGCCACTGAGTCAAAGGGGAGGATTTGCCCAGATGTTTTGGACTGATTTTCCTTGCCTTTTCACATTTTTTTAAAAATAATGCTGGATTGCTTTTATTTATTAATATCTTTTTTTTCTTCTTTTTTCTTTTTTCTCTTTTTTTCTTTTTTCTTCTCTTTTTTTTTTTTTTTTTTCTTGAGTCATCTGCTGGCTACTTGGGGCTGCTGATTTTACTCTTGAGAAACGGGAGCCCAGAAGCCAGTTGGAAGTGTCATTGTAGAGGAGAGAGCCTTGCAGGTGGTGCAAACTCGCAGTGACGGCATCACAGAGCCTTTGCAGTAAGGTTTATAGCTGTTGTCGTCGGCTGAGCTGCTCTGTGCTGAAAACTGTATGATCTGAAAGAATTAACCCCAAAGCTGCTCTGCAAATCAGAACCACTGAGTGAGAGCCAGGCAGGGAGCTGTGGGAGGGGATGAGGTAGAGGTGCAGCTGCGTGGCAGCCCTGAGCAGCTGAAGAGATGCTATAATCTTTAGCCACACTTTCAAGGCAGAGAACAAGGGCAAGGGAAGGCATAAACACAAAATTACCTTTTCACCTAATAAGTAAGTAAACCAGGAGACTCATTTCCACAATTGATTCAGAAATTATGTCAAAGAAAGCTTTAACAGACTCGTGGAAGATAAACCCGATCGGATTCACAGTAGCTAAAAGCGATGCTCTAGGATGGCTCAGAAGTTCCCACACACAGGAACCTGGGGGAGGTATCACATCCGACATGTGTCTAAGCATTTGCTCCTGGTCATGCTGGAGGCAAGTTACCAGGTAGACAGTCCTTAGGTCTGGCCAATACAACTGTTCTTATGTTACCAAGTGCTTGCCGTATCAGGAATGGAGGGGTCGATGCATCCAAGATGATGTCATTAAAGTCAGCCTGTCTAACAGCAGGGAGGAAGGAGTTACAGGGGATGAAGCAGCGAAAAATGAGGAAATCACAGCCTATTTCACAGGAAAGATGGGCTCCTGTGCTCCACAGGGGCTGGTGCAGACCAACCCTGACTCAGGGGTCACTGCGATTTTCACTGTCCCTGAGAGGTTTGTGATGAAGCCTATAGCAGATTGGAGAAAATGACTGCAAGGGAACCTCAGCAGATGAGTGGTGGAAGGCATGGGTGTGTGCCACGCATCTTGAGGATGTCTCACAGATGTTTCTGCAGGCCCCTCTGCAGTCATTCTTTCCCTCAGTGACTTGACTCCCACACTTCAGTTTCTTGTAGATGTGTTCTCCTTATGACACTGGTGGCTACGCCAGATTTGCCTGCAAACTCAGTGAACCCAGAAGCCCTCCTTAATGGTCCCAACTCACAGTCTTCCTGCTCATGGCTGCTGACCTACTTCATGAGAAAAGAGGACACTTCTGTCCTGTGAAAGACATTTTACTCCTCATGCTAAGGAGCACACAGCAACTTCCATGACAGAGAAGAGTGTGGGTCCCTTTACATCGGTTAGGGCTGATAGCTGCCCTCATCCTCCTCTGCCAGCAGTCACAGGGAGGTTGTCGGTGTGGAGGAAAAGCAGTTTCCCACACAAAGCAAGCACAAGGGAATAAGGGGAGTAGTGGGTGCTGCTAATGCTGTCACTCCCAACCATGGAGAGACATACTCACGTAAAAAGATTTAAAACTAAACGGTGGCCAAGCAGCTCAGTTTCACCAAGGGGATGCAGGAGGAAACCTGGGGAGGCCAAAGGGAGGCCTTTTTCCTGTTATTTGGGACTGATGAGTGATGGCCAAAGGGTGCTGCATCGCTGCAGGGGAAGGGGAGAGCAATGGTTAGGTGGGCTCATGGGGAGTGCACAGCCCAAATGCCCTCTTCTCCAGCATCCCCCCCAGCCGCCGCCTCCTACACCCCATGGGCAGGACAGGATCTGGCTGCAGGCCTCCCCCATCTCTTTCTCACCGCGGTAGGGAAGAGCCTCATTGCCCGCAGCGAAGCAGGGGAGCCAGCGATACGCTGCAATAACACAGGCGGCTCACTCTCACCTCATCGGGAAAATGGCAAGCATGCAAGAGCCACCTTGGGGTGCCAGGAACAGGGGAGCTTACATCGGGTGCTGCATCTGGTAGCACTAAAAGTGTCTCAGAGTGGAGGGCTGTCTCCTAGCACCAGGCAAATGCTGGGAAACCTGCCTCCGAGAAAGCCCACCTATTTCCTCTTTAAAAAAATTCACCTCATTTCAAGTGGAAAGAAATGCTCTGAGAAAGTGGGGGGTGGAGGGATGGGGGGAGGGACCTAGAGAGCAGGCCTTCTGGCTTCTTCAGTTAGGATGATGCCCTAAGGGGGAAAAAAAAAGTCATTAAAGGGTTGCAGGCTCCCAAATTGGGGTGTACAACCTTGCCCAGACATCTGAATGCTACCTGCTGCCAGTACACCCAGCACCCAGTGCTGCTCCTGCTGCGGGGAGCAGCTGCATCCAGGCAACACCTCAGCGTCTGGGAACTGCCCGTATAAAGAGATTATTGCTTCTCCTTTGACATCCAGAGCCATTACCTACCTAAGAGGCCTTGGCTTCATACTGGGCATTATGCTTAATCCTATTTTTCTAAGAGAAATAGGATTATTCTCTGAGAGTTCATCATTATTAACTTCGTTGAATGAGTTACTGCGACAAAAGATACACAGTGATTTCTGGTCCCTTGGTATTAGAAGGGGGCAGCTGACTGGAATTTGCTGTTTTCTTCATGAATTCATTTGACAGTGTTGGTCCTTCTCTCAGCAAGCGAACATGTGTCTCAAGTCTGTAGACCAGGACTCTTTTTTGGGACCATAAATTCCTACTGGTGTGTTTGCAGCTATTTATTGCTTCTTTTGGGAAGCACCGTTGCTGATAGAAAATGCCTGATGAAAGTGATGTATAAGGGCAAGGTATGATTTTATGAAAAGCTGTTTACATGTGTATTTCTCCTCACTTGGCCCCGGCCACCCATGCTTGAAGGAAGTTTGCTTCAAGCTTTTCCATTTTGAATTTCTTTCTTTTGGGTTCTACTCTTTTTGTTTCATTTCCAGCCAAGTTACATCTCAAGCAAGTTTAAAAGGCCTTTTTTTCTTTTGTGATTTTGATGACAACAATTTTTATTTTTCCAGCATCTCAGCCTAAATTTAGAGTTTCTGATGCCAAAGATAATGATGGTATTCCCTTTGATACTGAATCATCTGGTGCTGCAGCACCAAATAACTGAAATTTTCTTTAGCTCTCCAACTTTGACGAAGGAACACTGCTTTATCTTCTGAACATACTGCTAAATCTAGAATGCTTGTTATGCTCTGTTTTGGCATTATACATTGGGCTTGGCTTGATTTTCCTAGGGCTATATCATTATAAGAATTAGATTCACCTTGCAGGAGAACTATGCAAGACTCAGATTTACTGAGACTCCTAATAAAGCGACATGCTAATTCCATGGAGGGAACGCGAGCCACCGGGAGTTCTCAGAGAGCTTCTCCCGAGACACTGAGCGTGCCGTTCCTGGACTGCGGGCATCAGCTTTCTGCACCGGATCCTTTGCATGTGCCCCTGAGTGGGTGGTGGCATCCTCTTCTGCTTCACACCCAATGTAGGTGGGCTTAGATGCGCAGCCATTTCAAAAAGTTTGGGCCTGGCTGAGTGTGCAGCAGGGCGCATGTATCTGCCCAGCCCTGGCAAGGTTGGGTTGCCTTCCCCATGCGGTTCCTCTATCAGGCTTTAAGGAGAGCCATAACTTTGATTCCAAGATATCTGGGGCAAGGAACATCTCTTTGATCTGGGCTTGTACCACCCCTTGGACAGACACTTCCATTAACTGGAAGTGTGAGCTGCTACAGCAGTACAAATAGCACATCATTAATAGTCATAATTATGATGGGCAGACAGATGGGTTTGGATTCCTCAGGTAGATCTCTTGTCCCATGGACATTGGTGGCACATTTCCCATTGGCTTCAGCAGGGCTGGGATGCAGCCTTTCCTTTCTAGCCGTGCGCTGCTTTGCAAATGGAAAAATATTTGAAGTTCTGTTTTGGTGCCTCAGACTCTGCTTCCTTTCTGCTTTAAGAACACTTCTCTCCAGCCAAAAGTTTCCTTTGTCTCATAGCCCCAGGAACAAAAAGGAAAAAAGAAAAGCTTTCTCCAAGTAAGAACATGAGCAACAGAAGTGTTAGGAGAAAGGATACACTTATGATCCAAAAGAAAAGAAAAAAAAAAAACTTTTCCCACTGTCTAGATGTCCCAGTCAAGGCCAAAAGAAAGCAGTCAGTTTTGCCAGCACAATCCTAAGCAAAAGAAATAAATGACATCCCTCTGGTGCCCCTGGATGTACGAAGTATCCGGCTTTCCTGCTGTTCTGCTCCTCTTCTGCTTCCAGTGCAACAGCTGCCAAATTTGTCCTGCCTTGTAGGCATAACACATCAGGCTCAGGGAAAAACCAGGTGCCGAGTTGAATTCTGGAAGTCCCGCAAAGGAAGGAGAGCAGTGTGAAAGAAAACACAGCTATGTTAAGAAGCTTCCTTCTAGGATAAAAATAGATGGACGCACACACAGGAACTGAAAATCCCTCACTTCTGTTTGCTTTTTCTGTTTGACTTCTTTTTATTCTCTCTCACCTTGCTGCTCCCCTCCCCTATCCCAAATGAATAGTTGTGTTTCCCATCATAGCTCAGCTCTCTTTCAAGGCAAGATATTTTGGACTTAAAAAGAAGAAAAAAAAAAATTTAGGAGTTATTTCCCAGTGCATAAAACAGCAAACTCCCTTAAGGAAAAACTGAATGTTTAATTTTGCAGTGGAAGCCTTGCAAAATCAGGTTTTCATTTCCGCTGACTGCTTTGAGTGGAAAACTGCATAAACATGAATACATATGGTGCACGCGTGCACACACACACACATATATACACACTGGTTCCTCAGCTGCTGAATACTTGCAGCTTGAAATTGCAGCTTAAGAAGTGAAGTTTTGCCAGCACGGATTTTAAGTCATGAGATAACACAGGAAGAGAAATTCTCCCTTGGCGTTGTTCCTTTTGGTTCAATCAGTTACATGCTCTCTGCTTTTTAGCTAGTAGCCCTGACTACTATTTTGCTTTTAAAAGGGTAGCTCTGAATGCTGAGAGGATGAACCACTGGCTCCCACCTTAACGGAGGTAGTGAAGGGAAGAAAATGCTTCTTACTGCATTGGAGGAACAGGCGCGGAGGGGCAAGTTGGACGGGCTTAGGCTGCCTTCCCGCATGCACAGCAAACTTTCACACCTATGTTTCCTAGAAGTCAAACAGCACCTATGTGCTTAAAATTTAAAAAAAAAAATTTAAAAATTTAAAAAAAAAAAAAAAATTCAAACTGAGAGGAATCAGGAAGCCCTTTTTACCAGGAATCGGAGGCCGGGGAGCGGTCTGGGTGCAGCCCGCCTGCAGCACCCACCCAGCCCAGCTGCAGCCTATCTAACACAAACATCGCAGCAGTGGCCGTTTGCCCAGAAACAGCGTTGGCCGCCCGAGCCCTCCAACGGAAGGAAGCCGGAGCAAGCCCCGGCACCCCGCCACAGCCCCCCAGAAATCAGCTGGGGGTGGGGGAGGGGTGATCAGCAGCTCCCAACGGGGAGAAGAGCAGGGCCCATAAACATCTCTGATATTTTCTTAGGTGAAGAGGCTTTCCTCCGCTTCCTGCCATCAAACAGGGCTGTTAGCTGTGCCTGTTAAAGGGCAGCGCGCGCAGCCTGTAAGTAAGTTTACACATGGCCCGCATTAGAAAGAGGAAAGATTATTTTTTTTCCTTGGTGTTAAGATAATGCCAGAAGCTTTACGTTATCCTTCAGTGTCGGGATTTTAAGTTTTCCTCGGTAGGTTTTGCGGGGCAGTCAGGTTTGGTAGGGAATTGAAAGACTGGCTATAAGAAAGGAATTCTTTACAATGAGGGTGGTGAAACTCTGGAACGGGTTGCCCAGAGAGGTGGTAGATGCCCCATCCCTGGAAACCTTCAAGGCCGGGTTGGATGGGGCTCTGAGCAACCTGATCCAGTTAAAGGTGTCCCTGCTCACTGCAGGGTGTTGAGCTAGATGGCCTCTAAAGGTCCCTTTCAAGCCAAAGCATTCTATGATTTTATGATTCTATGGCAAGTGAACCTTAAAGGCACTAAAACTTACGGCTTCCACCCCTATACTGGAGAAACAAGCTTGATGGAGCTGTGGCCACCCCTACAGATTTCATTTCTTACTTGCTTTTTTTGCCACGTGATGTTTTCATCATAGCCTGCTTGTAAAAATGTCTATATGAGGTCTCCCAGGTATGGAAATACCTGCAAGAAGTCACACCAACTGTTAGGTAGCACTGTAAAAACACAGCCATACGGTGTTTATTGAGTCTTCAAAACGCTGAGAAAATCAAAACTCGGGGATGGATCCATGAGACTTCACACAGGAACTGAGCAAAGTATTTAAGAAATCCTACAGACGCTGTCAAATCCATAGAGTCAAGCCTGCCATGTCTCTTTGACTAACTGAGGAATGCACTAGGCCCATCTCTTTACTTAGGCTTTGTCAACGCTGGCTTCGTCCCAAGGTGTGTGTTTGTGTGACAAGATCCCGCACAGAGTGAGGGACCAATTATTTTTTTCATGCAAAGTGAGCCCCAAACCTGCCAGATTTAAGGTGGCTTTGCCCAGGGTGTTCAAATGCAGGGGGTAAGCTGGGACTGTTTCAGCTCAGGGGCCTTTGAAGACTGTCATATGCAATAGTGCTCAAGTGACATCATGAAGTCTTCCTTCCATTTCCAGATCAGGTGATCTTGGTGTCTCAGCAACAGGCAAACACTGGGAGGGTACTGACCTCTAGAAGGGTAGCCAAGCCCTGGCTGAGTTTTACTGGAAATCCTTTCTGGTTCACTGATGCTTTGAGTTGAGGTGACACTCATTCACCCCCCGAGCCCCCAGGACGGCTGGCATGGCAGTTTGTAGAAGACCTTTGCAGTTTTCTTGATCAGGCTCATGTGCTGCAAACAGCCACAGAGAGCCTTGATCCACTATTTGTAATCAGGGGTTAAGGGGTTTTAAAGAAGCTTTTGTTCCTCTGCAAGCAGTTGTCATTCATGGAAGTGCTTTTTTTCTTCCCAGGGCTCCTTTGGAGATGCATTCCCAGGGGATGCCTCCCACCCCTCAGAGATGTGGCCTGCTGCCAGGGGGCATGCACTTGGCTTCTGCCATCTGGGCAGCAGCAGCCGCCCTGTGCCGTGTTGGTAACAGTTCTCTGGTGGAGACAGCAAGTCTGGGAGCATTTCTCTTTAGAATGGCATAGTTTGGCCATGTTTCCTCATATAGACACAGTTCCTCACCGAGGCCTCATTCTCGCAAATATTTATGTCCATGAGTAATTTCGAGAGCATTAGTAATGAGTTGAGTGGGATGACTCCTGGGTTCATAGCAGACACTGAGAAAAGCAATCCTTTTGCAAGAGGGGTTTACATACATGCTCAAATGTCTTTTTGCAGTAAGGACAGACTTAAGTATGTCCTTAAGTGCTTTTTGGAAGTGAAGGATGGGAATTTCCCCTCTGTCTGGGTTCCTTTCTGTTTGCTGTCTATTGACAGATATTTTGTGAGGGTTGCCCAGACTCTTTGTGTAAAATTAATGGCTAAATGATTTGATTTCTGATTATATTTTCAGTTCTTCCACCCTCTAAATATAATAAAAGCCATTACAGTCATTATTCTCTTTTACATTTGTTGCATATAAAAATATATTCCAGTGCCGAGACCTGAAAGATCAGCTCTTTTCCTAAAGCACATTTTGTCTGACTTATAAAAGTTTTACGAGTTATAAAAACCCTGAAACAATAAGTTTCTGATGGAAATGATGACTAGAGCAAAACTAACAGGTGTTGATATAATACTCCTAAAAGCGAGGGACATGGAAATCTAGCTCAGCTAAAAATATTCATGTTTTTATTTCTTCATATTACATGTTTAATACCTCCGTTCTTCAGGCTGAACAGCAGCAGGAGATCAGAGGAATCCCGGGTGAGTTTTTGCCTCAGCTTGTGAATTCTTAGCAGGCAATGTGTTTGCACTTAGGACCTAGCAGCTTCCTAGAGAGCTAGCACCACATCCTTGGCTGGTATAAACTGGCATGGCCCTAAAGAAGTTGAGGAAGCTGATTTAATAATAGTTATACACAACAAGGCACATCTCTGTTTTGAATTGTGTAATTCAGTGCAGCCTAATATGAGTTTATTGATGTGGCGGTCTTTACAAGCATTGTCAGGCTATAGGAAAAAAAGGGCAAATCCCCTTGTTTAACCTGTTTAGGCTGGGTTTGCCCATCCGGTCTTTGATCCCTGGCATTCATATGTTGGTGAAGCCTGCGTTTACTGCATAGACACATGGTCAACTAATGATGCTAGCCCCGGGCCTCGGCAACACCTATGTATGCTGATAGCTGCCTCTCTACTAAACCCGTTCCCCACAAGCCCTGCACACATGACGGATTTGAAACCCATCCTGAGTGATCCCCGCAAAGCAGAGGCGCCTGGAGTTGGCCGGCACGAGCACCCCTGCTGTGCTCCTCACCGAGGTTGCGCCTTCCCCGCAGGGCACACCGCATGTCATTCCCTCTTCCTTCACATGTTTCCTTGTCTTCACTCTCCTTGCTCACCAACTGCAGGAAACTGCCCCCAGTTGAGTTATTTTAAGACATGCATTTGTGATATAAATACATGTATAACTATATAAAAACACCCTTTGCTTGGCCTGAGCAGAAATAGGAGTTCAGATCCCTCTGCCGCCACAGAACAACTGCCCGGAGAAGCGATGCTGTATTAGCCATGCCGCTTGCCCTCCACGAGGGCTTCTCACCAGGCCTCGTTTCCCTGCCCGCTAATGAGGGCCCTGTACACTTGTGTTCCGTTAGAGGTGCCAATAAGCGCTTCCCCAAAACGCCAGCCTTGCTGACCATTGTATGTTCTTCACTGGGAAGAATATACATACGATAATGAACTACAAATAAATATCACGAGCTGGGAACTGATTGTGTCTTTGATTTCTTTCCTAGCTGAACGCATCCAGCTGTGATGTCCGCTTTTTCCCTCCAAGTCCAGAGTGTGACTCAGCAGTGCCCTGAGAGGTTACTGCCGAACCCAAGTCCTCCCTTTGCATCTTTAACTGTTTGTTCCCAAATATTTGCCATGGAAATTATTTTACAGAATTGGTGATTGATGATTCAGTGCTATGTAGGGAATCCCCTTGAGCCCCCCCATGGATTGACTCATCTTGCTGCTCATCAGGTCCACCTGCTCAGGGCATAACTGTGGTATAAATCCACACCCGCCATACATGGCCGCGGAGCCCAGCTGGGGTGGCACATGCTGCCTGCTGGCAGTATGGAGGAGGGTTGTTAGTTGACCTTGGTTTTGTGCCTCATGACATTGCCGGGTTCTCAGCAGTCCTAAGTCAGTGTTAATCTAGGAAGGACACGAACTGCTTCTGCCCTTGGCAAGGTGGCACAGGCAGATGATGACCCTCATCAGTGGGTTTTGCATGCGTGCAGGAAACCCAGGTATCCTCACCAATAAAACCAAACAGAACAGCTCTCTTGTGATCCAGTTCTAGAATACCCTCGTATTCCTCCCGAGGAAGAGAGGGAGAATCAACTGGTGAAGCAGAAATCAAACTAGAAGGGACATGGTAAAATGGCTGAGAAACCGGAAAGTCAGATATTGCTGCTGCCAGTGGGTGCGCTTACAGAGTCCTCTCAAAGGCTGAGCTGTGAGAAACATTTTTTCCCCCTTTATCCTTCTCAATAATACTGATTTATTTGTATTCATATGGTCCTGTGACGGCAGTCCCCAGAGTTTCTGTACCAGTCAAGGATGATCACAGCATAGTTAGAGGATAACTGTGCTTGGGACTTGTAATGAGCAGTTAAGCAGGTCCCTGCAAGAAAATGAAGTGATTCAAAATGCAAGGCTAGACTCTTTACAGCAAAATCTCCTCTCTCTCCTCTCAGAGTCCCAGCAAAGGGCCCTAAGAGTGTAGCTTTCGGGTCAGACTGTAATGCATCTAAACTGCATAGTGACACAGCAAGCAAAGACCAAAAATAAGCAAGCAGCAGAGTGGAAAGACAGCTGTTGAGATGGGGCAATGAGAAAGCTTTCTACAGAACTGGCTTATTAATGTGTGTGCGGAGTTTGCCTTAAATTTCAAGCAGAGATCACCTCTCAGTCACATGAATCAGCATGACTCTGGCAGGCATAATACAGAAATACATGGTGACACCACAATCCATCCAGCTTTGAAAAGATCCCAGTCCTAGCGCAGCATGCAAATAATCAGTATTACGGCAAATGTGGAGCCTGCCAGATGTTTCATCTCTAGTTTTCCCCATAAGTATCCTTCAGAGACCTGGGAACACGAGGCTGAATCTGCTGTGTGGGAGTGAATGTGAGTCTTCTCAGGGTCAGACACAGAGGAGGCATCTAAATGTTGAAGACTGGGGGCTTGTAGGTACACACTGAAGGTTTCTCCTTTCCTGCTCGTAGGGATGTCGCACCTCTGGCAGACATGAACGTGAAGATCTGTACCTGGGGGTCATTGGAGGAGGCTGGGTTCCTTGTGTGGACCAGGGGCGGGTGGTACACCAGCATCCCACAACTTGGATTTAACACCTCCAAACAGCTTGCAAAATGCTGACTGCGGGTCCTCAGCTGTGCCTGACGTAGCCATTGCTTTTGTGCCTTTTTGGAACATTTCTTCTGCCAATCAGTCCTCCTCCTGCCTGTGACTTCTCAGAAAAGGCAGCTTCCCTGGAGCTTTTTGAGGCTCTGAGGAAAATGTGAGGAAAATAGAAGATCCATTGAAATTGGCAAACTTTTACTTTTCATGCTAGGGCAGGATACCAGCTGTTGAAATCCAATTTGTCCTTACCAAGATCTCAAGTCGATTGAATAATTGAAAAAGTTAATAGTTCAGAGTGTAAGTGAAGGTTTTGGACATTTTGGCCTTGGTCTAATACTGAAAGTAAATTAGGGAAAAACTCCAACTGACTTCAATCAGGCCAGGGCTGGGCAGTTTTGAAAATCTCACATGAAGGTCCGTGGGGCAGGGACTCTGCTATGCTCTGACTCGGTGCCTTCCCAGCATCACTGTGACATTGCTTGAATGCATGCGGTGTTGTGCAATGTAGTTTTACATATCTTTGGCAGTTTCTCTTTTCAGAAAGCCTGAATGTTAGAGGGTAGAGGAGGAAGGCACTCAGGTGTTCAAAGCAGGGATTGTATCACCTTTCGTCCTGGTTTTTAACCTCAGTTAAGGCCAGTTAAGTGCTGCCATAACCCAGCTAATGGAATCTAAGAATTTAGGGTTTTTTTCATAACACATTTAAATTAAAAAAATAAATCAAACCTGGTAACTCAGGGCAATCTCCACATAAGATAGGACAAGTAGCAGAGCAGTAGGTACTTAGACATCCCCTCCAGCCCATACAGCTCTAGGGAGCTCTGGGGTAATCATGAGGACTGTGTAAATTTTACAGATGACTGCAGGACTTTAAACTAAAGATTTCCCACTCCGACTAAGCTGCAGAAGCTAAATATATCCTTCCTGTTTACTCTCCGTGTGATTTTAGACTAAGCTCCAGTCTATAAAACAAAATGCATCTCTGGCGTCTCAGCTCAACAAGGAGCAGCACAGCCCTGGTTAGCAATGCAGCATCGCCTGACCCTCTGCCGCTGCCAAAGCTGGCAACGAAACACGCTTCAGGCAAGTTCAGGGGACAGCTGGTGATATCTGGATCAAATCAGTTTTGTGGTTTAGTGCAAACTTAAGGGATAAGGCATATGCTGATATTCTTTCTCTTTCCTTTTTAGGTAAGCATTTCCATTTGTAATGAGCCTTTGGTTTTGGAGGCTGCAGGCTGGGTTCAGAGAGAGAACCTATGTGTCTAGGACATGTTTGGCTTTGACAAAGACTTAACTTCCCAGCTTCTCTATTTGTGACAGGATGATAGCTGGTTTCAAATATCTCGTATTTAACTTTTCTGGTTTTCTTAATCCATGATTATTTTTTTTCCTGAAGCTTTCTGCTCATAGCAAAAACCTGTTGTAGTCCAGTGAGACCCTCTGCATCCCACTCAGAATGCAAAATTACACTCAGTAATCATGGATGCTCTGGTTTATTTTCTACCCAAAACAGGCATCCTCTGGGAGGAAAGGGTCACAGGATGATGATTTCTTTCTGTAAGCAGATGTGAGGAACATGACAAAAAGCTCTTAATAGCCAGTCCAAAAATGACCGGAGGCACTATTTTGCAATACAGGGTGTACAACCTAGTAAATTCAAACCTCTCTAATGTAACATA
>NW_009260028.1:8791052-8798434 GCF_000687185.1 Egretta garzetta | reverse complement strand
ACCTCTCTTTCTGTCTCAAAGAAAGAGGTCAATTCTGTATTTAAAAAACACTATCAAAGATTTAATGATTGTACCATTGGCCATAGTTCAAACAATACAGGCAGGAAAGAATGTACAGCTGTCAAGTGTAAACAGAAATGGGTACAGCTCAGAAGTGCTTCAGACAAATCATTGTATGTCATCGGCTGGTTTTAATTAAGAACAGACCAAATATTCTCTCCCTTCCCCCTCCCTCTTTCTTCTCCCCCCTTTCTTTCCCCCCCTTCAGTAACTTAAAACAAAATGATTTGTAGTGTATTGTCTTATTGGTGTCTGCTCTTGTGGAAGTAAGCAAATGAATATGGAAATAGCTTCACTCAAAGTTCAAAGCATATTATGACATCCCAAGGAGACCACAAGATTGTAATCTTAAAACTGCAACAGCAGTAGGGTAGACTTGCACCTTCCCACTTTCTGCACGGCAAGTCTTGCTTCAGGAACAGAACCCCATCACGTTGTTTCATGTTCTTATTTAAATCACTGACTTAGATGCAGATTTCAGGTCGATCACTTCAGTCAAGTGAGTTTTCTTTGTTACATGCCTTGTGCTAGCACCGGGTCTGACAGGAGAGAATCCTATTTGTAACCTACCCTATTTTCAGAAATGAGACATTAACCAATACTTAAGCTCTTCTGGGTGGGCCTGAGCCAGAGGCAATACAAAGGAACTGAGGAAAGGAGACGTGATGCGCACACATTGTATGTTTTTTATTTATTTATTTTACATTAGCCTCTCTGGATTGCCCCACGTCTGTGTCTTGCTGTTGCTACTGGTATGGATCTCTTCTGACTCTGAGACTTCAAAAAGTAATATGCACCAGTAAATACCCTGTAGCTAAGGTCCTGACACTGCAGAAATACCCTTGGAGTTACTCCCCTCCTAGTGCTGTGGCACAGAACTGCTGCTCTGAAAGTACCGAACAGCAGCTTATCATATTGTCCTGTATTTTGGGAAAGATTCATCCAATTTGTTTTCAGATGGTGAGGTGGTTGTATTTCCAAAGCAGCAATGGCACGGACTGCACACACATTGCAAGCATCTTGAAGGGTAGCCAGGGGAAGAAAACACACTGTCAGTCCGAAACGGATCGGGACTGATCAGCCGTGTGCCCTTTGGCTCAGGGGTGGAAAAATGAAGTCTCCACAAGGCGAGATGCTATATTAGATGTTTGGGTTTACTTGCCAGCTCATCCTATTTTTCTTTGCTGTGAAGAATAGCAAAAATGGCAATAATATTAATGTCATTGATGGTACATCGTGAAAGGATTGTAAGGAAGGGAAGGGGATGAAAAAAGCCTTGCATGAATCTCTACTAAAATGAAAACAGTGTGGGTATCTTGTAAGAAGGCAATCCTGCATCTGCAAGATAAATAGGTGGTGAGTACTTCTTTAGCCTGCTCACTACTGCTGTTGTTGAAAGCCTGCTTCTTCTGAGCACCAGACATTTTCTTTGCTGCTACCCTCAACCAAGACAGAAGGGGTGCTTTTCCCTTGGAGAGCAGTTTACAGCTTCCCACATAAAAAGAATTCTTGGTAG
The DNA here is from genome assembly GCF_000687185.1 of Egretta garzetta. Lineage (NCBI taxonomy): Eukaryota > Metazoa > Chordata > Aves > Pelecaniformes > Ardeidae > Egretta > Egretta garzetta. The sequence goes on along the minus strand of NW_009260028.1, from coordinate 8,796,858 downwards.
ACATCATCCCGGGTGCTAATGGCCACAGAAAACAGTAGACGTCATTAGCAAATGCAGTATCGGTTATTTCCATATTTGCTCATAACGAAGAGGCAGAAGCAATGAGAAAAACTCAGTTAATTTGTGACCACCAATAGCTCCATACCAATGCTGATGAGTGAAAACCGCAGCCAGGCTTACCCTTCATAAGACTTTTGAAACCTTTTTTGATTTGCTAGTTAGAGAAAGCTTTTTCATCTGAAATCAAAATGAATTATTCTTAGACTCTAAATCACCTGGAAGGCAAAATGTCTCCCACAGGATAGTTGAAATCATTTAGGTTTTTTTAAGAGCTGAATTTTAACTAAAAACCTGTGACCTAAAGCATAGAGAATTGTTCTTGGTTTCCTAGAGCATTGGCCTACAAACTTACCTCGTGACCGAAAGTGACGCGTTTTCTAGGCATCAGATGAAGGCTAAGGTATAGGTACTTTTACTATATAGGATGTGTGCTACAGCTGTGTACTTACCAAAAGGCTCTATGCCTCCTGATCTGGGCTGTTAGGCTAGAGAGTGGTTCGTCTGGGGGGTTTTTGCACTGGTCCCTTACTTGAGTACTGTCAATTAATGCTAAGTATAGTGCATGAATCTCTCTGCACAGGGGCTAAACCACTTTCATATTTCATTTTCCTTTCCAGCGTGTCTTTCTCTCCAAAAGAGGGTAATAATCACAGACCAATAGTTAGGAAGCAAAAAACCTTGAAAATCTTACTAAGGATATGTGGAGAGACAGCAGGTCGGTCTTGACTCTGACTCTACAAACAGCCTAACTTGCACCAGTTCTGAGACAAAAAAGAAGAGAGAAGAAATGCAAACAATCACAGAAACATGAGATGAATTAAGAAGACATATGGAGATCTTCATGAAATATGGCCTCTAAATTTACTGGGAAACATGTTTCCTATTTGCTTCACACGTTCAAATGTCTGTTTTGTATGCAGCAGAAACAGATTTTCTTGATATTCTGTATGAGGTTAGTGTAATATGTATATTAATTTATGAAACATAACTGCAGTGCACGCATGTAAGTATTTTGTACATTAATTATTATAGTTATATATAATATGCATGTATTATATTGTGTTTATTGCATAATGCTTGTATCAGGTTTGGTAAGCAAGCCAATATTTCTGCCAAGTAACATTGACAGGGGCCCCCCAGATGGATCAGAAGGATTGTCTGAAAAAAGCTGTACTTTTTTACAAGGCTCAGAAGCCCAGTAAAACTTCTCTACATCCTCATGCAGCCTCCCAACAGAAAATAAAAATCCTTTAGTAAATAATGTGGCCCTTTAGGGAGATATATATGACATCATCTGCACAAATGTATTTGATGAATAATGCATCATGATGCACCACTCTGTGAGTGTGATTAAGGAGCTCAGTGTGTGGGAGGCCTCCAAAATGGACAAGTTTTCTACCTTAGTTTTATTCTTGAAAATAAAGAGGATCTCAGTCTTTCTGAGAAACAGGGAGGGTGTTTCACTCTGAAATCAGTAAGACCCTCTATGCGAGATTTACTCTTAAAAACCTGAAGAGAAAAAAAAACCACCTCCTTTTCACTTATATTTTTAAGAATCTATTCCAGCTCAAACCAATTGAGACAAAACAATGCCTGTATCAGGGGAAAATCAAGTAAAAGAATGAGTTAGTCTCATGATTCATCAAATTCCTTAATTATTTTTATATCTCTGCTGCTTATTCTGTTAAAGTAGAATGCAGCAGTTACCATGTTCTGTAACTATACCAACTTCAGCACAGTTTAAGCAAAAATACACTTTGTATTACTGCACACGAATAAGCAATGGGCAAAGTCTGTATCTACAGGATGCCTCTTGTGGATACACGGGGAGCTCTGGGATGATCCTAGCAGAGAGTAGAAAATTGCTGCGAGGTGGCTCCCAATGACGTTAGTTGATTGGTTTTTCTCTTCCTATTATTGCAAGGTCATCTTTGTGAACATCATGGGATGACGAGTTGCAAAGAATAAGATTAGATTTTAACACAGGCTTAAAAAAAGAGAAGTCCCACAAAGTGAAAACCCCAGAAAATCTCTTCCTTTTGTTTTTCTAAAGAAATGAAAGATCAGGGAAATTCCCGAAGGCAATCAGCATTTCATGTTTTGTTTGCATTGGCTCAGGTTCATATTTGAAGCTCTATATTTAACAAGCCATCCTGAGAAGGCTAGATAGCCATGGCTAATGGCAATGGAAACAATTTCCCTTTGTGGTGTCTGCTGTCACCGTAAAGCCCAGAGCTTTGTTGTCTGCCTGACACTTCTCAGAAACATTACATTAATTAGGAATATAAAACTGAGAACTGTTGCCATCTTAATTGAAAGTTCCCACTGATGCCTGGTGGAGGCTCCCCCCAGCTTTGTCAGGCACCACAGCCTGTTTCAGCAAGATGAGCTGCAACACTTGCAGGAGCTTTGGTTTTATTACCATCGGATCGCTGCGTGGAAACAGATGGGAAGAGGAGGCTTTTTCCTCTGAGCTGTCCCTAAATCTGCGGTGCATGGCCCCTGGATGCCGAGGTCGGCCTTGTGGGCCCATCATTAATGCTCCAATTAGGTTAACTCCCTCGTTTGTCATTGCTCCCTATGCCCCTGATCCACGCCAAACCATGGCCTTGTCCCAGGGATGCTCCTGCCCCAGCACCTGCCTGGGGGCGAGCATCCCCGCTCGTGTTTGCTCTGCCTTGCGTGTCTGCCCTGGGGCTTCAGGATCTAGCAGGGGTTCCCCAGAAGTGTACAGAAGTGAGTGCTGTCCATCCCCTGGACCTCTCTAAAAGAGTTTTACAAAATTTTTGGAGCGCCTCTCAGCCTTGCTGTGAAGGAAAAAGGATGAACTTCATACGGTTTTGCAGTAGGCAAGTTCCCAGTTCAGCTAAAACTACAAGCGACAGAGAAAGACTGAATGGTTCAGGGGCTTGCTTACAACACACTGAATTACTGCTTCGTACAGTAGTATTCCACTTGAAATCTGACTACGATCAGCAGCAACTAGCTGACAGCTTCTTCGCAGTGTGTACGGAATGAGTTGTAATCGCAGATCTGATTTTAATAGACAAACTATCAGTGTTGAAAGGAAATAAAAAGAAAAAAGACACCCACTGTTTCTTTGGGGAAGATGTCAACACATAAAACATGCAGGAACACTTTGTACTGAGGGTTTTTTTAATATCTTGTAGGCTCTGAAAGTGTAATTTAGAAAATCATAGCCTTTAGAAAAAGTACTTCGTAAGCTGATTAAGGACTTCTAGAAGCAGAGAAAGTGAGGGTAACATGTGGAAACTTGTATTGCCGCTCCTGTGGCTACTCTAGGTAAGACATGTAGAATATTTTCTGAGTTCTTAGTTCTGGTGGCATATTTTGGTTTTCAAGGATGGGGAAAGCATATGAAGTTAAAACTAAAGAAATGCATAATGTTTATATAAAAAAAGTCAACAAAAAGTGTTTTTCAGCCAGAAAAAATCTGCTTGTCAGTCATTCTGATTTGGTTGCTTCATGTCTTACTTTGTAGCGTACATGAGAGTTTCTCGAGTAGGCTACGTGAACCATGATGCATTATAGGGAAATTCCCACCGTACACCCTGCCCCCTCACCTTCTCCCCATTAACTGTGTGAGCTGGAAGAGATGGCCTGGCAAGGGCATCTGGAAATTGAGGTACCTGTACTACATCTGCTGTGAAACATTGCATCAGCATATCCAGCCTAAAATATTTTGCTTTCTTTGGCTAAAAAATAGGATTATATTTTAATTGTTAATAAAAATTTTCGTATTTACTCTCTCTAATTTGAATGATGTAGCCAGCCACTGTGAAAGCCTGTTAAGTTTCTGCGAGACTCAGATGTCATTATTACAGATATGATAAAAAATTCATGGGCACTGAAAATTAACAAACGTATCCTAGAAGTCATGAGTAAACACCAGTCATTTGTGTTTTCTAAATAACAGAATAAGCTCATGAAAAATGGCCAGAATTAGTTATTTCGCTGTACTTTTGAGGGCCTCTCTGTACTGGAAAAAAATTGGTTAGAAGCTAGAGAGTCCTATTCATAAAGAGCTTTGTCCTGTTTCCAGTGGAATTTCTGCCCAATTTACTATTTCCGTGCAATTTGTCCAGCATGTTCCCTCCTCTTGTAAGCAGTTATTTTTGCTTGATGCATTTTTCCTGTTCTTGGTTTCCTTGACTGCAATTACATTTCTAAATACAGTCAACATCATTTGCCTCCTTACTCAGGAGCTAAGCAAAATCCATGAAAATGGTTGTTTCTGCTTGCAGTAAGCAGGACAGGTCAGAGGTGTTGCCTACTGCAATGCTAGTGAAACCAAGATACACATGGGAGAGGCCTCTAGCTCTCAGAAACACTGTGGTGTTGTAAAGCTCATGGCAATATTATGATAGCAAATTACTTTCCTAGTTATCTGAAATATGTCTATTCAGTGGGGAAGAAGAGATTCAGCAATTTTAAGAAAAAAACGCGCGAAAGGTAGCTGTGGATAATGGAGGATGTCTGACCAGAATTCATGTTGTGCCACCGTAGTAGCAATGGAGAGATTTCGAGCTGGAGTTTGGAAGTCACGTCAAATGCTAGCTCCACCAAAAAATCAGTCTCTGCTGAGGGTAGGTACTGTATGGCCAGATTGAGGATGCACAGCTAAATACAGGGGAGGATGTGGCACTGAGACGGGTGGCCTGGTGCATGCCAAGAGCTATGTCCCTAAGACAGGACCCTCGGAGACCAGACCTGGTGAGCATGGGCCACCTAAGATGGCCTAAAGGAAACGCCGTGGTGCCAGCCACAGCTACGGCTGTGCTTCCTTCCCCTCAGGACCTGAGGTTAAGCTGAAGATGCAGCTGAAAACTAGATCAGTCCTTTCTCAGAAAGATAAACAAGGAGAAAACAGCGAGGTTGCTCTTCCCTACCAGTATCCACTCAGGTTCAAATCCCACCTCTTCATGACTTGGAGTGGGAACACAAACCTAATTCTCCGGAAGGTTCCTGATCATTTGAGCAAATTGCATAGTATTTGGGGTCGGGACAGTCTCTCCTTCACTCCTGTGGGGGCTGTTGAACTCTGCGTGCCCCCTGCCCTCACCAGGATGAAATATTTTCCAATCTGGTACATCCAGTCTAGCCTTAAAATTTGGGTCTTGTACCTTGCTTCTTCTCAGTGTTCTGAATTGTGAAACACCACACTGGGATTGGGAATTGATCCTATCTGGTTTTCAGCCTGCACAATTAATCTGTGAAGTTAACATGATTAAATGGTTCTTTTAGCCCACCAGGAAGTATTAGAGGGTTGTAGGTTAAGGAGCTTTTACAGTTACCCAGTGTTTAATTGAACAAGCCAGGACGTGTATCATTTAGGCAGCTGTTGTCAGAGAAAGTATTAGCATATGCTTTTGCATCGAGGGAGTGCGGAGTGCCACGTGCATGTCATATTTAATGTGGTAATAAATGTACAAGAGTATATTGAATTCTCATATTCATAAAGGCGGTTAGATGGAGGTGTGTACTTCGTTTAATCACCTTTACCAAGTGCTTCTTAAACAATCGATATTTAATACGCTGTAATTGCGCTGTATATTTAAATTGAATGGTTCTTTGGAGCAAATTGGAGTGGCAGTAAAACTCTGGCTCTGGGCTGAAGGGGTGCGTTAGGCACAGCGACGGCAGGGAAGACCTCGGGTGAGAAAGGCTATGGGGCTCGCAGAGCAGCTGTGACATCCTCCCAGCTCCCACCTGTGGGACCCTACCT
>NW_009260028.1:8774301-8791037 GCF_000687185.1 Egretta garzetta | reverse complement strand
GTGGGTGTTATTTCACTTAACTCGCCTGCCTTTGGCTGGGCCTGGGCTCTAGGGTCAGCTCTAGGTAAAAGTGAGTGAGTGACTTCAACTGTGTTATTTCTTCTTTTAATTTCACATCACTGCTTTGCTCGCTGACAGCCTAGTTCAGTCCCAGAAGAAATCCAGGGGAGCCTTCTCACTGGCTTGCATTGCTTTAGGGTGAGACCAGATTCTTTGCAGCAAAGCGCCTTGTTCGCTTTTCAAAAACATATTCAGATTTCTCAACAACCAACACCGACGGTCATTCAAAACAGGGAGTCGCAGCGGAACGTGCAAGCCACAGTGCACAGCGTCGCGTCTGGGATATTACTTAAACTACTCACACGACCACAGGAATAGCTTGAATCTCTCTGACTGCAATGCTTGCTGTTTTCATTTGTTACAGAAATAATGCCACGTGACGTGGGTAACTAACTGACCATGGCACAGCTGAAGAGAACACGTCTGCAGCTGAATGCATTAACTGAAATTTCAAAGTGTTACCAAAAAAAGACGGGGGGGGGGGAGCCAGAAACTCAGTCAAACTGAAATTAGCTGTTGAATTTAGAAGAAAATCTGAGAATTTTTTTTCAGTTATTCATTCATCATTAGTCACAAGTTTTGTCACAACTTCAGTGATAAAAGTGGCACCCTAATCATGATATTTAAACTAGTCACAGGACACAGATGACTCAGCTGCAGTTCAAAGAGCCTCTCGTTTCTGTCAGACCAAGGCCAATAGCATTCACACAGTTTTCCTCATGTCAGAAATGTTGAGAGACACCAAACTGAGTCATTGCAGGCAGTTCTCTGAATGTCAACTCAGTGCTCAGCAGCAATCAAACAAAAACTACTGCTGTTAGGACAGTGGTTGGGAATAAAATAGAAAACATTATTAGGACACATTTTAACTCAAATGCTCCTCTTGGTCTCATCTCAGAGCTATGTCAAAGTACGAGTGCAGGACGGACGCACGGAGCACGCTACGGAAGAGCATCCGCAGACATACTAAATAAGTTATAATTTGGGGTGGTGGTAGTACAAACAGGGGGCTGCAGTTACAGTCACAGCAGGAAAAAGTGAGGAGAGGAGGCACTTGCCATCACTGGAGAGCTGGGGGGCCGCCTCCAAGACAGTTAGGCACAGGTATAGGATGTGCCAAAAGGCGGCCTTTTTCCACGTGGCAGTTTTCCCATGTGTTTTATTAAGCTGTGGAAGTTTCTGCCCATCGGATATTGTGGAAGACAAAGTCTAAATGGAAAAAAGGGCCACTAGGGACTGTGAAATGCAACAGCGCAAATACAGCCTCCAGGTCAGGACCTCCCTGCACGACACTGGCACTGATGGCCAGAGCCACAGAGGAGGGAGGAGATAGAAGACGACGTATCCTTGCATGCTCACTATGTTTCTTGCTCGTTTTCCCTAGGTGTCCACCATGTATCATTGCTAAAAGCAAGATAGTGAGCTAAAAGGACCTCTGCTCTGACCCACTATTGACTAGCCTTGAGTTCTTAGGAAAGGCTTAAGGAGAAAAAGCTTTTCTTGGAGATGTCCTACTACACCTCAAGACAGAACAGCTTTGTGCTAGGCCCTGGTCATCCAGACACTTGCACACAAGTGACTTCACACATATAAGTAGGCCCATTAAATGCTCTGGAACTACTCAAGTGCATAAAATTAGGCATGTGCAAAAATGCTTCCAGGTGCAGGGACTTTAAAATGCACTCACTGCAGCCCCAGCTCCACAAAGCATGTGCTTAAGCCCCCCCTGCCGAAGAACTTTGGTGTGTTTCGCTGAGCAGGCATGGACTTGTGGCAGAGCTAAACCAATAATTTGCAAATCTGTAGGACACAAATGATAAAATCACGGGATACTCGTTTAAACTCTGCTTAAATAAATCAGCCACCAAGGGTACAGCGCACAGCTTGCACGCTGCAGTTGCAGCTTTATGAACTCCACAGACATGATGAGAGAAGGGTCAAAATTCTTCTAATATAGACATTTATTTCTGATCTTTCCTTTCACCAGGCTCACTAATTGGACAGAAATTACCTTATTTGTGGGCATCAATTTATCATAGTCATGACTGTATGCAGCTATGGTTTTACTTCTTAAAATCTCTTCCAGAGCAATAGGATTAGGTGAGACTGTCATTAGAGTGTTCTGATAAATAGCAAGCAAAACCTTAAAAACTCGCTGACTGCGGAACGGAGACACTTAAAACAGAATGTAGTGTTTAGCCCCAGGCCTTGGCAACAATTGAAACAAAATGTTTTGAAACAAAGCAAATTGGCATTTTGCTGACTTTTAATGTACTGTCTTTCCAAGCAAGACACCTGGTTCAACTACACAAAACATCTATTCAGAATTATAGTCTGAGCTTTTGTTATGCAAAAGGTAAATGAGGGCAACATGAACTCTGTGAGAGAGTCAGGTTTGGGGTTTTTTTCTTTTTCCCTAGGGTAATCTGTCAAGAAGATACTGGTTACTGACAGGAAACCAGGAGCCTTTTGAGGATATGTGGGTTTCTTTTTTGGGGGGTGGGGGGAAACAGTCCAGTAGAAAAAAGATACTGAGTGCAGTAAAATACACTAGCTTCATTAACCAAAAGAAATATTCCCACATTTGAATATCGGGGTTTATGAAAATGGCGCATGTGTGTGCGCACATGTACGTGCATGCAGGGGCATACTGGTACACAAGAAGCGAGGGTTCGCATACGTAAGAGGCTAGAAAGGTATGTGTCACAGCATCATTCATGTGTTACCTTAACATTGATGATTTCAAAGGCATTTTATGACATCCCTGCTGGATGATGAGCAAGTCGTTTGTGTGTGTCCTTAGATGTCTGCTGGTTTGGGATTTCAGTGAATTCAAACTGTTTAATCTGATGGATTATCAAGTTTATTAACCATGAAGATGGACCTAAGTCCAGACTAATGAAGACTGCAACCCTGACTTTGGTATTTAAACTTATGGGAGGGTATAGAGTCAGTAAAATCCTTGCCTGCTCATTCAGAACACCTCTTTCATCTTGAATTTCATTCAAAGGGCAAATATATGTCATATTCCAGTATTAAATCTCAGTTATGCTGATCAGAAGCCCGAGTAGTTTGATCAGTTTGACCACTCACTCTTCAAGCTCCTCAAGCTTTCAGGCAACAGCAAAGTAGCTTGAAGGCTTCTGTCAAATAAAGCAGGGTGATCTGTCAGACTAAGATACCAACTTTATAACAACACACACACACCACACCACACCACCCCCCGTGTTTGCTCATCAAGCCTCACACCTCTAAACAAAGTGCACAAAAAGCCCTCCATAGCCGATGCAGCCCTTGTTCAAGTTTTTTGGAGGTCACGGGAGAGGCAACAGTTGGATGCATTTGCCGTGTGTAACTGCAGAGGGTTGATCACTGCTGTACGTGGAGTTCCCTTTGCTGCTCACAGGGAGAGCCTCCCATTGACCAACAGCTAGGAAAGAGTCACTCGGGAATGTTTCATCAAGAAGTATTTTGTCAGAGCTTCTGAACAGAAACTTCTCAAGAAAGACTTGCCTTTGACTAATTTTCTCCTTGAAAAAGCTATTGAAAAAGAATAGGAGTCATCTAAATGTCTCCCTTTGTACTTTCAAAGGAAAATTTGAAGGGGGGAGGGAGGAGATTCTCTTTAAAAGCAGTTTTGTTTCGTAATACAAATAAGCAATGTTTTAAAAAGCTGAAATAAAATGAAAAAATGTTTGTATGTCATTAAATAAAACCTGGTTTGGTTTGGTTTGTCGGATTTTTTTAATTTCAAAAAGATACTTGATATTTTAAGTATTTGTCCTGACACCAATGGATTTTTTTTTTTTACTGATTCACGATAGTAAAATATTCAAAATCTTGAAAATTTCCCATGGGATATAAAAAACCCATATCTTACCCAGATTTACTAAAAATCACAACACGAAAAGACGATCCTGACTTTATGCCTCAACGTGTGTTTTGGGGATGGGGAGCACGAAGGAGGTAAACACTACTGTCAGTGGATGCTTCAGGAAAATCAGATCTGTGCTGGAGCATATGGGTGGCAGACAAACTGGGCTGCGGGATCACGGGTCACGTGGGCTCTGTGAGCTGATTCACTGGGATAGTAAGGTTTCACTGCAGTAGTGTACAACGGACAATTTGCTACACCCTTCAAATAGTTATTTCTTAAGGCAGAAAGGGAAGTCCCCCTTGCTGGTCACTACCTCTAATATTATTATTTAATAACAATCCTGATGGTATTGCAAAGCACTCTGATGGCAAGGAACGAGTGGTGGGAGAGAAAGAGATGAGAATAGGATGGGTAGCCCAGGCATCAAAACAGGGACTCCGGCCCCAGCCCAGCTGCCCTAAAGACTGGCAGCTCCTGCCTGCCCTGTGCATTTATTCCCCAGCCCTCTCATCCCAAAGCTCCTCTGGCCCCGTGCCTGCCTGAGGCTTCCCAAGCATCCTTCCACATCCATCGCCCCTACCCCGAGTCTCATGCATGGGAAGCCCCCGTCCTGTCCCAACAGAGCCTCCAACCCTGTGCAGCTTCCTTGCTTCAGAGCAGCATGAGCCTCCCTTCCCACCAGCACCTCCACCCCACCCCAAACTCCTGCCCCATGGCCCCTGGTCCTTTCCCTGACTCCCTGCTCCCAAACCCTCTTCCCCCAGCTTTCTGTGCCCACTGTCTGTACAGGAACCCCACCTCTCCGGCTCCAAACTTTCCCTGTCCCTGAAGCCTCTCCTATCTTCCATCTGGCCTCAAATGCAGCAGATGATTAAAATTAATATAATCAATCCCATTCTCTCTGTGCTAACGGAGACAAGTGCAGGCACTAATTCATGCTCCTGCCCCTTGATGTAAAGCTTGCTCTTGGCCCCCAGCCCACACCCCCTTCCACTGGAGAGCTTTTCTCCTTTTGGCCCCTTTCCCCATCCCAGGGTCCCACCAAAAACCCTTGGGACCCCTGGAGTGTGCAAGGTTTGGCCCCATCCCATGGGCTGTTGGCTGCCCTGGGGCTGCCTCAGCTGGCCAAGCTTGCCTCTTTGCTTCCTTGCAGAGCTGCCTGGGCTCCTGGCAGTGATTTCCAAAATCCAGACAGCAGCCGCGGCTCAAACTCCACCTGGATCAAGCCTGGAGGGAAGAAAAAGAGGACACGTCTGGGAAAAAGGAGCTTTATGGTAATTCCGCAGCAGGCAACCAGACTTCTAGGATGGGAGCCGATTTTCTAGAGGCTTGAAAGGGGACAGGGAGCCCAACATCCACGGGCAAACGGCAAGTGCGAACACAGCAAGAGGAGGGCGAGACGAGTCCTAATCTGCCTGGTCAGATCCACATCTCACACCAGATGGATGCTGTCCAGGACAACAAATTACAACATATTCTTCCCTCTGACTCACGGCCTGAGGCTGGCAGTGGCCATAACTGCAGGGGTGAGGGGTTCCTCAGGGCGTGCGCTTCTCCCAAGCACCCCGGTGAGAAGCAGGGGTGGCTGGCCGGGGTAGGCAGCCCGAGGGGCCAAGGGCGGCATCCTCATCCCTCCCGCTGGAGAGCTTCCCTCTCCATTTTGGTAAGGCACCAGCTCCAACACTGCATGGGCATCCTATCTACAAGCTCTGACCTGGGCATCTCAGAGACCTGCCAAGAACACCATGAGGGCATTCATATGAAAGACAGGGGAAAATTAAACAAAGTAAGGACCAAGGGAGACTCAAATGCTCCAAACGCCAACAAACAGAAGTGAGAGACGCTGCTGCCCTTGGCTGAAGCAGCGCAAACGGGCGCAGAGCGGTGACATCGGGCTGGCGCTGAGCGAGCCAGGATGGGGCTGCCAGGCACAACAGTCAAACGGGGGGACACCAGAAAGCTGTGACCATGGTGCCCACTCCTCGTGTGCCTGGCATGTCCCCGTCGGGAGGGATGAGGGTGGACATCCCGGAGCCCTCAGTAGCCAGGGGAGCCGGGTCACATGCCAGAGCTGTGCTGCCTGCGTGCCTTGGGCAAACCATCTCAGACCTTTGGGCTCAGTTTGTTGTTTGGTGAAACAAAGGTGATAATATCTGCCTCGCAGGGGAGTTGTGAGGCTTATTAACATTTTGTCTAGTGCTTTGAGATCCACCGAGTGAAAGTCCTTTATGACTATTTTATTGTTATTGTACGGAGATCAAAGTAAGAGCTCTAATCTAATGCCATCCCTTTTATGTTTATACCACCCACTTGTATCCAGAAGTCAGCCCGACTGCAGAGTCTCTCTTTAGCCTCTTGGTCTTTCAAGGCTGTGAGTGTTTGTTTGTCGGTGAGGTTTTCCAGGGTAACTGGCTGCTAGTCAGTCACAGTCTGAACCTTGTCAAAGAATGAGGGCAGACACAAAATTGCATCATTATTTAGCAGGGCTGGAAGCAAGCCATCGAGCTCAGTATTTTCTCGAGTTTTGTGCTATGTTAAATAGATAGGTGTGGCAGGCCAAAAATGTACGGTACCAAGGTGGTGCTCTATTTGAAATAATTTTTAATTTATTGGTGTGTGACCTTTGGTCCTTTTATTATGCATGGGGGGTGTTCTTGTAAGAACAGATATATATCCATGCATACATGTGTGTTTTTAAGCCTCAGAAGCGTGTAAGTCACAGAGCAGAAGACAGCAAATGGGTAATTCATGGATTTTCCTTACCCCGTTTGAAGGAGCTAGCGTCAGGGTGTGATCTAATCCTACAGAGATTTTTTTTTTTTTTTCCTGTAAGGGAAAGCTACTGCTGGGAATCTCAATTTATTAAGTGTATGTACTTGTTTCTTCTTGGACATCAATTTTACAAAGTGCCTTAATGTGTGAACTGTACACAAAGGGTCCAAGATGTTGAAGGGTGACAGTAAGTGCTCTGTTGACAGGAGACTGTGTGGTCCAATTATTACCAGGGGAAAAAAAAAACCAAAATCAAAAAAAAAGAAAAAAGAGTATGCAACTTCATGTCCAAACCTGAATGGAAAGGAAGAAAAACATGAGCTCTATAGAACAAGTAATACTCCTGTTCTTGGAAGAAGACCAAACCCCATGGCAGATATGATTATTTTAATACTTTTATTGTGTTATATATTACTCTAAAACCTGTTCATTTGAAGTTCAGCACCAGAGGGTACAGCTCCCGCAAGCAACCTAATTCCCCACTTGTGCAGCGATTCACACCTGCCCAGGTATGAAATGTAGTGCTGCCTGGGTAATGGAGTTTTCTGCTTAGTGACTGAACTGAAAAGGGGGAACAACAAGGATTTAAGAAAATGCGTTGTCCCACAGTGGAAATGTCTCGATTCTTAGTAAATCAAAGAGCAGCGTGTTTTATTTTGGATCGTTCTCAAAAGATTCTCTGGAGCCAAAACTAAATGTTTGGGGTGGAGGGGATGTTTTGTTTCAGGTTGCTTGCACTTTGTAGTAAGAAACAAAGGAAAACCAAACCGTTAAAACAACAACAAAAAGATCTTTTTAAATGAACAAGTAATCGAGATAAAAACTTAGGAGTTTCACTTCACAAGTGCTGAAAAAATGCTTTTTGATGCACTGGAAAAGTCTCTCCTCCTGTTTTTTACCTCACCTAAAACTGATCACTGAATTCAGCTCAAATTTGCAAGGTTTCTGACTGCCCAAGCCTGTGTTTTTGACTCATTTTTATTTGGCAGAGCAAGTAAGAGCATGCGCTTAAGTACTTTTTATAAATAGAGAACTCAAATATTTCACGACTGTGGGATTTATCATGGAGCAACTCCACAGCCTCATCTGTCAGCAAACCAAGGCCCTACTTCATAAAAAAGTGAAAATATGTATACATCCTGGTGAAAATAAATGAGAGACTGAGGAACATGGGCATGTCCTGTGAAAATATGCAGGCAATCAAAACCTGCATAGAGTAGAAGGGCAAGGGGTAGGATTTTTTTTAAACTGTCTGTGCAGTTCAAATAAAAAGGTGCACAGGAGATGACCTGCGACCACAGGGGCACTTCAAAGAGACACCAACGCTAAGGCACGTGTGTAATGGGATGTAATTGCAGAGAGGGATTTTTGCGATATGGGTTATTCCCAAATGATTACCTATCTACTTTCACTGCCCCTGTCAGCTGCCGTATGTGTGTGTATTTATCTATTCATATAGGTCAGTATATTTACATATATCATCTATTCAACAGTGCCAATGCCTGTTTTTAACCATTCAAAATGTCCTTCTACTGCAAGAAAACCCAAACCTACATGACTGTCAGCTCTAAGCCCTTGACCTTGAAGGATTCCTGCAGGTACGTTTTTGAACTAGCATTCAACATCAGTAAATCTTGCACTAATACCCTTAGCGGCTCATAGCCTTTATCTGTCTTTTTAGGGTCAGATTTTCCAAAGTCCTGAGTGTTTGCCTGCCTCTCCCTTCCTGACAAGGCCTTCCCCTGACTTCAAAGGCACGAGAGGCAGGCCAACACATACTGCTCTCAAAAATCCCACCCTCATCTATTTGGCTGCTCTCCCTGCCCCATCTGAGCATCTCCCGTTACCCTGGGCAGCAGCACACGCCAGATGCAGGTAGCACAGTCCTGACTTGGGCAGTACATGAGGAGAAGTACGCCCTGCTGCCCTGATGCATCTACAGCATGTCAGCAAGCTGATGGTTAAAATGACAGTGATTTTTAAAGATGATTGTGAGATGGCATCACAGAAACTACTCCCCTCCAGCGTGGGTGACACTGCTGCATTATAGGTGAGAAATTATCTTTTTTTGGTTCTTCCTGAAGTAAGGAATCAAATAGATTCACCAGCAGGCAGTGTCCTGAGGCTACATTATCCATAACAGGAACACGAGCTCATTTTTACTGCAGTTCAGCAACGGGGTTTGATTCTTTTTTTTTCCCAGGGTAGCCTTTTTACATGCTAAAAATGCCTCATCATGATAAAACACAAAACAGGACCTTCCTTAAAATCCCACCCCCTCTCCTGGGGGCTTCATTTTCTGTGCCTGAAGGGAGAGGAAAGTGTTTGTGAAATAGCGCAGGGTGACAGCAGGGTGAAAGAGAGCTTGTGGAAAGCTGACATGGCCCTGGCATTTCCTATCCAAGGGCTGCAGCGGACGTGAGAAGCCAGCAGCATCTTCTTTGCTAAGGCGTCTCAGCCCGTGTCTGCTTACTGCCAGATGCCCTGAGTAGCTTTTGTGAGGAGCGACTTAGCCTTGAACCCTCTGGAAAGCGGGACACTTCCACCAGGGATGGTGCCTCAGCAGTTCCTTGGGGGCTTCATGCGTGTCCTCTTGATGGCTAGCATTCAGCTTGCTGCTGCCCAGGTGGCAGCTCAGCCACAGCTCCTGGCCATGCACACACTCTTGGCCCACTGCAAAGGAAGCCACCAGGAAGGGTGCGAAGGAAGCTTTGTCCTATCCAAACAAGTGCCCTAACCACAGGGACAGGGCTATGGGGACATTTTCTCCCTCACGCTCTTTGCAGACCTTCTCAACTATGGCTTCGAGTTGCACCAGGGGAGGTTTAGATTGGACATTAGGAAAAATTTCTTCACCAAAAGGGTTGTCAAGCATTGGAACGGGCTACCCAGGGAAGTGGTCGAGTTCCCATCCCTGAAGGTATTTAAAAGACAAGTAGACGAGGTGCTTAGGGACACGGTTTACTGGCGGAATGGCAGGGTTAGGTTAACAGCTGGACTTCATGATCTTAAAGGTCTTTTCCAATCTAAATGATTCTATGATTCTATACTTTTGATAAGAAAGTTTATCCTCGATGTGAGAGCTTTCTGGTGTATCAGCCCTGCTTGGCAAACAAAATCCCAACTGTACTCCTATTCAGCAGCAATCCATCCTTGCCCATATGCTGTCCTTCAGTCACAGAGTTGCACCTACCAGCTGCACCCCACTCTTTTCCTTACAGCCTCATCTAGACACGAGCAGGATCTTAGGGGGCTTTTACCCAGTTTTAAGATTTATGGAATTTTTGCAGCTCTTGAATGTAATTTTACAGAAAAATTTAATTTAGGTTCCAAGAAAATAACCTCTTGATGGTATTAATTTGCTGTATCCAGTGCCCTTGAGAAAGGACTGTCTTCATGTTTGGTAGCAACCTGTCACATTAGTGACTACATTGCAGGGTAGGTCTCTGGGGTCTCTTCCATTCACTTACCAGTTACTGACAAAAGTCCCCTACGTACCTTGTGTTGTTTTGCTATTCCCTTCACTTCCAGCTGATAAATTCTGCTTGCTTGGAGATCAGGCTGTCCAAGGGAAGCTCTGTGTGTCTGCACACATCTGTCTTTGTACCTCTGAAAATCTCTTCTGCTACAGCAATGATGCATAAATTCCTTTGCAAAAAAAAAAAAAAAAAAGCCCATGCTGACTTGCTTTCCCTCTGTCCACCAAGGCCAAACACTTTATGCTTCCCTCCCCTTGCCGGGAGGCAAATAACCCACATACCAGTGGACTCTGGCTGTCCAGGTTGCACCCTGTCCTGCTGGTGTGGCTCAGCACTATTAGTGGAGACAGGCTGTCCCTGCAACAGGCCCAACGTGGTGATTTTCCAAGGCCCAGTATGCACCAATTAATTCTGAAAGGCCAGGTCATCAACAGAGGGAAATCAAAGGAAATCTGCAGCTGCTAATCAGCGCTAAACTAGTGCTATGAATCAGCAGAAGTTTTACACCATGTGTTTCTTGGGATCGTCAGCTGCTCCCGTTGAGAGGCAGTGAAGGCTCCTGCCCAGCACCTTCCACAGAGATGCTCTGGATTTGGGTTACTGGTGGGATGCAGGATGTCGAATCTCTCCTGACTGAACCAGAATGAACATTCACAAAGTATATATAGGAAAAAGTCTTTGGCTTTTTTTTGCCTTTACAGTTAGACACGTTATCACTACATTTTACATTTTACTCTAACAGTCGAATTAGAAGCCAAATTTTCCCGTCCTTTATTAACTTCACTAGTATCAGCTAGACTTACATTAGTTGAAATACGTGTCAGAACCATGTGGAATTATAATTCTACACAAAATTAAGCAAAGACACTAATGGGTAGATTATAATAATAAATATATAACAACAGTAGAGAAGGAAATAAAACAGAAACTTGAGGTTTAGTCCCAGGCCAACACTCCCATAACTTTTCTCACCCTGGTTTTATTCCACTCATCTTTATGATAATGGAAGACCTGAAATGCAAAGATCGGAGTTAAACCCTGACTTTGCAATAACTCACAGCATCTGGTCCGCCCGTTCCTTCCTGGATTGCTCTCTCTGTCATTCTCCAAGCACCATGCTGATGATTTGCAGTGCCACTGCTACTCGACTACATGACCCATTTATCATGTCCACACTTCAGCATGCTCATTTTTTCTTAATTTAGCCAATGAATGAAGTAGCCCTAAATCACAAAATAGAAATGAGGGAAAGCGCTTAGCTGGATCTAAGAAAAATGCTGGCTAGACTCCTCCCTGGGAAAGTAAAATAAATGCCTTTATTTTCAGTCTCAAGTTTATCACAGACTTTCTCAGACTGAGAAAACCTCCCTTACCAGGTTTACAGTTTCCACATTGTGCAACAGAGTTTGCTCTGACTCATCTGTACAAATCAGTCAATTTTGGATCGGGGTCTCAGTTTTGCAGATTAAGTTGCAGGGAAGAGACATCTAAGTGCTAGAAATAGTCATCCCAGGCTTCCTCTAAGCAATTAGTCTCCGCAGACGGTCAGCTCTGCTTGCAGCAGGCGTTAGGCTCATTCACGCTGCTGTGAGTTTCTCCTCATAAACTCTTCTCTCCGTTCCCTCCAAGCCCTGCAGTGGGGCGTTCCCCAGCGTTGTGCAAGGACCTTCTGCCTTGCACCCACCTCCTGTCAAACCCTCCTGGTGGCTCCTAGCTCCTGTTTTGGAAACTAATCCCCCTCCACCTGCTCTGCCATGCTCAGCATCACTGGTCTCTGCTACACTGGAGGGTCCTAAACTACCTGCTCGCTCATGGCACAGAAGCTGTTTGCATGTGCTTGATGACCCTTGCTACCCTCCTGTGCATCCCTTCTTGTCCCAGTACAGCCTTTTTTGTGAGGGGCAGCTGGACTGCACACAGTATTCAAGACAAGGACACACCAGGGTTTTATACCGGGTAGTAGTGACAGTGGTTTCGTTTGGTTCTTCCTTTCCCTGGGCACGGAGCTGATATTTCCGTAGCACTCTTGCCCCAGGACTCCATTCCGGGATGCTCACAGGTGATTCAGAGCTCAGCATTGCATATTTAAAGTTAAGATTTGGGTTTTTTCCCATGGTGACATCATTTTACAATGTTGAAATGCATCTGTCATTCTTATCTTCAGCTTAATTTCCTTCTGCAAAGTATAAATGATTTCCTACATCCTAGGACTCAACAGCATTCGCCATCACGATGCTCATAAACGTCTTAAGAAACGGGCTGGTAGTAATGCATTCATAGTATTCTACTTAATCTCTTCTATTGCTTAACATGAAATGCAAAGAAGTATACCACTTTCAAAGCCAGAATTTAAAAGAAACCTCCCCAATGACCATTTGAGAACTGTGGAAGAAAAGCAAATAATTAAAAGCAATTGGTGCCATCCCAGCTCTTTGCCTGTGAGCAAAGCAAATTATCCACAGCACACCAATTTCTTCTGCTTTGAAAATGTGTGCACAGGGACAAAAAAAAAAATCCCTCTAGGATTCTCAGGCTCATTAGATCATGTCGAAAAAGGTATAATTGTGTTAATATTTTTGAAATATTTTTCACATCTTTCTCTTTCACACGGATTTTTGAAATTTACATTTTAAAAGTCACCATATTTCAAATTTTGGAATCTTTCTGTTACCTCTGTATCCAGCAAGGGGGAAAAGAATAATAATACATTTTAAATTGCAAGTGACAGTTTTTTCCTCTGTAGAAAATGGCCTATAGTTATGTCAAAACTATACATTCAAAAAATTCTCAACCTACTCAGAAGAGTCATCATGGAATGAAGGTGTAAAAGAATTCAAAGCAATTTATGGCAGTCATGAGCAAAAATAGGCCAAGTCATTGCTCACAAAGTGTATGCTTGGTGATGGATGGAGTAAAGATCAAGGCAAGGAGTTTTTCAAACAAAATATCAGAGATTCCTTCAGCAGAAGGACAAAGTTCAGTGTGTGAGGAAACTGGAGCTCCCTTTTGCTGGGGGAAATGGAGAAGATGCATCAAAATAGCCAACAACAAAAGTATTTCATAGTCTATCCTTGACTTTGGAGGTAAATGTGGGATATTATCTTTTTCTCCCAAAGATATATGTGTGACTGAGAAACCGTTTCCGTGCTGTTAGCTATAATCGAAGAGAAGATAAATAGCAATTAACAGAGATGATGATACCACTTACAAATCAGGACTTTCAAACCTAGCACAAGTATTTTCCTTGAAAAAGGAGAAAAACTGAGCAGAAAATTTCACCTCAAACCAAACACATCATCTTGCTTTTGAAACATTACCTTGCTGGGCTCAGTCCTGCTCCTAAAGCACAGCAAGCGGGATGGGGAGCCAGACCAGGCATGCGTCGGGCTCAGGTTTTGCCCAACTTGCCCCCCACAAGCCCAGACAGCCAAGGTGGCTGCTGGCAGAAGAAGGGGCACACCATGCCCTGAGATGGGAAGGTGTTTGGAAAAAGCAGGAGCCAAAACTGTCCAAACCAAGGTTTGCAGCAGAAAATGTCTCAGAGGGAAAAGCAGAGAGGCATGGTGGACGTGGCGTGAAAGCCGGAGCAGGGGGGCAGAGCGACACAGCATGGGGGGTGCTGGCCGGTGAGAAAACCTGGCATGATAAGGGAGGCACATCAAGAAACCCCAAAGTACAACTGTGCAATGAGTCAGGCTGGGGGCAGAAAGGCTTGAGTCGGAAGGGGAAGAGATGTGCTTACAAGCCCTTCTGCCTGGATCCACACGCATGGTGCATATTTATTAAAGCCTGGGCAGCATTTCTTGATGAAGATATCACGTCTGCCCCTATTCCCTCATCTCCAAATTCAGTTTCCTCAGCCGGGTTTGGCTGGCTGTTTTAATCCCCCTTTTTTTTTTTTGACTGAAGCACTGAAGCTCCAAGGGGTGTTAACTTACAGTCACTGTGGAAAATCTCAAAGGGAGAACAAAAGCATCCCAACTTTTCCCAGGGCGGAGGGGCAACAGCCAGAGAAGCATCACTTGGTCACGAGGGGGGAGGGAAAGCCGATGGGCCGGCTGTGGGCAACCGCAGGAGGACGGGAGCAGCGCAGTTCAAGAGAGCAAGTAATGGCATGTGCAACAAACGATGATGAAATGCGGCCGAACTAAATAGTCAGGGCCAGATTCTTGCCCTTCTTTCCTACAGTCAGCAAAGTTTAGCTGGCTTGACAGCAAAGCCAAGCAGGGCTGAGAAATGCAGTTCAGTGTCATCCAGTTTTAACCACCCCGAGTGCCTGCAAAGTGTACAGGAGGTTAAACAAAATTTACGGTAACTCGTATTTTAAGTGCCTCTGAACTTGGCCGCCCACACAGGAAGCAGCTTGGAGCAGGTGGTCAGCGAAGGCTGGAGATCACGGCTGGCTCCGCTCGTGGTACTTGTGGGTTACTGACTCACTGCCGAATTATGAGCCCAAACAAAAAGCTTAAAGATAAACTCGAAGTCAAGCAATTGCAGAAGACAAGGTGAAGGGAACAATGATCCCAGCCTGTGCCCTAAATGCACGGGATGGACGAGCAGTTGGTGAAAAGCAAAATAAACCAAGGGGCTGTTGCACTGGGGCTTGCTCCTCCTACTTGCCAGAGCACCTGAAGGAGAAATCAGAGGAGTGTGACAAGAAATGGCAGGTGAGGGAACAACTGTTCTCGATGTGTCATGCTGCTTCCAGCCTGCTGGTAAAAAAAATCAACCCTGTATTTTAGAGGATATTCCCATCATCCCATTGGGCTGAAATGGTTTGCTTGAACATATTAAAAACATTGACATTCTTACCTAATAATCGCTCGTAGATTAAAGTCTTGTAAATACTGCCGGAGATTATTCCTAACGCCGGTATTTTTTTTTCTCTGTCACTTTTCGGAGCTAAAAATCTCACAACTGTGGGGGGAAATCCTCCCAAACTGGAAAAAGCTTGCTGCTTCTTTATCAGCCATGACACACACTGAAGTTCTATGTGAGTATTACTTTCAAGGTACTCAATATAATTGAAATAGATGCTTTTATTTCAGATGCTGTTAAAAACTACAGACGTGAGGGCATAGGAGAAGCCAGTTTTAGGTGAGGATACGTCTTGGACCCCCCCACCCCACGCAATGCTCTGGTTTCACTGCAAATGCTGTGCAGCAGATGATTTTAGGCAGCTCACCACGCAGTGACAAGAACAGTTTTGCATGGTGACTCCTCGCCCTGAACTTCCCACGCTCACCTCTGCATCTATAACACGTGCCATACGGTTGCCTAATTTGGTGGCTTATCTGGCAGCCGAAGGGACCCCACTCCAGCATGTCCTCTTAGGCTGGCGCCCCATCCTTTCTGGACAGGAGAAAGGGCAAGCAGGAGGCTTGGGGGGGGCAGAGGCAGAGGAGGAGGTAGGCACAGCAATACTATGCATTTATTTACTTCACTGTTTTCTCCCAGGCATCCCTGCACAGGGGGGGTTGTTGTTTCATTCGGGGCCCTTCCATTTTCTTTACCTGACTGCGAGGTCTGCCATCACCCCAGAAGTCCCCCGCTGAAGGGGCCAAGGAGGCACGGTCAGCTCCAGCCTCCAACCAGCAGTGACATCAATTTAGTTTCTTTTTGCCCTATTGGCAGGTCTTCCTCCTCTCACCAGCCCTCCTGCTGCTTTCCCAACAGCATTTGTCTTATTACCTCCCATTCGTTTGGTGTGTAAACCCCTGCACCAACAGCACTTTTAATTTCTGTTGAAAAGGAGGAGAAAGCAGCCACGTTTCCTAAAAGGGGAGCTTTCATTCAGTGAGCACAGATCGCATCGTGAGTTTGCATGCTGTAAACTAGGGCTGTCTAGATGACTCACAGCGGTTGCCAGCAGACATACCTGTACAAACACACACCCTGAAGTATTATAAATTAGTCTAGTTGTCTAACGCGCTCGCTGAGTGCCTCGTACTGCTGGTAAAATATGTGCTGGCTTTGCTAGCGCGGGAGGATGTTGTAAGGTCTGATCCGAAACCAGTTTAACTCAATGAGCTTTAGATCTGGGTTTAGATGGTGATAAATGCTCCAAATGTTCCTCATTCAGCAGAGGACATCAAATCACTGGGGCAGCAATTTTCAGGCTTCAAGTGGGGGTTTTAGATCCCCAGCAGTACTGGGGTCTGTATGGTTAGCTAATGACACTAAGAGCCAGCACCCTCCTTCCCAGATGCCCCAATTTTGTGTTAGAATCTTGGGCCAGGGTGCGTACCATAAACATCTGCTAGTGTAGCAACACGGTTTAGAGGTGTGATCTCTCATATACATTTTAACATCAGGAAGCTGCATGAGCTGAGCTATACCACAAAAACAGTTGCACCTGTAGTAGGAGCTTTTGCTGGTATTCAAGTATTATGAAGAATTGCAACCCTCTCCTGTAAAGTTTCTGTGGCAGATTAGGTCCACAGAATCGTTTATTAAAACTACAAGTGTAGGAAGCCCAGTGCTGATCCATACTGGCGAGCCCTTTCCTGCCCTATGTCATGTGGGTGAAAAAAACAGAGGTCTTTCCC
>NW_009260028.1:8760855-8774004 GCF_000687185.1 Egretta garzetta | reverse complement strand
TCCTTCAGCCGGGCAATGTCTTTTAGGTCACAAAGATATAATAATGCAGCTCCGCATAAGTCTCTTTTCTGATTTATTTATGTATGCTACAATACAACGGGAAATTTTCGAATGCTCCTTCTAAACTCCCCAATCACAAATTGTAAATCACCCATCCATGCAACACTTTCCAAGAACATTGCACATGACGTGTTTTCAGGGAAAAGCCTACTACTCGGAAGCCTGTGTGCATCAGGAATTCAGTGGTCTTTTACGTCCTATTGAAAATTAACTTGTTTGCTGTTTATTTTCACTGCCTCAAAAACCATTGCGGTGGCTGTGCTCTTTGCTGCAAGTAGCTGGCAGAGTTCAGAAATGGGGAACAGAAAGATTTTGGGAACACAGATTTCCACCCACAGTTATACCATTTTTCAAGGCGTCCATTTGGTTCTGTTCACCTGCCCGTGTTCCTTTAAGCTAGTGGCAACAGCTCTCTCTCTCAGAGAGGCAGGCTTGGCTGCGGTTGCACGCTGATCACAAGCAGCCAGAGCAGCCTACAGAGGTTCAAACGAGCTTTAAAGCAGTGAGCTTGCACGGTGGAGCAATTTTGCCACAGCAGCGCGAGGCTGGAAGCTGAGCTCCTTGGGGCTTCTGAATCGCGTTTTCTGAGTCCCAGGGAGGCGTGCGTTGCCTGCGAGAGCCAGGCCCACACTGGTACCCAGCTGAACACTTTAATTGTGCAGGAGCTCCTCTTTATCCCGCTGTAGCAGCTGCGATAAGGCTCCTCTTTGCCTAATTTGGCCCTCTAACAGGGAGGCGTGTGGTTATCCCTCCTAGCTTTGGCAGCTCTTCTGCAGCCTCCTTCCAGAGGTAGGCGCTTCCCTCCCTTCCCCATCCAGGGGACCGAGGTAATTAGCTGGTACTACAAGTCTTGCTTTATATGGCTGAATTTGGGTGAAATGAAACCTTCCCCGCATGAATTCGGGGACTGCGGTGCCCTAAGTGGTTCCAGCATTGGGACCCTTCAGCTTTCACTATATCTTTATTTCGCCACAATATCCAGATTGAAAACACATTGTGAGGATCGTTTGGGGCATATGTTAGTGTCAGATCTCTTCTGTGAGTTTCTGAAATTTGGTATTCCCATGTTTGTAAGACAAGACAGCAGTTTCTGCATTAAGTTTTGGCTTTGATAGTTTGATGCTGTCTCTGAAGCAGATGGGTATTCCGTTCCATATGTCATCCAGAGCTTTGTTTTGAAAACACCAGCGGAAAAAAAAAAAAAGAAAAAGCAGCAGCAACTTCTGTCAGATTTTAGCCTGGTTCATTGACCATCACTAAAAGTAGACAGACGTTTAACAGTTTTGTGCGTGGGTCTGAACACAGAAACTAGAGCAATATAGCTTCCAAGTATATCTGCAGCATAAATGAGTCAAAAAATTAATCTGAAACTTTTTAATGGAAAAAAAGAGTATCTTAAAATATAAGAACTTCCGGGGTGCCTGTCAGTTTTGCCACATTTCTTATATCAAAAAGGTACTTAAAGGGCGCATGACTTTGATGCATTCTCTTAGAGGTGGTCTCATTATCAATTCCTTCGATTATAGTTAAAAAAACCCACAAAAATAAGTTTTTTAAAGGGCTTTAACTACAAAAGAGGTTTCTGTTTCTGGGTCAGGTCAGAGAGTTCATTATCCAAAATACATAGTTTTACTTGTTCACACCAAAACCTCTCCAGGAAATTTTCTTGGCATAAAAATTGAGTCTTCCCCGCTTCAGTATATTGCCACAGAAAGGAGAAATTATTTGTTCCATCTTTAGCCAAAAAGACACCTCTGGAGTCGTGTATTTGGTCCCCACAGCTCCCACCTTCTTTTTTCAGCACCCTTTTCTCCCTGGCGTGCAGCAGCCACGCACAGCCGTACCTCCTGCCCCACCGCAGGGACAGCGGCGATCCCGGTCAACCAGCATCAGAAACGCCACAATTTGCGGTGAGATGGGTTTGGGCAAATCCTCCCCAAATTTGCCTTTCCCAATAGTGGGAGCTGGCTCCAGAGCCTCCCCGGCATCCAGGCGGCGGGAGCGTGGGAGAGCTGGGAAATGCGGCCCCGGCAGACATCTCGGGCTCAGCCCTCCCCCTTGCCCGTCAGTGTCAGCTACCGGTGCCGCAGTGGTCTCGTTGCGGGGTTGTATGAGGCCCAGCGACAGCGTTTGGACCTCAACGCTCTTGTAAAGCAGTTGGGTGCGACAGGGAGGAAGGCAACTGGAGCACCTTGCCGGATAGCCACCCTTCCCCGTGGCGACCATCACAGGGGAGAACGAGAGGCCTTTAAAAGTTAGCTTTAGCCCTGCAACTAAAAAAGTACATACATGTCTACTTTAAACCAATGCCTTTGGTAAGAACATCGGGTGGTTTCATCGCCTTTCGTTTTTTAGAGAGTAGCGAAGGATTTTGTACACACCCGCAGACACGCACAGGCGCACACAAGCGCACGCATTTGTTTTAATCGTTAATCCAGACAAACTAAAGATTATGTCGTCGCATTAAAGGCTAATGTGATGAAAAGATCAAGGCATTTAATGAAGTGCAAAATTCATCCTACTTATGAAAAGAAATGCTGGTCTCTCCAGGGAAAACTCTGTACAGAAAATGTGGCTTTTTAATGAAAGTTATTTGTGTCTGTTTAATATTCTGGACCATGAGAAAAGATTTTTGTTGTTGTTGTTTTGGCACGTTAATAGCGCGGAGTGCAGCACCACTTCATTTTTTTCTAACAACTTGAACTCTTTGGCAGACAGCCCCGCGCAAGAGTGGATTACCTCTCTGCTGTAATGGGATAGTTCATTAGCAGAGCCGGTCATGTAACTGGGGAGGAGAGTAGGAGAATTTTAAGAACTTCCTAGCTGCTCTACCCTCAGTTCACCTCCTATCGGGCATTGGGAACCCAGAGCCACCGCAGCCTTCTGAGATGCTCAGTTAATTACTCTCAGTCTCGGAGAGATTTTTCCTGCCCCAGCTTCCTCATCCTAATGAACATGGAGGGAGAATGAAAAAAATCACAGCCTTGAGTGTGCAAAGATCAACTGTGTGAGGCATTTCAAGCCGTGCCGTAAAGATGGATTTAGCAAAGTGCTCGTAGAAGAGAAATCCCCCCAACGCAGGCAGCTGCCCGTGAGCATCGCTGCACAAGTAACACCATGAAAACCTCAGAGGGAGCCCTCGGAGCAGGCTGCCTCGCAGGGATTGCTCTGCCTTACTGCTTAGGTGCAGCGACTGAGTAAGCGGCTTGATACCACACAGTATTTTACTCGCAGTCAAGTGCACCTCTATTCCTCCCCTCCAATAAATTGCAGAGAGCTAAATTTGGAATTCCTTGTCAGGGGGATTTGGAGAAAAGAAATGCATTACAGATGAATGCTTTCAATAGTTTCCACAGATTCAGTCTAAAGCTAAAAATCACCTGCTGGCTTTTCCTAAGGTGGTTTTCCCTTACAGCTGAGATTTGCAACTGATGATATCCTTCTAGTGAGTGACAGTATGAAACTATTTATTTCCAGTGGTAAGGAAATTATGTATTATATTGCTCACAAGAGGCATGGCGTATTCTGTTCTTGGAAGTCCATATTCATCTGCAAGTTTTACAAGAACAAGGTTGTCAGAAGCACTGAACACTCCTGGCCCACTCTTGAAGTCAGTGCAAACTGGGGATTTACTTGTAGTTATCGGCCTGTGATGACAGCTTGCTCTAAGGAAAACCTGAATTACAGGAACCGTGCAGCAGATGTGGAAAGCTTGGACAACCTCATCATGATTGTCTGTAGAGGAAGGAATGCTACAGTAGGCTGATGATTATTTTTAAGTTCTAAAACATTTCTAAACCTGGGATTTGTGGGAGTGAGGGAGGAATCTTCGCCAGGCCGTTCTCACACCGTCATGCCTCAGAGTAACCAGAGTTTCGGAAAACCATTCTATAAAATTGCCACGTGACTTTTGCAAGCACTGGCTTGGGATAGACACCTCTCGTTTGGCACTTCTCTGGTTCAGGCGTATTTTTACCAGGAGATACGGTGGATGCTAAAGGAAAGGCAGAGAACCCTCTAAAAGTTTCCATGTAGTGAGCTATAGTTGGAGGCAGACCAGCTTTGGTGGGGAGGGCTCTGGCAGCACAGAGGAGTAGACCTGGTACCTGGGGGTGACCAAAGTCACTTGGTGCTGTGAATCCTGCTGCCCTCCTGCACTTCCAGACCTTTTAGTATCGCCTTCCTCTCCCCACCACCAGGGAGGACAATCAGGGCAATTCTATGGATTTAGAGCACCAAAACCCACGTCACTGCGTGACACAAGCCCCGTAAGACTCTAGTGAGCACCAGGGAGTCAAAACCGACTTACCAAGAAGCTAGAGGTGGCCGCAGTGGTTCTGGGACTACCTTTCACTAAAGTACTGTGAACAGCACATGGTTTTCAGCAGGTATTGCCAGATTCCTAACCAGAGGCAGTGAGAGTCCACTGTTTTATTTCAGGTTAGCAGCTGCAGTTGTGGTAGCAGTTGCTATGGTCTTTCAAAAAGTCATAGTTTCTACAAGAGGCACGCGATGTGTAAGTGGTAATATGTGTCCAGAGTCCAATTTTTATCAACAGGGTGTTTATATACACCCTAACCTTGATTCTTTACAGCTGAAATGGCAGAAGAATAGGTCTTTAATATTTATATGTTAACAGCTGGTGTAAATTCACTGTTTAGCCTGCATGGGAAATTTTGCCCTAGCAGCTATGCCACTGTAGCCTCCCTTGTGGACTCTATTCTGGAATAAAAAATAATTTTACTTCTTAATAACACTTGTACTCACAAAATGGAAATACTATTCTGGAACAGGGGGATGTTTATTCTGGAGTACCACCCTTATGGGGAGTCACACAGAATACCAGTCCTGTCCAGAAAATTTGCTCTGGTTGATTTTTTTTCCAAGGAGAGAGCTTTGTGACAAGTACATAAGGGTTGAGCATGCCAGATGCAGAAGGCATGTCTAGGGTAGGAACAGATTTAAAGTAGCTCAGAAAGAGACATTTTTTAAATGTTGGAAGAATGTCTTCTTCAAAATGTTGACATTTTAAATTCCAGGAAAGTTCCAGTCTTCAAAACAAACACAAGACCCTTAAAATTAGTGGAAAACACAAACACTCTCCAAAGCAAAGCTGCCTATTTAGACAGTTACTACTACCATTAGCCCATTGACGACTTGTGTGCTGGAGCAGATTGTTTTTACTCTGTGATGGGTTGACCTTGGCTGGATGCCAGGTGCCCACCAAAGCCACTCCATCGCTCCCCTCCTCAGCTGCTCAGGGGTGAGAATACATATTGAAAGGCTTGTGGGCTGAGGTAAGGGTGGGGAGAGATCATTTGCCAGTTACCATCATGGGCAAAACAGATTCAACTTGGAAAAACCAGTTTAATTTATTACCAAAATTCAAATCAAGAGTAGGAGAGAATAAAAAAAAAATAAACCTGAACCTTAAAACACCTTTCCCCCACCCATCCCTTCTTCCTGGGCTCAGCTTCACTCCTGATTTTTCTCTACCTCCTCCCCACCAGCAGCACAGGGGGATGGGGAATGGGGGTTGGGGTCAGTCCATCACACGCTGTCTCTGCTGCTCCTTCCTCCTCAGCGGAGGACTCCTCACCCTCTGCCCCTGCTCCAGTGTGCGGTCCCTCCCATGGCAGACAGTCCTTCATGAACTTCTCCAGTGTGGGTCCTTCCCACAGGCTGCAGTCCTTCACTAACTGCTCCAGCGTGGGCCCCCCACAGGTTCACAAGCCCGGCCAGAAAACCTGCTCCAGCCTGGGCTCCTCTGTCCATGGGTCCACAGCTCCTGCCAGGAACCTCTTCCAGAGCGGGCTTCCCGCAGGGTCACAGCCTCCCTTAGGCACCCCCCTGCTCCAGCATGGAGTCCTCCCCGGGCTGCAGGGGCACAGCCTGCCCCACCATGGGCTGCACCAGGGGCTGCAGGGGAATCTGCTCTGGCACCTGGAGCTCCTCCTCCCCCTCCTTCTTCATTGACCTTGGTGCCTGGAGGGTGGCTCCTTTTGCATCCTCTCACTCCTCTCTCTGGCTGCTGTTGCACAGCTGTTTTTTTTCCCATCTTAAATATGTTATCCTAGAGGTGCTACCACATCTCTGATGGGCTCGGCCTTGGCCAACGGTTGGTCCACCTTGGAGCCAGCTGGCACTGGCTCCATCAGACATGGGGGAAGCTTCTGGCAGCTTCTCACAGAAGCCACCCCTGTAGCCCCCTCGTTACCAAAACCTTACCATGCAAACCCAATACATATTCTCTGTACAAAACAGATATAAGAGATTGCCATATTTCTGAATTTTATCAGAAGAACGACAACCCCATAGATCAGCTGAGAGGATCCAAGTAACAAATGTTATCCCAACGAAACACTGGGGGTTTGGAGAAGGTCTGCTGAAGGAGGACAGCAGCCCCTGGCCTGTCCTTGGTATGCAAAAGTCAGGTATGCTTTGATCAGAATCAAGCTTACAGTTTGATGGACAACCCAGATATTAGGCTTGCCTATAAAACACAAACACACAGATCCAGCAGTTGAAAAGGTTAACACAGAGACTCCTCTTTACAGGTGCTCTTTCTGTTTTAATGCGTTCTGTACAAAATCTTTTCCTAAGTCTAAAAAAGAAACAATTAGGGTGCTGTCCTCAGGGGAAGTTAGAGATGTCTGTGGTAACAAAATAAATAATGGAGCAAAAAATGGGTCACGCTTTATCACAGCATTTCACGATAACACAGATCTTTTTTTGAAGTGTTAAACTGTGTCTTTCATTTAGTAGAGCATACCAGTCAACACTGGCATTCAGCAATCTGCAATTTATTAGCCGTGGTCCTCTTTCATCAGAAGTCATTCTAAATAAAATTGCGGCTGTTTTTTATTTACTCTAGCTCATTGAGTTCACTAAGAATGATGATCTGGCAGGTGAAAGTGAACAGCAGAGAAAACTGGTGGAGATTTTTCAGGTGGGGAGTTGCACTGGTGGGAAAAACACATGGAGGGGCAGCAAGGACCCCCAAGTGTGCTGGAGATTCACACGAGTTCCCGACATGGGCAGTGGTGACAGAGACCTCTTTCCAGCAGTGAGCTTCGGTCCCCAGTGCAGAACCCCCCCGAGGACCTGGGGAACCTGCCAGAGGACAACAACGAGCCTAGCACTGAGTTTCATAAAAACAGTTCATGAGGCAAGTACAAGCAGAGGTTCAAGGTTAAGGCAAAAATTGATGCCTTCAGGATTTTGCTGAAGAGCTGAAGTTCTCCTCTTGAGATGTAAAAGCTGCTGCTGGGAGCAGGGTGGAGGCTTAGCCTTCCTCAATCTATTTTTAATTAGCACCTCACTTTCTGGGAAATGGACTCTCTGGGATATACCTTATGTAAGGGCAGCGCACCCGCCGCAGCATGCCTTCACAACCACTTGAGGGAATGACCTCAGTTTGAAAATCTTCCCTTTATTTTTCCAACTGGCAGGTTACCAGTTTTTCTGAGGCACATGGAAGAAGAAAATCATACCAGCTTTGAGCTGATCACTCCCCAGAATGATCCCAGCCTGCAAGGGAGCCTTCTGACACTCAGCAGGGTCTGTTACTCCTTGTTCCGTGTGTGTGGATTTTTAAATTCCCTGATGAAAAGTTGAGCCTGGCCAAGGTACAGGTACATCCTGCCTCCTGTATCTTTTCATCTGTGCTACTCCCAGGAGATCCTGCATCCAAGTTTCCCACTTTTCAAAAATCTACCCAGTCAGGCAGCTCCCTCCATCCTCTCTGCTCTATGGTGATAATAAAGGATTTTTATCTTTTTTTCTTCAAGTCTGAGAGGGGGGAAGGTGAGCAACACATCAGAAGTGCATTAAGGGCCCAACCTAGCTGCCATGCAAGTGGAGCAGCTGCAGAGAGGCATGGACACACCACGTGTCTCTTGTAACACAACAGCTTTGGTGGAAGTGCAGGAGGGGTTTTTATGAGTTCCTTGTCCTGGCTCTCTCTGGGTTAATGTCACTTCTAAACACCAGCCCAACACGTCATCAGTCTGCCAGTCTCCAGCCTCCAGTTATCCTCATTTGTTACATGGAGAGACATGTATTCAACATCACCTAGAAGTGGGAGATGCAGCCCTCGCTCCAGCAAGTTGTCCATCTAAATGATACCTCAGTCATATAATCTGAACATCCAACATGTGCGATGAAGACAGACAGAGTCTTTGATACAGTCATGGCCGGGCATTTAATGTATTTTTCCTCTCTTCTTAAGTTATGTCTTTTGCAGACAGGCACAATTCGGTTTGCCCATGCTCTGAGCTATGTATGTACAAGCCAACTATGCACCAGAAACCACATGGCCACAATTAGCGTAGCACTGTGCCCAAGCTAATAAACTGGGCTCTGAGGCAGGATATATTCAGTTGGGCTCACTGCCACCATAATATGTGTACCTGGCATCCATCTGGTACAACATGCAGGCAAGGCATATCTTCCTTCTTCAAAAGACCATGTAGCTGCACCCTCAGTTATCTCCCCTGTGCTTAGGGGTTATCTCTGGAGGAAGGAGCATGCTGGAGGAAGAAAATGAAATGGAGGTGTCCCTCACCTGCCAGGCAAGGGTGAGGAGGAAACTATGGACTGTGGTCAGCTTGAAAGAAGTTAGGGGGGATTAGGAGGAAGACACAGTAGGAGCAGCCAGCATGTGCAAAGGCAAATGGAGAAATAAAGACTTCATTCATCCATCTGTGGTAGGTTTTATGGTCGTATAAGCCCCAAGTCCTCCTGATGAATGAACATGTCTAGACCACAAGAATTCATCACTCGCTGCCTCAGGCAGGTATGAATGTCCTGAGCTAAGAGGATACCTCTCACATTGCCATCCACATTGCTTAGCCAAACACCAAAAACCATTTGCAGGATTTTTTTATCCTCTTCCTTCTCAGGTCCTGGCACCCCTCAGTCACATCCCAGTGCTCTCTATGCTGGTTCCTGGGAGGCTCTGTGGTCAGAGGTGCCCTGACATCTTAGCATCAGCACGAGCTAAGTCCAGCTGAAGAAGAGGAATGGAAGCCAGTACGAGGAGTACTCCCATCCATTTCCCCTATCCGTGGAGGTTTGTAAGATTTGGTGTGAGAAAATTGCCAAATGAAAAGTCAGACCTGTTGTGTTGGATAACTCTAGAGGTGTAGGAAAAGAAAATTTGTCTAAACCACAAACCCTACGGAAGCGGAAGCCACAAAGATTTC
Source organism: Egretta garzetta (assembly GCF_000687185.1). Taxonomy (NCBI): domain Eukaryota; kingdom Metazoa; phylum Chordata; class Aves; order Pelecaniformes; family Ardeidae; genus Egretta; species Egretta garzetta. The sequence goes on along the minus strand of NW_009260028.1, from coordinate 8,764,738 downwards.
GGTCTTCCCTTTCATTCCCTTTCTCATCCTCACAGTTTTGGTCCATCTTGTACAGCTGCTTCCCATTTCTTTCCCTCCTGTTTCTCTTGAGAACTCGCCTCATGACTGTGGTGTGTTTGATGGAGAAGGTCTGGCTACTTTCCAGACTGAGTCACCTCAAAGGGCAACTGCTGAAGCATCTCCACTCTCAGGTGCAGAGCATCCAGTCTGTACGTCTCTGGTGAGCTGAGGAACAAGGCACGATACTGCAGAGGTCGAATGTATTCCCCATGTGTTGCTGCAAATAGCTATTTTATTTTGCTGCTACCATTAGACCACCCTAGAGCCTCCTAAGCTTCTTGAGGCAGTAAGTCCTCATTTTAGAAATAGATCCAGGAATCATATGAAGTCCTGAAACAAGCTGGGAGTAGGGGGAGGGTTGAGTTTTGGCCTGTTTGTAGACAGAGGTCTTGCCCAAAAGTTTTGAGCTGGAGCTGGATGCTTCCGGGAGAGGGGAGGGGGCAGCGGGAGAAGGAGGCAGAGGTCCTCACAGGCCCTCCTCTGGGGAGCTGTAATAGATTCCCACACATTCAATTAGTGGGATGGAGAAGCAGATTAAAAACAGATTATTGTCGCTGTAGCTCATGCTGAGCAGAATCTTCACTCTGTGCAAGATGTTGCTCAGATGTGAGCCAGGGTGGCCCTTTACCTTCCCAGAAGTGATTCAGAGGAGCGTTACCTCTCCCATCAGAAGGAGTTTGGTCCGCAAATGTTCACAGCCTTTTTGCAAAGGTGGCTTCCTGGGTACACGTTGAGACTGCAGTTGGCTAAAAAGAATTTTATTTATCCATTATTCTTTCTTTTTTTTTCTCCCTGAGTCCTGTGTTGCTTTTAATCCATACTAGAAATTTGTAATTTCCTTAAGCAAAATGCTCAAGATCATTTGCATCATGACCATGCAAATATGTGCGTAAACATCCTGCTCTCTAACAATACTTTCTTCTTTGGTGGAGTTTGGTTGTGAAATTCTGACCTTTATTGTATTTGTGTTTGCATCTTAACTCATTCAGCAGGGACACAGAAAGAAACAGGCTGCACAAACCCTATTCATACACAAAGCACAGCAGCAGCAGCAAGAACAACAAAAGACAGCTAAGATAAGAAGAACGAATCTGATGGGAAGCTTTTCATTCCAAACGGTGGGGGTTGGATGGAGTTGAGGCACGGCTGGAAACCCTGGGAGTCTGTCAAACCTTTAAGGTAGAAAAAGGAAGCCAAGCAAGATGGGCAGCAGTCTGCTTCACTGCTAGCTTGTAAAAAGTCCTGTCAGGCTGCTTCCCATTCAGCCTTGGAAAAGTCATTTCCTCTCCTTTTGCCTCCATTCCCTCCATAAAATGGGTGTGAGCGCTTCCTTCTTTCTAACCCTTTCATTTGTCTCATGCAGCGACAGTACAGGTTCAGCTTCGTTTCTCCTCCTGTAGACACTGGGCCCCAGATTGCTCCTGGGGATGCTGGCTCCTACTGTTGTACCAGCAAACGAGATAGATAGAAGAAAAGCTGGAGGCAAAGAAGAAGGTTGTGCATGCTGAAAATGAACCTGGAAACAGAGAGGACACATATGAATTGGTGCTATGACTTGCCCCAGTTCTTTTGACTGAATTTGCATTTAATATGCTCCCCTCAGCCTAAAGATAGAGAAAGATGTGATGCCAACAACAAAGGCAGAATTTGGAGAAACAGGACCCTGTGAAGTACAGCTAACCCCAAGTAAGATGCTAGTGATGCAAAGCAAAGGATAAGGCCCAGGCAATAGCCAGAGGGGTTTGCCAGACAGAGGAAATGAACTTCCAGGAACTTGGAGGGCATGGAAGCAAGGAAGGGTACAGGTTGAAAAATGCAGATATTTGAAGAGAGAGAAGAACATTAGACCACAAGGTGCAAAGCTGGTGCTGAGAACCAAGAGGTGACTCAGAGGACAGAGCACGCTTCTCTGTACGAAAGATCTGATCTTAGAGATTTGTATCAATTAACGTGGATCGACTGTCACAAGATGAAAATGTTTACTCCTTCTCATGCACTCTTAGTCATTTTTGGAGGAGGTGGGCAGGGAGCAGGAGAGGACATACATTTATGAATGTATATTTATACATATATATTCATGGTAGGACCTTTGTGTTGCACGGAACAGACCGTTTCTGGGCACTTCTCCATATTTAAAAATACTTTCTGGCAATTCCAGTGAATAACACCCAGCCACTTCCACTTTGGCCCGACAACCGCCTTTCTTTTCTTGATTTTGTATGTCTCCCCGTAACAATGTGCTAAGCAGAGCCCAGGGGCTTGCCAAAGCCAGCCTCCTCACCACGGTGCCCTCCAGCCCCCCGAAGGCTAGCTCTGGTGAATGCTTGGAGGAAGCAAATTCCAGAAGCAGGAGTTCACCCCTGGAGCAGGCACACAGATGGGAGTACTCCTCTGCTGCAGAGATTTCAGATAGGTGGTTTCTGGCCCCTGTCTAGCACACACGGTGTGTGTTGGTATATAAGTGATATAGTTGCGCTCTGTATAAGATAACCTTCCTTTTTTATGTAAATAGCTTTCTGCTTGCAGAACAGACCTTTCAAAGGTGAAGTACAGTATAATGAGGTTGTCTGAAGTTCATGGATAATGTGAACCAAAGCCTCAGGAAAGTAAAAAGTTGCCCATCCTGTAATCTCTCTGCAGTTCTCACTCAAATGGATGTATTTGAGGGGACCGCATAGGGAAAGGAATCTAAAAGTAAGACAGAGAACAGGGTGAAAGAAGAAATACAAACAAGGTCAAAACAGCAAACGGCATAAGGATTATTTTACCAAAAGATGATACTAAATGCAAAAATATGGCACCAAATAAACAGTAGTGATGGTAACTAAATGCTAGTGGGTTTGGCTTTTACACAGCCAGAAGAAATCTGCCAGGCGGGGAGAGGGGCACAGCGACCTGCAGTGCTGGAGACTGGCTGGAGGGTGTCCTGCTCTGCTCCCGTCACCTGGGACCGGAGGGCACCTTCAGCCTCAGGGCTTGATCCTGCTGTCATTGATACCGCAGAACATGCCGGGGGTTCTCTGGAGAAGCGGCTGGAAGCCAGGCAGGTGTGTTTAGAGCACCACAAATGACACAGCATGCCTGTGTTTAAATGAGTGAATTCCATGCTTCTTCACTGGGCCATTTTTTGCTGAAAAGCTGAAAAAAAATGTTCTTCATCTTTGTCAAAGAGTTCTGTGTTTTCCTCCTTGCTTACCAATACTACAGTGAAAACCAAAATAAACAGGCAACCAAAGTGAACAGTCTGCATTTCAGGTTGCTTTCCAAGGAAACAACACCTGTCCAGCCACATGATCTCTTGTTGTTCCCCTGTAATAACTTTTGGAAAGGTAGCCACTTTCAACCAAAATTTTGATGGCAGGTAGAGCTTACCAGGAAGGGCAGGTAGAGCTCAGCCCTGTCTGTCCCGGGAGACAGAGGCCGGCCAGGCAGCGTGCCTACATGGGAGCCCAAGCACCACGGGCTCTGCCACAGCCCACCCCCCGGGCCCCCCCCCCAGCCACAGCCACCGGCTGTCCCCTGCACAGCCCCCAGCAGGGGACACAGGAGGAGGAGTCCGGCACCGGGGAGGGAGCTGAGGGCACTGAGTCTGGGGACAGGAGATGAAGTGGTAGGAAGGTGAGGATGCTTAGGGGACAGAGAGAGAAACGCTGGTGACAGAGGAGGAGGGGAAGATGGAGAGCTAGGGGAGATCTTGGAGCTGTACTGCAGAAATGATGGGAAGCTGGACGTGACAGCTGGAGGAGACATGCCTTCAGCAAGAGGCCTCACAGAATGCGAAACCATATTCGTTACGGAATAACTTCTTATTTTCTGGTCAATA
>NW_009260028.1:8756007-8760838 GCF_000687185.1 Egretta garzetta | reverse complement strand
ATGGAAAGGCTTTGCCTCACTGGGGTTAAATAAGCAGTTTCTTTGGACCAGGACTGAAGGTCTGGATCTGCACCCACCCTCAGCGGTAGCTCTGTTGTAAGAGAGTAACAGGCACCAGCTCCAGATTCTAGATTATCTGGAGAGGTGCTGTTTACAGGAGTGTGGGGGTATCCTTCACCTGGGGACGCCTCGGTCCATAAAATGTGTGGCAGCTCCAAGGGATCTGTGACGGGATTTCCTTAACTCAGTCCCTTCCCTGCCTCCTTAAACACCTTCCTCTTTTGCAAAACTCAGTATTTTAATTTTTCAAGCCTTGCAAGTTCTGGGGGGAAACATGGGGCATTTGGCACTGCTCAGATTTTTAAGCCCAGTCAGAGGCTCAAAGGGAAAGACATGGGCTGAGAGTAGTGGAATGACTGAGCCTATCTACAGAAAAGTCTAGCAAACAGTAACTAAAGCCACAGTCATTTGAAAACAAACCAGCCCTAGGGCTACAACAGCCAAGCGCTTGCTTTAGGCAGCGGACTCGATGCACAGCTCTTGTTAGCAACGAGGAGGCTCCATGGGTGATGGCTGTGGAGTGGTGGCCCCGGCCTCCGCCACCAAGAGAGACTGAGGTAGCTCAGGGCATATGGGAGAGATCATTAAGCAAGTGGGGAAGCCATGTGCTGTAGTCAGACAATGCGCTCTTTTTAACCTATTCTGTCCCAAAACTGTTGGCTTTCCACTGCTTTGTCTGTGTGAAAAAATAACCAGCTGGGTATGCCTGTGTAAGGTCAGTCATGAAAGGACACGCTAGCCAGTAGTTTCTCCTCTGCCCTGATGTTGAAACGCCAACAGCTCTGCAAAATAAATTCATGAGGCGGCACCGATGACTCAGCTAGGGCTTTTCTAGGTTACAGAACTGTAAGGAGAGAGTCTTTACAGCTTATAATTACAGGGAAACAGGAGTGGTTTACAGCAGTAGTACTTCCAGCCTGCAGTTTAAACGTAACATGAGGGCTTCCCTAGAATAAAAGCAAAACAAGAACAGTTCAAAATAACTGTCTTTAATACCTTTTCAGCAATGACTGCTCCGTGCTGGTGACAGCTTCCATGAAGTTTCACAGTGAGAGAAGTGTGTGGTTCCCAGGAGCTCCAGGCATCTGAAAGAAGATTTTAGCACTTAGGAGGCTGCTGTAATTCCAGTAATTGCCTAAAGACTTCAAACACAAGCCTCCTTCTGGCCTTTAGCCTCCTTTTTCTCCAGGTGAGATAACTTTTACATATCGCACAAAGGTGCGGAGAGGCTTATTTAATCATGCTGTAAACCATTTGAAGTTGCATGCAACCATTAGGTGTTAGGACTGCTGTGTGCTGTCTGTGGCCACCTTGGGGACACCACACTTTCCATGGGCTGAGGGCAGGCAGTGCTGCAGGGAATGCTCACTCTGTAACGCTCTCTTCCTAAGAGCCACCATAAGAAAGCAGCTTAGTCATAGAAACATAGAACCGTAGAAGCATAGAATGGTTTGGGTTGGAAGGGACCTTTAGAGGCGATCTAGTCCACCCCCCCTGCAGTGAGCGGGGACACCTTTAACTGGATCAGGTTGCTCAGAGCCCCGTCCAACCTGGCCTTGAAGGTTTCCAGGGATGGGGCATCTACCACCTCTCTGGGCAACCCATTCCAGTGTTTCACCACCCTCATTGTAAAGAATTTCTTCCTTATATCTAGTCTAAACCTGCCCTAGTTTAGTTTAAAACCATTACCCCTTGTCCTGTCACAGCAGGCCCTGCTAAAAACATTTTCCCCATCTTTCCTACAGGCCCCCTTTAAGTACTGAAAGGCCGCAATCAGGTCTCCTCGCAGCCTTCTCTTCTCCAGGCTGAACAAGCCCAACTCTCTCAGCCTGTCCTCATAGGAGAGGTGCTCCAGCCCTCAGATCATCTTTGTAGCCCTCCTCTGGACCCACTCCAACAGGTCCATGTCCTCCTTGTGCTGAGGCCTCCAGAGCTGGATGTAGTGCTCTGGGTGAGGTCTCACCAGAGCAGAGTAGAGGGGCAGAATCACCTCCCTTGACCTGCTGGCCACGCTTCTCTTGATGCAGCAGTCACATCCAAATAACGTTAAGTATCCGACCAGGCTCACAAGACAAGGCAGTTTAAAAGTTCTGACTTGGATTGCCTCCTTATCCCACTACTCACAAAAGTTAAGCTGGCTGTATTTGCATTCCCTTAGATATACATGCAGACCATCAGGTTGGGAGCCATTTGTCTTCTGATGCACACAGAATTACCTGTAAATGTTAAAATGTTCCAGGTCTTCCAACAGTAGATATTCTTGGGTCTCTGACAGACATCTATGTACCCTGGCATGAGAGGTAGGGTAAGGAAGAGGTAGGTTGCTTTTGGAGAAGTAATGCATGTCCGTAGTACTGATGGAATATATTGAAGGTGCAGTTTTAATTAGATGCATATAAATACAGGTTTTAATTAAATACTTAAAATATCAAGGCTAATCTGTGTGCTTTTAACCTGACTTTACCGTTCTCTAGTGCACCGCAGAAGAAAGATACCCACGCAGCTCCATAGCTGAAATAATTTGTTATACTGCCAACAGAGCTGTGATAATTCTTTGCAGTTAACTCTGCCCCCACAGTATTTTCCTCTGCTGTAAACATTACATATATAACATTTAAAATTAATTACCTGACAGATAATACTTAACACCTGTAGCTCTCTCCAGGTGAATATGAATGTTTTTCCTGTACAAGGCAGGAGCATTTTGCTGTCCTTATCTAAGCTGTGGGGGAACCAAGGCAGAGCAGTTAGAAGACCTGCAAGTCAGCATGGCGAGTGCTGTTTTCTGTCTGTCTGGTACAAAATGCAGATGAGATGCAAACCCCAAATTTTAACCGATGTCTTGTGCACAGCCAAACTTTTGGGTCTACCCCAAAGTTTGGTGAGAGCTCCAGGGGATGGCAGCTGGTGGGGAGCTGGCCTGTTCACGGGCCATGTAAGGAAATGCAGAGCAGATCAAAAAGCAGACACAGAGAGCACAAGCTTTTAGTGATATTCAAAACAAGTCACATGCAGCGTTTGCGGCGTGTTTTCTGCCTGCAGTCTAGTCCTTGAGTCTTTTTGAACTCTGCGGCAAAGTCGCGCAGGGTTTTTTTTCAGCTTCCTCTTCCCTGAGTGCCTAGGAATAAATGCCACTTACCTCGGTAGGTCTCAAACTCCCAGCAGATGAGCAAGCCCAGGCAAATTTTGGGGGAGTGGAGAAGGCTATGGTGCAGGCGTTGGGAGAGCCAGGCTTTGCCCTTCACGTCTCCCAAGCGATTGCGCCAGCTCCAGCATGGGGAGAATGAAACAGATGTTTCTGTGCTTTAGCGTGTACTGGTGAAGACTGAAATCTTGCTGTTTTGAATACCAGACTCTCCAGAGGAGTCCTCTTTCCTGTGTCTTATTTTTTACTGTTGTGGTCTTTTTTATTCCATCTATATTTAGTCAGAGAAAGGATTTAGAGGAATGTAAATAAGCTGAATGTATGTCTGTAAACATATGAACGAACTTGGCAGTCCACTGTCAAGTGGTCTGTTAAATGTGTTGACATGATCATACTGTATTTTGACAGATTTAGGAGCCTGCCTGGTTTCCCACTCTTACTTTCTGTCTCACACACACACAAAGACTCATTCACATTTTAAAACCGACCTAACCAGGCAGCCACTGTATCTGGCTGTACAGTAGACAACCCAAAACTTCTTTAAGATCTTGGGCACCTCAAGTTGGCTAGTTACTGTTACACAGATAGACAGATGGATAGACAGATAATTTACTTGTAGGCTGCCAGATGGGTAACATTCATTTTCTTTTGACGTCTGCAAATAGCTCAGCCTTGCAGGCTGACGAGACAGTCACAGGTGGAGTCAATAAGGGTACTGCTTGTGTGTCCTACAGCTTCGTCACCCTGAGTAGTCTTTGAAAGCTGTAAGGACAGCAGTTGGAGTCCCCAGAAGTCAGTGGTCTAGCTTGTCTGCCAAGAGGCAGTCTGTCAAAAGGAAAAACATCTTGGGCTGGAGCCTCTGGAGTGCATATGCTGTCTAATATATCCTTGAAGAGGAAGTATAGTCAATTCTCTGCAAATGGTCACCCCTCCTACTAGCCAATAATATCAGGTGCTGAAAAAGTCCTTCCATATAAATGATCCCACATTATTTAGCCCCCTCTTAGACTGGCCAGTAAAACAGCAGGATATTTGCCAGCTGTTTAAAAAAGTTTCCCTGAGCAGCAGCAGCATCCACACAATCAGCCTTAAGCAGTGCAGTGGCCACAGTGAGATGAGATGCCATGTTCTGGGGAAGCAAGTTTTACCCAGAAATTAAGATCATTTACTGAATTCTCCTGAAATGAGAAGACAACTGGTCTCAGAAGCTGGTTTTCCCCCTCTTCTCCCTCTGCCCCTTTTAAAAACATGATTTTTCTGGAGCATTTTGTGAGCAGGCTTCCAACCCGCACATCCACCCTGGGGGGACCCCAGCCCCTGGCTGGCTGGCTGAGCAGTGGGTCCACATGGAGATGTGCTCGGAGAGCTGCCCACTGCGAAGGCAGCCTGTCCCATCTAGTGAGTGGCCTCAGGGCAGCTGGTCTGTCCAGAAAGATCATTTCCATTGCACTGGCAGCAATGGCCATGAGCACTGAGTTCTTGCTGCTTTCCAGGGATGTGGTTTTGTTCTGTTAACTAAAAAATATGGAAATGCTCAATGATGTCTACTAATGCAGAGTGAGGTGTGAGCACAGTAGACAGTTCAGGGGGTTTGAAGGCTTGATTTATATATATATATATAAAAAT
>NW_009260028.1:8753997-8755892 GCF_000687185.1 Egretta garzetta | reverse complement strand
ATATATAAAATTGTAATGAGAAAAGGCAGAGGAATGACTCTGTGGGGTGGGGAAGGTTGGACTTGTTTTCAAGCTGCTCCACTGGGCTTAGTAAAAAAATCCTGATTGGGAGCAAGACAATAGGTGTTTTCCTCAAACCTTTTTGGCCCCAGTGGTTGAATTTCTGGTTTGGTTTTGTTTTCTTTTCAATGCAAGAGAACGATGAATATCCAGCTCTTCTGTGCTGATCCCACGTGGCTCAAGCAATCATGATGTTGTATGTGAAGCCACTGTTTAGCTTTCACTTTTGACCACTGAAGACCAGGCACGTTTTAGAGGTGACAAACTGCACGGTCTCTGATGGAGGAAAAGAAAAGTGGTACCTGCAGCCCCCCTTAACCACCCATCGCATTGCAGCCAGCCGCCATGCCCTGCTGCTTGCTCTACGCAGCTTCACGCACCGCCCCGGACACCAGCTGAAGCAGACGGAGCCTCTTCGGCGTTAAATCAAGCCTGTGGTTTGCAGGCACGTTATTTGCAAATGCGGCCAGTGACCAGCTCGTGTGTAATGTCAGAGGTGGAGTACTTGGACGGCGTCTTTTTCTGGAGGAAGCAGGGAATGCCCCTGGAAGGTCCTGGGGAAGGAGCAGCATGGGCCACCTCTGCAGCCATCTGCAGACATGCAGCCGGCTCCGGTCCTTGCTGACTGTGAAAATGTGGGGAAGGAGGAGGGGAGAAACGCAACCAGAAACATCACCGCTGAAATCTTTACCATCTGGCTTTGAGGAGACAAACATACGATGTTGTTGTTTTTTTTATCTGACGAGCAGATAAACTTGGGCTGTTTTTTTTGTTTCTGAGGGTTTTATTTCTTTTTACATTGGCGCCTTTGACACAGTCTCCTAAACTCTTTTGTCCTACCTCATCCCCCTTGCTTGCCTATGCAGAGCCATCACAGGCTTATAATCGAAATATTTTTGTATCTATGTAGTGGAAAACACCCGTTTAAACCGGATGTTTGAGATCAGAAGGACTGACCCAGAATCTGCACTGGGGCAGACATGAAAGCATGAAAATTTCATTCACAAAGGTTTTCTGGGACCAGTTCTCTTCTGCCTAAGTGGAGTCACGCACATGCTGGCTCAGGCGCTCCCACAGCGTTTCCAGAGCGGAGTCAATTGCTTTTAAAGTTATGCAGGGCTACATCCTTAATGGACAGAGGCCATGAGCGCGACTGGGAACAATTACCAGCCAAAATAAGATGTTCATCTGCAAGGGGTGCACTTTTGCCAGCTACTACCCTTGGACAGCCCAGGGAGCGAGAGGCAGAGTCAGTCCCACGCCTACTTGTTTTCCTTCCTTTCATCGCCACAGTTTCAACTGATTTTGATTATTCTGGCACCAAATAAATGAAAACATTTCATAGACATATAATCATCTGTCACTGTGAAGAAAGGAAAAATGCCTGTGTACTGTATGTTTATAAATACGCTTAATGAAAAAAGGGATAGCTCTACCCTTCCCAGCCTTGTGCGGCTGGAGCCAGCGTAGCTGCGTGTCGTGTCGGGAAAGCTGGTTGCTGCTTACGTCCTGACGTGGTCTCTGGCACAGCTGCAGAGCTGGCGGTGCCATGGGGGGATGCCTAGCCCTGCCCTTTCCCTCCCACCAAGTTATGGAGGGTAGTGATCGGCGAGAGGTGAGTGACACGGGGCGTCAGGAGGCAGGAGTGCAGCCTGTCCCCATGTCCTGCAGCAGAAGCGCGGGTCCTGGGGGCAGGGAGGAAAGGGAAGGTGAGGAGGGGGGCAGGAGGAACATAACTCACAGGCACGGTCTGCTGCAACTTGCTGGGTCCCTGGAAAGAAAGAACCTGACTTGGGTCCCACCAGATCAGGGGAGCCGGGTGAAAGGGAAGAGCG
>NW_009260028.1:8746183-8753945 GCF_000687185.1 Egretta garzetta | reverse complement strand
TCCAGCTTGTCACACAAACTGTGCGTGCAGATACTCATCAGGAAGATTTTCTGACTATTTGGCAATGGACTTTCCTTACGTATTCATTCATTTTTTACTACTGGGAATGTTTGGCTTGCCTCTGTTTTGAGGAGTCCACCGCTTGACACGTCAGGCTAAATACAAATCAACATGTATTAAGAATGCCATGCCCTAAGAGCAACCTTTAAAAAGGCCAGATCCTCTTCTGTAAGAAGAAAATAAACGTGCAGAAATGTCATGAAGAATTGCTGCTAGGATCTGTCCATTAAGATCTTTTGACCCTTATTCTTTACATGGCAGATCTGCTGTTTGCATCTGCCTTGGACCCACGAACACAGGCATACCATTGGCCTTTTCCAAACCATTATCTGAGCTGCAGTTTGTAGAAATCATTCACAGCAAGTTCTTTTCCCTTTGAAGGTCTTGAGAGCATTGAGTGGAGATGAATAAAAAATAAATGGCTAAACGGACAAAATATTGTGGCAAGATGTCATGCCAGGTGTTTGTGGAGGTGGATGCTGCTGCAGGAGCAACTCAGTTGCACCACACAGTGTGCATTTGCAAGACTGTGGTGGGCAGGGAAGGAGAGAGATTAGATTATCAAAGGCTCCTTCTAAGTTGCTACACCTCAGCAATATATCCTGCAATAGCTGAGAGATGCAAGCACCAAGACCACTCTGCACACAGTGACTTGCTCTTTCTATGGCACAGGCAGGTTGTAATTGACATTTTTATTTCTTCTTTCTTTTTTCAATGCTATGTAGCTGACACAGCTTTTCAGATTTTGTGACCCTAGTAAAAGTAAGAGTGTTTTGTGTTCCACTGGAAGCACCACATTATGAAGAAGAGAAGATTATTATTTTTTCAAAGAATGGTCAATGATTTATTTTTTCTTGCATCATGATGGAGGATGGCTTTAAAATATTTTTCTCTCCAGGCATGTTTTGAAGCCTGTCCTGTGGCTTTTTGCAGCTGTCTTGTGATATCTGAAGATTTCAGATGTGGTACCAACACCACAGCAAGAACTGCAGTCTGATGTGGGCTGTAGAAGTGTCTTGCCTTCCAAAGTGAAGAATGACCCTTTTTTTCTTGAAGCCAGGACACCCAGTCATGGTAACTCTCCCCTGGGTGTAGGCTGAGCCAACAACACAGGCTGGCTATGTGGAGGGAAAGGCTGCTAGGTTGTGTCTCTTGAGAGAAACACAGAGCTAAAGAGTTGGAAGAGACCTAGGAGGTCATCACTTCCATCCCAAAAAGACAAGGAGGTTCTTCAAGACTTCCAGTGACAGTGAGTCTGCACCCTTCCTAGAAAGATTATTCTAGCGCTTGACTGTCTAAACTGTAGAAAGTTTTTCCTCATGTTTAGCCTAGGTCTCCCTTACCTGCAGTTGAAGACCATCGCTCCTGTCTACATGCAGTGAATACAGAGCACAGCTTACTCTCTTTCTACTTGTTAGCCTGTGATAGGTTTGAAGACAAAGCATCACCTCTCCCTCGAGAGACTGGGAAACAATCCAAGCTGAATCTGTCCTACAGACCACATTTCTCAAGGCCTTCTCCATTGGTCTTGCTGGTTTGACCACATTCTTGGACTATGGTGAATTGTGGAGGACACAGCACTCCCGCTGGGGCTTTATCAGTACCAACTCGAACAGAAAGACTATGTAGTGTGACTTGCCTGTGACAGCCAGCACTTGCTTTTTCTGTAGCCACATGTTTGCTCCATGCGGATTACAAGCCCCATATCTTCCTCTGCAGAACTTCTGCCAAGCCAGGGTTCCTCCAGCCGGTATTTGTGTATCTATCTGATTATTACTGAATCTAAGACCTTGAAATTGCACTGACTGAATTTCACCCTCTTTATTCACACTGTTGCTCACTGGGTCAAGGTCTTTTAGGATTTTAGACTTGCCTTGTGTTCGTGATTTCCACCCTTTCAGCAACATCATTAAGAGTGCTGTATCTTTCCCTTCCCAAGGAGTTAGTACAGGGGGATCACACCTGATGCCTGTTTTCTTTGTCCTTGTTAGCTGCTCCTCCACGCCACCTTACCTTCTACTTGCTCATAGGCAGATGGACAAGGAAAGCATCAGAGATATCCTGGAGTTGGCTTCCCTCTTTTCCAGTCTTCTGGGAACTTATCCATTACCTCAGCCCTGTGAAGCTTCAGGTAGTTGCCAAACTATCCTAGTGTTCGATTCCAACCAGTGTATCTGATGTCAAATCACCCGAGGGCACATCCCCCCAGTACTTCAGTGTGAATCAGGAGTGTGCTTTTGAAACAAACCTCCTACCCATTCCCCCGGCAGAGCTTTGGCTCACGCCGCGGAGCACTCACAGGACATGTGAACAGGGTGACTTTCAGATGAAACTAAAACGCAAGGTGCACTCTGTGCCAGACCAGCACTACTTTGAGGTAAACCTCCCTGAAATACGTACGATGTAGAGGTCAGGTCCTCAGCAACAACTGTTCCCTGGCACTACTACCTCTTGCAATTCCTTTCTATATGAGCTTGAACGCTTGCCTCCCTGTCAACAACAGGACCGTCTAAGCCAGCTCCTTGTAGCTGACCTTTTCCATAAAAACGTCCATGAAAGATGTAATACTCACTGTGGTTTCCTTGGGATCTGTTATCAGGTTTCCCTCCCCAGAGAACAGCAGACTGACTCTTTCCTTCGAGGGCGAGTGTTAGATTACTGCTTGTTTGGCACACACGGCCACATGCCCACAATCTCCCCACAACTGTGAAAACGCTCCTGGGGTACTGCTCCTCCAAAACACCCTTTGCAGCCAGGCATCTGGCTGTGATTAAGGTACAGTTTAAGCCTAAGAAACATCCCTTCTTCCCTCTTTCCATCATTAAATACAGGGAATCCAAATGTATCTGAAAGAGTCATCATTTGCATGTGTTGGTTAAAGGGTTCAGAAAGGACAAAAATATTTTTCCTGCACTGACGTAGAAGTGAGCGCGTATTTGCTAAAACCACACCTCCATTCCCAGGCAAGTCATTCACATCTGGTGACTAATGTTAAACAGTGCCGAAGTTAGATAGGCTTTTAATGGGCCTGACCTAAGCAGGTGACTTAAAGCAGACCATAACTTATTAAAAATATATAAATTAATACTGACTTTTATTTCAGATACTGACCAAAGTGGGTTTTCTCACGTATTCCTTAACTTAGACAATTTCAGGGCTGCTGTCCAGGCTCTGATATCAAGACATAACTGGCTAACTACTACCCTCTGGAAATGCTATTTGAGGGGTTTTTTTATGATATTATGTCATTGGCCATGGCATAATATTTCAATACCAAATAAAGTAAGTGCATTATGCATTACTATCAAACGATGCACAAATTCCCAAAGTAATACAGAAGGCAATCTGTTGTTGATCACTTCTACCGAACTTTGATGCAGATCATTTTAATATTTTATTTAATTAGCATTTACTGTGCCTCCTGTACAACAGCTGTCTTTCCACAGAATGCCACAGCAATGTCTGAACAAAAAAAAAATCAAGCTAAAGTAATGGAATGTCTTCTACTTTGCATGCATGTATAAGGTATGGTTGTGTTTTGTTAGGTACAAGAGCTGTTTTCCAAGGTTCATGTGTTCAGCGTCGCAGCAAACTTATTCTCTGGCTTGAAAGGGAATAAAAGGGAATAAAGAAACAACCTACTTCATACAAGCAAACAAAAGCAAGTTAATAGATAGATAGAATTCCAGTCTTTTATGGCAATTGCCTCCGACTTTGTAGTGCCACAGATCAGTTTGCATTTGGGGGAAACTTTTGCTTCCGCTGTAGTCGTTCTTCACTCTGCTGGCTGCCTGGGAACTGAGGCAGGATTTTCATCACGCTTCACATCTGATCTTCAAGGATGTGCATCAGCTCTTCCTGTACCGCCTTTTGGAAGAAGGCAGAATTGAAGTGCCCTTTAGCTTACAATCATAGAAGTCTCAAAAGGTCTAACAAGCACAGACATTTATTAAGAGCAGGCAGAGAAAGCAAACTTAAAGGAAAAGAGCTGGCATGTATTTGGCCCATTCAGCCATAAAGAGTCAAGCTCTAGAAAGCTGGTTTGTTCTCAGAGCCGCTAGAGTAGAGTTTAGCCGCTTTGATGTTGAGTTCTCTGCCCTCTTGCAGACTTCCTCAGCAAATTACTGCCACTTTCTGTGTCATCGACCAAGCCTGAAGGGAGGAGGATCAGTAATGTCTTACATACCGTTTAAACTGTTCAGATCAGCAGCAAAAACTTGCTAAACAGTTGTAGGTGCATGAAGTCCAGAGGCTGGCAACACAATTTCTAGGAACAAACAGTTGCAGAAATGCATCCCTGCCACTGCCACTTCCCTTACCTAGCCTGGCTCTGAGGGGCATTCCTTGATCTCTGTGTCTCTGTTGTCCCCCTCCTGTCACTTCTTGCAGGTGCAAGACTGAACATTTCTGCATGTCTTGACACTTTTTTCTGCGCTCTATCACATGCAGATAAAAAGGCGACACTAACCTACAGCTCTGTCAACGCTCTCCTCCTAAAAGCAGCGCAGCTTTTGGGTTGAATATAATGTAGTCTCCACCTTGTAAAGTCATACCTTCATATGCATCTGGAGCTCCCTAAACCGCTCCAGGAGCTCAGAAGTGGTTGGGAGCGTGAGAAATCGCCCATTGGGAGCGGGCACTGCCTCTGGAGCAGGTTCTGTTGCCAGACTCCTGAATAGCAATGGGTTTGCATAGCGAGTTATTTACTTGCTGGACAAGAAAATATATATATACACGCACACAAAAAAGACTTGTATAACTTTGTAACTTTATAACTATGTAACTTTGGTGGAGTGTATCAGACAGTAAAAGCCAACCTCTGCATCACGGGTAAGCCAGTTAGAACGGACTCTGTAGGCAAAGCTTTGAGATGAGCACAGGGCAGGGCTTTCAGAGAGCTTGGAAGGGAAGCTTAGCTGCAGTAGTACCAAGCCTGCCACATCCAGAGCCTGCCGTCTCCTTGGCCTGCCTGGGTAAAAGGAAGATTTCTAGTGCCCCCAGTGAGGGAGAGGTTATTCAGACAAATAGGACGTCAGAGCTGATGTGCTCCTGATTAGCTGGCACATTACCCCTCCTCAGGCTCCACAGAGGAAGAAATGAAACCAAACCAGGTGACAACCACTCCTCTGATTTTAAAGGAAGCAAAATAAGCCACAAGCACTTTCAGTGGAAGTCCTAGAATTCACTGTAAGTCACAAAGGCTGCCTTCCCTTGAACATGCATGTTAACACTTTTTTCGTTCTTAGCAGTGTTCACAGTCATAAGACTTTAAAGTCAAATAAAAGTACAGATAAGGAGACAGTTCTGGTTTTTAAAGGGACAGAGCAAAATAAAAGGTATGTAATGTACACTCCTAGCAGGACCGCTCTGTGAGGGGATTAAGTTGCAGCCCCAGCATGCCTGAAGCTGCGTACAATCTCACAAATTCTACATAGCTAGCTTTAAGCAAATAAGCCATTGCCAGCTCTCAAAGACAAAATAAATAAATCTAAACAAAATGTGCTTATTTTAAGACTATGGTTCAAAAACCAGGGGCTCTCTTCCAGTGACATTCTTTCCACTGAGTTCAGTAGGCATTAGAGCAGGCCTTCAGATGTTTGAAATGGTGATTTCGGTCGATATCTCAGTAAGCAGTCTCCTTTCATGGGTTTCCTTCTGCTGGCATTTTATCCATCTGTGTGGTCTGTTCTGAAGCTTGATGTGCCGTGCTGCTGCAATCAGAAGAGATCCAAGGATTCCCCAAATGCTTTTCCCTGAGGGCATTTGGCATGAGACTTTGCCAGGGAAGAAGCACCTTTGAACACTCTTTGGTTGTATGTTTTCAGAGACGAACAGGCAGCAAGTTGCATTCAGAAGTTCAACCTGGGAAAGACATCCCCACCCCACCCACTTCAGTTTCTCAAACAGACCCCCACACACCTCTGGCTAAGGGCTGTTCAGTTACACTGTGGGGCAAGAAACTCGTATGATATGAAGTGACAGTGAAATGTATTTTATCATTGATCCACTGGCAAACTGTCCCAGAAAGATGCCAATGCCAGCTTGTTTCAAGGGATTTGCTCCTGGAAAGAGCAAAATCACTTTACTGTTGATGGTGAGTAATGTGAAGCAAAGAGAAACAGAGCTCCAGAGTATCCAAAAGTTTCCATCAGTCAATCTACTGATTGCAGCAGGATTTGGAAAGATTTCTTCCCCAGGGATCCCACCTTTCATTCCAGGTCCTTGTTCCACATCACTTTTTTTCAGTTAGGCCCAGGCAGTCTGGGAGACACATAATTCCCCCAGCAAAATGGAAACCTGCACCAACTTTCCCCAACCACCTTGAATATTCACTGAATCTAAGCCAGGAGGAACTACTTATTAAATTGAAAAGCTGCAGTAGTTATTGGGAAAGCATACACACTGTCATGATTTATATTTCCATGCTAGGACTTCAAAAAAATTTAATAGGTGAGTATATACTATGACCAAGAGTTTCAGAAGCAGCTAATGGTACAGAGTGCCCCCGTTTTCTGATAGTTTCTATGAACCAAATTAAGAGGGCTTAATTTTCAGAAAGGACTAGACTTCCTATTGCCAAATCTTTCCACGGGCTCATGGTGGGAGTATGGAAAATCATTAGCTGCTACCAAGAGTTTTCACCATCAAGTCTACAGGAAACTTTCTAACTGAAGGGTTATTTCATGAAGATCACCTTCCCTCCCAAACCAAGAAGAGTTGCTCATTTCTCCTACAGGTTTACTAAGTTCACAGAGTTAAACCTCTGTCAACACAAAAAGCAGTTTTGCATATTGTTGCTTTCTGTGTTCTGGTATGATCTTTTTTATTTTTATGCTACAGACTGGGGTAAGAGGGCTCTGGTATGGTATGGCAGGGAAGGTTTTCCTCACAGTTGGCAGCACTACTGCATAAATTGTTGAAGATATAAAGGTGAAATTCTGTTCTCGACAACTCTAAGCTTATAACAATGCAATTCCACTGAAAACAGCAACATTTTCCTGTATTTAGCTACCAAACAAAGAGTAAAATTTAACAAAGAGGGTTGAACATGATTCAGTGCTTGTAAAACAGAATGAAGACTTTTCATCTGCACATTTCCCTCCCATTCTGGTGCCTGCCTCTTTCTTGCTGTGCACTACCTTGAGGCTACAGGGAATCTTGTACAGCTGTCTTTGCAGCTTTGTAGGTTGGCCAACACATGACAAGCTCATTAAGCGACATGAACAGGGCTCTATCATTAATGACTGGACCTCTCATCAACTTGCACTCCCATTCTGTGATCCACCAGCACTTCTGTCCTTTAGGAGCAAACCTTCAATGGAAGTCACATTACAGGTAACTTGCATTTACTTTCCACAGGGTACCTCATCCTACTGACAAACATGCATACACTTACCACATTTTTTTAAAAGACCAGGAAAAATATGATTATGGCACCACCGGCACATCTGCATTATCAAATATTCTGACACCAGGAGAAATAGTGGCCCAATATAGGATGATCTACACAAAAAGCAAGACTGAAGGTCTTCTTTACGGAGCAATGTGACTAGACCCCACCTTGCTTTCAGCCCTTTTATCTGTTGTATGAGTAGAGGTGTGGATGCTTCCTGGGCGGGAAGACTGTAGTCCCTGGGAAAACAAATTCATTCTTGGCCTGCTCAAGAGATTTTTCTCATCACAAAATGTGTCCAATGCAGCA
>NW_009260028.1:8731326-8746165 GCF_000687185.1 Egretta garzetta | reverse complement strand
CCCCCAGCCACTGGCTGTTTAGGAAAGCCTTCAGTCTCTTTCAGTGGGGGCTGGATCAGACCCAGTCATGCCTGTCACTGAAGGGCCACAAATGCATAGGGGCCAGGCTGTTTGCTGGCCGGTAGACAAAAGTCATATGATACAGATACTCTCACAGCCACAAAAAAATTTATTGTAATCAAAAGAGGGTGTAGGTTTGGGATGTTTTTCCCCCAGCCGTTGCCTTGGCAGGGCCCGCCAGGATGTTTGTAGTAGATGTAATGGTGGAGATGTGCTGTGGCTGACAACAAGAGAAACTCAAACATTGTTTTGCAGGATGTGCCCAACTCACAGTTGCCCTCCACTTCAACTTAGCACATCTCCAAGCCAGCAATTAAGACATCCAAGCATTTCATATTGAGGAAAGGGAAAAAAATCCAGACAGTGCCATGAGGAGTGCGTATGGAAGAAAAGGCAAGTAAATCCAGCATGGAAAAATGAGGTACACTACCCATTTGACCACTCTTTCTTCTGTTAAGCTGTTCCTCAGGATGCGGTCATAGCATTAAATTTTTCCTTCAGAAAGTCTATGACAATAAGTTGTTTGTACCAGTTCAGGGCAGATTGTCACTTCCACTCTCTTTCATTTAAGGCTGGATGAACAACAGCACTCCTCTGCTTTATTTAGTGGTAAATGCTCATTTATAAGATGCTACATCCCTTTTTCATGAATGTCTGGCTCTATTTTCTCTAACAGAGTCCACCTGCCCTCATTGCAATTCCTGTAAGACTTGTCCATTTCCCCAGTCAGATTCTTCCCTCTTTGAATTTATCTCTGACTTCCCGTTTTCTTCTAGTTTCTCTTTCTCCCTCTTTCCTTCTCCTCTTGACTTTTCTCATGCTGTGAAATCCTTACTGCAAATGGATGCTCCTCAGTCTTGTTCACCTTTTTACATCACAGCCATCTTCCCTCTATGCTGCCTCTTACAGCCAAAAGATCCTCCCAGATCCTGCTTGTTAGGCATCTTCCCTGCTCCTAATCACAACTACACAAAACTAGTGCGCTAATCATGATCAGATTGGGCAGGGGGAAGAGTTAAAGCTTGTTAGGAGTGACTTTCATTAAACACACATAAAGAATTTGGTGGGTGTTTTTCAGCCAGGTTCATTTAGCAGCTGGGGACCTGAGTCCTTTGTACAGCATTTGGAAAACCTTCCCCAGGAATCTGTTTGCTGTTCACAGGGGCTGAACTGGGTGGGCATCCATCTTTCTTTCATATCGGATCAGAGCAGAGCTCAGTGCAGAGGCAGTCACGGACTATTTTGGCAGAGGGCAGTAACCAGGTGTGACTCCCAGGCCACCAGGGAGGTCACCCAGAGACAACTCATGCCATGGCACCACACCAGGAAGAGATTGGCATAGCCATAAAAACAGTAGCCTTCCCTGAGAACTGTTACCAACTTCGGATTTAACGTATCCATCACTCACAACGTGATGATATTCTTACAGTGAGAGAGCCCTGTCATAAATGTTAAAGACTTTTCTGAGCAATTAGGCAGAATGAGTTAATTTTGCTAGAATCCCCTGTGAAATACAGATGGCAAGCACTATACTCTAACCCCAGAGAGAAGGAGCAGATAAGTAACTGGAAGATTTATCACTAAATTACCTGGACTACTTCTCTTTCTAAAGTAGCTACTTCTTATTAAGTAGATACTTAATTTCTCATTTTCTACATTTATAGGAAAACAATGAGTTGCTTTAAAAAATATCACCAAGTACATCCTAAAAAGTAAGCAGTGGAACAACAGCTCATTACAGTATCTAGACAATCTTACCTGTGTGCCTGCAAACACGAAATAAAGGAGATGGCAAACCCTGCAAAATTTTCCCCCACTTGTGAGTAACCCCACTGATTCCAGTAAAACCACTCACTTGAAGAAATGTAAGCACGTATTACCTGTTTCACTGTGTTTGCTTTGTGGCTTTACTGACAGAAGTTCAAATTCAGTCCTTACAGATTAAATCCAAGTTCAATTCTTGCCCGTGTGAGGGTATTATTTAACTGCCTTGAGCTGTTTCTCTATTTTATTTTCATCCCAATGGGGCGTTGCCAGTGCAGATATTGAGGCAGCATAACATGGTGGCGCTTGTCAATGTAAAGGGTAGAGTGGGCTGGGACTCTAGATGGAATTTGCTCCCCAGTAGTTGAGAAAAAAAGAAGAGTCAGTAGGGTGAGGGCTTGCTTGTTTTTACCAGTGTGCATCACCTCTGATTAGACACAGCTGTGTCTGTCCCCAGGGAGCAGCACATCCCTGGCACTCACTGATTTTCACAGAGAGTTTAGGGACATGCAGGACAGATCTGAACTGGGGCTGGCCTGCAACCTTTGTGATATTTGCCAGAAAATTCAATATGCTCAGAAGTTTTATGTGAGCTACTATATGCAAACATTTTTAGGTGCTTATCTGGATTTTTGAACCTTTCCTTTTCCTCTCCTTCCCCAGAAGTTTCTTCTTGTTCCTGTTTTTTTCCCACTTTTCTGCTTTTTCCCCCACTGGCCACAAGCATTTGACTAATTTCAATCCACCAGCAAAAGGCTGATGAAAAACCCTCCAAAGTCTATTCCTGAAAAGAAGTTATTGGAAATAAATAAAACAGCTCTTGTGTCCAGAGAGAAAAAGGACCAAAAGTGGTGGAGTGATACTGGTCAGGTTTCTGTAGCAGAGCGCTCTGCAGCAGCACTGATGTAGCATTTTTGGTATGGCTGCAAAACAGGAAGACCAGAAGGAAACAGTTCATTTAGGTCAGTCCTTTTTTTGGCTTAGTTATTTAATCTGGGTCAATTTTGAAATGAAAACCTAAAGCATTTTATTTTGAAACTGCCAGAGTGAAGAATTAGAGTGTTGTTTTAAAATGTTTCCATGCTCTCCTCTGCTGTGTTGACTGACAGCCTCAATTCACAGGCAGATCCAGTTCCTCTGAAATGGCATCTTTTGCTGAGTTTTCTCCTCTTCATTTGTTTTAATTATTGTTTTCATAACTCTTACACTTCATTCACAAGGTTATGAGAGGCCACCGTAAGCCAGAGCTCTCTGCTGATGGCAAACGAGTGCCAGCAGCTCCAGCTTACTTACAATGCCAGTTTGCTGTTCTGTAGCTCACGCTCTGCTAGTCCAGGGTGATTTTGCAGGACTGCCTGGCCCATGGCATTCCCAGCCTCTCAGCGCTAACTCAGTAAGTGGTTCAGACTCAAGGTTTCTAATGCTGCCATTCAATAGCATTTGTCTTTGACACACGGCGGGGGTTTGGGTTGGCATCTGGCATTTTTTTCTTTTAGAAAAGCTGAAAACTTGAGGTCTCTTTCTGACACTGATGGATAGAGGGAGACTCATGCTGGTGTTGGAAGCCTGGAGCTTTCACTTTGGCTTCCAGAAAAGTAGGAAGCAAGGGAGAGTGTTGAGGGAAAATATAAATTATATATCGAGCAAAATACACAGGCAGCTTCTAACCTCCTCTCAGTTTCTTCTCTGCAAGATCTGTGCCAAAAGCCTTAGCATGCAAAGTTGCGACAGGGAGAACCTGGGTCGTGTTTCCTTTGGGTAGGTTGGGGGTTGGTGAGAGAGTGCTGTGAAGAGCAGTGTGGTGTGCCTTGGCTGACTAGGGCCTTTACCCAAACCAGAGCATTCAAGATTTGGCGTTTGCCCTTGCCCGCTAGCCTCAAGGAGATTTTTGGTCCTCTCGCTGTGAGCATTTGCTTTGCTTTAATCTTGCTCTGTCCCATGGATGGGACAAGTGGATGTAAAGGAATGGCATTCTCCTGCTGTTCTCCTGCTCTGGCTCACCTCGGTCCATTTAGCACTTGTCCATCCCTGCTCACGTTTGAACCCAACCAGGGCTGTCGGAGGCTGGCCAGGCACACCGTGCATTTCATTCTGTGTAGTCCAGGCTTTGCTTGTGATGGAGCAGAGCAGCGGAGTGCGTCTAACACGCAGATTATGCCCCAGGGTCAAACACATCCTGCTGCATTGAGACGTATGGTGTCTGTCTGGAAGATCTCAAGGGATTAAAGCCAGTCTAAATTGAAAGGAGGATGAAAACTGAGAGGCTGCTATCAGTGGAGGGAAGGAAGCCGTTGTTTATGTACAGCCGGTCACTTGTAGGGCAGATGGAGAGACTACACGCCTCCCTACATTGTTGTGTCAAACCTCAAACTGTAAACCTGACCTCCCAACACCTCCTGAGAGCGGCCAAAATAATTCCTAAATCATTCTGGTTTGGGCCTCTCAGTGGCTTGTGGGATTTTGCAGCCTGCAAGGTGGCTGGCCTCTGGGGCATACCTTGGTGGGGTTCAGGTGATTATGGTGCTCTGTGAGGGGAAAAAGTCAGTTCAGATGTAGAGACTGATAAATCTCAGTGCCCAGAGTTTTCCCTGTATTAATTTATCATTCCTACCGGTGAGACCATAAGTATTTGCTCTTAAAAAAACTGGACTTCTGTTGAGGATTTAAGGGACGGAGTGGTGGTGGTTTTCTTCTAAATTTTGGCGACCTTATGAGATTCCAAATGGGATCTGTTGACCAAGACTTCAGAGTATGTTCATGCCTGGTGTCAGGGCTTGTTTACTGGAAGTCCTGTTCCAGCCAACATCCCCAGTCAACAGGGCCATGCTCTGCAGTACTAATGCAGAAAATACATCCTCGGTACACCTAAACCTTTTGAGTCCTACCCCATACACCCAATTAGACAAATGACTACTGGCATGATAATTTGATCTTTCCATTGTCATGTGGTCGCTTGTTAATTTGTTTCGTGATGTGTCAGCTTCTAGATCTAAGACTGATATTACTCCCTGAAGGTTAACCATTATCTTACATCTTATTCATTAGAAAGCAAAGGATGTCTAAGTACGAGTGACATGAGTTCTAAGGGCCTCTCTTTACAGTAACTACAGGACAGCTTTAAAAAAAAAATTGAGACTGGCATTAATGCTGGTGCAGCTCACATAGCAACATTTGGATGCCCTCCTTGGGGCACGAATTGTGAAACGATCCAGTTTATTCCTCTCCTCTGAGCAATGCCAGCTACGCTAACGGTACATTTTGACACAGATTTATTGTAAGGCTGTAGGAACAGCTGATGTGCACCCAGCATAAAAGGATACCGTGGTGCATTAGGCGTTGCCAGCAACCCTTGCTCACTTTTTTAGGATTCATGGCTTCTCTGGTGGGTGTAGCAGTAGCCTGGGAGAAGAGTGGTCCATCCTCCTGCTGGAGTGTAGCACAGACCCACAATAACAGTCTTTTCCTTGAAAATTCAAGGTGGCTAGTCCTTAATAAAGCATATTCCTGTGTACTATTCGCAGCTGACTTTTGGCAGAGCAGAGACCAGAGTGGGAGGCTACATGTCGAAACCCTCAGGCTTTTCCCTTGCATCATCTGCCCTAGCTATGAGATGACAAAACCAGGCCAACTGTTGCTTGTCACATAGCATAGCTATGCCACAGCCTTCATGGCAGATGACTGAAGTGAAGGTATTAACATAGCTGACATTCGCTGTGTGCTGGCATGCTGTGCTGCCGGGCGCTGCCCGGAGCGCTGCGGATGCTCACAGCACATGCTCTGGCTGGCTGGGTGTCCATCCCAGCCCCGGCAGCTCTCCTGCCCCAGCCCGTTGAGTACTAGAAAAAGAGAAATAAAATGTAGCCCAAATAGCAATTTAAGGCTGTGATTGCTGCTGCCTTCTGAAGCAGCCGGGGGGCACTCAGAGCTCCTGCAGGGAAGGGTCTCTTTCCCAGGTGCCAAGACAAGGGTCAGAAATAAAGGGGGGGTGATTTTTCCCTGCCCCAGCAGTGAGCTGGGCCCAGCACGCCCCTGCAGCAGCCTAGCTCCTGGGGCTTGCTGAAATACATTCTTTCCTGTTGGCCTCATCTCATTCCTGATGGCCTCATCTCAAGCCTCTCATGTCATTTAAAATCTTCATAATACATCCTGCCTTTTGGGACAGAGCAGATCCATAGTCACAGGTAACTTGGCACATTATATAGAATCATAGAATCTACCTCTCCAGCGTCCCTGATTTAAAAATCTCTTTTTTAGAAGGTGACAGGTCTGTCTGAAATCTGGGGGCTTGGCTTACACTCAGCTGAACGTGCCAGAAGGTCCTGGCTCTGCTCTCCGACCAGCCTAATTAAACTCGTACAATTAGGTTTCTGGGACTGTCCCCCTGAGGAAGTGGAGCTGCGATCAGCTCGTGCACTGGCCCAACATTACGGCTGGTTGCTGGACCTCCAGCCGCCCCCTCCCGTGCGATGCAACACAACCGCCCGGGGGGAAATGTAGCCAAGGGGAAAATGGCCACCATCCCCGCTACCGGCATTGCCGGGTCGCTCAGGACCAGGCCAGGCCTGCTCCCTGCAGGAGCATCCTTGCCTCCCCAGTAAGCGCCCTCAGGGAGTCGGCGCCGCTGTCAGGCTCCGTTTTTGGCGGGCGCTTGTTGAATTATTTATGTGGGAGTGGGGAGAGGTTTATCCCGGACCAGACCAAAAGTTGGTCTGGTTGTGGGAGGCTCTGGAAGAGCCGGTAAGCAAAAAAGCCAAGCTTTGAGTTACTGGCCTGATTGAGGCGCAGCAGGGGTTTAAGCCAGGCTCAGAGCATGGTAGGAAAGCCTCCTAACCTTCCCGCTCCTGCTGCTCAGAACGGCTCTGCTTTTCTTCTGGGAATTCGTTTGGGAAAATTTCGCAGTTTCCTAGCTAATATGTGTTGCTAGAGCTGCCACATCCTTCTGCATCACGAGAAGCTTCTCTTTCGGCCGTCTGAATTGTTCTCAGGAAAACCGACTGCACGCGCAGACACAGCTCCCCGCTAAATCCTAAAAGGAAGCCGGGATGCCCGGGTAGACTGCATTTGCACTGGAAACGCAGGCAGCGTCGGGAAAAGGCATTCTAATTCCACAGTTGCAACAAGCAGAAAAAAATCCAAACGCATCAAGCACCTAATTTTGCCTGGGGATCCCTGCTCCTCCGTGCGGGAGGTGCTTCTGCAGAGCCCCGCGGAAGCCTGGCACCAGCCTGCACGGGCGGTTATCTGTGTGCCAGGGGGTTTGACTGCAAGCTCCCGGCGGGAGGAACTGTGTGCTGTTACGTATCGGTGCTCCACCTACCAGTATTTTTGATAATATTGCAAAGGCTTCTCGCTTTTTTTCCAAGGGAGCTCCTTCGCTGTGGTAGTCACTCAGAGGGTGGCAGGGAAAGTCTCATTTTGCTTTCAGCCCTGCAGTCGGTACAGTCCTTTTATTGCCATGGGTTTCTTGGCAAAGGTTTCATGGGTTTCAGCTGCCTGGGGTGAACCCCAGGCCGTACAGGTGTGAGGCGTCCTCTGGTTTGCAGCGAGGTGGGAAAGGGCTGCTGCCCACTGTTCGGAAGAGAGGAAAAGGAGACAAAAGGTGGCACAGCAGCCACTTCTCTGTGCTGTAGTAAGTGACTTTTCTCCCCTCTTTTTGCACAGTCACAGCCAGAGCCAGAACTGCCAATTGATTATTATGTTTAGGACCTTTTTTTTTTATTTTATTTTCCCTCTTTTGGGGAGGGTGAAGGAAAGGGAACAATTTCGGACGGGACAGACCTGTCCCAAGGATTTTACTCAGGTTTTCTCTTGGGTAGGGATCCTTCTGATGGGAACTATGAGGAATTATGCTGAACAAGGACTACTGGGTTCGACCCTATGGAAGTAACTTACAAACCTTTCCTGTGGGCTCAGAGACTAGTGACCTTCACGCACTCCTTAGCAGGTGCCATCATAGAGGTTCAAAATAATGTTGGATTTTTGGGTTTCTTTTTTCTCCCCTGACAGTTCCTTTTTCTTTTCTTTTTTTTTTACTTTTGTTTTTTTAAACCTTTTTACAGTGTCCTTTCCCCAGCCAGTGGTCTTTCCTACAACTAATTCCTAATGTTTTACAGGATGACTTACACATCCTGCCTTAGCAGCAGCCTAATACCCGGGTTTGAATTACTATTGAATAAGCAGCAATGAAATCTCTATCAAAATAATCAGTAGTTCCAAAAACCACAAACAACAAAACAAGCAGAGTTGAACTAACTCAGCAAGACCATTTGTAGCATCAGGGACGGTGAGTCATTTTTCTTTTCCCTCCCTCAGCAGACTCCATCGCTGCCTCGCGCAGCCCCGGGGAGGGCAGGTGGAGTGGGTAGGGCATGACTTCAGAAAGTTTAAAAAAAAAAAGAAAAAAAAAAAAGTCGACATCACTCAGGTCATGTGATACAAAGGGACCAATGGAGGCAGGTTCTGGAAAGGGGAACAGTTAAATTTGTAATTTTGGTTGTGTGAAACACTTCTTTGGGCCTCATAAACAACCACAGAACCACAAGTTGGGTACAGAGGCAGTCACACAAGAGCGGGTCCGGGATATTGGTCAGCAGGCAGGGCGAATCGTTTTGACTGCAAACCACAGAGTTTCGTAGAGTGGTAAGCATCATCAACCACAACCGATCCGCTATTTTTTTTTTCTTTTTAAGAAACAATTTCGGAGTTCTTTTAGCAAAAGAACCTTATAATCCGCTTTGTGCTGCTCCTGAGGCACCAGGATAAAACAGAGCGTAATGGCTGGGAGGAGGGTGGTAGCAATGACTGTTCTTCATTTTTCACTTCCCAAGGTAGAAGAAATCATATATTCCTTCACTGTAAAGAGAGAGTGAGTTTTAAAGAGGAAACAATGGCTTCAAACAGCATATTTGAGTCACTTCCTTCTTACCAGCACTTCTTGAGAGGTAAGTGCCATTCAGACTTTCTAAATATACTTTTTGCTTTCCCATACTTAACAAAATGCATGTTTGGAGAGTATCTGGGGACATTCTTGTAGTACATGCTTTTTCCCACTTCAGTTTTCTTTGAGGTGTTCTCATTGAAGCTAATGTCTGAGCTTACAGGAATACCATCTCATTACTTATCAGTCCGTTAAAGAGATTATAGCAAGGACCCATCTAAGCTGTTCAAACAGCCATTGCATGCTTGTGAATTTTCTCTTCATAAATCAGAGTGTGCGAGAATAACTCATGTGAATTACTGCGGACACAATAGCAGTAGCACAAGCCCCCTTTTGATTCTTTTTGGCAGAATTATGTCTTTTTGAGCCGCTGCCATGAAAAATGACAGCCAACAGCACACGACGCGTATTACAGGCTGAAACACGGGGAGTGAGCAGCAAGCCGGTGTGTACAGCCAGCAGAGCGTGATGCTGTCTCACTTATGCTAGACCATCAGCCTGGGTAAAGGCATGTTCACCGGGGAGAAGGCAGAAAAAGCTTAGAAACCTGATTAAAGTTAGCTGCAACTCACGTGGTTCAGGAAAATAAGCGCTGTGGATAAACTCAGAGTTTCTGTTGATGCCATGTAGGTCTTGGATGACTGTGAATTATCGGCTGCAGCCACTCTTAGAGAAATGAAGCAGTCCTGTAAAGTCAGGGTGGGGGGGCAGGGGGGGCAGGCATCGAAGGGCTTCAGCCAGCAATCTTGTCTTTTTTCTGACCAAGCGTGCTCAGAGGCTCCTTCTAACATTCTCACAACACCCCATGGAGCTAATGGTTTAGTCATGGGTTATTCATACGGGTAAGCCAGGGACTGGCACGAGAAACTTGTCCGCTTCCTCGTAACTACCTTCCTAAATAGCTCATGCTACAGCTGAACTTTTCCCCTTTCCACACAACCCTCTGACTGCTCAAGCCCTTTTTGCAGCAGGGCTTGCGCTCGTTCGGATGACAAGGAACACAAAGCCCGTCATGGACCGCTCATCGCGCTTGGCCGGGGTGCTGCCAGAGAACAGCACTTCATAACTCTTTATAGTTACAGACTACAGTTTCCCGGCCTCGCTGGCGATGTCGGTGTGAGTCATGAGTTATTCGTATTAATAAGTGGGCTGGGGAACGCGGAAGGCTCTTCCCAGCTGCTGTGTCACAACAAGCAGCAGCTCGGACAGCACTCTGTCGCTCCTGCGGATCACTGCTCCCTCGAGTGGGATGCAGGCAGAGGGCAGCCTGCCGAAATGCTAGCCCGCTCTCCTGCCTTGATTCGGTGATTTTTTTTTCTCCTCCGTGTCAGAAGTTTTTCTACATCTGTCTTTCCTGGCACCGAAGGAGAGCTGAATCGCAGCGAGAGTGATGTGTGAGTCACTCGGGCTCGCAGCACCTTCTGGGCAGGGGAGATGCTGAAGGCTGAGCGAGAAGTGGCTAACTGCTCTGCGGCGCTTGCAGTGCTGACATTTCCTCAGCACCCCTACCAAGCAAAGGAAGCAATACTGCTAGAATAACAAGAAGGATCTTCCTGCATTTCGTCAGCCTTTTTCGTTCTTTTTTTCTTTTTTTTTTTTAGCTCACCCAACTGTTTACTGTTTAATCTGTAGCACAGGAAGACTTATTGAGGAAATTTTGTGCTTCTGATAAAATAACAAACAGAATGGACCTCATGGGGCAGTGCTTGCAGTGAGTGCCAGAGCACAGCCAGCCCACAGATCGGGCTGGGGACGGCAGAGACTGTATTGCAGGCAGGAGCCCAGAGAGGCTGAGAGCAGCTGGTTGGAAACGAAGGACCAATTTGTCCAGAAAAGGAGTTTGATTAAAGCTGGTTAATCCAGCAAATTATTTAGCTCAACACTCCAGAATGGGTTTTATTATCCTCCTTATTACTGTTCTTATCATTGTCATTAATATTTCTGTAGTACCGGTACTTTGTGTTTCTTCATGGACTAGGCTAGCAGTCTTGCTCTAGATACCTTAAGGTATTCATCTAGTTTTGGCAATCCGGGTACAGATCCTGGTACGTACTCAGCAAGAGCAAGATCAAACTCCTGCTGTACAGTGCTAGGAAAAGCTTGGGCAAGAGCGCTTCGGTTGAGTTATAAAGCAAATGTTTCATCGTTGTGAAAGAATATTGTGTTTGAACATGGAAGGCTGTGACGGTTTTCCAGCAGTTCCCTTTTTGCTCCTTTCTTTACCCAAATGAACTTCGCACAATTTCAAAATCCTGGGCGCAGCAAAAGTAATGCTTGGGCCTCAGAGCAAGAAAAATAATCATCCCTAGGGTCGGTTGTTCTCACCCCTATTTCTCAACAGTGTTTACATAGACCAGTCATTCGAAATGTCCCAAACCGTCTCTTTTCTTTTTTTCCCGCCAAAATTTATTGCACTTTCTCTCTTAACTGAAATCGTGAGGTAAAGGGAAAAATAACAAGTTGTTTTCTGCCATGGATTTCACTTTATCAGTCCATGCAGTTCTCTGAGAAGGAAATCCATAACTCTTTTTTAGCCTGATACTATGTGAAAATTGGGAAAAAAAGAGGGGAGTGGGGAAGCAGAACCATTGTTCCAGCCCCTGTGAGCAGTGACAGACATAGAAAGCCTGACATATTAATTGAATGTGGTACACCACAAAGGATATGGCCCTTTTTCTATCACACCACACCAGGTCCTCGCTTCTGCCACTAGGTAAAGAAATTAGGATTATACTGAAACCTCCAGTGGCATGCTCTGCATGCTGAACACATTCAAATGTTCACCGGCTCTGCTTTTAATGACAGCCTCATTTTCCTAATGGCCTCTTTCAGTTTACGATCTGGGCTTGGTGTCAGGTGTACAGGGTAGGAGCATTTCTAAATGTCTTGCTGCAGTGCAACCCACAGAAAAACATCACTCCACCTTGTTCCCAAATCTAGGACTGCATCAGCCAGGCTGTAGTTTAAACTTTCGTTTTAGCAAGATTCATGGTATAAGGACGGATTTGCTGGTTGTATTGAGAGTTTGACACAGGGTCGTGTGTATTGGCCACGTCAACACAGTGATATCTTTTGGGCAGGGGGACCAAAACAAGACCTGTTGGAGAGTCTTGTATTCCAGAGCACACACATGGTTTTTAAAGGGTGCCTAGATGATTACATGGTATCGCCCCACCCCATAACTCCTTTTAACTTCTTAAGGGCGTTAAACCATCCTGTAAGGTTTCCTAATAATTTTGCTTGCAAAGGAAGACAGACTAACTAATCTTTTTGCAGGGTTTTTATGGGGCTCTAAGTAGCACGAAGCAGGATATTTTCCAGGAGGGCACTTTTTCCTCATTTTTCCTTTTGCTGCAAGGTCTAATTATTTCAATACGCAAAGAAGGTTACTCCTGGTTTTGCCTTTGTTTTATTTTTTCTTAATTAATCGAGGCAATGAAGACTTGTGGTGCAACATTTTGTTGGTTTCTTATCAAATGGAAATGAACTCCAGCAGAGCACTTCTAGAATGTGGAAAAATACACTGTACATACTTTCTTAGTTCTAATACACCAAGCAGTGCCAAGCCATTGTGGGTTTCTTCCTTTGCAAATGCTAAATAAAACTGTAGTAAGAAGCTCTTCCTGCTCTGAAGGGCTTCCCTGCCTGGACCTGTAGACACCTATGCCTAAGCATAGTGCTTTTCATTGAAAGTTAGTGGCTCTGACTTGCCTTGTGATGGAATTTACGTTGGTAGACTCCTAAAGTCCCTGGTGCTGTGTGTGAGCGGAGGGGTGAGGTGATCGGAGGCTCCCTGTTGTTCAAGTCTACATCTGCAGTCTCATGCTCTCAGCATATGAGACCTCCCTAGGAGTAAATGTATGTTTGTCTGCAGAGGGTGCTGCATGAGGAGCTGGGCAGCAAGTCGATGATGATAATTTCAGCCCTCTAGAATTGGTGATATTAGCAGACGTGGTCATATACTAGAATTGACTCTGCCAAAGACACTGTTTCTCTGGGAGATGCATGGTATCCGACACTGTCACGTATTTTCATTCACTCGCCCAGTAGAAGAAACCTATCTTTTCACAATAGCATAAACTATATTGTCACTGTGTAGGGGAGAAAGTTTTCCAGCACTTTTGCAGACTGTCTGAACTGTAACAAAGGGTTAATTTGTGTCAGCATTATAAAATACTAATGGCATCTTGTGAATAGGAAATTGAACTAAAGCTCATAAAAACCTTGGCTTACTAGAAGAAAAAACTTGCACAATGTCTGATTTACACAGCCTTCTCTCTGTTTGAGCCTTTTTTCATTTAAAAGCCTTGAGAAACATTGCAAGACCTGAACACAGGAATTCCTGTGAAGCAAGG
Organism: Egretta garzetta; assembly: GCF_000687185.1. Taxonomy (NCBI): domain Eukaryota; kingdom Metazoa; phylum Chordata; class Aves; order Pelecaniformes; family Ardeidae; genus Egretta; species Egretta garzetta. Next base: position 8,733,049 of record NW_009260028.1, on the reverse strand, counting down.
GGTAAAGTATCTGGCAGAGATGAATACACCACTTTCGTAAGGTCAAGAGGTGTTATCCTAGGCCAAAATATTAGACTGAGCATTTAACCAGTCTCAGTCAACGTAGTGATGTGTTGTGATGACAGTCTTAGCAAGGACTTAGGGTTATGGCTGGCTAGCAAATCCCCCAGATTGGCTTGCCCTTTATCGTGTGGCCATTAATAAGAGATTGTTGGGTGGCAGCTCTGCCTTGGACCGTATTTTACTGCAAGAGCCAAACTCCAGCTCTGAGGTAGCTCTCTGGTGGGAAATATAAGGATCTTCCCCACACTGCCGGTGTGTGCAATAACAATAGAAAATAAACTGCATCTTTTTCATTATAATCATGGTTTAGTTTGACTGCTAAGACATGACCCCAAAAGAACAGTCTGCTTATCTTTAAATGCATATGAAGGCCAGTGATACTGGCAGGCTTATGAAAATAATTTATGAACTCCTGAAGAATTTTACTTCAGAACACAGAATGAGTATCTGCATCATCCTGTTATTTGAGAGGGGAGAGTCTATACCTAAACCAAGAGTAGCAAAGAAATTACTGTTCTTGGATTTAGAAATAGACCTACTTGCTTTTAAAAGCTAAGCAGAAGCAATCCTAAGGAAACAGCGAAGGCATTTCTCTGTAAAACTAAGAGGCCATTCCACCAACAGGAGAAGCTCATCTGACTTCGACAACCTGCCACATGCAGAAGGGATGCACTGGGTGCCAGCAGTGTCTGCTGCACCTCCGAAGCTGTACCCGGAGGGCCAGGCAGGGTGTTAGCCTAAGGTCCTCTTGTACTGTTGTGCAGAGCAAGGGTGAAATACAGGGCGGGCTGGGGAGCTAAGGGGGAATGCCACCTGCAGGAAGAAGTTAGGGTGGGCTGGTGCTCTGCAGAAACTGCCAGCTGCAGTGCCTCCGTAAGTGATAACTTGAGGTTGCTCACCCCTGTGACAAGAGAGGGAAACCTGTCTTCCTCCTGCACGCACAGGGCAAGGATTTGCACATAGGAGGCTACCACAGAGTGCCTTGCTGGCTCTGGTAGCTAGGTAGAGGAGGAGGACTGCCCCACGCAGCTATAAGGACCTCCATCAGAGGCTTGGCCTGCTTGTGCCAAAATGTGTGGGTGCCTGGTGGGCTGCTGGGTGAGGGCAGCAGTACAGGTCCAGCAACTTCGGCAGGAGGGCAAGGAAGAAGTAGCTCTGGCCCTGGGTAAGAGGACAGATTGAGACTGGCTGGAGTGGGACCACCCGCTCTCTGAATCCAAATCCTGTCTGTCATCTCTGTCTTCCCCATGCCAGTGCAGGCCTCCCAGATGCAGGGTGTGAGTTTAGATTGGGGTGGGCAGCGTTTCAGGTGGGGTGGCTACCATGAGCATCAGGCTGCACACAGAGAGGAGGCACTCCAGCCTTGGGATGGGGCAGCTCAGGACAGGCCAGGTAACCCTTTCACTGCAGGGCCATGAGCCCGATGGATCTTCTGTGTTCCTGCACACTGCAAGGATGTGTTTGCTCTTTTTTTTTTTTTCAATTTTTATTAATTTATGTGTGTTTTCTGTTTGTTTTGTTTTTTCCTAAAACAACTCTGATAGAGAGCTCACCCACTCCTATTCCTTTCTCTGTGTTTAGTCAATGGAGCAAGGTACGGTGCAAATTTTTTTAAACAGTGGGTGATTACAGCGTAGAACTCATCACCATAAAATAACAT
>NW_009260028.1:8707648-8731314 GCF_000687185.1 Egretta garzetta | reverse complement strand
TCCTTAAGACAGCTGGGTCTGTATATACGTAACAGTTTCTTAGTATGTGCCAGTCAGGTAAAGCAGCAGCTTTGGAAGGGTTAAGTTTGCCCTTCGTCTCTCACTGCCATATTTCAGAGCACAAACCAATCTCTGTTAAAGCTTGGAAAGAAAGCTTTCCATGTAAGCAGGTCTGTCATTTGCAAAATGAATTGTGGCTTCCTCCATGACATCTGGCGCTGGCCACAGAGAGAGACTGACCACTGGCTAGGTGAATCACCAGTCTGCGAGAAGGACATGAAAACATTACACTACCTCATTACCTCTTCTGTCAGCTTAAGAGAATGGATAATATTTGTATAGACTTGAGTCAGCTTCCCAAACAGTAGATGAGTAGTAGGGATACCTCCTCTATGAAGTGAATTAATGAACTGTACTGGGTGACAACAGTGGTGGCATTTGGAGCAGTATAGCACCTACAAAGGTCCATGGTACATTGGTGAAGGCCATGCATGTACCAGCATATCCACAGTGATACTGAATGTAAGACACGTCATTCTTGCTTCTGGTGGAAAGACAACTAGAAATTATGCATACAGATTCCCAATGTAATCAATTTTCAACAGAAATGCCTTTTCTTTCAATGAGGTCCCAGCAAAATAAGGCCTTGGCTTACGACCAAGATACATTTTAGTCCAAACTGTCAAATTCTCTAGAAAGATGTATTCAGGCAATTGAAATAGGAAAAAAAAAAAGGGCATAGAAAACTGACTGTGAAAGCAGGGAAGTAGAGAGTGACGGTAGCTGCTACCTGGTAGAGTTTCCAATTCATCCTTAATGCTGTCCACAGGGCTCACCACTTCTGCTTGCAAGTGAAACTCTGTGAAATTGGGTAGTTTCACTTCATGAAGATCTGTGAGAACATTTTCTCTGGCTTTGATCTATCTGGGGTTTTTGGTTTTTTTTTTTCAGTCTGTGCTTTTTGTTTTGAGTTTCTGATTCCAGTGAACCCAAAAGCAGTCCGAGTCAGGGGCTTGGGGCTTTTTCTTTTGCCTTCTGAGTATTTTGTCTTGCAGTGTGTTTTCTGTTGTCTGATTTTACGCTGAAGCTGTGATTTTGAGATGTGCTCAGAAGCTGCCCTTAGGTAGGGTTTTGACTGTAAGTTGAAAGGCTTACCTCTCTTACAAAACTTTCTGTGAATGCGGTGTGAGGAAACTTGAAACCTGTCAACTTTTATGTGATTTGCTACAAACATTTCACTCAGCTGTACTTAGGGCAAGCCCTGTGATCCTCGTCAAATCAGCAACCTCAGAAGGCATTGACCCAGCCCTTCAAGGGCCTTTTTGTGGTCTTTAAAAGAGAAAGATGACTGTTTGCGAAATACCTTGCATGTTCAGGGCGAAGCGGCACAGCGTGGGGCCGAGCATATGTTTCCCTTGTGACAAATGTCTTGCACCTTCTCAGCCCCAGCAGCGCTTGCATCCCTCATATGTCCATTTTCTAGCCGCTTTTATGGCAGACACCTGCACCGTGCTGGCCAAATGCGTGCCTCAGAGATATCAGGGCATTTACAGAAGTCTTGAACAAGCACCGAAGGATGCTGAGCTCCGTAAGCATTGCTAAAGCACCTTGCAGTTGCCTGCTTTGGTGAAGGCAAGCGCTGCAAGCGTTGCTGAGCAGGGCCTGATAGTGGGGTGTCATAGCTACTGCCGTGGGCAGGCCAGCCCCCCAGCCTGTCAGCACTCCAGCCTCTGTTTATACTCGCCACGGTATGGAAGGGTAGTGGAAGGCAAGCTGGCACAGCAAAATGAAGGCTTTCATCTGCCTAGCAAGGATAGCACAGGCAGATGCAATCGCGTTGGTGTAAGTCACCGCCAGCCAACTCCTGGAAGACGTCGGTACACACCATGGCCGTGAGCGGGGGCGGGAGACACACCTCTGGGTTTTCACTACTGTTATTATATGGGCTGTGCAGATTTAAGCTAGCACTGCTTTACTCCCACATGCCTGCAGGCACACTTCCCCTTTTCTCTGTAGATGCAACCAGGAGCAGAAAGCGTGCCCCAGAGCCGGTTCTTAGGATGATGTCCTGGCTCCACCCAGACAGGGACAAAATGGCCATCAACTCCAGCAGGGCTGGGTCTGTCCTTTAAGAACAAAGAAACCTGCAAAAAAACCACGAAGTTGTGGATAAGACAGGAGGTGAACTCTGGATGCCAGTGTTGACATGGGGCCTGAAGGAAACGTAGCGTTAAGGTGCAAGTGTAATTCATGTGCCTCCAAGTAGCAGAACTATGGCTTGAGAATGAAAGTTTTTGTCTCTCTTACTTGGGAAATATCAGTGTGGAACAATTATTTGTGGCATATTATGCACAGTTGTAGAGGGAGCTTTGAGTTGGCTGGGATTTTCTTTCTCTGCTTGGTAGCTGTTGGTTTGCACTTAGCTTGTACATCAAGGGTGTACGCCTCACCCAGCGGGCAGGTGAGGTGTATTTCCTCACTGAGCAGTGAGGAGAGACTCTGAAAGAAGCACTCTTTAGCAGGTACCATCTCCTGGTCTTATACAGGACAGAGAGGGCCAGGACTTCTGCGAATGCAACCACAGCTTTGGAAAGCAGCCCTGAAAGCATTTTCCAAGTAAGAGACAACAACGCAGAGGCCTCACCTGCGCAGTCAGTCTCCACATGGCAAGGCTGCCGTGGCTGCTGACCATCTGTCCATCTTGCACATCATCCTGAGCAGGATACTGATATGAGACTACATGGTACATCCAGGACATAGGAAGTGCAATTTATTTTACAATACAGTTACTAGATAATATCAGACTTCTGTAAAATGCTTCTGTTTTTCAGGACCTATATGTAAATGAGCTTTGGAGTTTGCATAGGTCGGGTGTAACAGAATTCATATCTGGAAGATATGCTTAAGTTAAGACCTCATTAACCCCATCTACAACGAGGGTCGGTAAATCAGTCACTGTAATATAGAGTGGTTTTATTGATCCTATATACATTGTCCAAAAACTTTGCAAAGAAATTCAGTACCACTTTGTCCATCGCACCTCTGTGGATTCCAGGGCAGGGAGCTGCCAAGGTTACTTCATGCGGGATCCTAAGCAGACCTACATCCACCAGATCACTGCGCACACTTCTGCACTAATGTGACTCCTGTTTTGTTGCCACCATTTCATCTGAACCCAGGCTTGGGGGGGCAGATAGTGTGTGGAAAGCTTTCCGCTCACAACTCCAGCTAGGGAAATGGGGTGAGCCTGGCAACTCATCAGGTAGGTCACCCTCTTGCTAGCGAAGGGTCTGCGCAGAGAGCCGCTGTGTGGTTTGCACACCACGTGCTTTCTCAGGGCCTCCACTAACAGCCTGGAGGCCACCTCTGAAAGGAAAAAAAGACACCTCAGTCTCTGCACCGATTCTTTCTTTAACTTCTGGACCAAGCCTGTAGAAAGTGATAATATACAGAGCTAAACACCCACACATTTTTTACACCAAGTGTAAAGTAACTTGCGTATTGAAACCAAGATTCAGGTCTCATACACGAACAGGAACTTATTCTGGCTGCACCTCGCTGCATTGGAGAAAATTATTTGCTTTTTTAAATGAAGCAGAGTGTTTCAAGTACAGCATGTTGGGCTATTGTGGAAACTAAAGAATGTGAATGTCTTGCCTTGCCTGGGTAAAAAGAAAAAGTGATAGGATAAACTTCTTGAGTTCAAAAGCAGTGAACCACTTAAATTTTAGCATAACAATCAGAACTTTTATTGCTGTAGGGGTTTTTTTCTCCTAATAGGGATTGCAATGCAAATAGTAATCTTTTTACAGTTTCATACACAGTCCAAACAACTTTGAGTACTACTTTTGAGGAGCGATATTATTTTGTACTGATGTTTTTAGGTGCATCTATTTTACACTATGCAGCAGAAAAGCTACATGAGCCCCAAACAGCTTCTTTCCTTTACTACGCAGGAATAACCTTTACCAGCATGAACATTTTTATACCTTTATAAGTCCATTCCCATTTGGAAGAGTGCTCTGCTGTAACTAGACATGTACCAACATGAAGCGGGATTTGCAACTCCTCTGTGGGGTGAAGTTATGTCATTAGGCAGATGTCTGCATGAGGAAAGATGATTTAGGTTCACATTTTACCAGGGCAATTAAAGCAGCCTAGTGTTTTGTGTACATGGCACCTGATCCCAGAGCCAACAAAACCAGTGGAAAGACCTGGCTGACATCCTTGGGCATCGGGTGAGACCTGTGGTGGCTGTTCTCCAGATAAAGGTGTTAACAACCTGAAGTCACATTGCTGACGGCCCAGGTCAGCAGTCTGTTTCCACACAGCTGTCCTTATACCCTCAAACACATGAAATATGGAGAGGTGAGGCTGGCTCCCCTTCTGTGCTGCAACCTGCCTTTTCGTTGGAGTGGCTTCCCAGCGCTTTCTGCCCTTTTTGCTGTGCTTGCAAGAGCTGCCAAATAAAAGATGGTGCTGTGCAAGTTAGAGATTGCAGGCCGGCTCCTTTTCACAGGCTCATTAGGGCAGCCCCTTCCCTCCCTCTAACAGCTCCGTGCGTCAGGCAGGTCCCCGGCCCGTGGGGAGACAGGCGCAACGCAGCTCCACAGGCCCACGTCTTCCAGGTTTCGGTGTGTTGCTGCTTTGACTAAACCGCACCAGTTGGAGATCAAAAGCGCTATTTAAACAGAAGCGGTTGGAGGTTTTTCAGGCTGTCTCATCTCCCCTTTCAGCCTTCAGAAAAGCCCACTCTTGCCAGAGGGATTAGGAAATACAACAGACCCCCGCTGTGTCCGAGGGGATTAGGCAGTGTTGTACAAGCTGAGGGCAGTGGCTGGACAAAGAGAGCACCCATGGTCTGCCTGCTGCTTCCATGAAGTTCTGCAAAAGGCATCGGGGAGCCAGGGCTGTCCCTTCTCCCTGCCTGGGCATCTTGCCATTTGAAACTGCAGTTCAAAGAGATATTGAAATCAGAATTAGAAAAATAACCTATATAAAAACATTAGCTGTCCTATTTTAGGAGATAATTAGCTGTAGCAAAGTTTCCCTCACTTATTTTTCCTTGGTGAGAAAACAAACTACCTTGTCATTGAGGTTTTTATAAAATGCTGCTGTTTGCAACATTTGCCACGAACAAATTAACCCAAACATTTCTAGTGTATGACTTACATTGCTAATTTTGCTGCTAGTTTTCATTTCTGCATCTGGAGACCGAAATGCCTTCAGTTATCACATAGTGAAGGGAAAAAAAAATGTGGATCATATATTTGACTGCTAAGGAATATGCATGAAAAAAAAATAATCAAGCATTCCTTCCCAGAACCCAGCAGAGAAGGGAGGGTGAGAAAGTCAGGAGGAGAGCAAGAAGGGGAAGAAATATTTTATTGTGTGGCAGAAGCAGCATGCCTGATTTAGCCCTTGTATTAACAAAGGTGCTTTTCCTCAGCAAACCTCTGGGACATGGCACTATTTCCACTGGATACCACATTTTCCAGCTTGAATAGGGCATAATCCCAACCAATTGTAGCTGACATGATTTCAGGGGATCAGTGGGTGACAGGGACACCAGCCCCAGCTGCTGACATTTGAGACACAGGTGCCTGGAGCTGCCTTTGCCAGCCAGCCAGCCAGAGCCAGAGTAATGCAACACAGGCAACTTCCGCAGGTTGTGCTCTGAGAATAATCCATTGGTATTTGTTCGGGTGTTTTTAGAAGCTTGGTGTTTGAACTAAGTCCCCGTTACTCATAACATCACCCTACCAGCTTATTAAATTATTGACCTTTTCTTCAATGGTATCTTCCCGCTTTGGCTAGAATTATGTGGATACAGGTGGCCAAAAGAAACCATGCTTCTGTGCCTAGCACCTGGTACCAGCCCCCTTTGATCATGACGTCTGCAAGACTCATCCCTTTCTGACTTTCTGTATCATCTGGAAAGGGGTGGAAGGACTGGCTTCTTGTGGTGCTGGTATGCAATCCTATTCTTCAATTTCTAAGCTTGCAGAGAGTCCTGAGACAACACATTGTGTATTTGGTCCTTTCTATCTAAGTGGTGAACACACCTCCAAGGTTTCTGATTTTTTTTTCCAAAATCTCAAGTTTAGTACACTTTGCAGAGGATGGGATCCACAGGTGTGTGTTTCTGTCGGTTCTTGCTTTTCATTTTTCCAGCCTCTCTTAGAAAGCTTCTGCACGAGGCAGCCTGTTAGTTTAATTTTGGTAATGCAATGAAATCAATGCAAAGCTTGAAGGTGGTGTGTGCTGGGCGTGGGAGGGAACACTGAGGTAGGAAAGAGAGAAGTATTTCTAGACTAGTTTCTTAGCTTCTTACATTTTCATGTTTAGCATACACTAACAGATGTGAAACTCAGTAGGCAGCTTGTGTCAGAGTTCTGATGCAAGTTATGATGTGGTAGATAAAAAGTGATGAGGATATTAAGCTAAAGGGGTTGGTTCAAGTACTAAAAATTATACCTGTAGTATTTTTTTTTCTTTTTTAATCCTACTGTAGCATTACCTTTCAGTGTGCCTTACAATAAATAACGCTAATCATGCTGGCTTGTGTTCTGCAGGGGATATCAGGACAGCACGGGGTATGTCCTCCACCAAACCAGAAGCCCTTTACAGCATTAGTAGTTACTTTCTTTGCAAGACATAGTGTTGGACCTCTGTGTTACTATGCCTGAGCCCCATGCAACTTTAGGATGAGACTTTTTTAGTGTTGTTATTTGGGAGATAATTGGAACTGGAGCATACCAAGACCTGTCTCAAGCCACAGTGGATACTAATGATGTGATCAGGGACATCATAAATGTTCTTGTTGTGTTGTTAAGGAATTGCTGGGGAAGGACTTAGGATGGGGATGGATTGAGATGTGCCTCAAACACTATGGGTAATTATGCCATGTATATTAACTATTAAATCCAAGTGCTCTCATCGCGTTGTTAATGTGGGCCTTCCCCACAACCAGTGTAATGTGGTTAAAAGCTCTCATGCTACTGGGGCTGTGGGAAGCTTGTCATGAGAATTTGTCATGTTCTTTTCTGGGTAAGCCTTGCTTCACTGGGAAATTTCAAAAAGCTGATTTGGGTTGTTTGATTGAAAGCATGCAAAACCACTAAAAATCTTCTCCATAGAAACACTGGGCTTATGGTAAAATTTCAGACAGAAGCAGCCCACATTCTGAATTCAAGGCAAGTCTAGTTTGATGCATTTAAAAAGCCAAGACATGCTGCCCTAGGCAGAACTAGCAAAGGCTGATTTCCTACAGACATGGGTCTTGTGGCTGCATTCTCTAACATCCGATAAGGCTTTAATCTGATCAAAGGTTTTTCTCTTCTCGAGGAATCTCTAAAATCTCTCTTGGGTGCCCTTCAGCTGGGAGCACTGACAGAGCCTCTCTGCTGTTGCCACATTTCACGAAAGCCATAGGAACTTAAGACCACTTCTGCTCTATCAAATTTAGTTAAAGTTGTCTCACGAAACAGAAAAGCTAGGGGAAGTACAGAGAGAATGAGAGAATGAGAGCGATCACATAAGCACTGTCTCCACAGAAAGGCAGGCTGATAAAGGAGCTTTGCAGTTCAGTTTGGCGTGCAGTGGGCCAAAGTGATACACAAAGGTAGTCAAATACATTCAGAAGCTGCTTAAACTACTCTGGGAATAGCGTGTTCCTCATCTTCATGGATGAAGAACCAGGGAACAGTGGTCATATCAGAAGTCTGGGCAAGAGAGAAGTGGAAACAGAACCTCAATTATTTTGACTCACAGTTCTGTACCCAACTGTCTGCAAAATGATCTCTTGTTTACTTCGAATTTCAAATCTGATGAGGTAGATGTTTTCATCAGAAAGTTACCTTAGCATTACACTCGCTGTTTCAGGGCCCGGATATTGTACAGCTCCAGCTGCAACTGGGCAATGCAGTTCAAATAGAAAACCATAGAGAACATCCAGGAAAAAATGTTTTCCCATTACTTTTGAGCAGCAGGCGAATGTGAAAATATTATGAGCTGTTTGTGGGCAATTTGGGAACAGGAAAGGAAGTAAGACTAGCTGTCAAACAATTTGCGATACAAGACACATTCAGCTCATTAGAATTTCAGATCCAGGAGGGTTTTTTTCCAGCCTGGCTTAGCATCTCCTTGGCAGTAGGTGATGCTTTGCGCCAACCTGTGCCAGCAGAACAGGGGGGATGGCCATGGGCAGGGAGAGCAGGAGTAGGGTACAGTTCAGTCCTACCAACCCGGCTGGAAACATCACTGCTTGGAGACTCCCTAAAAACCTCCCAGGGTCCAGCAAAGCTGGAGGTTGATGTTGTGGGACAGGAAGATGTGAGAAGAAACAACGCATCCGTTTAGAAGTCTGTTTTCTTGTTTTGCAGAAAATATTTCAAAAGGAAAGCTTCATTTTTTCTGAAAATTTCATTCTAGAGCTCTTCTTTTTTCCTGCTTTATCTAGCGTTGATCTGCCACAGCATTGGGCAGTGCCAGAAGAGCTTGCAGGTTAGAGACCCCTGCTGCAGCTCTGCTGTGAAGACCGTGCTGCCGTTGGCATGGGCTCTACCTCTGCAGACAGAGGCTAGCCTTTGGCCAGGCAATTATCAGACCAGGGGCAGAATGTGTTTTGCTTTTCCCATATCCAGCTTCTGAGTAGAAACCCAGGCTGGTACCTCTTTCATTTGCAGAGACAGCAGGCTTCTCGATAGGATAGCACAAGTGACCTTGAAAAACAGAATGTTCTTCCTGAGGAGCCTGAGCAGCAAAGCTTGGTGCAGAGTTTTTGCTAACACTGGGGTGAAAAATGGGCAGTGGGAGTTGCCCAGCAATGGTGTCAGAAGCCCTGGCTCCGCCACAGGCTCCGGTGCTGCTGGCTGTGAGGGAAGTTGCTCCTTTGCCTCCCCTGGCAGCATCTCCGTTCAACCAGTCCTGCCTTGTGCCTTCGCTCCAGCCTGTGCAGAGGGACTGCAAAGCAAAGAAATCATGCTATCCGCATCCCTGCAGCCATCCTGCCATGGGGCGTCAGCAGCTGCTGCACAGACCGGAGAGGAGGTGAGCAGCTTGGATGTGCCCCTGGTGCCTAAACGTAGCACAAGCACATCCTTAATAACTGCTTTTAGGTGGAATAATAAAAAACGAGCAAGATGGAAGCTCAGCCTTTCCTCTCTGACACAGCCAAGCTTGTACCGCACGCTTCTTGTTTTGCTCATCAGCAGAGGGCTGCAGGAAGGAGATAGGTCTGTCCCCTCTGTGGCGCCCTGCCTGGGGTGCACCTGAAGCCACCCTCCCCAGGGGAGAGAGCCGAGCAGTCCCGGGGCGGCGAGAAGGACCCACGCCGCCCCTCGCCCTAAAGTTACAGGGAAGCTGTCAGCCGAAGTGGAGGCATCCTGTTTGTTGAAAAACAAGTGACAGTTGAAGAAGGGTTGCAAGAGCGAGCAAACCGCAGCCCCTGCGCGGGGCTGATAACAGCCCTGCGCCGCTTTTGCAGCAGTTCCGTCCCCGCCGAGCGCTGGAGTGGGGGACGGCGTGAGCCTCGCCGGCGCTTTCCTGTTTCGCGCTTTTTCCCGCCGCCGTTTCTTGCTGTTGAGTTCTGCCACATTTTTTCAGTTACTCGCTGGTTCCTCAAAAGGGCCCTCCCCTGCTATAAACGGCATGCCAGGGGCACCCGGTCGCCTGCTCCCTCCGAGGGGGGACCACAGGGGTCTGTGGGGCTGAGCGGGGGGATAGGGCCCGATGTTCAAGAAGGCAGCTGCAAAGAAGTGCTCTTAAAAGTGTGTTCCTGTCGCGGCTTGGGTTTTCATAAGTTTGCACCCATGCCTGCCTCCCTGCCAGCACTCCTCAGCCTGAGATCTCAGAGCACTTTATGAGGCTTTGCTTAACCCCACTTTCAGAGCACTTCTGGAGGAGACCCGCTTTTGCAGCGGTCCCGCCCCCGCCGAGCGCTGGAGTGGGGGACGGCGTGAGCCTCGCCGGCGCTTTCCTGTTTCGCGCTTTTTCCCGCCGCCGTTTCTTGCTGTTGAGTTCTGCCACATTTTTTCAGTTACTCGCTGGTTTCTCAAAAGGGCCCTCCCCTGCTATAAACGGCATGCCAGGGGCACCCGGTCGCCTGCTCCCTCCGAGGGGGGACCACAGGGGTCTGTGGGGCTGAGCGGGGGGATAGGGCCCGATGTTCAAGAAGGCAGCTGCAAAGAAGTGCTCTTAAAAGTGTGTTCCTGTCGCGGCTTGGGTTTTCATAAGTTTGCACCCATGCCTGCCTCCCTGCCAGCACTCCTCAGCCTGAGATCTCAGAGCACTTTATGAGGCTTTGCTTAACCCCACTTTCAGAGCACTTCTGGAGGAGACCAGAACTGGTAATGCAAAGGGAAAAGCATTTTCAGGTTCGGTGGCCTGCCATTAGGCAAATAGATCTGTACTTAAATTTCAGCAGACTTAGACCCCCATTCATGCAACTATGCGTGACTTTATGGCCATGACCATTGCTGGCTCCCTTGGGTCTGATGGGAACCTTTTTGCGGTGGTGAAGCGTGTGCCTGCATGTGTGTATGGTTTCTGTTTGCAGCACAAGGAGCCTTGACTTTGTGTACAGCTATGTAAATGACGCTACTCACCTCTTCAAAGCTAAGCGCACGTGTGAGGCTTAGAAAGCTCAAGCTCACAGACGCACAGGCTGCAAAAGCATTGGACACGTGTTTCTCCCTCTGCATGAAGCCGGGACGTTCCCTGGGCTTCCCATGACTTAGGTTTACTCGTTTTTTAATGTCTCACCTTGAGGTTCAGCCGTGTGTTAACATAAATGGCTTTCCATTCTTTCTCTCTGATCAGAATGCTGGGGCAAGCAGAACAGGGGTTTTCGTTCTTCAACCAAGAGTGTTATTTTTCTTGAGCTTTGCATAAAATTCATCAATCTTATCAGAGCACTCTTTCTCCAGAAAGATATCTCAAGCACATGCTTGTTTAAAACAGCTTGACCAGCATTCTTATTGGCATCAGTTACATAATCCTGATAATTTTTTTTCATTTGCTAAAAGATGGGCTTCTAGTAAGGAATTGAAAAATTGCTTCAATAAAATCTCGATTCACTTTGTTCTTATAAAAGAATAATAATAAAAATGTGGACAGCATTTTCATTTCAAATGCTGCCAAAACTGCTGGCTTTTGAGTTTCACAGTTTTCCCTGTGACTTTGCCCTCTTTCTTTTTACTAATGTGCTCCACTACTGTTCTAGGAGCTGTACAAATGTATGGGAAAGCACCCTGAAGAATTTACAACCAAGAAACCAAAATGAAGATAGGCAAAGGGTATGGGCTTAGTGGACCAGTATTGTTGAAACTTGGTTTGTGAGAAGCATGAAATGAAACAAAAAGATAAAAATGGTTTTGGCAAGAGCTAACGTCAGACACACAAGTGCGTGGAGGAAATTAGAGAGCCCTCTGTAAGGCAAAGCTGTCTGAAGTCACCTCGCTCTCCACAAATTACTCTCCACTCATGCTTTTACTTCTCTCCTAGCTGCAACAAAAGTGGTCAAATGCTTTGGGGTGTTTTTTTTGTTTCCATCCCTATTGCAGCCTGTCTCGTTCCAGCCCCAATCCTGGGATCCCTTAGGCCCTCCCCGGGTTCTGGGTTGTGTGGGCTTCCTCCCCAGGCACGTGCATGCTCCTCTCCCCTCTGCTCCCTCACAGTGCAAGACCTTTCCTGGCCCGGGCTCCTTTCAAGAGCCCCACTCTCAGTTGGGGACATCACAACACGTTCGCCTCCGCGTCCACCTCCCACCTCCTGCCCCATCGCCCACTCTGTTATCCTGCTGTAGAGGCTCCGTGGCCAGCACTCCCCTTCAGTTGCTTCCCCTCTCCCTCCCATTTGGTAATGCATTTTCTGGGACTGCGCATCCCCTGTCTTCCTCCCTGCCCCGACCACGGGAATGCTTGCAATTTTCCTTTGCCTTGTAAGTGGGAAACCCCCAAGAAATCTTTCTGCAGGGCTCAGACATTAGAAGGGCATTGATATTCATGCACTAGCAAGCATTTAGACTGGGATCTTCAAAGGAATCTAGGCAAGCCACCACCGATAGGCTTCAGAGTAACTTGCACATCCCACTCCCGAGGTCACTCTAAGTCTCAGGGCCTGCTCCGGCATCTCTCAGCATAGCAAGTTGTGATGAGAAAGTGGAACTGGGATTCACGAGAGACTGCTGCTGGATCAAACTTTGTTTAGTGCTTCAGGCTATTTTTTAAGTGACAGAAAATGAAGAACGCATACTTTCCTGTGTCATTTTTTGGTAAGGAAGGGAAACATACATGACCACCTGTATTCAGTAACCCATCTGCACTGGCTTCTCTTTTCAAAAGCTTGGTTTAGGGTACGAAATCTTCTTCCCTGTTTCAGACTTTCCTCTCCTTGCCACAGAGCATAGCTGGAGAACAGGGCAAATAGTGAGCTGCCTCTCTAGGTGTTGGAGCCAATTAGCAGAAGTTGCTACAAACAGCTGTTCTAGCTGGCATGGCAGTTTTCCAGGGCTTGTTTTCCTTGTCTTTGAATATGGAGTCAGGAGGTGAAAAACAAGCTGGCAGCTCATTGCTGCCATCCCCCTTCCCACCCCATGCACCCCAGAGACCGGGGTCCCACAGGGACCTGCGCCCAACTGCTGCGAGCACACAGGGCCTCTGTCCCAGGCGCTCCGGCCAGCCAGCGACCAGGGCTATGGCATCACTGCCCTCGCTTCATAGAGACACTGTTGCTTTATAAGTTTTGATTGCTTTTTATTTTGCTGGCACGAAAAGATAGCCGTTTGGTGTGTGGCTTGCTTTTGCTGAAGCCTTTTGTGCCCTCTCAGAGGTAAAGAGTGGAGAAACTTCCGGGTTATCCAGCTTCTACAAGGCAGAGTTTAAGGGTTGCAGGGTACTTTGCTCTGATGGGGTTTGAATGCTGTGGTAATAAGGGTTCTTTCCATCCCTTCCCTTAGGTCATTCACTGGGAGAATTTATGGTTAGGGATTTTTTCTTAGCATTGGGCAAGTTTCTCTTCATCTAAGTCACCTAGTTACTGTAGACTACTACAGTTTATGAATGTGTGTTCGCAGTGTACAATACAGAGCTATGTATACACGTGCATGTATGTATAGGTGTGTCCACACACTATGTGTATGCACCTTGTATTTTACTTACTTTACACCCTAAATCATACCTCTTCTGTGTTTTACGCCCTCTACGTGTTTGTAGGATGCGCTGACCACACCATGTCCTCACTACTTGTCCAAGGACAAGCTCCCCAAGCTGTCCTCATAAACCCATTCCTCCAGCCTGCTAGCTACATGCTCCTCAAATCACCCATCTACTCTCCACCGAGGGACTGTGGTGAGGGCAGCAGCCCTGCAGCCCGTCCGCTGGGCTCTCCAGGAAGGTGGCTGTGGCTGACCCCCCCCTCACATCTCATGCGCCATCTCTCGCTGATGCCTGTGACAGAGCCACACTGTGCCATGTGTGGGGAGAGCATGCAGTGGTGCAGGGATCCGGGGGGTGGGTTTGCAGCCCATGGCTGTGGCAGGGGAGCCTGCAGGGAGAGAAAGCGTAGGCCCACAATGATGGCTGTGTGAGCCAGGAGCCGTGGGTCAGCCTCCACACTGGTATTTCACATCACCACTGAGACCTTGAAGACTGGCCCAAGTCAGCCTGCGGTCTTCTGTATAAAGCCCCAAAACGGATCTGCTCTGAGGAAGATGCTCTTCTCCTCAGGCTGGCTCAGAGCATCCTCTGAGGTGCTGTGACCCCTCTCTTTTGGACACCTACTCCTGTGTGCGGATCTGCTAGGTGGAGCAAGATATCTGGAGCACCTGCTCCAGCACTGGGAGGAGGGAGCGTGCATGAGAGTGAGGAAGAGGCAGGGATGGGATGTGGAAAGGAAAGTTCTGAGACGAGCTGAGATGGGGCACAGAGCTCTCACAGGGGGGAAGAACCATCATCGTCCAGCCCAAATAAAGCCCCAAATATTCTGTTTTACATGCCTCTTCCCTTCATCCCCTCCTTTCAATTTGCAGCTACTCTTCCAAAATCAGAGTAGGTAATAATCACTTAATTCTCAACTGAGGCTAGTTCTTGCCTCACTGGATGCTGTGTAAGAGCAGATGAAAGAAAGCATCCCTGCCTCAGACAGTTTATCACCTTAAAAAAAAAAATAATCCAGAGACAACAAATGGACATGCAGGCAGCCGAGACAGGCTGGCAGGTTTGCCGGTCCTCTGACACGGCAGCAGCTCGCACCAAGCAAAGGAGGACTTGGAAGGGGATAGTGGGACAGTATCGCCAGTGTGCAACAACGTGAGGGCAGCGCGGGGAAAGGGTGGAGGCATTTGTTTGAAAAAATCTCCTAAGGGTTTGGGTAACAGCACGGGGCACCACAGGCTGAAGAGTGGTGCATTTGGCCCTTTGATCCTAAAAAGCAGGTGATATAAGCAGGGTGGGGCGGGCTGCAAGCCTGTTTTTGTTCTGTCAAGGGAGCACCACAGGTACGGGGCTATGCTGCTTGCTGCTATGCCTGCCTGGGGATCAGGGGAAGAGCGCGGCGTGCCAGGAGCTCCAGACCTAACAGGTGGTGCGAGTGTTTCTCTCCCTGTTCCACGACCAGCACCAGGGTAGTCCCAGACCGTTTCTTCAGTGGTGAACCTGCCAGATGTCCGTGCAAATTGCAGTCCTTCCAAGCGGGCATGAATAGTTACTGGCTTTTCCCAGGAGGATGCAGTGCAGAGCGGTCCTTCCTGGGTGCTGCAGGTTGGGCACTTGGTACCTCTCTGCGCAGGTCTCCGAAGGAGCCTGCTGGTATCTTTATCTGTTGCCAACATCAGTTCGCTTTGCTTTTATTTACCCTTTCTCTTCTATCAGTGGAAGAAGCTGCTCCTTAGAAGACAGCCATAGTCAGCAGCTTTGACTTCATAGTGCTGTGATTAGCTTTGATTTCATCTTGTAGTTACCAGAAGTGTGAATGAGATGCCGTTTGCCCCAATGAGTTTCATAGAAAGTGAAGCTGCAAAAAGTATTAGGTTTTCTCTTGTGGGAAGGCAAAAGCCACGTACACCACTAATTCCACCACAACCATTCCTTGGTTGCTGACGATGGGCAGGCTGGAGGTAAATGGGGTACCCTGCTGGGCCACAGATAGGGCTAGCTGACCTCATTTTTTCCAATAGCATTTCACATTTATTTTGCCTTATTCCCAACACATCCTTTTTGCATTTGACAGAACAGCAGGGAAATGCAGTGGTGCCACCCCTCACCTCCCAAAAGCAGCAACCATGCTGGGGGAGAGGAGCATGGTGCAGGAGGCTGGACTAGAGAGCTGATGGTGTGTGGGAAAAAGCTTGCATCGGCACGTGTGGATGGGCTTTCCCTGGATGGAGCACTTTTCGGTTTTTTATTTAATCTTTTTCGTCTTCTTCGTAGAAAGCATTTCTTTACTAAAATGCAGTCACAGAGCTAGGGTTGGAAGGAAGCACAAAAAATCTTACAATGTTGAAGTTCAACCAAAGCTTGCTGTAGGCATGAGATGGCTGTCCTTTGTTTTGGCCAAGGTGCTCAGTTCAGACTGCAGGTTTATTTCATATAAAAATATCATCCTAAAGGGATTACCGAATTTAGCCACATATCTGCAGTCTCTTGAGGGGGCTTTGCCTCCAGCCTCCTTACTCAGAGGTGTCTGCAAAGCTTCGCCTCTCCTGATTCAGCACAAACTCTCATACTCTGAGGGGTAGGTTCCACTTCAGGATTTCAAGTTGGCATGCTCAGATCAGAGCTTCCAGTTGAAGCTGTAGGGGAAAACTGACAGCTTGTGTTTTACATCTCTGCCCCTCAGTAGAAGAGTTGCTTAGGTGTGAACCATGGACTTCTATCAGTAGGTTTTAAAACAGACGGTATGGTGGTTCATTGTCTATTTCCTACTATCTAATTTGCAATACAAATGGCTTTCTCCTGATACAAGTTTTCCACTCAGATCACCACAAAAGCCATTATTCGTTAATGGCTACCATCAAAAATAGGTTCGTTTTCCTTACAGGCCTAGCTAAAGGATAAGTGTCACCGTTAAACACCTCTGTAATGTGTTGCTGTCTCAGAATATTTTGTTTTCTTAACAGAAAGCCATACAGTAGACAGCTTGTATTAATGACTGGCCTGACAGAGCCATTCCATGGGGATTTCATTAAAACCCGAGAGGCATCACCTCTTCTGGAGAATTTGTCACAAAGCCCTCGTGGCAATTTCAGACCATCCCTTTAAATGAAGATAAATCCCTCCTAGACCATTTGTAGGTATCCCTGGTTTTCTAGTTGCAGAAAAGGCAGTATTTTAAGATGAAGGCTACTTGGCAGCTGCTACAGTCAGCTCTTCTGAATCAGTGCTTTGGTAAAGGCCAGGGCTCAAATGAGTGGGTACCGCTCTTTTCGTAAGATTATTGAAGTTTGTTGCATTGCTTGGGAAGCCATGAAGGCTGTGCTAGCGTTGGCAAACCTGGAAGTCCAAACCCTCTGTGCACTGATCAGATGAAGCAGAAGCAGCAAGCGTATATTCCTCCCCAGATAGCCCGGCTAATACCTGACATGTCTTTAAAGGAGAGAGGGCAATTCATGTACCCATTCCTTGTCACTTTAGGAGCAGGCTGTGGGTTAGAGAGGAGCCAGGATGGATCTTGCTTGAGGGGAAGTAGTTTCTGGATAAGCCTTGAGCTGAGCTGAGCTTCCCAGTAGACACAGCAAACCCAGGGTAGCCTAAGGCATCGACTAAGGGGTCAAACCTGGCTCTCACCCCCGCCAGCTCTCAGTGCAAAAGGATGGTACAGAGAGTTCTGCTCATGCTGCCCCTATCTGGTTGCAAAGCTGGGTTGCTTACTCTAGATGTGTTATGTGGTTGGTGCGGGTGGCCTGGATGCACGGCTTCCTAGAAACCACGAGACAAAGGCTGCTTATTGTGTGCTCGGTGAACACCTCCGGGTAGTTAGGAGCTCTTTATGCAGTGCTAGAGCATATATTTTAAAAAGCCCCTGAAATGCAAGTGCCTGAATTCTATGAATTACCATGAATCAGCCTCCGGTAAGCTTGCTACTGAGTAAATCAGGAAACGTGCGTTGTTGTGCAACCTGCTTGTGCGCTTTGGGCTTTGCGGTAGGCTGCAAGCAATTAACACAGGCACCGAGGGCGGCTCTGCCAAGGGGATTTTGGAGCAATTCCTGCTGCTGTCCGGGTATGCCTTATGGAGGGTTAGAAGCAGGGGGCAGGCAGGCATTGCTGTGTTGATATGGTGGCACCGCTCGAGTAGATGAAAGTTTCTTCTCTTGCATAAGAGGAAGCTGTCAGGGAGCAGCTTCTTTTGCCTTGAGGACAGGTGCATTCGCTTTGTGCGGGAGATGCTGTTGTGGGCTCTCCTTTTCATGTGCCTTCACTCCGAAGCAAAGCGATGCAGCTGATACAGAGGAGAGTCAAACGTCTGTAGATGGAAAAAGGGCATAAAAGATATGAAGACAGATAGCTGTAAAGCTAAGTGCTATTATTCCTAGTTTAAAACAAACAAAAAATATCTCTGACCTCTATGAAACAGTTTTCCCACTATGCTGAATTAGCTATCTTTTCTTATTAGTATGAAATAATTCCTTCCCTAATGCAAACAATATGCTTACCATAAGAACAACAAATAGCTGTGAAGCTCACACTGTAGAAATTTCTGGAGGATCAGCAATACTGACATGACTCCTCTCCTTATGAATTTGCTCCTGCCTCTTCAGGTCAAGCCTTCAAATTCATCTCTTCAGATTCTGCATTTAGAGCAGAAAAAAAGCAAGCTATGAAACCAGAGCTATAAAAAAGCAAGTGGTGGTGTCTGGACAAGAGGGCTTGGGAAAAGTTTCTCCTTTGGAGGAGTTCCTGCTTGGGGCAGATGCAGCAGAAATGATCATGGGGATGGAAAAGCACAAAGAGAATCAGAGAGGGTTTTGTTGGGGTGAGGAGGAACCACAAGTCATAGGAAGAAAAAGGAGCCCAGTTTTAGGGGAAAGGGGGTATCAGCAGAAGAGGGGAGATAGAAATGGAAAGGTGGGGAGGAATGGAGGGGAAAAGCTGCTGAAGAAGGACTGCCTGGGACAGGCAAGGAGTCAGGGCATACCTTTCCCCTCAGTATCGACAACACAAAAAATCCCCCTCTGGGCTTTTGCTTCTTTGAAGTGCAAAGCAGGTTCATGTGCTCCTCCACAGCAAGGAAAAGGGTCTCCCACAAGTTTCCTCCTACTGCAGCTCTGCTGCTGCATGAAGAGTTTGGTCTTTTCTGTGAATATGTGACCGGGTGATCTTTAAAACCTAAGACCCCAGCTGTGGGGTTTGCACATTTATACTGTCAGGATACCAGTTCCTATTATTCTACCACTCTGATGCCATGGCTTGCTAGTCAGTACAAAAAAATGGCATCTTATATTTGACAAAGAGATTAGCTACAGCTCTGAGTCCATTTCCCAAGGTACAGGGCAGCAGATGTAAAGCTGAGAGTCCTTGCCCTTTGGGCACAGGTTAGGATGACTCCTGTCAAAGGCAACTGTTGTGTTGGCTCAAGTTTGGGGATGTTGTTGCTCAGTCTTCAGGGGTGAATTGACAGAATAGTGTCAGGGAAGGTATTCAGAATGAGAGGATGTTATTTCTCAATAGCATTCAAAGAAAACAAAACTCTTACACAATTTTCAGCTAAATATGTACACAAAAAGCCCCTCTCTGCTACAAAATCCCAAATCCCTGGTAGGAGAGAAGGAAGCTTACACAGTTGATGATGTTTACTTAAGTAGTGCAGAAAAGCCCCAATTCAGAATTTGTGCACGGCCCCCTTAATCCAGCAGCACCTGCCAAAGGACATCCAATAACCCACTCTTTAGCTGGGAGGGCACACACAAAAGAGAGCGTGGGCGCAGGACTCGTGTTACAGGCCAGCTGCTCACTAGGATCGCTAGGGCTTCTGGAGGAAAAAGGGTCCAGATCGCTTTTGTGGCTTTCAGCAGAGTTTATTTACAAGCTGGGGTGGGGGGCAGAAACTGTGTGTGCAAGTGGTAAAGAAGAAGAGGTAGCTTTATAAACGAGCTGGGAAGAATGTCTAGGCTTGGGTTTTATGCATCTTGATGATTGGTGTTAGCATGAGGTGTTAAACGTTAAGTAGCATTTATTCACTATGTACAATGTGTCCTTCCATAGGTAACAGGCTACAGCTGACAGTGGTAGGAGGCTGCGGTGCAACCCTGCAGTGATACACAATACTTGGTCTACTCAGGGACACAACTTCACGTTCTCAGAGGTTCCCAAGGGAGTTAGAAGTCCATCATCCACTTAATTTTAATGAGGCTTAGGTACCAAACTTGCTCCACCTCTTTTCTGAATCCAAGGCTGGGAGGGGATCTTGGGTCCAGAAGGGCCTGGCACTGCCATCTGTCCACAGAGGAGCCAACGCACCCAGTATCAGTGGAAGTGCTGTAGAAGGAGAGAAGAAGATGGGTTTATGAGAAAAATCTCGTGTTCTTTTGTCAGATCCCAGCTTGAAACAAGTGTGGCTGACTGCTTCAGATTTTAGTCACAATTGCAGATACAATAGGGTTGGTAGTATTTTGCGCAGCTTCTGATTAAAAAAGCAAGAGCCTCATAATGTGGAAGCATAACCATACCAGGTCCAGCCAAAAATCCATCTGTCCCATATCTTCTCCCCAAGAAAAGCAACCCGCAGGTGCTTAAGGAAAACATGTAAGAAACTTAACAAGGGTGATATACTTTCCCTGACTTGGATAGGGGCTTTTTATGCCAAAAACTTGCATAGTTGCTTTCAAACTTTTGACATCCCCAGCTGACTGTAACTTAAATTATGCATTGTGCCAAAAATATAGACCCCCATGATAGGTGGTGCTCAGGATTTACATGGCTAGACTAAATAGCTGGTAGGATTCTTCAGCTCTATCAGTCCTCCAACATTTTTGTTAAGGTACTTGTGGTTTTATTCCTCAAATAAATTGTAGAGGGCTTGGACGGATGTGTCCTCTTTGAATATATGAATGTATAATGGATTTTTATGGAGGACAATGAAAAGAAGTAATCCATTTGTTTAGTTGAAAAGCCTCCTTTTTGGAGACTAGCTGCTTAGAAATGGTAGCTGCATAAGAAATGGAGGTTTTAAAGATCCTAAAGACTCTCTAACTTCAAATAAACATGCAAGTGATTGTCTTCTGTGAAAATATAATGCTAAAAATATAATTAATATAGCTATTCAATTTTTTCATTGTATGTCTTTAATGAGGTGTTCTTTTTAAAAGAGAAATGACAAGTCATAGGCTGGGGGGGGGGTCTTTTAATTTTCTGTGGGAGTCTAAATAACTATTTTCTTCCACTTAATTCCTTCCTCACACACACACAGAATTCAATGATTTGAGGTTGCCAGCTTTTCTTTTTATCCTTTTTGCCTCAGACTTTACACTAAAGAAGTTTAGAAAACTATAGTCCCAGAAACAGAAATGCATGTTTGCTTTAATCAATCTGTAACTCATCAAAATCAAGGAAGTTTAGCAAACTGGCAGAATAGTAAAAGAAAAAAGAAAGGCAAATGGGAGAAGAGAATTAAGAACTCATTCAATATATTGCACTCAACAAAGAGGGGAAAAAACTGGAAGGGGAAAGTAAAACTTTAAGATAGAAATTGTTTTTTTAAGCTAGTCTTGAGAGTGCCCAGATGTTCTGTTTCAACATATTTCAGATGTTTTGTGAAACTTTTCTCTATTTTTGACCACTTGTATTCCCCTGAAAATCAGTATGTTCTTCAGTGAAAGGATACACCCAATTTAAACCACTTGAAGTATGTTTAAAAAAAAATAAATCTAATCTACCGATTGCACCAAAGAGAAGGGAAAAAAGTTTCAAGGAAAGATTTCACGTCCGAATGAAAACTGTTTGCCTGAGGTTAGAAGCAAATGAATCCCAGTACATGTTCTCCTTGGAGTTTTTAGTAGAGGCACAACTTCAGTCTGTAATTTCCACCACTGAGCACCTGGTAACTTTGAAAGGAATGATAACTGGCCAGAGATGGGGTCAGTGTAATGGCACCATATTCCATAGAAAACATAGAAAAAGTGGATTGATTTCTATTTGTGTTCATAGCTTGAATATAAATATTAATCTGAACTTCAAAAGCTAGTACAGTAAATACCAAAGGGAGCAACAAAATCACTTGGCTGAGAAATATGTTTCTTTAATATTTTATTTGTTGTAACACTTCATGGTAAACACACTTTACATTTATTTCACAGGCCAGTGCTTAAACATGAATAATCGTGGCTTTCATACCTTGGTCTTCCTCTAGGGTAGAGAACACAGCTGCCAGATATGGCAAATAACTTCACATCTCACAGCTTGAGGCCAAAGGATGGGTTTTTTGCACTGTCTTGTAACAAAGCCGTGTTGGTGTGGGACCCACCAGAAGAGGTGGAAAGGTCTGTCTAGAAAACGCTCCCGTGCTTTCTCCTGGCCAGGCCAGGGTGTGTTGCTCCCTTGCATGGGGACAAGTCCTGCCGGGGACAGCAGTTTTGCGAGCAGGGATGTGCAGATGCTTCCTCATTGGTACCTCAGCCCCGGTGTTTCTCCCTTGAGTTTCTGACCGGTCAAAATAGGTCTGCATTGGGTAACTGCACAAGCACGGAGCTGGACTGGAAAAATTTTCTTTGACTTTTTACAACAAACTTAACTGTGGAAACAAATTGGACCCTGGTCCAGCCAAACTGGCACAGGGTTAAAGATGCCGTGCTGTTTTCCCTCCTGTAGATCAAGTTTCCATTTGACGCTTTCTTCTACATTCTTTAGGGCAAACAGTAAAACCGCCGATAATTGCCTGTTATTCAATGCACACATGACCAGCTTTCCTTCCGAGAGCCATGCATTTGCCTCTCCATTACCATCATGGGATTTATATTTTTTTGGATCAGTGGCTTGTTTTCTGTACATGTCTCTTTGATGTCCTACAACAGTGAAATTTCATCTTGCCCCCTAAGCCTGTCCTGTTGAAAACCGTTGATTATCATGCCACAATCACTAGAGCCTGTTCATTTGGTTTAACAGCATGTGCTCACTTGCTATTTAGAGTACACACTAATTATGTTATTACTTTGTCAAGAACAGGTACTGGGATAGAAGGAGCCGAGTACGGGCTGGGTCTCCCAGGGGATGCTCGGGAAAAAGTATCGCTGGCTTGTGGCAGCTGGGTCTGTGGGCAAAGAGCTCCAGCAGAGACATGGTGGAGGTGGATGCTGGAGCAGGGGGAGAAAGAGCCAGTGATCTGCTTATTTCTGCGCAACGGGATTCACTCTTTTTTCCCCAGCTCCTTTGGAGATTGGGGATTGATAAGCTTAAGAGGCTGTCCCCTATGCAACTTGAAAGTGTTTAAAAGGGCTATAAGGCAAGCCTTATCTCACAGTGCTGGTAACCCCAAGGAAGACAGACAGGCAAAGAGTGGCAAGGGGGGACCCGCCACCTCCTATTTCGCTGAAGGGGAAGTGAGACAGAGGGAATAACCGTCTCGTGCAAAGTCATACGGGAAGTTCGTGCAAAGCAGAGAGTTAAAGCCAAGCTGCATCAGGAGGCTCTCTGAAAAAACAGCATGAGTGGTCAAGTCCAATTCTTCTTTTTAATTCCATTTCAGGTTAACCCAAACTGTGAAGTCAATGTATTTTATATACAGTGTAATATCATATTTCTTTCTTTCCACCAAAGTAGAAAAAAAAATGCTTGGCCTCGAATGAAACACTTAACTGGGTCCCAAACCTTCCCCCATATTTTCAGTGACACAAAGCGTTACCAGGACCCAGGTGCTGTTGATGAGAGCAACAGAGCAGAGGGTGATAGACACAAAGCGTTACCAGGACCCAGGTGCTGTTGACGAGGGGTCTCTCCTCTGGAGGCCAGGGCTGCAGACTCATGCACGAGACCCGGAAAATACTTTTTGCAAACCCTGACTCAATGGCTGGATGACTTCTGCTCTGTCAGGAATTAAGTATACAGCTCAGTATTTCACACTTGTGTTTTTGCTTGGTTTTCCAATGAGCAGCTGAGGTGTAGGCAGCTGCCTGCATATGCAAGGTTAGCCAGAAAAAAAATTAATCATTGGGAATTATCAAGAGGCTTCAGTTGCTCTGTTTTTAAAAGCCCAGAGTGGATGTTTTCCTCTTGGCCTCGTCATGTTTTCATAGCCACTTGGAAACTCAGAACGAGCATCATCTGCAGTGATCCAAGCTCCCCTGCTGCCAGTACAGGATAGTTTCCTACTCTGCCTTCTTGATCATTCTGTCCTGTGTAGTTTTAAATGACTCAGGCTGTGGTGCTTCCTACCACTTCCCTTGGGAGACAAGTTCACAGTCTAAATAGGTTATATGGTAGCAAATTTTCCTCCTATTCAGCTTAATTTCTTTCCCCTTGGTTTCATCCCGTAATACCTATTCCAGACAGAGGCAATGTTGTTGGAGCAGGGGGAAGCAGCCAGAAGAGCTGGCAGGACTTGTGTCGGCACCCCTCGGTGATGGAAAGTGTGACTGATTTTCGTAACACAGGTGCATTACTTGGGTGCGATGAGAGGTCCTGGGCTGCTCCCGGCTACTGAGGGCTGTGGCCGAGTGTTGGAGAGCCAGCAAAAGCC
>NW_009260028.1:8702028-8707559 GCF_000687185.1 Egretta garzetta | reverse complement strand
TTCTTTTCCTTCAGTGAGGCAAAGGGAAGGAACTTCAGACGTGTGGTGTGCATTGAGCTCCTGTTTTTAATTGCCTTCCTGCCATGAGGAAGTTTCTCATTCCTCACCATTTTAATCACAGGATCACCCAGTCCTCTCTCCTCCCAAGCACATCACCTAATCCCTTCCCTAAACTGCACAGTCTGCTTTAGCAACATAAAAAAGTTAGTTGGGGTCACTTGTACAGGTTTCTAAAATATTTTTGCCTGAGGGAGGGGAAGGGAAAGGGTTTCTCTTCCTTCATTTCTGTACTTGACAGTTTTCTGTTTTTTAAAAAAAAAAAGAGAGAAAGAAGGTGTCTGAACTGAAAGGCGGAGGGGGAAATCTTGCATAGAGGTGGTTCTAAAAACGGTGTTTTTATCGTAGGTTTCCTGCAAATTGTGTGTTATGTGCGGAAAGTGTGTCAATGTGGTGTAAAGGTGTTATTCATATTGGATGGAGATGACCTCAATCAATGGTTTTGCTACTCACAAGTAGTGCAAGCTTTTCAAGCTTGTATGTAATGGATTAGCATTTGTGTGCATGTATTATATTTACATATTGCTATTACATAGCAAGGAAAGCAGCTATACCCCTCTATCTCCATCTTGATTTAGACTCTCAGGCCTGTTTTTACCAGTGCTGGTGACAGACAAAGCCCAAGGACCAGGGGGTAGGAATGGAGAGGACTGCATGGAGCCACGGCTGCAGCCAGATCACACAGCCCTGAGCTTGCATGTCTCCGAGAGGCGGGCACGGCCAGTGGAGCCACAGCTTTCTGGGTCCCCTCCAAGGGACTGATGCAAAGACTCAAGGGACCTATGTAAAGACTTCACCTAGGTCTTTGCACATCGCCATGCAGGGGAGCGTGCGCTGAGCAGTGCGAGCTTCTCGTCACCAGCTCTTCACTGAGCTCCCCTGCTCAGAGGGAAGAGCAAGGTCCACCTCTCACAGAGCACATGCTGACGTGCCTGTGGTTTGGGTAAATGCACTGCTGGCTGTCTACGGCTTCGTGCTGTGGTGTAAACACCCCCGGCTGCCCGCTCCACCTCGTGCCAGTGCGGACTGTCATAGAAATTGGCCAGCTGCAGCTCCTGGTGCCTGCACATCTCCCCAGCCCTGGCACAGACGCAGCAGCCCCTTGTAGAGGGATGTGGAGGAGAGCTGAGGACTTTAAATCCTAGATTTGATAGGGTTTTTCCAGAATCCTCCTAAATCACTGGGTGAACAAATGGGCTTTTGTTTTTCAGCCTTTTTTTGTTGTTTTGGGGTTTTTTTGCGCAAGAGCACGGAAGTGGACCGAGGAGGGCACAGAGCATAAGAAACCGTTCTGCCCTTGTGCCCACGGCAGGGAAGAGGTCATCCTGGTAACTGGTCTCAGTGCAAAGCCCAAGCTGGAACAGGCAGCGCAATCAGGATTTTAACTTTGGACGTCTTCAGCCTGAGAGGATTAGTCTGTTTCAAGAGCTTGAGGTTGTGGAAACTGTCTTAGGTAGAAACAGAAAGATGAAAGCTGCAAAGTTGTGTTCAACTAGCTCAGCTGTGTTGAAGGGAGACTGTCGGCTAAGGGGAGAGAGAGTAACCTGCTAAAACAAAACCATGTTGTTCAAGCTGCTTTACGAACTGGAGGCTGTGCAATGACGTGTTTCTTGTACAGAAGCGAGTTCGCTGTGTTGTCTAGTCTGGGGTAGGGAAGGATTTAAACAGCTAGAAGTGCTGAGGTTGTGCGGTAGCTTCATTCCAGGAGGTGTTGCCAGTGTCAAGGCAGGACTTCTGAGCATGATGTCAGGACACAGCTGCACAACATATTTGTGGACACATGCAGCCCTAAAATGCCCACAGGTACCAGACAAGCAGTGTGAAGAGGAACTGTCTTTTAGAAGTGAGACATGGGATAAATAACTGTGTTGTCTCAATGTCCGGTAAGTAACCTAGTGGGCATTTATTGTAAAATGTGAGGATTTATTTTATTTTCTTCCTTTTTTTTTTTTTTTTCAGATGTGCAGACTGGTTAAATTACTCAGAGAGGGGGGAAAAATCAGTTTGATCTGACTTCAATTTGACTGAAGTCTGGAACTAAAAATGTGGTGCTTTGAAAGACAGAATAAGCAGTTTCCTGAGTCATAAATTGAGTCACACAGACCCCTAATGGTGTTTCCAGGACTGCAGACAAGCTGTTGCTCTTAAGACAAAAAATAAAACCTTTAAAAATAAACTAGAGTTCATGGCAGATTTCCAGGGAGATTTGTAATGTCCTGTGAGAGTCACTTCAAAGGTACAGACCCTGTCCCTGTGAGCCTGCATCTTTACATGAAGCGGGTAAAAGGAAAGCTCTGGCGACATGCAGAAATGGGAGCTACATGATAATAATAGTGGGCTTGCATGCGGGGAAGCCCAACAGCAGAGTACTTTACCGTAAGCCTGCAGCACGCTTAAAAATAAAGATGTTAGTTCCTGAGAGGCTGATTGAATTAGCTGCAGCTGCAAACATGCAAGCCCTTGCACATTTGTTTGTGCACATAGTAATATAACCACACAAATCATCCCTGTGCATTAATCTGGCTCACTCTCCCCAACGCTTTTCAACAACAAACAGAAGGTGATTGCTACCTGTCTGTCCAGCAGCCATTCCCAAATAAACAGAGTGCCCACACTGGACAAGGAGGAGAAGCTGTCACGGCTCCAGTGGGAATGGCCTAAGGCAGCTGAGCCCAATCCAGCAAATGTTTTAGGAATGACCAAGTGCCACAAACTGTCTGCTAGATCAGGGAATGAGTGGGCTGCTTCATATCCTAATTGTGAATTTGTTTGCTGGCAGTCCCAGCAGAGATTGGGCTGCCTGCGTGTTCTGCAACATCTCCTCTTAACTCTGAAGCTGATCCTTGTGAAAGGAGATGCATTGTGGGGAATGGTGAGTGGGAGAATTGTTTGCTTTCTCCTTTTTATGGATTAACTGAGGATCTTAGTCTCCACAGCTATCGGTGAGTCACCTTTCACAAGCAATAAATTCACACAGCCACAAAAATGCTGCTTTATAATAATGCTTTGGTGCCATTGTTGATTTCTTATTGCAACCTGTGCCAACACCGCAAACATTCATACTAACACGGGAGCTTCCAAGCCAGCTGATGGAAAATATTTAAGATAAGAAGAAGAAAAAAATTGCCAGAATGAACCCAGAGGCTCCATCTTTAATTAAAAAAACCACCAAACAAACCCAACCCTAGAGCAACTCTCTTGCACCTCTGACTTATCTGTATTTTCTGAAGCAGATTTGGTCTTTGGTCTTGGCTGTAATTCTTTGCTGGTCATCATAATTCAACTCCAAAAGGATATGGGGGAGACAATGTCTCTGTGATATAGAGGTAACCCACCACCTTATTTTGATTTCAGGTATGTCCCACACATTCTCCTTGAGGTTATGCTAAGAATTTAGTCTACAGAGGATGCTCCAAAGCAGCACCTGAAATATCATCCTTTGTGCTGCCTCATACTCTGGTGTGTGCGTCCCATGGCACGAGGGGATCTTTAAGTCTTGCAGTGGGTTCCCACGCAAGGATGACTCTAGACCTCTCCAGCCATGTGCTGCCTGCTACACCGTGGTGCACTTGCTGTGTGCCCGCTCCATGGTCCTTTCTGACCCCTCTCTTACCCTTTTACCACCATCCCATACCCTCATCCCTTTTAGTCCGCAGTGATTATCCAACAGGTCTGGTCTGATTATGCACACATCTCTTAGAGTACCTACAGTGTCAGAGTATCGAGTGTCAAGTGTGGCTTGCCTTGGTTTTGTGCCTGGAAATAGAAATCCCAACCATACTGTAAGGGGTTTCATTTTACTTTCTTGAATACAGTACACCACTCTTTGGCAAGGGAGAACACATTTAGAGAAGAATAGACTATACACACGGATGTGGACCTGTCATAAAATTCATTTTAGTTTCCAGTTGAAATTACCCCTGCTAAAAAGATCTCATTACCATGCAGTCTGACAGCATAAAACCCTGTAGAAGAAAAAGGCCACCACCATGAGGCTGGGGGATGGAAAACGACTGTAGATAAACCAGAACCCGTGTTTTCTCTGTTTTCATTAAGCTCCTCCCAACTGATGCCAAAAATCCAGTCTACTGTATGGCCTGGGTTATGAAGAGCGACCATAAGGTCACCCTGCTGGCACTGTTCCTACGGGCTTGGGGCATCTTGTGTAAACGTATGCCTGGCCCGGCCCAGTGTGCTGTGCCTAGTTTAACCCAGGGGCATAGGAGTGTCTCTCTGGCAGCTTTCACTCAAGACGGGAAAGTTTGGGGGAAAAAAGTCAGAAAAGGAATTAGTTCCCAGGAGGCCCTATGGTTGCT
Organism: Egretta garzetta; assembly: GCF_000687185.1. Lineage (NCBI taxonomy): Eukaryota > Metazoa > Chordata > Aves > Pelecaniformes > Ardeidae > Egretta > Egretta garzetta. The sequence continues at coordinate 8,703,186 of NW_009260028.1, read as the reverse complement.
GCTGTAGAGGAGGTCACCCCTGCAGCCTTAATCAGCCATGAGCCTGGTTTTTACCAGCTGGATCAAGGATGCAGGAGGTAAAGGTGCTGGGAGGTGCAGCCTTGCCTCCCTTTCAAATCTGTTCTAAACTCAGGAGGGGGGGCCAGGCAGGCAGCAGCTCCAACCCTGGGGCTGTGTGTGGTCACCTCCTGTCCTCCATTGTGCAGCACTGGGCAAGGGCACGGGCAGCCCCAGGGCTGGGGGAGAGGTGGCCACCAGGCAAGGGATGGGATGCCCCATCCCGGCAGTGGGCCAACAGCTCCTGCCAAAAAGCGGGCATTTCCCCAGGTGGCCATAGTGGCTGGCTGGAATGTAACCGGCCATATAGCACGCATGCCTGCCTCCAGCGATAGGGCCTGGCAGAAACCCCCAGTTCAGAAAACCCCAAAGCAAGGAGTGGCGGCAGCAGCGTGCAATGGCCCAGCTGAACTTGCTGGCACCTAAAGCCTGAGTTTGCAAAGGCATTTAGGAAACTGTCCCAAAGATTTTTTTGGAATTTTGGCTGTATTTACAAGTCTGTCCCTAAATGCTTGTTTAAGTAAGTGCAGCCACTTACAGTATTTCAAGATGAACTTGTCAGTTCCTCCGTTTCAGTGCAGGACATCTCTTCTGGCTTTGCAGTTACTCTCTGAAACACTGCTTGTGCTTCCAGGAGGAAGATGTGCTTTTCTCCTTGTGATCACTTTTCCAAGGCTCTCAGATTATTTAGGACAGAAACATTGTCCAAAGCAAAGCTGGGGAGGATTTCCTGAACACTTTAGGACATTCTTTCCACACATGTCAAAAAAAAAAAAAAGGTTTGATTTCTTCTCAGGTATGTTAACATAGCAAATTAGGCCCTCTGTTATTTCCAAGTCCATCTATGTCCCATAAATAGGATGTGCCTGGAGTTCAGAATACGCCAGTTGCCCTCCCAGGCTGGCCGTGCTGCTTTGGGTGCAGCTAACGGCAGAGCCGTGGCCCTAGAACTTAGAAGAAACATTTTATGTATATTCCTACCATCGGTGATGTCATGCAGCAGCACTCTTTCACAAGGGTGGGTGGTTTTTTTTCTTTTTTTTTTTTTTTAAGAAAAAGAAATGGATGAGTCATGTCTTACAGGCCGGTTTTTTCCCTCTT
>NW_009260028.1:8683393-8701849 GCF_000687185.1 Egretta garzetta | reverse complement strand
TTTCCCTTCTTGTTCACTCATCATCAAAGTGCAAATCATGGCTTAACTATGTGCAATTGTAAATTGGTTTGGCATAGTTATGTCTAGATCCACTGAGTTTCCCACTTGTGGGAGTCTCCCATTACCCTTTCTCCTCTCTGACTCACTTGCATGTGTACCAGTGATTTCACTACCAGCTGTCTCGCTGCTCCAAAAGGTCTAAAATGGGATATATGTATATATTCCCTGAATTAGATATCTATCTCGCTGCCATTTTGGCATTGTGTGCATAACCTAGGATACACCTCAGCCCATTGACATTTCACTCTGTTTAATATTAAACCTGGGTGAAGTAACTGCTTTTACAGACTGGAAAAATAATTAGGACACACATTTCCAAAGAAGCGTGTGGAGCATTAGCCATGAAGTTGCTTTTGACTCTAGTGGAAGGTTCACATCTAAAGCCTTGTGCAATTTCTTTGGAAGTTTTAGGGGAATTCATTACTTTGTCTACTAGTTGAGAGGTTATGTTATTGTTTTACTGGTGGCCGTAATCACCGTAATGAAGTTAAGCCTTAGAAAAAGAAAGTCAGAAAACAAATGTCTTCTAGTTGTTACACTAATGCTGTTAGATCGGTTTGTACAGCTGTTGAAAAAACTTTGCATGTATGATAGGATAATAACTATTTCAGATTTATGTCAGTGCTGCATGTCTGGAAGTTGTGCTCTGGATCTGCATGCCAGAAGACTGCAAGTTCCAAAAAATGCACAGGAAAAGGTGTCTGCTGCTCTGGGAGACTTGTAAAGTAACAAGAAGTATGGGATGGGGCTCATCTCACCTAACTCTCTAGCTCAAGTTAGTCTGTTCTCTCCTCTAGTTAATGGAGGGGGGGAAAGAGGGAGAGAGGCACCTCCATATAGGGTTTGTTCCCATCACAAGATAAGTCTCTAAGATAAGTAGGTTGAATCACCCTCTGGCAGTGCCTTTCTAACCTCCAGTGACTATAAAGGGAGCATAGTTTAGACTGGCTTAGACAAGACAAAGCTAAAATTAGGTGAGACGTATCCCACCCTAAGCTTTGCACCCAGACAAATTGCTCTACAACATGACTGGGGAATCTGAGACCAGTAGATTAGGATTGCTGACCATTTAGTTTCCATGCTCTGTCATCCCTGGGCTACCATCTTCCTTTCTCAGAGAGAGAGCCCTACCCAACAGGGGGTCACAGGAGTCTTTACTAAATTTGAATCAAGCTTATTGTGCTCCTTGGTAAGTTATACATGTAATTGTTCTTCCAACTGGGAAAACTATGAAATGTGGGAAAACAGGATTTGAATAGGATGATCATAAGGATTTTTACCAGGGCTTTCCCCTGGCTTTTAAAAAAAGGAAACTTTGGCAAGGATGCAAAACCCTTGAAGATTGGTCTACCTTCTTTCTCTCAAATCTTATCTGCCTCTTCTGCCCTGCGGGCAAAATGCATGGGATTCCACAGGCTGACAGTTCCTCCTTAGTTCTAGGAAAGTACTTAATTATCTCAATCATTTCATAATTGACTCACTTCCACTACTCCAAAGAGATAGAGTTGGAGTGCTAAACCCAGAGAAGTATAGCTGGGCAGCAAAAACTTACCAGTTTCTCTGAGTGTTCTTCCAGGAAACCTATCTCTGTCCACTGCTTGGCTTTCTGACTTTTGTCCCCTCGTTACTGGCAACTATCTTTTAGATTGGCGCCCTTCTGAACTGCAGAACTGCTGTTAGCATGCAACTTTGGTTACAAGTCGGACAGTTTGTTTTACAGACAAAAAAGTGACATTGGAAACGTGTCCTGTTTGGTGCCAACAGTCCTAGAGAGCATCTTGTTTGGATACTTTTTTCCCCTGCTTTCACAGAGCAGCTGCCATCATCAGGAGCATCACTGGTAGATGAAGAGTGAGCTGTCAGCATGTCTGTCATCCATGTCTGCCAAAATGCTTATCTGAAACAAACACAATTCTTGGGCCTCCAGAGCTGGGCTGGGAGTTGTCACGAGACTGGGATTGTCCGTGAGCTCCACGGTGCTTCCCGCATTGGGAGGGCTGGACCTGCCATAAGAACAGCCTGCGTTGAAGGATTTGGCACCTCCATCTTAAACCCCAGCCAGAGCTCCCCATCCAGAATTGTGCAAGCAGTACGATCAGCTTGTAAATCAGCTTAGTGCAGCAGGCTCATTCACACAGTTAGAAAACTGTTTCTCCAGACTTGCTATTTTTTAAATGTTACAGAACAAAATAAAACTTTTGGTGCATGGTGGCAATTGTAGGATTTTTTAGATCCAAGGACGTTCAGAACTATTTATAAGATGTCAGTTTTTCTAGCAATGGAATATATGTACAACCAATCCAGAAGTAGTATTACCTAAATTTTCATAAATATGCATTCTCATGTTTAAGATGCTAGTTTTGGGAAGTCCTCGGAAAAAAAGGAATGTATTTATCATCAATTAATCAACACACTATAAAAATGTCTAGTCAATTAGCCGTATCTATATAATTAAGTGTGGTTGACTATAGCAATTAACCACACCACTCTGGAAACTGTATTTTCACCCTAATTTTTTAAAAATTATTTCTATAGTTGGCTGGTGGCTGTAGTTTTAGCTTTGACTTAGCTTTTTAGGAAGAGATATAGCATAAACTCAAATTTATTTTTATATGCTTGTTGAGATGATTGATGAGTCAGCCCTTTGCTACAAAGCACAGTCTGAAATGATCATATTTTCTCCAGTAACATAGGTATGAGATAGCAGCGCTGACCTGGAAACTGCCCCAGTTGTTTTATTCGTTCTCTTATCCTGTAATAGCTTTAGCCACTCTCCCCCCATGCCAAATCCTGTTTGCAGAGGAAATATCAGAGGGGTAATTAAGGAATTAATCTACACTGCATTTTGAAAGTGAAGCAAACTGCTTTGCCCTGATGTCCACTGAGAGTATCCACAAGGAGAAATTAGTCTGAAATAACTGGTGCACTGTAAGTGCACGTTCTTGATTACATTGAAGTTCTTATACAAAGTCTGAGACATACTTAAAGCAAGCCAATGGCAGAGGTTTATAAAGATAATCGCATAGTTATCTACAATTTTTTGGTGCTTTCCAGTTTACCCTTGTGCTTTGCGATATGATCTCATAAACCAGACCCAAAATGCATTTCCATTAGTGCAAGCTCATTAGCAGGGTGACTACAGTGTGTATATATTAATAGCCTACTGGCTACCAGAGAGACTGACCAACCAATTGTGCCTGTCCATAGAAAACAGAAGATATTTTGTGGCCAGCCATTTCTTTTGAAGGAAAGGAAGAAGTCTGAGTCATCTGGATTTCCTTGATCAGTCCATCTCAGTGAGTAGTACAGGGCGAGTTTTGTGAAGCTTATGGATTTCATACCCAAACCAGTCTGTGTTAAATAATTATTGTAGATTCCAGATGTCTTGAATTTTGGTTGTTTTTATAAAAATTAAAGAATCCTTTAATATTTAATTAGTGTAGATAAAGCTTTTTTAACACTTCTGAAAATTATGAAGAGGCTTTTGGATGCACCCTCCTTTGTTATAGGAAATTAGTAGCATTTATTCAGCTTTTACCCGGATACATCAGAACAAGCCTTTGACTGAAGTTCCACTGGCTTTCCAGGTCAAGATGAAGGGGTTTGCTGTGCTTTTACGAGCTAAATCCCCCTCCCTTAGCTGCTACCTCTGTCCTTACATGATATCCTAGCAGCTAGAGGAGGTGAAACGCTCAGACTGGCTGCTTCCTGAATTAAACGCTGGCAGGAGAAGGCTTTCAGTGAAGGATTCCTGTCTCTGACAGCTGCTGGACATCCTGATTTATAAGCGAGCCTGCCTACTTGGCCAGTCTTGCTGTGAGCAAAGAAGTGTGTAGGGACAGTGGCATGTGTGGGATGGAGATATTGAGTTTCTTGGTCGGGAAACAGGCTCCCTCCTGGACATCTCTGCTCAGCATTTTAATGCAGCTTTACAGATTGAGAGAAGAGACTGCGGGAGGTTTTGGTGTTCAGTCAGCGGGGTGATGTGAAGGCACTCTCTGTTGAGAAGGGCCTTGATCATGGTGGTGCTTTGCCTGCTGAGGATTGCTCTCGTTGAGTGCAACTGAGCTGACATTGGTGGTACAAAGACGTAACACCTTTCCTTCTTTCTGAAACAAGTGGGAAGGAAGGCAGTTGGGGGCCTTGGGGGGGTTTCTTCTAGGAGTAGGTGCTGGTGTTGGAGCCAGAGATTTGTTTGCTGTAATCCTGTTTGTTTACAAACACTGTGCAAAGCCTTGTTTCCCTGAATGCAGCAAGAATCAAACAGACCATGGTTTCTTTGATGGTGGCTCCAAGCCTCTCTAGGCCCAACCAGTGCTTAAAGATCTCATGGGCTTTTTTCTTTGTGGCACCCTACTATCGCTCTGTCTCCCATTGTCCCTCCTCTGTCGGCTTTAGGCTCCTCTCATTTCAACCCTAAAGGAATTGACTGCCATCTTCACGTTTATCCTAAACGAAAGATTACTCCCAAGCTCTTTGACGGCCAAAGCTCTTGGCTGTTGGGTTGTGGTGCCCTGCTCAGACCTGCCACTGCACAGCCCCACCTTGGCTTGTCCCTGCTCTCAGCTGGCTGAAGTCAGCTCCGGCCAGGGGAGCTACAGGTCCTTGTTAAATGGACTGGGGCTATATGTCACACCAGGGGGCTGAGGATGCCTCTCAAATCCTTCTGGGCTGGAGCAGGTTCATGTCAGGGCTGCCTCGAGCAGGGGCAGAGGAATGGGGTCTGTCTGCATATGGGTCATGTAGATGTTCTCCTTAGTTATGCCAAAACCCAAGTGATTTTGCAAACAACTTGTTAAGAGAATTTCTTGAGCAGCAGTGTCTTTTTTGTTTTCACTAAATGGAGATATTTGCTGGCATTTATTTCAGACCGGAATAACTGGAGACTGTAGAGTTGTATTTGCATTTTTGTTCAAGTGCCTGCACATGTACTGCACACTGTGTTCCTTGTGAGGCAGTCATTTATTGTCCAAAAAGCTTTGCTTTCCACATCCAAGCACTGGAGCAGGAACCTCACAGGCTGACCTAGGTTTGGAGAACAAAACTGAATGGCCATGCTGATGTAGGGCCGTACTTTATTATTATTAAATTATTATATTACGCAAACAAGCCCTAAATTTTTCATAAAGTGGTTGTTTATTCTCTCTTCTCTGTTGCTTTCCCATGAGATTGCATGCCAGTCAGACTGAAATCTGGTCATAGTTCAGCACCAGAAAGCTGCCCCAGTGGTCCCTGAAGGATATTGCTCCCGCCATGCATTTGAAGGTGTATCTCCCACCCAGCACCTTGCTGTGCTGCTCACAGGAGCTGCTGAACTGCAGTGCACAGAGCCTGTCCAGAAATCAGATGTAATTTACATTTCAGTTATTCCGTGACATTGTCTTTAATAAGTGATCCTTTACAAGCCTGACACTGAGCTCATGGTTTGAGAAGGTACTGGGCATGGATCTCACTGTAACTCCACACAAAGTACCGGTTTCTCAAATGAAATGCCTAACTAGAGTGCTACCTACTCATTCTCTAGGAAACCCAGAGTAGAAAAGTCTCCTGAAGACTGTGGTTATGTTTTTTTCTCTGAGCTAGCACAGAAAATGCAGTGTCATCTCTGTCAAGTAGCATTTACTGGTGACAGCCAGTGACATTTTTAAAGGCAGCAAGAAATGACCCAGAAAGAAGATCTTCGACTAGGACTCGTGCAAGGGACTCTTCCATGGGCTCTGATGGAGATTTGAGACCAGTGAGACCCTAACAAACTGGAAAGCAAAAACCCAAAGTGTGGTTGGAAGATTAAATCAAGAGCAAAATCCTAGCAAAAAGTCATAGTTTTATAAGCAAACGGGGCAGTGGTTGCAGCATGAGTTAGAGTGCAAGCACTCCTTGCTTTGATTAGGTTTCAATTTGTTTTGAGGGGAGAGTTCAGCAGAATTTTTCAGCTTGATGTTAAAGCAACACATTCGCAGCCAAACTGGGTCCCCAAATCTTTTTTAGACTCATCTCTTTCGAAGACAGGGAGTGGGGATTCCCTCCTCCAGTGTGGGAGTTTCCAAAGGCAATCCCCCACTCCCTGGGACATCAGTCGGCGGTGCACCGCCCAGGCTGGAAGTCAGAACTTGCTATTTTTTTGGAAGAGTCAGCTCCTAACCTGAGCTCCCACATCCAGAAATAAGCATTTATATTGATCTGCATCCAAAGCACATTCCTACAACATCAAATCAGCACCTTCCAGCTCGTCGGCTTGACAAAGTGCAGTATTTACAACTCCCCAGTGAAATGTGGAGAGGGGGGTTGCAGCACGGGGGATGTCGTCGGAGCAGCATCACATCGCACAGTCTGGAAGGGTGGCGGTGGCACCCGTGAGAGCAGAGGTGCTCAGTGTTGGCTGCTAACGCTCATTTTCCTGGAGGATAACCTCAAACCCCATCAACTAAATCACAGCAACCTCAGTCTCCGGCTTTTTCCCCCGTCCCCTCTCTCTGCAGCTCCCATGTTCCCAAGGTTTGACAGAAGTTTTAGATGAAGGTTGGTTTCAGCGTCGCTGTTTTGGGGGGGGTTTTTTTACTGTCTTTTGCTCTTCCCTTTGGGAGCCCACAGCAGGACAACCTGGGGAGCAGCTAAGCCAGCCGGCAGGTCGCAGGGGCTGCTGTCCGGCACACCAGCCCTCCCTGCCCCACGTGAAGGCTGCCATCTGAAACAGTAGGGACACGGGCTGCAGCCGCAGAGCAGACTAAACGGGATTTAACTCAATCTTTAGGCGGCAGTTCACTGAACAAAGACCTGACTGTGCCTGGCCTGGCCCTCCCTCAGTGGGAGCCCGCAGGACAGTCAGCCTGGACTAAACAAAATTTGCCAGAAGGAGCAGGCAGGGTCGCTTTGCTGTAGTGAGGCAGTAGAGCAAATGCTGTGGGACCTCTGCCATTGAGACTGGTTTACCTGCTGTAGGCGCTGCACATCAGAAAATGTTAATTCTGTAGGAATAATTGCATCCCTCCGAAACACACTTGACCAGCCAAAGATGCGGCAAGTTGCCTGCAGCTTACTGAAGGTTATTCCCAGCACAAAGAAATCACCCATCATCTATCATCGCCTCAACCCACTTGTTTTCACTGCAGTCTGCCTTACCTGTGACTATCCTAAAAGTAATCCAGGCTTTTACAGGTTTCTAGATTTGTTTTTATTTTATTTTTTGAAATGCCTGTGATTTCTGGCAGCTTGTGGGGTTGGCTGAGCAGCTGCAGCCCCTTCTCATGGGGTGACTGGTTGCACTATGTCTCCCAACACCCGGTGTGTCTCCCAGCACTGTCCCTGACAGGGGACAGCGCAGCATTGGCTGCACCTGGAGGACATGTCTACATTTCTCTCACCTCTCCCACCAGGAGAATGGCATTTTTCCTACCTGGGAGTGCTGATCCCACCTCCGGTGCCCTTGGGCACAAACAGAGCAAAAGGTGACAGGGCGCAAGGCAACCGGTCTGGGGACTTCACATACATCATTTGCTACCGGCTGCAAGCTCCTTCTCTGAGTGCTGGGGGCAGCACTGGGAGCGGGAGGAGAAAGGAGGCCACATGTCCATTATATATGGCCACTGCAGTATTTCGGCCAGTCCTGGTTTTCCCATCTCCCGTGTGCGGGCTGTGATAAGCCTATGCTGTCTTTCCGACCTCTCCCTCTGGATGTGGTGCCCTGAAGGAGTCTTTCCATGGGCCGGAGCGGACTTCTGCACAGAGCTTGCTTGTACTTACAAGGTAACAGAGCAAATAAACTCTGTTGGTACAAAGCTACGCCTGTAAATTTTTCCTCTCTTTAGGCTTTTTCTTCTCTTACTGCATTTTTTCCTCCTCCTTTCTATGAATGCATTGTGGCTGCCTTGCAGCAAGCTGGCCAAAAGGGCCCTCCGCAGCCAGGCCTTTTCTACCCGAAATCTGAGGCTCAGCACTCACTGCCAGCTGGTAGCGGACATCATTTCGACATGCACGCTTTCAGTAGAAAAGACTAGTCAGTGGCACAGAAGTACACATTTCCTTCCCGGCTAATCAGAGTAGTTTTATTCTCTGTGTGTGTCTTAGCCTCGTGCTATGGAATATACAAAATTCAAGACACTAGTTACCCCCTGTTAAAATGTCATGCCACTCCACAACATCGGGATGAGTAACCAAACTGAATCCCGAATCCTCCCCACCCAGGCTGCATCACATGTGAGCCTTGTTAAGACCATTTAAGCAATCAGTCAGTCACCAGAGAAAAAAAACCTAAATGAATGGCAACAATGACACTGGGGAGAATTATGCACGCTAATAATGGTGTCAGCACTTGCTGCTGGAGCACTGTTAATGTGCTAAAGCCTTGTCTGTGCTCGATTAGAGCGTAATCCCAGCCCAGCCCAGCCAGGGTGCTGGCTGGTGTGGTTGGCAGTATGTTTTCCGGGGCCCAGATGTGCTGGCCTGGGGCTGCACTGCAGGACCTGCTCCCCCCTGCAGGCTGGGCGAAGGAGGGACAGCAAGCGGCGGGATGGGGGCACTTTATTTTGGGCATTGGGGTCAATGATTAGCAGATCCCATACAATTCCAGTTTGGTATCCTCTGTGACTTGTGCCGTGCTCAGGAGGGGATCGCGCCGAGCTGGTCGGGACTTTGCAGAGCACATGGTCACAGAGATGGAGGGGACCTCAGCTCCTCCAAAGGTGTTCCCTCTGGAGGCTGGTGCCAAGCTGGTGGTCACCAACGGGTGAGCTGAGCAGCAGGGCCACCCATGAGGGCTGGGCCCTGGGACCTCTGGGCTGTGCAGGCACCCGTCTGTGGGCATTAATTCTGCCGACGTTGCTCTTTGTCCTCACCTAGCTCTCCAAATTGTGTCCAGAGGGTAGATGATGTCTGGTCTAAATAAATACGCTGGAGAGGCTGAGTTTCCTGCCTCCTTCTCCCCCTCCTAGCACATCTGTGCCGGAAGAAACTTAATTTAAGCCCTGTGTTTCTGGCACAAACAAACGGGAGTTCCGAGCCCTCAGAAAGAGCAGACTATTCTTGCTTTCTTAATACCCTCTTAATTCTTGCTCTTCCTTGTGGTTTTGCGTCTCACTGCGTTTGACAAGGCAGGCAGCAATCATGCTTTGAAATTATTTTTATTTGGTATGCTGGAGTAGTCTCTGAGTTGAACTCTGCTGCATGCAGCTTAACGTCCTGCCATTTTGGATTTGCTTATTCTTCCAGCCATTGTGAGAATCCCTCCAGCCTGTGCATCCATCAGTGAGCTCGTCATGGTTTGTAGTGGGCTTATCTCAATCTGCAAAACATGTAGCAGTGCATTGGTGACTCATAAAGGGCTCAGTCCTGCAAAAGCACATGTTTAAGCACATGTTTAACTTTCAGCACCTTATTATATCTCACAGAAGTCAATGGGACAACTCACTTTCTTAAAGTCAGGCTTGTTCTTAAGCACTGTTGAGGGCTGGAGTCAGAGAGCTCAACACCTCACAGGAGCGAGCCCATAGTGATTTTCTTTTCTTGCCTGCGTAAGTCACGTTCCTAAAAACATGGTCCAAAGGATCAAGTTCTGCTACTCTTAAATAGCACATATTCACAGATAGTCTGGTTTTAATCAATTGGTGGATAACTTTGAGCAAAAAAGATCCCCCTTCCAATTTCCCATGTGTGAAGTAGAGATAATGATACTTGCCTTGTTTGCAGGACACATTTACTGAGACTTCACTCCATAAGAGAAAGGTTCTGTATGTGGCTCTGAATACATCGATATTAACATGTTATCAAACCAGTGAATGCAGAATCAGGGCTGGGAAGGTATCTTTTTGTTTTATGCAGTTGCCAGCTCTCAGCTGTAGGCAGTCTTTTCATGAGAAGGCTGGAGAGAGACAGAGCAAAATTTTGCAGCACATCTTTTAGTACAAGAGTCACAGCCTCAGGGAAATAGGTTCTCATTCTCCGTACGTTAAGGCTATAACAAGGTGCCTAAGCAGCAAAATTTAGGCTTGGTGTAAAGGAAAAACTTTTATGCTTGCGATACACCTTTTCCTAGGAGAATAAAATCTGTAAGGGATAGTGTTCCTGCTGCTCCTGGAGGCAGATCTCTGCATGTAAAATCTGGATTTCCTGGTGACTTGGAGGCGGTCGAAGGTATTTCCTACCTTCACCTGAATGAGGCAGGATGACATTGTGCCAGGCTCAGCTGCTAGGATAGAAACACATTGGCTTGTCCTAGCTAAGGATCTAACTCTTTACATTTAATTGTAAAGATTTTAAGCAAAAGGAAAAGATACCTATGAAGTATATTTTGAAAATGGTGTTGGAAGGATGACATTGCCTCAACGTGGTCCCATGAGTAGGCCTTTGACATTTCCCAGCAAAATTCACCTTTCACATCTTGCTAATGACACCCACATCATATTGTTTAACCTTTTGGCTACATTTAATCCAAAAGTTTCTGATGTATTCACATATCACTCTCTATTTTTCAGTCTTCAGTTATTAGCATATGGATAATTCTGGGTTTCCAACCCTGCAGATATAACATTGGTTGACTTTTAAACCTGTAAGTCCAGTTTTTGCATTTTCCACATCTTTGTGTTTTCTTTTCAGTAGAGATTTTGTCTGCCATGTAAAACAAAGTGATTATTCCATCCAAATCTTCGGAAAATTCTGTTCTTTGGCACAGTTCTGTGTTGTCTGATACTTTTTTTTTTTTTTTTTTTTTTGAGTTTTAATTTTCTGGGAGGGAAACCCTTTTTTTCCATCCAAATCTTCGGAAAATTCTGTTCTTTGGCACAGTTCTGTGTTTTCTGATACTTTTTTTTTTTTTTTTTTTTTGAGTTTTAAATTTCTGGAAGGGAAACCCTTCCTATGAGGAGACTTAAGTTTCCATCAGTCATGAGAAAAACTGTTCCCTCTGGAATATTAGAGGTAAGCTTGGAAGACAACATTAAACAGAAATAAAACTCCAGATTGCTTAATTTTGAATTTCAGCCCTGTTTCTTTGGAGGGGTTATTGTTTCCAGAAAACACCTTGTTTTTTAAATTTTCTTGGCCTTTTCAAGTTTATGCACTTACTGTAGTAGCCAAGACTTTTGGATATGCAGCAGACGAGAGAAATGTACAGCATCTGTCAATAGATAAATATACATGTGTGTATTATACAGGACATAAAACTTTGTGTTGTGCTGCTATAAATGCAAAGCAATCTTGAAATGTTGCAACACTGGCTTTCCCTCTCAGTTGTTTTGCTTTGACCGAGATAGGATTGGAGATTCTTGCTGAAAGTTGTTTTGCAGATAACTTGTGAGACATATTTAGAAAAGTTTCATGTAAGTTGTCTGCCACTTTCATGGTTTGGATGAGCCTACAGTTTCTGAACTCTGCTCCTACATCCATAATATGTAGTTTAGGCATATTCATTCAGATTTCTTTTCAATGATTCTGCAAATTACACTCTGATCTTTCTTAAGACTAACCGTAATTCCTTTGATCCCAGAGCTGCAGGCAAAAGTTTCTGTTTTGATAAACAGGCAATGATGTGTAGCAATCAGTGACTACCTGCTGTCTAACTGAAGAAAGGCTGAAGCCTGCATTCTCTTACAAGGACTGGCAGGGTTACAAATTACTCTTGGGGATAGCTGTCCTTAAATTAGTATTTCCTAACGACACCAAGGTCTTGATTCTGTTGCCCACGCATAGACATCTGGTGCCATTTGAGATGTCCTGGAGCTTTCTAGATGGCCTCCAGTTGCTGCCTGTTATGGATCCCCAGTGGCATGGGTCCTCCATGAGTCACCTAGGATGTCTGCTGTCACCAGGTGGACATCCCGCACTCCTTAAGGCATCTGAAAGAGCACTAGATACCTAGTGGGAGTATCTGAGTCCACTCCTAGTAGTCCAACGCAATTATCTGCTCTCAGCCAAAGACTTTTTAGAGGTACAAGATTCAAATAAAGAGCTGTCCTCAAGTGAAGGAACATTTCTGTGGTAAATCACCCAAGAATGGCATTTGTGACATAGGAAAATGCCAGACATCCTTACTTCTCCAGATATCATGGCACATTTCACGCTGTTTCAGAACAGCTTTGCTCTCTACTGCTCTGAAGTCACTGCAAAATATCAAACAGCATAGAGAGAGCACTGTATGGCTTTCTTTGTGCAACTGATTCCTAAATATTTGCTTTGGAAGAAAACAGCCTCGTTGTTTAGTATAAATGAAAATGTAATTTACTTCTCCTTTGATCAAACTGAAGCCAGTCACATGACAGGAGCACCGCTAATGCACGCTGTGTATCTGCTTTTGTCTATTCCCACTAGGCAAGCAGAGATTGCTTTCAGTAGCGAGGCATCCTAGCACTTGGGCGTGGTACAGAGGAGGGTTCAAGTAATGAGCGAGCTCTCATTTCTCTCAGAAGACCTGGCAGAAGGCCCCGTCTGTTCTTTAATTACATTTCAACAGCTGTTTTTTATATATTTGTGTTTCCTTATTCAAACGTGGCTTAGGAAAAAAAAAAGCAGGGAAAAGAAAAAAAGCAAGTGATGAGCATGCTTTTAACCAAGAAACACGAAACTCTGCAACACAAGAAGCTGTCATGGACTAGCCAAAATCTTTCCAAGAAAAATTATTTCCTTCCCAGACCCACATCAGTGTTGATGCCACTATGGATGAGGTGGAAAGAAAACAGAGAAGGTTGGGACTGGATCAAGAGCAAAATCCCTATTGACTTGCAAAGAATCAAACATTGTTAGTTATCAGTCAGGCATCCTGACAGTGAAGTAACAGCCCTGCATGACGGTACCCGCAGGGTGAATGGAGAGGAACAGCTTTCCAGGTCGTTCCAGGGAGTCTTCATCCTTAAACAGCAGCTCCCAGATCTCAGCTGTAGAGCTGTGCATGGTTTTAGGGCAGTGACTTCCAGTACTCTCACCCATGCATGCACACACCTTCCCCCAGACCTCTGCATCCAGCTCAGGAAAACCGTGGTGGGAAGGGGAGCTATGGCTGTTAAACATCACCTCTGCCTGCAGGGTCTATCCCGGCGCCCAGAGTCCATGTGCCATTTCCCTTCAAGGCTGGTGCCAGCCCATCTGCCCAGAGCTGTGAAGACTCCTCCGGAAGACATCTTCAAGATCAGCCACTGGGAGACTGAACTTCTCCTCGTTAGTTTAGCTGATGTGAACTAATGGGAAGGTGAGACTGAAAGAGTTCATGCAAATCCCAATGTGCAGAGGCAGTCTTTTTGATTACTGCAAAGGAAAAGAAAGGTTTTCCCTCCTTGGGCAAGCTCAGACTCTAAGCTAAAGAGCAAGATTACTCTTTACAACACCACCGATGCATGAGAGGTTGTCTTGTTCTGTACATCACATCTGTCTTGCCCCTTTCTTCATCACATCTGTCTTGCCCCTTTCTTCATTGCACAAAGTTGTAAAAATAGGCATGTGGGGATGACACCAAAGGGTCACCTTGTCCCCAGCAATGGTCAGTAGCATATGGTTAAGGAAGGTATGTGGGACTTGGCACTCATGGCCCTTTGCAGCTTCTAGGAGTCAGCAGTGTAGGGATTTCTTGGGCTGGAAATTACATCTAGACTATTGTGCTTAGTAGACAGTAACAGACCTTTACTTCCATGGGTTCATCAAACTTGTTCTTTGTGAACATGTTTAAACCCCTTTGAATTAATTTGTAATTTGGCCTCTACAGCATCCTGTGGCATAAGTTCCACAATTTAATTAAAAGCTGTGTGAAAAAGTTCTTCCTTAGCTCATTACAAAAATGCTACCTGATAATTTTTTGTTCTTGTGCGGCGAGAAATAGTGAATAGTTGTTGCCTTTGCCTTCTTCACTCTATTTGTGATTTTATAGACCTCCTTCATACTTTTTCTACCAACACAAACACGTGCTGAATCTTTTCTGGTCACCAATAGGAGGAGAAAATGGAATGCAAAAACATCTGGAATACAAGTGGCTACATGCCATCTAGTTAAAGCAAGATGGTTGTCCATAACTATTTGTGTACGCATCTGTGTAAAGGGAAATTATAAAAATAAGAAGGCTCTGCTGTCTTTGTTGGTTAATGAAGACAGGGCAAAGAAACAATATATTTAAACTCCAGTGAGATTAGGTAGGCAAAAGAGCAGGACAAAAAGTCCTAGCCTCTGTTTCCAAAAAGGCTAGCTGTGGAACAAGTTTAGGACCAAGACGGCCAAGTTCGGACTAGATGTTTCCTACTGAGGAATGTGGTGGATAATAATAAAGTCCATTAGAAGTGGCTTCCAGCCCAAAGGGGATAATAAATGCAAGAGTATGGTTGTCTCCTGAAAACAAAGCTGGTACTTCGCTCAGAAACACAGGTGTTAATGAAATGCATCAAAACTAAAAATATCTTAGAAACAAATGTGCCAAAGTGTCAGAATCAGCTGGTGAAAAATAAGTACAGGCATTAAAATCAAGTGCATTTCTTGTGGGAGGTAAGCGAGTAACCTCATCTTCAGAAGAGCCTAATATAAAAACTCTCAGAAACATTTGCCTCTGGTTTTGTTTAAAGGGATATGCTTAAGCACAGTTAACTTACAGTTCTTTGCTTTTGTTTGCACAAGTGAAAGCAACATATGTTATTTTATGAACTGCCAGACATTGTGGCATAGAAATGAGCTCTACCCCCACGGTGTGGAGTGGAAGGGGTTGCAGTGCTTACCAGCGTTGCGAAAAGTACTGCTGAAAAAAAGATGAAGGGAAGGACAAGCACCTTTCAAGGCATCTCCTGTCTCATACAGTGCACAAGTCCCACCCCAACCTTAAAATACCCACAACCTGAAACGCTGCACCCTAGAGAAAGGGTCTCAAGGAGGTGAGGATGCAGGCCTCGGCATGTATAAAGTATCACAGTGCTATAGCTGCTATAGCTGCTACCTTGGGTGTTTTCAGATTAATTTGTATACCAGATTGTTCGTCCCTGCAAAAATATCCAAATATCCAGAGCAGATTTGGATCTGAACATTGTAAACTGCTCATTCAAAATAACTCTAATGGATTGCTTTTGCTAACTTAGCATGACACCAACCTTTGGACTTTCTTTCAGTTCTCATTCCTTTTTAGCTTATTTGTGGAAACTTATAATTAGATTTTCCTTTTCCTCCTTCTCCCCCCACCCCAGCTGATAAAGTGCCATAAATCCTGGATATCATCCATGAGTGCAGTCATTTATGAATTTTGCTATTTTTTGCACATTGCACCATATGTAAGACAAACTAACTTAGAGGCACAGTTTCTTATTCCTGGCATGCAGGAGAGTCACTGAGAGATATCATATGGTCTCCTGGCAAAAGTACAAAGTGGCTCTTGTTGTTTGATCTACTGTCTTAAACTTAAATGCAAAATCTGATAATTGGGTCAGGCAGGAGAAGAACCTTACTAATAAAGCTCTTTTCATTTCCTTTTCCTATATTTCCTCTTTTCATCTTTTCTTTCTCCCTTTCTTGGTTGGTCCGAGGAGCTGGAATCAGCTGTTAGCAAAAGGGTTAGCAGTGGAGCTCGGGTTATGGAATTTCATCTTCTCCTCAAAATCCCCTTCTGTCTGTCATCCTTCAGCATACGCTGTTCTCTCAGCCGCCCTGCCAGTGGATTCGCTTGCTCTCCTGGACTTGCTATGAACGTTTTCTCAGAAATATCTCAGTCTTTACAAAACCTGAATTGTTGAATGCATGGTAAACATTCTCCAAAATCATCACCTCTTTGAAAACAAAAATCATCTCGGAATCTCTTTTTCACCTAGGAATCTCTTTCATGCTATTTTCAGTAAAGGCAGAGGTTTGTACTCCCGAGGATACGTGAAGTAAATGGATGCTGAACTTCCTTTGCAAGCTGTATGCCTCCATAATATAAGAAGCTGAGACCTGAGCACTCACACAGCTGAGTGATTTTTTAAGCAGCAATAGAGCACTTTTGTTCTCTGCTAGGAGTAGCACAGCAGGAACATTTCACGGTCGGTTTAATGAATGGAATTAGATACTTGATGGTCACCCGTGTAATTAGACTGGCTGTACTTTCCCTCCATGATTTTGCCTGAATTTCATCAAAAAAATATGAAATCTGAATTTTGAAAAATCAGCCTAAGCACTTTAAAAAAACCCCTCACACTTCTGAAGCGACTGGACGTCTGCACCCCCCGCCTCTGCAGCGAGCAGGCATCCAGCACGAGAGGGCTCTGCCTGCAGCTTCATCTGCTGACTGGCTGCTGCTGCGGAGCCATCGGCCTGGCACGACTGCTGCAGAAGGGCTTTTAGATCACACGGGAGAAGGTTGCAGGAGCGGGCGGTTGTTGGCCAGGAGTGACTGTGTAGGAGCATTTTAATTGATCGCTAAGCCCCAGCTGTAGCATGCTTAGCACACGGGAAGCCCAGCAGGGCTTCCAGACCCATGAAAATGATCAGTTTTTCTATAATACGAACTCTCATTCGACTCATTACATTTTCGTACCCATGACTTTCCTCCACATCTCCCCTCTGGGCGGCTTGGGAGTTCTCAAGGCAGAAAACAGATTTGATGTTTGGTGAAGGACCAAAGTAGGCATTTTTCTCCTCAAGTATTGACCACAAACACAGAAGCTCCCCAGCTATGATCAGGAAAAATACTCCAAAAAAGCTGTTTCTCTCCAGCTAGTTAGGTACAGAGCAGGAGAGGTTTTGTGGGTATTAGCTGTGCTTGCTCTCAAAACTGCATCTTGGCTGGTGTATTTATGGGAGCAATTGCCCACCTGGAGTCCTTACAAAGCGAATTGGCTTGCTGGTTAAGAATTCCTAAATAACTCCTTGCTCGGGACAGAAATTTAGCTGATAAAAAAGCCCAACCCACAAACCAAAGCAAAACCCTTTAGAAAACCCATATGAAATAATGTGTATTAGAAGATGATATTTTTAGCAAAGATCAGCGGTGCTACATTTTCACTGTGCATTCCAAGTCCAGCCTTAAATACTACATCTTGGTCTGTAGAAGGGACACTCAAGCAGCTGGGCAATTTCATAGAAGAAAACATCAGAGCCAGCAAGGACAGAATACGTGAGCAGAAAAATAAAATAAAAAAGCTGTAAGGCACCCTCAAGATATGTGCTGAAAATGGAACATGGGAAGAATATCATGTTTTGCAATTGTTAAATAAGGTGGCAGAATAATAATGCAAGGGGCTCAGAGTAATTTTTACTTGTTCCCAAAACATTTTTTTTCCTACATTTCTGGTTTGGAGGAGATTAAACAAACTTATACAGTGAGGCGATAAGAACACAAGCAAAGACTGTCAGCAGGGCTTCTGGGTTATTTTTACTTTTGGCAGACGTAAGAGGGCTCGGCTCCTGGTCCGTTTCATGTGATGACTTCGACCTTTTGCAGGTTTGAATATTTGAGCTGGGGGCCAGCTTATAGTGTCAATTTTCCTCATGTATCAGCATGACAGGCAGCTGTGTTGATCCACTGTCAAACCTCAGCCTTGCACACTACTGAACATGGACGGGTTGGACAGGTGTCATGTTCATTAGGTGTCTTCATTGGCCCCCATTTTACACCTTATGTTGTTTCCATTCCTACCTTTATTGTCACTAATTACTTCACATCCCATCTAAAGTAATGTACAATCCAGGTGATGAGCCGTGTGTATACCCATAACAAGTGGCTACCTTGCAGTGTGCCTTTTTAGCCATTTTACAAACTGACCATTTCTGAATAGGCCTCTGTGAGAAATGAATGAATTTGTGGGGGCAGAAAAAGGTGCTGGTGCTGCTTTGCAAACTTCCTCGTCCTTATCTTTGAAAATTACCTTGTCTTTTGTCATTTGGGGTTATTGAGCTATCAACAACCTCTCCTCAGTTTGGAGAGAACTGCTTCAGGTTAAAATAAGTGTAACATTATTGGCAAGAAGAGCAGCACATTGCCAAAGCAAACAGATCTGTACTAACAGCAGTGCGCACTTATGGGCAAGGAACATCACTGATGAGCTCCGGCCAGACCCAGCAGGCAACCCTGGTGATCCTCAAGCACCAAGGCCAATGCTGTAGACCAGAAAAACCCTTCTGGGGGCTGCTTTCCCCAGGTCATGCCCCCTTCTCTTTGCAGCACAGCTCCTCAGGAGTTGTGTGAGATGCCCAGAGCCACCTGAGCATCAGTTACTTGTTTTTTTTGTCTGCAGCCGCAGCATGGGGCTTTGTGGCTCAAGGGAGGCTTTGAGGACACCATGGGCTGAAGCAGGACAGTAGCTTCTCCCTCTGTCACACAGACATTGATCACCCAAGCCCACAGTCTCTCCCAGCATTCACTGAAATGAAAAGTCCCTGGGTGGCGAGCCAGAAGGGCAAAGCCGCCGTGGCTCCTTCCACCCAGCAGCAGTCAGCTGGGCTGCAACCGCCGCCCCAGCCGCCGCAGGGGAAGAG
>NW_009260028.1:8659251-8682982 GCF_000687185.1 Egretta garzetta | reverse complement strand
GGAAAGAGAGACAGTAAAAAATCTTAGCTGTACGAAGTCTGCCAGGAATTGCATGGCTTCAGTTATAACAGGTTTGTGTTGTTGGGTTTGTTTTCCTATCTTTTTTGTTATTATTGTTATTATTCCAGATTCACTGGTTCAGTATTTAATTCTTCCCAGAACTTCCTTTGTTTGGTTCCTTCTTCCACACTGGCTGAAGATTGCCCAAACTTTTCACTTGTGTGTATTTACTAGCTGACTTTAAAAAAAAACCAAAAAGTTTTACTTGAAAGGGCAAAAGCATTAACATAGTTGGTTTAGTTCAAAAATAAATGTGAACAAAACTACTCCTGACAGTTAACAAATATGAAATACACTTGACTTCTAGGCTATTAAACAAGAGCAGGAAAATGTTCCCAGCAGTTCCTTAATGCAATTACTTGATTAGAGAAAGGCATTTCATTTCCTAACCGCTACAAGAATAAGCAATATAGCTGTCAATAATTTTGCAGTGAGGGCTGAGGGCTGGTGGTCAGCCTTAGACCACATCTTTGCATGGTCATTAACGCATATCCATCAATGCACCCAGCAAAGCCTTAAGGTTCTTAGGGGATTTCAGCAGTATGCGAATGACCTTTTCCTTCATCAGTTTCCAGGATGTTTTTCATTACTGAATATGCAGCACATCATAATGTTTTACATCAATCCTCCATCTAAGTCATATCATGTTATTTTGAGACAGCCTACAATCTTGGCTGCCTTTTGCATTAAAGAGTTGATGTGTAAATGGGGTGGTTCCCTCTCAGAAAGCACCATCAATGGGCTGCAAGGCCTTGTAGGTGGTAGTACTTGTACAAAATATATATTCTATCAGGAGAAAGAGGGATTTGTCTTTTCTGTGACTAGTGTTGCAGCAGGAGACTAAGGGAGACCAAACCGCATTGTGCTCAGCTCCTGGAGTGCCGTTGATCTATTTCCTGCTTGCTTATACAGTTCTGAGGGCAAAACTGACTCCATCCCAGACAGACAGCTTTTCATCCCCCATAACACCTACTACTGGGCAAGGGTGGGCCTTTGTCTGCATTTTAATGTGATCAGGATTGCACCTCTGAAGGGCATCTCCCAGCCATCCCCCACCACGCTGTGGTGCCTATCAATGGAGGGATCTCAGCCAGCATGAGCTGGCTCCCTTTCTGCTGAAACAAAACTGAAAGGCAGGGTCCAGGGGGGTTCAAGTACATGCCCTGGCCACTGAAGAGCCCGGGCTAGCCTCAAGCCACAAAATAGTGTGGCTGTCAGGTCTACAGCACCAACAGTTTCTCTCTGCAAACCTACCCCTGTTGCTCAGCACTATTTGTACCGTTAACGCAGCCAGAGCGTGTGCCTCCTAAGTTAAAGAGCTGCTGGAGCAGTGTATGGTGGCGGGCCACAGCAAAAATATTCCTCCTTTTCCTTTTAGGCACAGCATGTGCAGCCCAATCCCACACAAGCCCCATGGTGAGGGTCATCTCTGCCATGAAAAGCCAAAGTCCGTGTGCCTACAAAACCATGCACACATGAAAACAGTGACATTGTATGGTTGGACTCGATGATCTTAGGTCAGCCTTAGACCACATCTTTGCATGGTCATTAACGCATATCCATCAATGCACCCAGCAAAGCCTTAAGGTTCTTAGGGGATTTCAGCAGTATGCGAATGACCTTTTCCTTCATCAGTTTCCAGGATGTTTTTCATTACTGAATATGCAGCACATCATAATGTTTTACATCAATCCTCCATCTAAGTCATATCATGTTATTTTGAGACAGCCTACAATCTTGGCTGCCTTTTGCATTAAAGAGTTGATGTGTAAATGGGGTGGTTCCCTCTCAGAAAGCACCATCAATGGGCTGCAAGGCCTTGTAGGTGGTAGTACTTGTACAAAATATATATTCTATCAGGAGAAAGAGGGATTTGTCTTTTCTGTGACTAGTGTTGCAGCAGGAGACTAAGGGAGACCAAACCGCATTGTGCTCAGCTCCTGGAGTGCCGTTGATCTATTTCCTGCTTGCTTATACAGTTCTGAGGGCAAAACTGACTCCATCCCAGACAGACAGCTTTTCATCCCCCATAACACCTACTACTGGGCAAGGGTGGGCCTTTGTCTGCATTTTAATGTGATCAGGATTGCACCTCTGAAGGGCATCTCCCAGCCATCCCCCACCACGCTGTGGTGCCTATCAATGGAGGGATCTCAGCCAGCATGAGCTGGCTCCCTTTCTGCTGAAACAAAACTGAAAGGCAGGGTCCAGGGGGGTTCAAGTACATGCCCTGGCCACTGAAGAGCCCGGGCTAGCCTCAAGCCACAAAATAGTGTGGCTGTCAGGTCTACAGCACCAACAGTTTCTCTCTGCAAACCTACCCCTGTTGCTCAGCACTATTTGTACCGTTAACGCAGCCAGAGCGTGTGCCTCCTAAGTTAAAGAGCTGCTGGAGCAGTGTATGGTGGCGGGCCACAGCAAAAATATTCCTCCTTTTCCTTTTAGGCACAGCATGTGCAGCCCAATCCCACACAAGCCCCATGGTGAGGGTCATCTCTGCCATGAAAAGCCAAAGTCCGTGTGCCTACAAAACCATGCACACATGAAAACAGTGACATTGTATGGTTGGACTCGATGATCTTAAAGGTCTTTTCCAAGCAAATGATTCTATGATCCCTTTGCTTAAAACTAGGCTTCATAAGCAGCTACGGGGTGGCAGGCCTGAGCAGTCCATAGCCAGAAGGGGCTGTTCCCATTTCTGTGCTCCCTATGGCCTGAAAGGCAGAGGCATTTTTGTTTCCATAAGAGATGGAATAGTTTCCCTCATTCATCAGTCTTACTTGAGTCATATTTATAAATACATTCTGTCTGTGTTACTAAAGGAGACGTCTTGACCATGTGTTCAAAATTATAAGTGTGAACTCATAGTGTTCTGTTGTACATAAATACTGTCTGCCATGCTGTCATTCCTCCATTATATTGACGCCTTTAAACTCATTTATGGTATAAATAATAATGCTTCCTTTTAGGGGGCTAGTTCCTGAGTTGAGTGATACACCACGCATGGATTTATTGAGAGGATGGGACAGAATTAAAGGCAGGTTTTTCCTCGTCCCTTCTCAAGCTCTAAGTCATTCCCAGGAGGAAATAGCCAGATCTGCTGGAAACCCTCCACCTTGCTGAACTCTATTGCGACTGAAATCATTCATCCAAAGTTGCTGGATGACTTATGAATTTTGGAGTTAATTTCCATAAGGAAAAACCAACCCACCACCAAATGAAAAAAAAAAAAAAAAAAGAGAAAAAAAATGTTATGGGAAAATAAAAAAATTTAAAAATATACATTTAAGTTGGTGCAAAATCTTTTTGTCCAACCTCAATGTAAATATTTCACTTTAGGTTTGGTTTAGCATTTTTTTATAATTTTTTATTTCTTTTTTTTAGTGTAGACCAGTCTTCAAACAAACAAGCAAACAAAGATTACCGAAATGAAGAGTCAAAATATTCATTTTAAAAATACCTTAGTGAAATTAAAAAAAAAAAAACTCATTTAAAAAATGTCAAAATGAAATTAAATGCTTCAAAACAATTTCCCCATTTTTCTGGACTGACTATAAGCAAATTTTATTCCAATTCATGAACTGTAGTTCATCCCCCTGAAATACCATCTTTCACTGGGAAAAAAAATAGTCTTCAGCTCTGCTCAGAACTTTTCCATGATGATTTCAGAATTGAGGCTATTTCCTGCATCTCTGCATCCTGCTGCACATCGACACTGGGAAGACCGATTTTTTTCCCCTTTGCTGTCTCTCTCAGGTGTTAAGGTTTTGAGTCAACTCTCCCCTTTAGGTACTTTTCAAGTCGAGCTTTTCTTGGCCAAGCCAATGCACACGATGCAGCTTAGCTTTTGCTAGGAATTGGGAGGGTTTCAGTGTTAGGAGGGCTACTTCATGCATTTTAGAGAGGTGAGATCGAGAAGGGATCTGCTCACAGCTTACTGGTGATGCGCTGGCTGACACACTTTGTGAGATCGTTGGCGTTCAGCTGCACGCAGGAAGCCAGCATCCATCAGCAGAGAGCCAGCGGTACTACAGCCCGCTTCTCTGCCCGTGCTTTCCACTCTCCTGCCTCTCTCTTACCAGTGAGCGAGTTGTTACAAACTGGGTTCAGATCCAGCATGGCACGAAGGAATGGGGAGCGGCTCTGTCGCGTTCAGCGACGGAACAGGTGCTGGTGAGCACGGGGAGGGGGTTGTGCAACCGTTAGGCATGGAAAGGCAAAATCCCTTCTGCTCCAGCAGAAGGGAAATCCCCGCCGTCAAAGCTGCTCAGCCCCCAGCCAGCCTCTGGTGTGGCCCAGTGCACGCACTCGTTACCTTACCACACACGGGAGTTGCTTTCTAATTTTACTTCAAAAGGAATTTGGGCATATGTATTACCATAGTTGGGGAGAAACAGAATCCAGAAGTGCTTTCCTTGATGTGTTATTCATTCTCCTACTTGGTGTATCAAGGGCAAAATTCTCTCTCCTTTCTGATCCTGAGCATAGATCAAAAGGAAAAAAAGATCCCATATTTGCTGTTTGCATTTTTGTGATCCAGCCTTTGCACACACATATACAACAGTGTACAGTGCAAGCTGTAGCTGAGAAAACTTCTACGTGTTTCTAGTAGTTTGCAAAAAAATTAACACAACACTTACTTCTCTAGAAAAGTGAAGTTTGTAATTGCAGTTCTGGCTACAAAATGGTACTGCGCTGAGCTGAGTGGCCTGCTGAGACTGGATAGCAGTCTTCGCGTTTGATGCTCCAGAGTCAGACATTGGTAGCAAAGTGTCTGGTTTTTTCTCCATCCAGTTCCTGGACCTACAAGTAATTTACTTGCATGAGTAATTTCTCCGAGTTTGCTCTCGTATACAGGTTTTTATGATCTCAGATTCCTATCTTGCATTCATCATCGAGTGCCACACTTCATATGAAACCAGTGGGGAGTTCAGGCTTGTGCAGTATTTTTTCCTCTTAATCTTTTTAAAAGTTCTACAGTGTTATCATAGGGTTCAGTGTCCCTTTTTCTGTCCTTCTGGGTTTGTGCATATTGATATATATGCATGCATGTGTGTGTGTGTATAAATATATACGTAATACGTGTTTGTGTAAGTTTGTGTACACCAAACCAACTGCGCACAATGCAATCCATTCTTCATCTGAAATGATAAAACACAACTGCCACAAAGAGTTTTATATCATGTACAAGAAAACTATACCCTAGGACCCTGAGTTCCACATCATCGATCCTTTCTCAGCCATTTCAGTTGCAAATATGAAATGTGAGGAGAGATGCTTACTTTCAAAATCCTGTACCTAGATACTGCACGTTGCAACAGCACAGTGATGGTGCATTCGAAGGACTGGAATATAAAGCTGGTTGCAAGGTGAAAAACTATTCCTTTTGTGCACAAAAAAAAATGCATTTTTTTTTAAATGGTATTTAGCACCATTTGGCTCCACTACATCCAGTGGGTCCCTTGCCCAGGGCAGCAGCCATGCGGGGAGACCTCTCTCCTCCCCAAGCAGACTGCAGTGTGATGCTTTTAAAGTCCTGCGCCTGGTGCACCTGCCCACTCGCCCCTTTCCAGCCCAGCCCATTCCAATTTCAGTGGCTTTAATCTCTGCTTTTCAATCCATGGGTGCATGGGGGTATCTCCAAACATGGACCCCTGGGCACGTACCTCCTCTGGCCGCCCATGCTGCCTGCCTTGGCACCCCCAAGAAACCCGGGTGAGAGTGGCCGGCACATGGCTGTCCTCAAGTGTTGGCACCCCCTGCCCCTTTCTTGGCTTCCCTGTCCCCCCCAAATCCCCTGAAGCCTCTCTGCACCTCCTCACCCCACCACGGCCACTGGGCTAGGGGAGGCTGAGTGCTCACCCCGGCTCAGGCTGCTCTACTATGTATATATATATACATCTAGGAGGGGGATTGCCATTTTAGGAGGAGGAAGGAGAAAGAAAGCCATCCCTTTGGGTAGCATTATTAAGTGGAGCAAGTGAGGAGAGAGTGTAGGGGGGGAGAGAAAACCAACTGGAAAGCTCACATGAGGCAATGCAGTTGGATGTCAGAGCAAGGGCTTTGATGTTGGTGGAGGAGATTAAATGTCCACATAAAGGATTGGACTCGGGTGGTCTGCGCTGTTTCCTCTGACGTGCGCAGTGGTGTGACAATTGCTTTTCAAACATTAGAAAATTACCACCTTCTAAACCAGAACATAAAAAAAAGAAAGGAAAAAAAAAAAGACAAAAAAAAGACATCAAAGAGGGAGGACTTCTGGGCAGGGTCCGAGCGCGGCGTGGGTTTGTGTGTCTCACAGTTCCGTGGCTTCCCAGTGACGGAGTGGCACGGCACTTTTGGAGATGGAGCGGAAACATAGTTGCAGTGTCAGGCAGAAAAAATGCCACTGTCGAGGCCCCCGCACAGTGAAAGGAAAGGTC
Organism: Egretta garzetta; assembly: GCF_000687185.1. NCBI lineage: Eukaryota > Metazoa > Chordata > Aves > Pelecaniformes > Ardeidae > Egretta > Egretta garzetta. The sequence goes on along the minus strand of NW_009260028.1, from coordinate 8,676,500 downwards.
ACCATCAGTGAGCTATTCTTCCCAAATCCCCCATGCTGGGCTCCCAGGCTTTCACCAGCACACACTCCTGAAATGACAGAGGAGCTACTAGAAGCCAGGGTGACCCAGGGGGTAGCATCACTCATGTATGTTCTCGCCTGGGCTTCCCTTCACAGGACAGCACCTTCCAGCACAGCACTTAAGAGCTTTCCAGATTTTAAGCACGTTCTTAAGCCATGTCGCCTCTGCAAAACCTTAGCACGTTATTAATTTTCACATTTAAGTGCTTTGCTAAGTTTCAGCCAGAGCCCCCGCCAGGTTCCCTGCAAGTCTTGAGATGTGAACCACGACCTTATGAACCACTCTCCGTAAGAGAAGATTTCTTAGACTATTGTTATTATTATTCCTGGGTGCAGATAGTTAGGAAAGCTAACTTTGTAGATGGAGGCAATCAGTAGTCCTTACTGCTTAAGGTTTGACAAAATACACAAAATATAGGGAGCGTATAGTGCTAATGTTTTGCCCCTTTGGTTGTAATTCCTATAAGCGATAGCTTAAAACACAGTTCGTGCTTGAGTATGCTAAATATGGCCTAAAGAAACCCATGGATGTAAACAGGAAAATTTTGATTGATGTTAATGGGCTTTGGATCAAGCTTAAAAATAAGAAAGAATGTACCACAAGTGTCAAACTGCAAACTCTCCTAACTAGGGTCCTGGAGGCTGAGGCTTTTGCCAATGAAGTTGAAGTTTGAACTTGCAGTAATTTGGCTAATGTGGTTTTGTGCATTTTCTGCTGCAGTCAGCATTTTTATTCTGCTCCGATTATGGGTATATTTGCAATTTTTAAAGACTTGGGTAAGGGGGTTTTTTCATTGAATAATTACGGAATAGCATTTGCTGTTATCCCCTCAATCATTTTTTACTTCAGTTATTCATTCTGTTCTTTTTTCTTCTGCACAAATTTTGTGTAATCTGTAGTTTTCTGTAAAGACCGGTAATCTTAACATTGACATATATTTTAATAGACACAAAAAGAGGAAGTATTGCCATTTGGAAAGGTAATGTAATAAAAACCTAGTTGATTTTTGATGCCAGAAAAAAAAATCCTACAGATTAAACTGAACTGTGGAATCCAGCCAAACACTCCAGGCTTTATCAGAAAAATGTATATACACTAAGCATGTCACATGCACAGCATTTAGAAAGAATACACTAAAATTGTGCCTGAGAAAAATTGCATTGGTATGTATACATCTCATCTAATTGAGGTTAATAAACTCATTTGAAAATATAACTCAAGTAATATAATCCTACTGTATTTGCTGTGTAGTAACAGTCCTGGTTACTAAGCTTTCACTCCCTGTGTCACCCTAAGCCCCTACTTTCAGTCTCTTCTTGCTCTGCTTAAGCCATAAGTCTTCAATACGGAGGAGTTTCTCTTCACTAAAACAGAAAGCAAACAAATGAGATGGTGAAGGTGAAATTGCTTCATTTATGGTAAAAGCACTACGGACAAGTGAATGGAGTGTGGTTATGGTGGTAATTAGTTCACATCTTTGTCACCCTTAAAGGCAAGTTTGCAGATCTCCCTAACAATAAGGCAAGAGGCGAAGGCTTGGTCATGCTTGCAAGGCAAATATTTGAGTCTATATTTGATGTACGAACTTTAAAGCTTTTCTCTCTCTCTCTCTCTCTTTCTGGTATCTCTAGAATGGATAAGATAATTGCATTGCGTAGCTCAAAATACCAAACATAAATCAAAGGATTTAGCATAGTTTTGTAGGACACAGTCTTAGCTTACTAAGCTTAAGTTACACCGTATGTTTTTCATTAAAGAATCCAATCCCTGATTTTCATTAAAAAAACACCAAAAATCATTGTCTATAACAAAACATCAAACAATAAATTTATCATTAGCTTTCTAGACCATTACGAAATGAGAATCCCTACATTAATCTTACTGTAACTTGGGTTTAGTAAAGTGACTTTCAAAAAGATTTGGGGTGAATAAAGCAGTGAGGCATTTGCAGTGGAGCAGACAGCCTGACATTTAAGAGAATTCTCCAGTTTTACTGTAATCAACGTAACATCACACACGCAGAAGCAATGATTTTAAAAGTAAGTCTGGGAGATAAAAAGGTCTGTTGCTCAGGGGAAAGACCTTGAAAACACTTAAGAAAATGTCCAGACTGTAACAGAAAACATATAGAATCATCTTAAGACAGGGAAGACACCAAATAAAAGCATACTGGCAAAAATTATTTGTGAAGAGCATACAGGTAGAGGTGTGTCAGCTCCGAGGCAGCTCTGCGAATAAAAATAATTCCTTTACAAGTCACCTGCAAGGAACAGGCTCTGAGGATTTTCCCAGATGGAATGTATAAAATACAAAAAGGAGCTACTTCTGGCCAGAGATGCTGTGGGGTGGGGAAGGAGGAATCGTTTATCCAGGAGGCCAAGGGGCAGAGGAGCATGCAGCAGCAAGACTGAGCCCACACATCAGATCTTGTTGCCCTCACCAAGAAGACAGCAGCAACCCCAAAGGGGCTCAGGTGCCAAACTTGGACGGCACCTTGTGCTGCCAGGAAAATGGAAGGTTTTATAAAGCCACGTGGCTACTGTGGCAGGGACTCTTCCCTCTTGTAATCACCTTGGTTTGGCCCCCAGGAGGACCAAGGGGCCCGGGTGGGCAGCAGGGAGGATGCCAAGGAGGAGGCAGGCGTGACACCCCCACACCCAAGGGTGAGAGCAAAGCCCACAGACCCTGAGTAGGGGGGCAGCTGGAGCCAGTCTCCCCAAAAGGCTCCAGGCAGGGTGAATCGGCACCTCTGAACTGAGAGCAAACAACTTCCACTGGGCTGCCCTTGGTTTTATTTCTAACATTATTATTTGGTGCTTCTGATTATTTTTAGTTACTAATGGATATATGCAATAAAATGCAGTTATTTGTGGTGTTTAGATACCTCTAATTCAGAACACATTTAACAAGGACATTCAAGGACAGGCAAATACTTAGCACATGGCAGACCACATGTTATTTTTTCCTTTCATCTGAAGGATTTGGAGCCTAAGCTAGAGTGGATCCTACTATTATTAATGATATCCCAGATCATTAAAGTCCATTCAGCACTCCTGATTTGTCGGCTTTCTCAGACATCCTTGCCAGGCACCCACGCTACCTGGGGTGCAGCCAGTTATTTGGTGTTGGGGGACAGCAGTGAAAGCCAAGGGGAGTCTGATGGAGGTGGGGGGGTCCTGCCAATTGGCTTGAGCTGGGGGGGAACATGGCAGAAACAGCAGCGTGCATGAATGCGACTGAGAAGGGTTGGCATAGTCACGCCACAGCGGAGAGATGGTTTTGTTACCTGCAGCCGAGATCTCATCCATTCGCATAAGTCAGGCAAAGGCTGTACTCATGGAAGAGTCCTCCAGGTTAGATGTGTGGTGTGAGGTTTTGCTAATGCTTCAACACGGATCTTGAAGAAACCGTAAATTTGCAATGGGACATCGCAGCGGGCTCATAGGGCCCCTACCCCTGACTTGTGCCTGTCAGCTGCTGAGTAATTTACTCCTCTTCAGGTTAGAAACCTCCCACCTTCCACCTCAGATACGGTTGCACCTATTTGGTGCTTCCAAATCCTCTGTGATCAGAAACACTCAACAAGCTATGTAAAGGAAAATTAGTATCGTGTATGTTGCTAGAATAGGGGGCAAAGTATCTTTACATTTGCAAAGGCAAATAATAAGGTATTGAAAATCCCACTTATATTGGCCTAAGTTTTTTCTTTTGATTGCATGTTCGTAGGACATAAAGCAATAACAAACTTGCATACCGATATAAAATTTGCATATGGGAAAAAGCAAAGTTGAACAAAATATGCAAGAATTTACAGCAGTGTTTTGGAGCCCATTTTATTATAAGATGAAGTTCCAGAGAAGTAGAGTTCAGCGCTGTCAGCTTTTTCTAATTTATTCATTACTTTGGGAAAGAAGATGGACATGCACAGCTTTGTTCCAGGCTGAGGAAAGGAGAGCTCAGACTATGAAGGAATCACTTTTTTTTTTTTTCTCTCCATTCAACAAAAATCTGCTGGATCCAAAATGGAATATGAGTGCAAAATAGATTATTGGCTCCTGGATTTTTTTTTCCTACTCATACAGCTAAATAAGAATAATTTTCCAAACAGAAATTTAATCCTAAATGATTTAATAATAAAATCTAATTGCTTAGATATTAGACAGAACATGAACCGAATTCAGCCTTGGTATGTACAAACTTGCCTTGATTAATTCTGCCTACTTGCTGAAAGGGCTGGGTTTGGCTGCACTTTTTTTTCCCCCATGATAATATTAAAAGCTGGTGTTGAGTAAATCTGAAAAGCTGCACTAAGCTAGTGAGAAACAAATTCCTAATTTTTGCCTCATACTTCTCCAGGATTAAAAAGGGCTGAGAACGGTGCTTTTCAAAAAACATCTCTGAGCCCAAAAACAGCACTAAGAGAGTTTCAGCTACTTCCCTTCATACACTCGAGAAGCGTTTACTTTCAAAAGCGCCTCCGCTTTTTGTTTAGTTCCTAGTCTCTAATCCTATAAAGCACAATAAAATACTGAAAATCCTGGATAAAATCCTGGAAAACGCGTGACGTTTACCCTCCACGGAGGTCTCCGGGATTTCTGGGGTAACTGACATCGTGCCTGTGGCTCTCTGCTGTTTCAGGCATCCAAGTAAACAAAGAAAAAGATACCAGCGTGAGTGATAGCACCCGTGAAAGCACCCTGCTCACATGAATAAGCAAACCAGTGCCTTAAATTAATCCTCCACTTAAATTCTATTCAAGAAAAGTGTCTTTGACTTTTGGGGGTAGGGGGTTGCTGAGGGTTTTTTTGCAACTGTTTAGCCAAATAGCATCAAAAGAGCATCCCAAACAAAAGAATAGGAAGGAGGACAGGAAACCTCACTTCAGTTTAGGCGTTGTGAGTGGGGTACGCTGTGCAAGCTGGGCAAAGAGAAGCGAAGCGACAGCCCCTGCGGTCAGGAGCCACCGAAGAGAGAGGTGTGCGTTTGAGCCTTGTCCCCCTCGCCTGGGTCCCCCATCAGGCCACCGCGGGGCTCGGTGTGCACCATGGCTCCCACGCTGGCTCACATCCCTAGGAAACTCCTGCTCACCTCAGTGGTGGGAACTGGTTCTTAGCCTGCCCTTCAAAACTTCAGCTCTGCTTTTGGGTTCCCCACCTTCCCTCAGTATCCACTGTGGGCGTAATATTTAAATTCAATTTATTATACCTTCTCAAGTTTGAAATACGAAGGAGAGGGGAGGCGGGAGGGGAGAGGAAGCCATATGTCAAGAAGACTGAATCAAAGTGAAAGTGGTGTGTGTGCACGCATTGGAGGAGGCTGAGTTTGGCCTGATGTTTTCTATTTTGACTCTTGGAAAATTTTGGTGAGATGTGGGCTTGGTGTGACATCTGTTTAGCTTTGGGGAGTGTGTACGTGTCCGTGTGTGTGTGCGTATGTGTGGCAGGGACTGATGTCTTTCTTTGTATGAAGCTGCATAGTATCATATGATGATATAAAACATGAACACCCACTTAGAAAATCCATGCAGAGTCTGCTGGGGTATTTCATGTCTCTTTATTCTGGTGGGTTTAACTCATGGGGCACATGCACAAAAAGTCTTTTTCACTGTCAATACAGTGCCTAGGAAAGCTCTACACTGGTGACGTCTGGTGAACCAATGGTCCAAAGCTGTGGGATTTTTTTAAAGCTTCTTTATGATGAGTCCATCCTAACACATTCAGCTAAGTCTCCAAACAAACATTACAACAGGCATCGAAGGATGGCGCTCCAGCTGATGCAGCTTCCTACCCCAGTCTGCCGCTTACCCTAAAAGCTGTGATATATCTCATTGGCAGAGGCACCACCGCCTTACAGCTCCCTCTTTGAGTCACCTCTGGAAATCAGGCCACCAATTTCCTCTTCTCCTGATGAGAAATAAGACAACCACCCAGGGGGTTTGTTGTTGTTGTTTTTCTACTTTCTCTGTACTCACAGTCCCAATATTTGTTTATAAAATAAGGGGGCGGGGGGCAACAAGGCTATTTAAGCAGATTTTATAGGAAGTTGTGTACAGCTCTGCTGAAAACAGAGCATGATACTTCAAGGGTAATCAAGTCCCTGCAAACCAGCTTTTCCAGCACTGCTGGCAATAATTAGCCATTCAGACTGCACTAAAAGCCGCCTGAAGGCGCAGAGACATCGCTAGTTTGGGGAGTTGCTTTAAAAAAAAAATCTGTCAATATTTCTTTGCCGCTCTTTTGCTTTAATTTCGTTCCATTTTTCTGTGGTGTCTCAGTACAACCTGGAAATTTGTGGTGCCCAAAGAGCAACACTCAGTGTTTGTCAGTTTTTCAGGCAGTAAAGCATTTGACATTAGTGTAGTTTCTATTTTTGTGTAAAATCCCAAACATCTGTTCCACAGGAGATGGGTTTGCTACCAAGCACTACTGTTAGATTTCTCGCCAACAAGTTTCATTGCTTCATGTGGTTTGTGTTTTGTTCTTTAAACAGTTAATTATGTTTTATTCTTTCTTCCATAAAAGCTAAATTTAGCCAAGACCTTCTCTAATCTGAAACATTTTATGGAAATGACAGTGTTGTTAAAAAAAGCATTCTGGGTAGAGATTACAAATGTATAAAATAAGTGAGCACAGTGTCCTTTACATCGTGTCTCTGTTCACCACTCCATCTTTGATGAGTACGGGCAAAGGCTGTTCTAAGTGGAGATCAAGTGGCCTACGACACATACACGTGTGTACTGGTACCCTCACACACACACGAATGGGCACGCACACAGCAGTTCGTACGCTGCTGTCAGCAACCAGCCCCTGATTCACTGAGCGCAGAGGGGGATCACTACCTGGCTGATGGGATTTATAAGAAAATTTTGCAATATCTTGGAAGAGCAGGGCTGGAAGGGACCTCAGGAGGTGACTCCATCCATTCCCTGTCCCTAGAAAGATCAGCTTCATCTACATTATTGCTGAGGAGTGGTTTTATAACTTGCCCGTGGAGCCATCCGGTACAGGAGGTTGCACAGTTGATGTCTGCTGTAGCGAGGGTTTGCTGCTGCCTCGGAGCCACCCCCACCCTCTGTGTGCGCCCCGGGGTGCATCCCCACAGCTGCTGGGCACCGAGCGGTGCTAGCAGGGTGGGAGCCTCTAATCTGAGCGGGCAGAGCAATCCTGAATGTATACAGCACATCTCTGGTGCCAGGGGATCACCTAAGGGAGGGAGGCGTTTTGCCATTCATTCGAGCGGTGTCAGGATTTCAGCCAAAACATACCCATTTACCACAGGGACGTGAAAGGCAAGAACACTGGCAGTCTTACTTATCTGTCCCATAGGCTTTATCAAACCAAAAGCTAAAGTCTGTTTACAAGAAACTGCTGAGAAATCAGTCTGTAGTAAGTGTGCTTAAAACAGGTCACCAGCTTTTCCAAACATTCAGCATCTGTACCTTAAGCTGACTCCTATGTGTTTTATGTTTTCATTTTTCCCTCTATCTATGGATACAATTTAATGTCCCCATCATCTCTAGGATGATGCGATGAAAAATTGGCAGATGAAATGTGGGTCCCTGTGCTTCAGCTCCATCAAGGTGCCAATTCTTCCTCCTTACTCCCCCTTGGATTGTACTGCAGCCTTGTTCCTCAGACCACACAGTGCTGGGTTCAAGAAGCAGAAACTCAAGTGCAAATCCTCAAGTACTTTTCATACCAATCTCCAGCAAAACATAAACAGGGAAGATTCACATGGAAAACTGTGGGAAGCCCACAGCTATGTATAACCTGAAAACCTTGCGTGGAGGAGGAGCTGTGCTCAGCCAGCGTTCATCCTCCGACTGCCATCCTGTGCGTAACAGCAGGACGGTTGTATCTAGCTACCCCATTTGGTAGCCATAGATTTCTGGACTGCTCTACCTCACACCAGGCACAGGGTGTTTCCCCGTAAGGGAAACCAAACAAGCCCCTTGCTAGATTTGCATGGCAGTGCAGCGGCTGTTACCTGCTGCTGCTGCTCCACAGGATGCCCCACAGCCTCCTAGCAAGGAAGGAGCTCAGAAAATTTGCGTGGCGTTTGCATGGACTAGCAGAGAAAGGCGCGCCTCTCGGGCACTGAGCCTGCCGAACACCGCCTGCCCTTGTTTGTTGGAGAAAGCAAAATCCTTACGGTGGTCACAGCAACAGAAAAATGCAGCACACAAAAAGCGGTTAGGGTTGTGCTGGATCTTGGCAAGGGCATTTTCTCATCCATGCTGGATTTTGCACAAATGTTCCCAGGAAGTTCATGAGGAGATGTAAGGGAAAAAAAAGGGGGGGGCTAAATTTGCTTGGAGCAAAAGAGCTAGGGAAAAGCTCATCAAAATGGCAGCTAACACTTTGTCTCCCTCCCGCGACTCATAGTGGGATCTAGCCATGCTGGAGGCCTCCCCAAAAGGTGGCTCAGAGGTGACCCTGACTCAGGCGCAGGCCTCCCACTGATGCCCATGCACACAGCCCCCAGCAGGCAGCCCATGCAGGGGGCGGAACCGTGCCCAAACATGGGGCTCCTAGTCATTCAGGGGAGTTTCGGGAGGCTACAGCCCAGGAGGTGCCTTTCTGGGGCCTGCAGAACTCAGTAAAGATCAGTGCTGCCACTGCTTCACTCTCCTGGTGATCATTTTTTTTTGATCCAGTTATTACTCTTTTGACAAGGAAGGATAACGTGCTCTGTGCACTTGCGGCCTGCGCACGCTTTTTTTTTTTACTTTTGTATTACACTGATTCTTCAGGGATTCAGCAGCTTCAACCATCTGCCTTCAGCTCTATGGCTTTCAGCCATTACTTAGACTTTGCTGAAAGACTCCAAAATTTCAGAGGGGACAAGGACTTTTAGTGCAAGGGAGTCACCTTCAGTTTCCCTTAGCAGGCACTCTTTAAACATCTAGCAATAGTAGTTGTTGCTTCACGTGGAGCATCACCTGTGTTGCAGAGTGCCAGCTGCCTAATGAAGAATTGCCATCAAAATGTGCACCGGCCCCTGCACAGGGGCTGTGCTGCCTGCCTCTAGCGCAGCAGGGAAAGGAGAGGGGCTAGAGGCAGGGAAATACTCTTTTCGATCCATATATTGCTTTTGTGATGCTTTTTTGCTCTGAGCAGTTATACATGTGTAGCAGGTCCACAGTGCCCTTGACACCGGAGCGCATCCTCCTGCATGCTTGCGTGTGACCGCCCTCACGCCGGGCAGCAGTGCAGCCCCTGTACCGCCCGGTGCCCTTACTTGAAAAGAGGTATCAGTGCAATTCTGTGAGACTGTGGATGTCACGGTGTGTTTCATGGTTATGGAGGTAGCTAAAGCAATTTGAAAATTGTATCTTTTGTACCCAGGGATTAGGTTTTCCCTGCATCCTTTCTACACGCATGCAATGCATATTTATGTCTGGGTTACACCTTGTATTGGGGAAATGAAAATGGGGAGAAATGCTATGGAAATACACATCAGCACCCTGTGTTTTCTCCAGAGCTACAATATTCCTCTGTGCTCCTCCCTTCCTTACTTTGCATGCATTTGCAAACTTCCAGCCTCCGTCTTCCTGGGAATTGTGTGACACATCCTTCTGAATTTTCTGTTCAGCGCTATCAGGCTTTAACCCCAGAAATACCTGTCACTTCCTGGATCTAATTTCATTTTGGCTATAAAATAGACCACCCAGTTGGGGAAGGAAATATTGTTATCTCCATGCTAATAGTTAAATGATTTTTTTTCAGTACTCGGGCTCCACTGGAAAGGAGCCAGATGTGCGGTGGGATACAAACCACTAAGAACTGAACAAAGACCACCAAATATACTCTTCTACAGGCAACTCGTCAGCAACAGACAAAAACACAAAGCAGGCTGCCTTTCCTGCAATGTGAAACTGTTGCTGGAATTCAGCGACACAATGTGAACAGTTCTGCATTGGGTTCCTCAACTGTCGTTCAGTGCGAAGGGACCTATCGTTGCCTTGCTCTTATACAGCAGATGAAATTGGCATTAATCAATCCTTCCAATGTGCTCTAAACTTTTCTTGACCATCTCTTCACATCATCTTTTATTACCAGGCTCTGCCTTGCTTTTATCTGCCATCAGAACCCTGTGAAAGTCGTTGGCTTTCTGCGCTGCAGATAAGCTCGCCGTTGTTTTAAACCCCCGTTCCTGCGCCTGGCTCTGCAAATCCCTTTTTACACAAAGAGGTCAGCACCGTCCCCTGCTTGAGGCTTTGCGGAAGGGAGCCCCAGCGCTTGGCTGGACTGAGAAATGTCTTCCCCGGCACAGGCAGGGATCTCGGCTGCGGGAGCCGGTGCCTCGCCTTCGCATCGCCAGCCGCAGTGTGCTGCCACCTCCCATCCCGGTTTTCTTCTCACCACGGTGGGTGAACAAATTCCCTGAATTTGTGGATCCTTCATAGAGTGTTCATAGAATCATAGAATGTTTTGGGTTGGAAGGGACCCCTAGAGGTCATCTAGTCCAACCCCCTTCACCTTCTTCACCAAGCCTGCAGTGCTTGAAAGGCTACTAGCATAGCATATATATATGTCCTTCTGTAATTTTCTGCTTCACGCTCTTTGGATGGAAGGAAAGCAGTAATCAGTCCTCGAGGGAAATGGCAGCATCAGGAAAGGGATGCTGTTCCTTGCTGCTCTCACCTAATCTAATTCAGGGCAAAATTATGACAGTGGTTTGCACCACCTAACGCCAGGAACCATTTTAACACGATTCTGAAGGCAGTCAAGATGTTTAGGGCACAGCTGGGTGAAAAGATCTTCCTCCCCACACACATGCATAGACACACAGTTTCCACCAAGACAAAACTCCCAGTGAATATTTCATAAAACAAAAATAAATATAGAATGCCACTTGTACTTACGTACTGTGTTTAATCTCAAACCACAGAAAATACCATCACAAACTTAATTTCAAAATATTTCAAACCAGAAAGTGTTCTTTTCCCTTGAGAAATAAGGAAACACAAAGTCAACGATTAAAACAAAAGTTCAGATTATTTTCAAAATATTTTCAAGGAAAATTGTCTGAAGCAGGTCCTTTTTATCATGAAAAGATCAAACTTGATAAATCAGCATGTGAAAAGAATATTGCATTGAAAAATTGACATCTGACTCCAATACGGATCATCATTCCCACTGTATCCACTAAAAGTAACTTCAGACTGTTACTGAATCATAAAATGGAAGATCACCAAAAAGATGACAAATAATAAGTTTTTTTAAAAGAAGCCACGTATGAAACCGAAGTTATTCAGATACAAATATGTCGACTCCAGAATGCTGTCTGTTGCCTTAAATCTCATATCATTCAGCAAATTACTAACATTTCCATAATCTCTTCACCTTCTGCTTTGCAGCATAATATGTTCAAAAAATCTGGGAAGGACAGGCTTCTACTTTTCCTTCTTGCTGCTCCAGGCTCCAAAGGCTGATGTGGGGACTTATCACCCCAGCTCTCCAGCAGAAAATGTATTTCATTTTCCCACTTTGTGCAAGTGGTTTGTGAGTAGGGAGAGGGCAGCAGTCACATAAAGGCTGAAGGTGGCTTACTCTTCTCACGAGCCTACAATCACTTCTAGAACGGAATGTGCCTCTTTCTCTCCAATAAAAGGTGAGATAACAGAAAAGCACCTGGGCCTTTGCTGCCTACACTGGTCTGGAGCAGTAACATTTCTGTGTGCCCTTCTGTGAGTTTGGGGTTTGAAATACTAAACTGAGGTAAAGTCTTGAGAGTTGCTCGGTTTCCATTCTGACTTTTGGTCAGGCTGGTGAGGAAGCCCTTCAGTTTATGTTCTTTCTTCCACTTCTACATTCATAATTTAAGAGAAGAGAAAGTGGCGCTTGGAAAGGATGAGACCAGTGGTGTCCAACATCCCTGTTCTGGCTGGCAGGAATGGTCAGAGGGACATATAAAATCAGGTATTTCAGAAAGGTCAATTGTTTCTACATAGAGTGACTGTAACTGTTCTGTCAGTGCTAGCTGTGTAAAAAAAAAAAAAAAATCGTAGAAAATTTCAGAAAATACTCTATTTTGAGTTGACTCAAAGCAAATCATTAAGAACTTTGGCAAATTACTTTTTGTAAATTAATCTAGAACCAAGAAAACCTCCTAAGACTAATGGTTTCAGCTGCCAAGGCTTTTAGAACAATTTCAAAATAAAATTAAATGCAAATGTAAAATTAAAGTAAAAATAATTTATCAAAAATTTCATTCTGAAAACAGTTGTAAAGCATTTCATTTTTATATTTTTCACTCCTCCTTGAGCAAAATAAGTTAAAAAATCAGCATAAAATCACAAAATGTCATTTTAGCCTAACTCTGCATTACTTCAGTGGTCAAAAAAATATTTTGGCCATAACATTTTATTCACCTCTATAAAGCAGGATTTCTTTAGTCTGTTTTCTTCTACTCATCCACCCACCCTAGAATTTGTTACCTACTTTTCCCACTCTTTCTTCCCTGTAAGTATTACTGTGGGCTATATAATACGGCATAATCAATGGCGCATGACCAGTACTGGTAAGTGAGAGGAGGAATCCCATTTACCGATGGATCATATGTCTGACACTGCCATCCAAGTCGCTGCTTTCACGTCTTTTCAATTGTTGTGTCAGAAAATCAATCCTTGACTTCAGCAAAATCTTGACACTTTCTCCCATCTACAGAGGGGACCGTTAATAATTCATGACCTCTCTTCTTTTTCAAAACTCATTTATCCTGAAGCTAAACGCCCCGCAAAATGCTCATTGCTGAATCTGCCGCTGCTCTTCTACCACCCTTCTTCTGTAGTTAAAATAAGTCATGACAGGGTTGCAGGTATTTCTAATGGCCAAATCTCAGGAGAGGATTGGTGATAAATAATTCTGAGGGTGGAGATTGTTTCGCAGTGTGGGCCTGTGTCTGTGCTGTGTACGCAGATTCAAGTCAGCTAATACTGTACTTGCATAAACAGGATGGTCTTGGTGAAGTTAATTTCCTGTAGTGGCTTCTAGATTTTGTGACAAGGCTGAGTGTGTATAAGAAATGTTCTCATATTCTTGACATGTGAAAGATAAAAATGGCAGGCTTTCTTGAGGTAAATAAGGATATAAATAGCTGAAGAAGAGCTTGTGGACCAGAAAGCTTCTTGGTTTTTCCCGTTTTTTACAGCTGATACAATAAAAGTACTTACTTCTCCCCACAAACACTTTAACACAAAATATCCATAAAATATCTATTAAAAGAACACTTTTAGAGGAGAATCAGTCTGTAAGTTCCACAACTTACCTTTCTGTGGTATTTTGTAGCAAGAAGGGAAGGAAAGAGAAAAAAGACTCTTTGAGAACAGAAGTATTCTGGAACACATCAAAGTTAAGGATTTGACCTTCTGAGTTATCCGTGATGGGATTACCTCTATCAAAGCAGAGATCACAAGCAAGTAAGCTCATATCCTCCGTAATGAATGAAAATATTTCCAGTAGTGTCCCACACACACTATCTGTCCAGGTCAGAGTTTTCAAGCCTAAGTAATTAAACAGTAGATTTCTGAACTGGTGATCATGGAGCATAATAAATGCTCATAAGTTCCTCATATAATTTCATTAAAGCCAGAAAAAGATGGTCTTCTTTTCTGTAGTTATCTAACAGAATATGGCTGGTTTGAACATTTTGGCCACAGTCATTTATTTAACCTGCCGTTGCCACCCAGCCCTGGAGCTTATTAGAACTGGTGACTTACTGTAAAGATAAAAAGCTGTATAAACCACCCTTAATCTCCAGAAACGGGTTCTGTCTTTCTGTCTTCCTGCTTCAGACTCATCTGTATACGCGTCTGTAGAGCTCCTGGGTTTCAAACAGGGTAGGCAACTTAGTGTGGAGAAAGGAGATGCTCCAGCGACCTCTCCCAGTTCAGCTACATATAGGCACATAAAGCCCTGCTGCAGGCTCCCTGCTTTCTGCAGTTCAGAGTGTGCTATTGTCTCCAGCTGACAGAAATTGTGTTTTCATACCTACCGGATGTTCTAAATTTAAATACTATCGGTCTACTGTAAATAACAATGAAATACTTTACTCTGACAGCATTGGAGGCAGCATATGGATTCGAGTTTTAGACAACGCTACATGTAAAATGCCTTTCCTTTTATAGCAGAATATATTTAGAGTCTTTTAAGCTCAGCTCCTGAACCGAGTATGATGCATCTAGTCATCCAGCCCGATCAACAGCAGAATCACAACTTCATGTCAGTGCAATACATTGTTAACTGATATGTCAGAAAATCAATTAATTACTTTTAAGTAGCAGTTAAGAGTATCCACACAATACTGCCATGTGAATTATTAAAGAAAGCAAGGTTGAGTTTTCTCCGCAATTGAAACCCTGTCTTAGAAGAAAGTGCAAAATGCTGCTTCTGCCCCGAAGCCTAATCAACATTATTGGGCAGGCAACAGGAACCAGAAGAGTGGTGGAGGGTACAAAACGAGAAGGATGCTGCCTCCCAAAGCAAAGGCACCAGCAATCTGTAATGGCTACAGCTCTTAAGAAGCCTGAACGATAAACCTTCCCTTCTTCGGAGGTACAACAACCTCCAAATGGGCTCTGAGAGACTAGTGAGTAGAGCAGCCTGAGAAGGGCAGAAAGGACCTTTTGTATTCTTTTATAGCTTCACCAAGGGACCTGCTCAGACTTTGTGCACCCCCCTGTCACTGTCTGTTATAGATTTTTGCCAGGGACTCTCCCCCGGCATGCTGAAGGGAAGCATAGCCTTAGTGGGACATCATCACCATCATGAAGCTTTCTGCTTTCTTCATGCCGTGGTCTGTTGGAGATGCTACATGGGTGAATAAATCAGTGAAGGTAGAGAGGTGACTGTGAGGTGGGATTTGGCTTGGGCTTCTGATTTTCTCTCTTTCTATGGTGGGAAAGCTTCACAGAGTAGGGTCTGGAGGGCTCAAGTAGGTCTTACTAGAGTGAGCACATCTGGAAGGTTGTCCCATCAGTGCTACCACCAATGAGGCTGGGCAGGCTGTGTTGCGATCCCTGCTCTTCAGGGTGAGAGCGTAGCCTGGGGTAATGGAAAGCTGACAGTATTTGCTGTGGCATTCCTTTCACATCTGGAAAAAGCATGATGCTCTTGGTTCAGCTTGGCCACAAGCAAAGGTTTCCCATCCCATTCTGTGAAAGATGGCCCTTGCTCTTCTCCTTCCTATCCTTCTCCCTCTTCCTTCTGCCAGGAGCTGTGGGAAGGACTGGAGTGGGGCAAAGAGAAACCCAATGCTCAGCCTGGGTTATCTGGGGTTTGTCCTCTCCATCACCATAGCCAGGGAGCTCCTTTTGGGTGGCGTGCTGGAGGAGAGGGTACAGTAATGTGTCTGTAGTGCTGGGGTGCTACCACTACCCAAATCCCTCAGCACATGGTGGGTTCAGGCTCCACGTCATTGCAGAAGCGGCTATGCAGATGCCATGGTTTGCTTCCTGGGGGTTTCATTCCTACCTTTAAACTACTCACCAAGTCTCCAGCAGTGCTTGAGGTCTGGCAGATTGCTAAATGGAGATCTGGGAAAGATTTTGCTCCAAAAGGTAATGAGTCATGGTGTATCTGTGGTGCCTGATTTTCCCTGTCTGCATGGCCCATAGGAATTCTGGTTTTACAGGGTTCAGATACAGAGGTCCTGGGTTTGGTGCTTTCCAGGCGGCTGCCTGGTACTGGAGAAGTCTAATAAATGACTCAGTTTTGTGACCCATACTTGTCAGGGCCTTCTGTGACGGTGCTTCTTTGGCTCCCCAGGTCACATCTGTCCTTCTGGCTAAGATGAGAAATGGTAGGTAATTTTATACACACACGCTATTTTTTTATATTTTTTTGGTCAGAAATGTAAGTTCATCAGAACTAAAGCTTTTCACAAAAACATATGTACTGGTTTTGACCAGAATATACCCTTCAGCTTCTGGGGTGGGATGTCAGGTCAAACTAGAGACTGCCTCTGCAGACCTGCCTGGATGTGGGAGGCCCCAGTCCTGTCCCTGCTCTGGCTGTACTCAGCTATTCCTGCAGATGGGACCTGCTCCAACAGGAGAGGCTGGGAGAGCTCGGTGGCTAGCACTGTGCAACCTTCACCTCCTAGATATGGCTCATCCTGGCCACTCAGGCAAGCCCCTTACCCACAGGGAAGGTCTGAAGCCCCACACAGTAGGAAAACTTTCTGAAGTATCACACTCAGACAGGGTGCTCCCAGCTAGCCCTGTGTCAGGTCTCTTGGAAAACCTCAAGCAACCAAGAGGCGCAAGGTCTTCAAGCTGGTAGAGACATTGGTGGCTTGTTGAAATCTGCATGGGAACAGCTCTGCCAAGCTTCTAGGTGTGGTTTCATTTGGCATTTTAGCATTTTAGCTGTACTGTGGCACATATGCTCAATGTTGTTTCCAGTTCTGTATTTCAAACCAGGTTAGTCTATACAACTCTGAGTCCATGGGCTAGCTTCTGTGCGGGTACGAGGCCAGGGAGAGGAGGCAAGCTGAGCTGACAGAAAACGTGTTGGTTCTGCAGTGATTCTGGCTGAGAAAGCCTCACATAATGAATTTAAGTTTTGTCTAAAGCGTGTGGGCGGGTGGCTCGGGATGGGGGAGGTAATGGGCACTCTCACCTCTTCCCCGTGGCCAAGTAATTACAGCCTGGGGTAGCTCTCATCAGCGGAGAGAGAGGTGAAAACTGCTCATCAGTGCAGTTACAGCTGCTGCAGGCACAGTGGGGCAGAGACCCTGGCTCTCTGGGTGGCCGGAGAGTTGGCATTTGGCTATGGCACGGGCTAGCTGGGTTAGCATTGTTGCTCGGCCAGGTCATTGCAAAGCTCCCTCTCCTGGCCAGCACCGACCTGAGACCTTCTGCTTCCCTGAGCCTGCAAACCTGCAGCAGAGCTCAGCACGGGGTTGGCCACGCAACGCAGAAAAGCCCCGAGCGCTGTGCAGAGTTGTGCGCTGTGCAGAGTTGTGCGCTGCTACCCCCGCTGAGATCTGCCGCCACCGAGAGATGCAGCGGGCGATGCGGGCAGGGGGAGGCAGATGCCCGATAGCTGTGCCCCCAGAGCAGCAACTCAGCAAGCATATTCCCAGGTTGCAAGGCTCCGTCTTCTTTCTAAAAGTAACCACGTCACAACTCTTTGACAGCGACGGAAGGACAGCCTTGTGTCAAAAAAAAAAAAAAAAAAAAA
>NW_009260028.1:8653473-8659167 GCF_000687185.1 Egretta garzetta | reverse complement strand
AAGAGAAGGACAGCCTTTGGTAAAAAAAAAAAAAAAAAAAAAAAGGATAAACGTGCTTTTGATCGCTAACAAATGTCTAGTAGGCAGCTCCAAAACAAATGAAATTTTAGCTGTTGTTCCAAATGTCTCACAGAGTTCGGTTTCACTGGAGAACTCATCCAGCTTCAGTGTGGTGAAAGTGCACATAAATATTATCCCTAACCAAAAAGTCCTGGCATTTGAATTTTCCCAGTAGCCATGTGTATTTTTCAGTGAAATCCACCCTCGTCCACAAGTTTGGCAATCCCCTCAGAGACGCAGGCAAATGCCCGTGACATCCCGCTTCCAGCAAAACAACCTGCTTGAGAAGGGGGGTGCTAAACGCTCTGCAAAGAGGATGTAGTGCTTCAAAGCTAGTTAAAGATGGTGTTGCATGTTGAAAACAGGACGTGTGCTCCATCCTGTTTCATTCTTACTTGGCTTTTTGGTTTTTTGGTCTTTTTTTTTGGTCTGCGTTATGCTTTTTTAAAATATGTCAGTCATTTAGCTCAGTTCAGAGAACCCTAAAAATACTTCTGTTCATAAAGTGAAACTCTCTGTGCTTTATTGGGTAATCTCTCTGCACAGTCTTAAAAAAAAAAGCTTGATGGAGGCTGGATGTGAAGACAGGAAAAAAGCCATCAGATTACATTCCTTTCCTTGCATATCTTTTTGTATAGCACAGTCCAGAGAAGCCCATCGTTTCTATAGGGAGCCCAGACCCTTGTATTTGAGAAATGTAAGTTTATCAAAGCATTGCAAGGTACATAAAGGGATGCACGTGGGAACTCAGTCATTTCAGTGTTCC
This sequence comes from Egretta garzetta, assembly GCF_000687185.1. Lineage (NCBI taxonomy): Eukaryota > Metazoa > Chordata > Aves > Pelecaniformes > Ardeidae > Egretta > Egretta garzetta. The sequence goes on along the minus strand of NW_009260028.1, from coordinate 8,658,341 downwards.
TGACTTGCGTATTCAGTAAAGGGTTTATTGTTAATTGGAAGCTGGTTTGGACAGGTGTCCTGCAATATGTGTGGGGATATATAAGAAGACAAAATGCTGCATAACTTCGGGAAACCTGCTTTTGTTAACAGGGCAAATAGCCCTGTTTTTACCCTTTTGGAAAGCTCGATGACTAAAGTCCCTTCAGTTTGAAAACAGAAGCCATTAATCTGCTTTCACTTTTCATATTACCTGCTAATGTGACACCATCAAATGGCACAGTGTTACCAGCTACTTCCATTTTATTTCAGGCTGATGTTTACTTTTACTTTACAAAACAGATTATAAAGCTCCCCAAGAATCAAGCTTAAAATTTGCGCAATGCTCCAGATTATTGAGATTAAAAAGTCATCACAGTACTGACTTGCAGATGATCTGAACACCAATAACTTCACTGAAAATCCGTGAGAGTTGCAGGTCCTCAGCACTTTCAGAAAAACAGACTTCCATTTTTTAAGCTAATGCCTTGCCAAAATGTATGTCTTCCTTAAACAAGCATTGGGTCAGAATTTACTGCTGGAGCAACGCTTGCAGTATGTATGTGCAAATTAAGAATACCTCTTTTCTTGGCTGTCTTAACCTCCTCTCTGCCCTTTACCATCTCCAGGCTAACAATGTAGCACAGGGCCAAAAAGTGGCCAGTGGGGCAGTGAGTGCAGCTGGTGCAATAAAAATGTAGCTGGGGTTTCACTTGCATGTTCATTTGACCATCTTTACCCTGTTGAACACATACACCGTGAGTAAAAAGCATTCATCTGAAAGGACTGATAGGTTTTTCCCAGAACCCCAAAACAACCAGACTAAAATAAGTGGTAAAGAAAGTCTTTTACAATCTCTTTGATTCTCTGTCAGCTAAGTATTATATTAGGGAAGAGAAGTAAACCCAAGAAACCCAAATCCATTCCAGGTCTGTAGTTTAGTTTTCCCTGGAAATCCACTGACTCTGATGTACCTAGTGTAGCCCCATCATTCCTTATCTTTATGTAAATGTCCACAAGGTGCTCACAATCTGATAGACGGGCAACAAGCAATAGGAAAAGGAAGGTGAAAACTGATAATAAAAAAGCCATGAGAGAACCAAAGACTAAAAGTCTGTACATTTCAAAAGCTCAGACCTAGAGCTAGATGGAGGGATGGAAAGAAGGAACCTTTTCTGTAGAGTTAGCATCTGAAGATAGCAGCTAGCGGGGGGTGCTTTATCTGCCCTGTAACAGAGGGGCTATTGCATCTCTGCCGAACCACTGTCGGCAAAGCCCAGGAAACATCTTGCTGTGCAGTTGATGAAACATTTGCCTGAGGTCTCTCGCAGTCCTCCAGTGGCAGTTGAATAATGTCATAACCCAGGATTGTGTAAGAGTTGCTAGAGCGGTAGAGATTGTGCTGTTTCATTTCATGTCACTGGGCTTTCTGTTGGGTTTTCCTTTTTTTCCCCTCTTTCCATTCTTTTCCTTGGGAAAAGGAGTAAGTTTCTTGCTCGGGTCTCTGCTTTACTCAGGCAGTGTTAAGACAAAGTTCAAAAGAAAGGCAAACAATGTACCACTTTTTGGTTTCCTGTTCAGTACAAGAACAACGGCCAAACAGCCCTAAACAGTTTCTGGATTAACCTTTCCCAGAAGTACATTTTCTTTCATTGTCCCTTTTAGACCAGCTGTGGTGCAAGAGTTCCTGTGATTCCATGGGAATTGGAACCTGCTCTCGCGGACCGACAGCTTTGGCCATTCCTGGAATAGCTTAAGCACACACGCGATTTTCCTCATAGGCAACGTTGCATGTGTTGAAGTGTTTGTAGGGCCTATAGGTTTGTGGCCATACGCTGACAAGTGAGATTTTAGCATTTTTATAGAATACAATATTTAAAACCCTAACAGCGGTCTCTACTTGAAAAGTGAAATTTGGCCAGCAGCAAATCCCTAGTAAATCTCACAGCCTTTTGTTTCCACACGCATTCCTTGATTTCATTAGAAACATCCCATCCTGGAATCTGGAAAACACAAACGAAAAAATCAAACAAAAAACCCCATATCAGCTATGCATTTGGCAACATTTCTTTTTGGCTACTCGGATACAGCTGCTCCTACTTGATTTTGTTTCTTCTTATCACTGTCTATGACCATCTCTCCATTTTCTAGAAGGAGACATGGCTTACAAAAATGAGGTGAAAAAGTACAGGGAATACACTTGGTATCCTAGCCAACGTTCCCCTCCTTAAATTAAAAAAAAAAGAGATAGAGGGCATCACCGTGTGGGCCGCTAAGTGCGCAGGGTACAAGAGATGCTCTGTAAATCTCCCTTGCAAGCTAGGTTCTGGTTGTCCTCCAGCTGCCTTCTGCACTCTTCCAGTGACTGCAGCATTGTGGCATGCTTTGCAGAACAGCTGGACTGAACTTCAGAGTCTGGTTTAACACTTTTGAAAATGGCTCCACCTGTCTATCCATCCTTTCCTCCATTTGTCCGTATATCTATTCCTCTATGAATTCCTATGAAATTGCCTGATTTCACACTTGGTGACAAATGTGACAGGCTCTTATGTGTATATAGTACTTGTACACTTGTACGCTTCTCAGAAAGATTATTTCCTCTTAAACGCCAGAGAACTGAGGTGTATATTACTTGGCCTACAGAAGAAATTTCAAGTTTTGCAGATACTGACTCATATTTACAGATTTGTTGGAACACCGTGGCCATTTCTCATACAGAATTCCCATCCCAGGGATGCCACTGGAATTATTCCCATGTACAGGGGGAAAGAGGGTGGGCTTAAATGGTTCTGTGTATCTACTGGGGAAAAAAAATCCCTTCCTAGTTAGAGGCATTCTCATGATACCACTACCTGGTGTTAGTGACTATAAAATACTCTGAGCAGGGGAAGTCTGCAGAAAGGATCATTATCTGTATCATTACTGTATTTACTGGTAGTAGACCCTTGCACCTTTGAAACAGCACATCAGCTGAAACAACAGGAATGATCCCAACCTGGTTTCTAACAGCAAAACTCTGAACTTAAATCTTCATCCACTTCCACTCTAATTGGGCAGAGAAAAATCATCTGAGAAGCTAAATGAAAATTACTAGCCTACAAATGCCTGAGGCAAAAAAAAAAAAGAGGGAGGGGGGGAGAGGAGAGAGAGAAAGATGGGAAGTCTCATGTGAGTTTGGTTAGTGGAAGAAAAAAACCCACGTACTAAGTATGGCTGCATGTCATTTTTCAATTTGCTCATGTTAAATAATGATCTCTAGGGCAGAGCAAGAGTGGAGTGAAAAGGAAGAGCTCTCCCCTCATCTTGTTTAGTTTCTGCTGGTCTTTTGCAGTGTCTGGCCACTGCCTGGCTATCATATAAACTTAAACATGAACCACAGGCAGTTTGCTATGTCTTCTCCTCTATCCTGGACCATGTACCTGATGAGGAAAAACAGAGCAGCCACTGGCTTTTATGGTAAAGATTTCTTTATCTTCCTTTGAAAAAGTTTTTCTTTGCATTGTCACAAAATAGAAATCTTGATTGTAAAGTAATAGAAAGTACTGGGTGAAACGACTCTTTAAAGTAATATAATTTCTGTTGGAGCAAAATAAGGAAATCTTTCACTGCGTGCATGCGTGTGCATTAACTTCCACGAGACAGTTGAATACGTATGGGGGCTTTCGCTAGTCTGTTAAGCGTGTTGCAAGCCTTTTTAACTGAATCAGTTTCTTCAGAGGAAATACTTCAAAATAGTTTTTATTTCAAATGCTTGGGATAGGGGTGTCACCGAAGCTGGAGGGAATCGGGCTGCTGAGCGTGGCGGTGGAAGGTGATGTCCGTCCGATGGCACTTAATGTTCGATGGTTTGCAACTTCGTGATAGCAAAGTGATGACGGAGGACCAGGTAGTGCGAATGGCTGCTGTCAATTGATTTGAGTCCCAGGGTTACGATCAGTAGTGATGCTCTTTTATACAAGCTAAAGGCTCAGCCTATATGCTTGATGAGTTTTTAATCCCTCAAATATGACAATGGAGTACAAATTTTCCCATCAGAGCATCAAAGATAACTTTTTATCACAAGGATACTTCAGATAAAATAATAGGAGTTTTTACAAAACACTGACAAGTTGTATAGAGCCTGCCATAGTCCATTTTACTGTGTGTCTGTAGAGAATAAGACCGCCTTCTCCAGCACCACTGGTACCTCTTGCACAGACAGTGTGCCAGAGAGAAAGACATCATACTTTTTTTTTAATATTTGACACACTGCAAAAATTGTTTCTTTTCTATAATCCTGGGGCTAGCTTTGTTCTTAGTGACTCTCTTTCTGCTAAATATTTACTGAACTAAACAAATTGATATCTGTGTGCAAAAGGGGGTTATAGCAAGATTTTAAATACTTTTATGGTTTTGATTTTAAAAGATCCAATGAAGATGAAAGAATGAAAGTTGGGAATGAAGAAAGGAAGTTCTATTCTTTTTCATTCCCGCTCGAAGATTCCTTCACTTTTCCTCTCCCACCCCGTGTTTTAGCAAGTCTATATGGCACCTTCCACAGGAGGCTGCTGTTAAGATTAAATGCAGCAAAGTTTCTCTTTGCAGTTAGATGAGGGGACAGATTTTCTTCTAATTTATAGCCCACGAGCCCCTTGAACTCTGAATTCCACTCATCCTAAATCAGTGCCAAATTGAGAGGATCACCATTTGCTGCTGTTGCAGAGCACCTGGGAAGATGGCAGTGAATCATTTTGCAATATACCTAAGTGCTAGCTAAAGCCTGACACTGAGGCCTCGCCATCCCAGCGCTGGGAGGTGATGCGCAGGCTGTGGCTGCCGGGGGGGGGCCGCCCGTGCCCCGCCCCCGGGGCA
>NW_009260028.1:8637981-8653336 GCF_000687185.1 Egretta garzetta | reverse complement strand
CCCTGGGACAAGTCCGGCCTTTCACTGGCTTGCTTCCACAGAGCTTCACACGCGGTGCAAGGGCTGAAAAAGCCATCCACATGGCTGGGTGATTTATGAGGCTTTTCAAAAGCAGGCAAAATGGTGAGACATTATTTTCCTGACCTGTCCGGGGTATTATGACCCCTGCCAAGGAATAAATCTTCGTGTTTGTGGGATGCTTTCTGCTTTGTAAGGTACAGGGATTCTTGGTGGTTATCTTTTCCACAGCATCTGAGAAATTAACCTCTTAATTTCATGCTTGCTCAAGAGCATGGAATAAGAAGCAATTTACAGAAGGGTCACAGAATCCCAGGAGGGTTGAGATTGGAAGGGACCTCTGGAGGGCACCCGGTTCAGCCCCGCTGCTCAGAAAGGGCCACCTAGAGCTGGCTGCCCAGGGAAAATGTCAGTATCAAGTTAGAAACATATGTTGTATTTTAGATGCTGTTTTTAACAGATGCACGTAATTCTTGCTCTCCAAGAACACCGAAGATACTGTAGATACACAGAATGTTAAGCAGCTGTCATGAGAAATGGTTTGCATAGTGCATAAACCAAATGAGCAACTACCTGTGTTTAATATTGTCCTGTGTAGGTTTGATTTAGTGGTGATAATTCACACCTAAAAATCATGCAAGAATGCTTTGTGTTGGCTAAGAAAGGCCAAAACACAGTGCTACATATGTCTGTTCCCTAACAAAGCTAAAACTAAGGCATTTACAGTCCCTAATTTCATAATTGTGCAAATGAGCTAGAGGAAAAGCAGATTAAAATATCCGGTTGTCTTTTAAAATGAACTTGCCAATTTATAGACAGCACATTGTGCCACTGGGTATCATGTGCAACATCTGTAACTGGAAAGCAGTAGATGAACATGATCTTGAGCTAATCTTGCTAAGCTTTGTTCATTCTACAGCAAATTTCCTTTTAAAAGAGTTGTGTATTGTAGTTGGTGTTCAGGGAGCCATTTATTATGACTTGCTGCCAAGAATATTTCATGCTCTTGAATATTCTATAAGGTTAGGGTATATTTCAGGGCAGATCTGTAGCAAGACTAAAGTTACAGGTCTGGAATTACAGCTTTTCTTCTCACCTACCCTGACACAAATCGGGGCCTCGCAGCTTGAATTGAATAAGAAGAGAACCAGGCTCAGGGAGGATTTTGTAGCTCAGGGGAGATGAGAGGCATGGGCTTTTGTTAAGCCCTGCTAGATCATCACCCTACTTCAAGGCACTTCCAGCCCACAGGAGGACAGCCCCAAGGTGGTCAAAGCCCAGCCTGGGGACAAGGAGGTGTCAGGGAAGAAGAGGCAAGGGATGGCAAGGGACAGCAAGGGACAGCAGGCTGATGCTGCCTCCCCACTGGGGACGCGCGGGGGCACCCGACCCACCTCAGCTGCTCCCTCCCTCTCCCTGGACCACACTCGGGTCCCTCGCTGGTGCACAGATCTCATCTTGGACACAAAGGAACGGAGGCTTTGATACGAACTTGCACCTCATTATGACCTGGGGGAGATCTGTGGTTGAGATCAAAGACAGTAGATGACATCATAGCTGGTAAATTAAAAATGCTTAAGAAAAAAACCACCCAAGAGGAGTAGCAGTGATTTCCATTAAAACAAAGTAACACTTTTGTAGCAATTATTTACACCTGTTTTAAGTCCAATTACTGGTGGTGAGGGATGCCAGGCTGACAGCCCTGGAAACATTGCCTTCTGCTGCCATGGGAGCAGCAGCCTGACTCAGGACTGTCCACAATTCCTGCAGCAGGGCAGCCCCGGGAGGTCCAGCTTTGCCCAACCTGATGCTTATGGCAGACCTTCATCCTGGGTCACACAGGCGGTTGGGCCTGTTGAAGTGCCCTGCAGACCTCCCACACTGCGCTCGCACCCTGATTTCCTTCCAAGGGAAGGCAAAGTATGGGGAGGGAGGTTGCTTCTACACCAGCCATGCAAGAGGTTGGTCCAGCCACGTCCCAGGACTCGCAGGATGGTAGTCCCATGACTTCTCCAGGAAGCCTCTCCCCACCTCCCCTGCCCTTACCAGTGGAGAGGCGATCTTTTTTCCCCCTACAAGTTAAGCAGTTGTTTTGCCCGGTCCCCCCAAACACCATGAACCTCCCGTGTCCCACAAAGGTGCCCACAGAGAGGGAAGTCTCGGCCCAGTATTGATCGACACTGAACATGGGCTGGGGGTTGCCCAGTGTGAACTGGTGTGGGCCCACCAGTCAGAGCAGAGGCTACTTTTAAAGCAGAAATTTACACTAGAGTTAAAGGAGGATTTAGGCTACAGAGAGGTGAAGGAACTTCCACAGCTTAAACAGAGACACTGCTGGAAAGGCAGATAATGCTTTGGTCTCAATGAGAGTAACATGGAGTCAGAGAGTGACACCGAGGCTGATGCTGAGACTAAAGAATGAGCTGTCTTCCCCCAAATTAAAAATGAGCCCATCTCTAGTACTGCTGTGCCAGGGTATCTAGACCTGTTTTGAGTTATCCTTGGGGCTTTGAGGATAGGTCCAGTGCCACCAGATGATCCTCAAACTGGCCTCTGAAAGGGCAAAACTGAAGTGCTCAGAATAGCCTGTTGTGGACGTGAATGTCTTGGAAAGTCCTCATTTAACCGACTGACACAGATGGTTTCTGAAAACATTTGCATGGACTTGGAGTCCCCTAAAATAATCAAATTGTGGAAGTCCCCTAAAATAATCAAATTGTCAAACAGTTTTATGGGTTAAACTGTAACTGTAGTGCCAAAAGAAAGCAACACTGAAAAAAAGATATAAAAAGGAATGAAACAATTTAGAAAATATACCTGTCCTTAGAGTAACAAAAACGAAACCCAGGGGAAAGCCACATGCCATGGAGACCATCACAGAGAATAAGCCTTCTGAGTAATTTTGGTGCCTTTTGGCTTGGGGGGGGGCATGTTTTGAAAGGAGAGCAGAATCTGGCCCATGGACCGCCTGCTTCCCCTGCTTGCACTGCTGCGGGATTAATCATGTAAGACTGTAGCGAAGGGCAATATACCTAGCTGTACCTGTCATTTACAAACCCCAGGGCAACCCAGGGAAGACGTACAGGGAAAGATCCCAAGACAGAGTTTCATTTATTATACACAGTTCGTTGGCAAGGGCACTGCTTTGCCAATGAGCCCAGCTGAGCATCAGGCCCTTTTGCTACAGAATCCCTGAAAGCCAGCAACATTCAGCATCTCCAGACAATCCTGAGCAGCTGATACTGAAGCATCATTAACACGGAGAGGTCTTACAACACTGGATCCTATGTAAAGCATGTCACAGACACATTTGTTCTAGATTTTTCTCCTAAATTCTTATTACCAAACCAAAAGAAGGATTATAACCTTACACAGAGATAAGACTAGTCCTAGTACATCCTGCTTTTTCCTAGGCCTTGTCCCATAAGCATGTGCTCAGCCTAAAACTGCAAATGTCTCTTACCGGATGAAGTTCAGCAGAAGATTATATGTGTCTGTGTGGCAAATAATGGGGCTACATTTTAGGCTGGATTTTTGATTACTCAATAAAATTATATTAATATAACATTAGTATAATATTCATTAAAATCATCCAAATATTTTTCTCTTCGTATTACTGTCATTAACATCTATATCTAGAGAGTTTGACAACATATCTTCCTGAAACTTTTCTAATTGCTAGCCCACACATCCCACAGCTGATGAGCTGGCCTGTACAGGGAGGCTGCTCCCCGCTGGGTACTGCGCAGCAGGCACGGCGCTGACACCGGCATCCCCAGGCTCAGCCCTGGTAAGCACAGGCAGGGTCAGGTGCAGGTGGGATGTTAAGTGGAGAAGAAACAATTTAGGAGATTAACTTGTGGCTTCGTCTGTGGCTGTGAGAATGCATTAGTGGTGCGGAGTGTGGTTAATAGCGCCTTTGCATCTCAGTCGGGCTTTTCTTCCTCCATCCCCGGTTCGATCAAGGGATGTTGCGGTGAAAGTCCCAAGCATGATTCCCCTAACAGCTTGGCAGCAAAACCCTTTTCTGCATGATGCCATTGCTTTGTGCATGAAGTCACTGCTGTGCTGAGGAGGGTTAAATACAAAGTGTGCTGGCCAGAGGGGAGCAGAGATGTGGAACAGGCTCAGTTGCTGGCTGAAGGCACTCGCAGGGCTTCGTGCAGCTGAGATCAACCCCTGTCGCCTGGGACAGATGCTGGGAGAAGCCTAGTTCAGGGCAATGAGCAGCTTCTAACCAAATCCCTGTCTGTGCTTCCTACAGAAATGAGGTAGCTGGGATTTATTATTCCTAACCTCACTGAGATTCACACCAGGAGAGGTTTCACGTTAGCTGTGGGTGAGGGGGCTCCCTGGGTCGGGATGGCAGCGTCTGTTCCCCCAGTGAATCCTCTCTAGCCACAGCAGCTCCTGCTGAGGCTCACACGGCAAGGGTACTGCCTGCCTGTCCTGGAGGACTGCAGAAACATCAAAGTAAACTAGTTCTACTTCACACCATGTGCTGTATTTGAAGTAGCAAACAGGATTCGAAACTGAAAGGGAGTTTCTGTCTCATCCAGTCAAATTAAACCTGAAGCTCGAGCTGCACTAAGCCTCTCACTGCAGCCCCCCAGGAAAAGAGACCCCAGTAGTTCATTTGCTGCCAGTTTGTCGGGCAGCTACTGGAAATGCTCAGCAAACTCACTGCATGTAACACTCCCATGCCAGCAATGAAGGAGCTACCAGCATTTACCCCATCACCCCTGAATGGGTGATGGAACTAAGGGGAAATGGAGAGAGAGAGAAGTAAAACCCGTCCTGACCTTTAAAAACAGGAGATGAAGGGCAGGAAGGGACAGGTGGAGCAGAGAAGCCACCCCTTCGCTGAGTGCCTTTCCTAGTCATATCCCCTGCCAATATGAGCATCACAACATCACACTGGGAATAACATCATCATTTTCTTCTGAATGCTTCCTGTTTCATCACTCTAGTCTGTCACAGTTTCTAAATGGTGAAAGTAACGTAAGAAGAAGAAAAAGGATGCAGTTAGCATCCCTATTTCTCCTAGCTGTTAACTCAACTCCAAACTGTTGCAAGACCACAACTTTCCTTCTGGCAAGCCTGGGAGGGAGGGAGCTTCCTCTGGGAACCATCTTTCTTCCTTTCTCTTATGCTGTCAGGAGCTCCTTTTCCTTAGAATCGAAGCATCTCTGCATCTGGTTGACCTGAACACTGAATCTCTCATGTAGAGGGAAAATGGAAGGACATTTTGGGATTTAAAAATCATTCTGTCTTCATTTCACTGTCTCAAATTTGGGCCACAGTTAGTAGTGATTTAGGCTTCTGTACAAAGTTCCGATATCTCTTATTTATTTGCTGAAGAACAATGTTTATGTCATCAAACTCCCCTGTAATTAAGTTTTTTTTACTGTCAGAGTGAGAGCCTCCCAGTCAAGAGGCCATGGATGATGTCTCAGAAATTCCCAGCAAAGTGCAATTGGGGTGCCTAAGGAAGGAGCTTTGTCCCAAGAATACACCGAGGCTTTCGATCTTCTGCTTATAACCCTATAGGAACTTTTCCAATCAGTCATAATTCATACTTAATTTTGACTGAAAACCAAGCAAACCAACCCTGAGAGAGGCAAACCCATACCAAGTAATTTGGATCAGATGCAGTGTGAATACTACCGTTACATTTTGCCTATCAGCACCATGGCCATAGTGAATGATTTTTCCTAGACCGAGTACATTCAGTGACCTGAATCACTGTCTGCTCTGTCACCGCTAACTGCAGGAGCAAAGGCAGGGGCACAGGGGGGAAATCCACCTGCACAACTCCTAGCATGAATCAAAATATCATCAGGGCTTCTCCAATATGAATTTTGCTGTCTGGAGCACTCGGGGCTGGCTGACAGCTGAGCTGCAGTTCCTGCTCTGCCGGCATGCCCTTGTCCTCAGGGGGGCTGGAGGGGGGTATAAAGTAGTTATATTCATTTTGTGCCATCTGCAGGATCCTCTTTATGCCAGAGTTGTTCCCTGCTGTCCAGGTGGGTCAGATTTACTGCTCCTTTTAAAAGCCGTGGAACCAAAGGAGCCAGACTTTTTTTCTTTTTTTTTCTTTTTTTTTCTTTTTTTTTCTTTTTTTTTCTTTTTTTTTCTTTTTTTTTCTTTTTTTTTCTTTTTTTTTCTTTTTTTTTCTTTTTTTTTCTTTTTTTTTCTTTTTTTTTCTTTTTTTTTCTTTTTTTTTCTTTTTTTTTCTTTTTTTTTCTTTTTTTTTCTCCATTTGCTGGTACAAGGCATCTGTAGTGTTCCTACCAGAGCAGAAGATCAAAAGCCCAAATGTTACAATTAGTGCTGGAGGTTGTTATGATGTGAACCTGAGTACATAAAATGCCACAGAAAATACTAGGTGTGGGTGATGTTATCTGCATTAATCTAGGCAAGTAATGAGCGTAGTATAATGGCACACAGTACGTACTTTTTAAGTCTCCAAACCAGCAAGTACTTATGCGAGATGGCAGCTTTTCAACAATTTCCATTCCCTTCTCCACCCCATACTCCCCAGTATTTCAAGTAATTGGCTTCTCCTCTAGGGATTAGCCACAGTGGAATCATATTAAATGACTAATTTTCCTCACTTAGCCTTCCCCCCACACACACTCCCTCCTTTTAATTTTGAACTGTGTGGAGAAAGAAATCATCCAAAAGCTCCAAGAGTTTGCGTGTGTTTTCTGCAGCCCTCTAGAATGGTCTTGAAATCATCTGGGCTTCGAGGTCATGCGGTGCATCCCGGCGCTTTTTGGCTTCACTTCTCTTTCTTAAACTTTCCCCTCCAAGGTGCTTGTCAAGCTCTGACTTGAAAAGTTCAAGTGATGTTGAATCTGCAGCTTCCCTGGGAGCATATTCTTCTGCCTATTTGATCTTAGGATCAACCTTGCCCCTGCTCTTAAAACTGAACTCGTTTTACTTCAGTTGGCATCTGTTATTTCTTGTCTTATCATTTTTAACTAATGAAAACAGTCCCTCCCCTTCCTCTTCATAGTTGTCTTTCATGTACTTGTAAACCACAGTCACGCTGTCCCCTTGGCTTCCCTTTTGCCCCAAATTATATGTATGTATTTAATTCCTTTAATCTTTCCTGATAGGTAGTTCCTTCCAGACCTTTAATCATTGTAGTTGCCCTTCTCTGTAATCTCTCTCATTCACTGATATATAGCCAGTAACACAGTGGCCAGGACTAAACCCGTTGCTCTCCCCGAGATTTGAGCACTGGGAAAATAAGACTGGATGTTCCCTCGGCTCTAGACGTGACCCCTCTGCTCCTGCACCTCCTATCCCTGCTCATCATGCACCAAGTCCCCAAACTGCACTTTGAGGAAAGCAAAATGCATTGCATCCTAACTGCATTTCCCACACCTGGCCCACAGCCAAGGGGGGCATACACAAGACACACCAACGAAAGGTAGTTTTGCAGTGGAAACTTTAACCCAGTCTCTGCTCCTACTCACGAGTTTATCAGCAGCTGCGTAAGACTGAGGAGAAAACCCTCTCGCCAGCGATACTCTAGCAAGTGTTTTTAAAGCTAGGTTGGGATGCTTCTTGTGAAGCAGAGGAGGAGAGAGGCACCCCCTGCCCTGCACCCAGCTCTGCGGCCCCAGGCTCTGGGCACTGGCAGCGAGCATGTGCCTGCGCATGGACATGCACCCATGAGAAGTGAGCCCAGCCTTGGCTTTGGCCCTTAACAAACCTCCCAGCAAAGCTGAGCCGGCCCGACTAAATGGGATATAAGGGGGTGGAGGGGGAGCATTAACACAGGCTGCTGCTGAGGTAACTTCATGATGATTAAATCTCCCCCTTGAGGCAATGGGGAGGAAGGGTGCTGTGGAGAAATGTCCCCAGGGGTGGTGGCACCCGTGAGGTGCTGCAGCGGTCACGCAGTTCAGCACGCTGGGCATTGAAATCCACATCTGTGCCAGTAGGAAGAGTCAGCTGAATCACATTTTGCCACCCATCCTTTCGGGGCTCTGGGGTCCTACTTTGGCTGTTGGTTTGACTCATTCCTTCACCCAGCAAAACCCTAGGAGGACCTGCAGCCATAGGCCTGCAAAGCTGGGGTTAACGCTGGATGCAAATGCACAGTTCAGCCTCTCCTGCAAAATTGTCCTTCCCCGGGTGTCCCCCCTCTGCTCCCTGCCCATTGCTGCCACCAGTTAATAGCCTGAGTCAAGAGAGGCATAGCTCTCCGGCTCACAGTTTCTGAATGATGAGGGAGGCGAAATGGTAAAAGGTAGCTCCCTTCTTATGTAGGTCTGTGCCTTGGCCATCCATGTCTCTGATAGCATGCCGACTATCCAGGCAAATCATTCCCCCTACCCTCAAAACAGGAGTCATGTCGACCTTCTAAAAGATGTTGAGTGACAAAAGCGTGGATTAGTCTGCCCTATTTGAAAAGAAAAAGGCTCGCAGCTTCTGCCCAGGAAGAAGGATTCGGGCTTCTGACCACCGTTATCACCTGGAGGTCCTAAAGAGGGTGGAGAGTCCTTAGGAACTTTTTCGGTGGTAAACTTGGGTCACAAGTAATAAGATGCCCAAGCTAAAGATACTGAATGAATATGTGTTGTTTCATCTTTCCTCACAAGCCCTCTGCTTTGCATAAACTGAGCTGCAGCCAGTTTCCCCGCTTCCAGAGTGAATAACCTCGTATCAGTTAACAGAGATCAAAGACGAGATCCCTGGAGGGGTTTAGGCAGTTCCCCACCTGAAATGGAGGGAAGTCAGGCACCATACACCTGTGTAGTCCTGGCCACGTTCCCCCTGTATCACGCTGGCCATCTCACATCTCATTCTCAGTGGCACCGTACATGCACTTTACATGCCAGGAGGAAATACACGTATTTCATAGTGTGTGAAAGATCACTTCAGGGAATAAGGAGAATCTTGTCTTTTTATTTACCAGCTGCTGCTTTTCTCTGTGCAAGGTTTCATTATTCCAATAGCCCCAAAATAATTGACAGCAATTTTTTTCACATCAATCAGTGGAATTACCCACGATGGCAACAGCTACACAATAAATGCTTGCAGGGGCAATTCAGCAGCCTGGTCCTACAAATTTCATTCACAGGCATTAATCACTGATTCATCACTAGTAGAAGCAAGGCATGCTTACACCACTGCAAACACCTTTAAGAGGGCCTTATTACGTGTATTAAATGAATTTGGGTGCAAGAGGTAGGAGCTGACCCACTGGGTAACTTCACGTTAAGCCCAGCTGCTCCAAACAATTAAGTACACGTGTAATTGTGTTCCCAAAGAGATTTCTACAGCATTCAGCAGAAACGCCACTAAGAAGGAGGTTAGGCATGTTTCTAAGTGTTGGCAAGATCAGGGTCTGTAGTCTCAGTTTGTGCTCATGTGATATGTGTGTGTGCCAGCTCTGTTAAGGTCTGCATTTTTGTCTCCTTTGACAAAATGTTTTGTTGCCTGCCTTGTGCAAGTTTTCTCCCATCCCACACAAATTCAGCCCATTGCAAGCAAGTGGCCATTGCTGCCCGCTTGGCCGGGGAATATTTACCTGTGTTGCGGGAACCTGCATCGCATTCAGGCTCTTGATTCGCCCTTTGCAATTTAGGCTGTTTAAAATTCATCCCTAAACTGTTGCTCCCTCTCTCATACACCCAAAGCTTTTGCTTAACTATATTATGTAAAAAGCCCGGTGCTTTGTGGTCGAGTAATCCTGTACGACAGAGGCAAGGCACGGTAGATAGAGATTCACTTGTGGTTTCTTTACGGCTGTAATAAATTGATGTCAAAATACAAATGTAAGCTGTGCTGAACGTGAATTGGTAAGGTTATAACACCAGTTGTGAGTCCTGCTTCAGAAGGATTCCTGCACGAGAGACTGACCGTCCCAGAGCAAGTCTTAGCATTAGGGATGCTAAGAAGTTTTACCATGTGACAAGAAACAGCAGCTTTACATGCCCTGCCTCGTTTCCTCACTTTGCCTTATCACCGATATTCCTGAAAGCTGCTTCACTCATTAATTCCTGTTTTTCCAGAGTACCTGCACAAGGTATAGTAAGGGGACGGTACATTCCTGTGAGAGCTCCCCTCTTTGTCATGCAAAAATAAAATTATAAGGAAGACGATAAACTGAATTAGCTAAACAAACAAAACCAAACAAAAAACCCCCAACAAAACCCAACAACCCACGTGTAGTTAGTGCTAATGGGCACGTAAAATACGTACCTCAATCTGTATCAAAATACCCTTACCAAGGTATTTTCCCTACCTGCCCTCTCTCACCTCCCTAACTTACCTTGCAAAAACTTGGCTTCTGCACAGTTAAAAAAGAGT
Organism: Egretta garzetta; assembly: GCF_000687185.1. Lineage (NCBI taxonomy): Eukaryota > Metazoa > Chordata > Aves > Pelecaniformes > Ardeidae > Egretta > Egretta garzetta. Next base: position 8,642,986 of record NW_009260028.1, on the reverse strand, counting down.
ATCGTCACCTTCAGCGTCGACAGTGCTGCTAAGGTATAGAAAACCATAAGAGTGTAGCGTTTTCTGCATCTTCTGTTAAGTTGTGGCAGTTTGGACCTTTCAGGCTATCCACGCGTGTAATAGGTTGCGTTTATTTTGTGTTTATAATACGGAGTTCAGGTTAAGACGGGATGCAAAGAAGCGAGTGAAATTCAGCTCCACTCATTCATTAATTTAAATACAAAATACTCCCTACCATCTTGGCTTGGGCAGAGGGAGGGAAAAAAAAAACCCCATTCACTACATGTGTATTTTAACATTTTAGGCGATGTATGCAGTTGTATGTACATCAGTAAAATAACCCTTCTTATCTCTACAATGCCCGTAAAAAGTTATCAGCCACTAATATACCCCAGATGGCTTTTAAACTGCAGTTTATAACAGCCATTTGCCTGTGTATTTTTTTTTTTCCTTAAAGCAGAAGGAAACCTCTCCCTAATAATTTAAATTCAGGACTATTTCATACAAGAAAGAAGTAAGCGTGTAAGAGATGGACTTAAAAAAAATATAACTCCACCTTCAGAATTAGCTCGTGATACAGCATTTTGCACAACTAAATATTCCCTGAAGGAAATTCAACCATATGACTGCGGAACTATCAGAAAACCTTTACTGTCCATTGGGCACTGTCACTGAGACCAGATGGCTCTTCCACGCAATGCACTGCAGAAAGACACAATACAGTGCACTTTCAGCACATTCTGTGTTTTCTGGGGGCTACTGATACCGCGATACATTCCAGTAACTTCTTTCCAGGGAGAAGATCCTAGAAGATATTTGCACATTTTCAAATGGCCACTTTAGAAGTTTCTGAACAGTATTCACCTAAGACAACACCCTCTCTGGCCACAACTCACGGTAAAGATCGGCATGCATGGATGAAAGTCAGGTCCGGGAAATGATCCGATTCAAACTGGCTTTCCAGCAAGTCCTTGGGCAACTTGTTTCACAAGAAAATAAAGCTTAGAAGCAAAATTTGAATCGCAAAAGATAAGACAGAAAACCATTAAATAACAAAGGTTACTGTCAAAAAGGACATGGACAGTTGAACGCAAGCCATGTGAAAAGGCAAAGGTTATTGTCTAGCGCAAGTTAGTTAACATAAAACTTACCAACTACTGAAGCTCCTCTTTCGGCAAAAGCCAGAGCATATGCTCTGCCCAAACCTAGTTTAAAAAAATAAAAGTAAAAAGAAAAAAAAAAAAAAAAGAGTCAATTTGTCTCCTGGATCACAATTCAGAGAAAAAGCTACACAAAAATGAACTGCATGAAGAAAAATGCACCGAATCAACACAAACACCTTGAAGGTACAAAGTAAAACACCATTTCCCCCAGGAGTTAAAAGTTTCACAAAAGTTCAAAACATAAACAAACAGATAAATTGCAGACAAATCTCCAGTCAAGAGGAAAAAAAAAAATTAAAAAAAGAATCTCCATGCTTACTCTTTGTTATTGCACGCAACAGAGCCATCAGGGAAAGCTGTACACAGCTGAGTTTGAGCTTGTGACAGAAAAATGAATTTGTGAGGCTGAAAGTTTAATGTCTTGATGTAACTTTGAAGGAGGGGATGTTTCAAGTTAATTAATTACATTCTAAGTGAATAAGATACTTCCCTGGTTAGCCTTTAAGATTTGGAGAAACTGAACAAAATTTAACTGTGACTGAAGGTGTACTGACAAAACCCCTCCAATTATTTGGATACAAATGAATCAGTACCACACTTAACGGGATGCATTCACAGTTTACCCATCGTAACAGAAGACTGTCTTTTTTGCCTCCATACAAAAGCCAGACCCTGGCATCTTTACTCTGGCTTAGATGCTAGGTGTGTTATACGTTAGTTACTTGTTACGAGAAATGATTTGCAGAGATTATCCACTGTACCAGTCAAAAGTTATTGAAATCAATGATAATGATCCTTTTTTTCATTCCAAACGAAACTGAGATTTGAATGATTGGAAGGTGATCAGTCAGGAAGAAGTTTCCCAGAGTGCAAGAGTATCTCTTTGCCCCTCACCAAAACATTCAAGCTAGCTCTCGAAGAAAAAATGGGGAAATAAAAAAAATCAGAACTGTTTAGACTGTTTGGAAACACACTAATCTCAGACCACCAAATTGGAATTTTCCTTAATACTCCCATGAGCCTCTGCAGCGCAGAATATCACATGTGAGGTGCGTGTAAGTCCACTGCCTGATGTAAGCCAAGCCCAAGAAAACTTTTTTTTTTTGTTTTGAAAAGCCATACAACTGTGAAGTGCACAAAACCCAGACCATGTTATATGTGCCAATATTCTCAATTAGCAAGCATGCTGAAGAATCAAAACTAATCTTAAAAAAAAAAAAAAAAATTAGCTTGAATTGCATAAACAATGACAATGCTGCATGACGGGCAGGAACAGTACTTCACAAGGGATTTGCCCAAAGTGAAAAGAAAACTACTGTATTCTTAGATGCCTGTGTATGTGAAAGCAGGTCTCACTTTAAAACTGATTAGTGATCCAGGTGTTTTAGAAGAATTCCCAGCTCTGATCTGTTCACTGGCATCCAATTCAAAACTCAGTGTTGACAAACGTTGCTATTAGCAGTAAAGTCTAACTACAGTGCTGTAAACTAAATAAAAACAAAACAAGAACTAATCTGAAGTTAACAGGGCTTCCCTTTATCTTAGCTTAAATTTAATCAACCACTTATCAAAAACTATTGTGAACTTAAACATCCAAGGACGGTTTTCTCTGTTAACAAACCTTTTTCAAGCAGCCTAATACTAGAAGTACAAGGGTCACTGTACCCGCACCTATGACAAGCAATTTTTGCTCCATGCGGTGCTTTTTACAAGCTTTGTTATTGCAGAAGCGTCTTTGTTTTGCTATTACCTAAGTCTTAACCTGTTCTTCATTGAGATTTGTTACATAGGGAGAAGCACATAAATATAGGTCTGGTAGAAGCTGAGAAGCACCGTACAAAGATCTGGCCTCAGTTACTCTCAGGTTTGTCACCTTCAGGTGATGCGAGTGGACTGTTCAGTGCTTTCCACAAAATATCATATTCTTGCTCCTTCTCTGCAAGGCACATAACCTAGGCTCCCTGAATGACTCCTCTGGCTATGTGCAGCTCCACAAAAAAAGGGCCAAACTTCACCGTGGAAAGGCAGAACCTTCTTAGAGGATGGCAGAACAAGCTATTTTAGCAGCTCATCACAACTACAAACTGTGCCTCCCTCTCGTCCACACTCACAGCTCATACCTTTGCTGGAAGTACCAGAGCAGGCAAAGGTCAAAGCATGCATTCAGAGGAAGAAGAAAAAAGGAAAAAAAAAAAAAAAAAGGAAAAAACAAACCAAAACAAACCAACCAACCTCACACCACAACAACAAATACAAAAACTATTTCCTGGCAAAACCAAGCATTCCACCGCAGAACCACCTCCCCTGGAGAGGCCAGGCCCACAGCCCACCAACAGCACAGGCCAGCCCTGCTGCCGGGAGAAACCCCCCCCCCCCCCCCCCCCCCCCCGCCGCCACCTCCTCCTCTTTGGCGGAAGGAAAGCTTTCGTTCCCTTCAAAAGTAGTGGCGCGCTTTTTTTAGATTTTATTATTATTATTATCGTTATTGTTGCTGGCTGATCGCTTTTGGTCTATCGGTGCGTGCGTGTGCGTGGGGGCTCTCCGCGCAGGCTGGCAGTAACCATCCCGCGGGCTGGAGGCAGCTGAGAGAAAAGCCATGTTTCCGAAAGCGGGCTTCCACCTGCTGCGGTTAAAGTATTGTTGAGCAGCCGGTTCCTGTGGCCGAATTAGAGGAAGACTGCCTCAGATACCGAGGGGGGAAAGAGAGAGAGAGAATTGGCAATGCCTGCCGGAGTTGTTGCAGACTGTTGGTTTGACTGCTGAGGAGGACGTGAGTGGGAGAGAGAGAGCGCTGTTGCACACACAAAACCACAGAGAGAACCCACAATTTAACCAACATCCCCAAACCCAAGTTTTCAGCTGTGGACCTTTTAGCCTCAGAGCTTGCGATCGGCTGCGACCTCTCTTTAAACCGGTGAAAGACGTTATGCCAAAGACAAGTACAAAGATAGAGATTTAAAGCTTGAAGGCCATGCACTGAGCTGCTTTTCCTTTTTATTTTTGCGCAAGAGTGATTGAAAGGTCGGGACACGAGCACTCTTAGAGCAACGCGAACCAAACTACTGAAGCTGATTTTCAAGGCTGCTTTAAAAAAAAAAAAAACCAAACCACCACAATAATCTTGCCGAGAACATTAATGGATTCCTGTTGTGTTTAAATTCTCTACAGATTATATCGTAAATATTTTATGAAGTCCAGTATGTGTGTGCGTGCGTGTACGTGAATATATATCTATACGAAACGCAGTTGTAGCCAGCTGCCCTTTGATCAGACAGCCTAGCTCGCGTCCTGCCTCCTCTGCAGACCGGCCCCGAACTTCCCGCTCGCACAGAGCCGTTTCTGCCTGCGGAAGACGCCGATGCGTTTTGTTTTCTCTGGGGACTGTAGAGAAATCACCTGGAAGAAGCCGACGGGCGAGTGACTCTCTGGAAGCCCAGGCTTTCTGACCGCCTCTTGTCTTTGACTTGCCTCCTTGTTTCCACCGCGCTTGGGAGTTGGGAAGGAGCTTTTCCCCCCGATACCTTTTTGCGTCACGGCCGCAGACTTGATGCGCAGGCAAAGCCCCGCGCGGGCCGCCCTTCTTCCCCTTACCGGATTAACGCGACCCGTCCCGCAGCGCCAGGACGCCAAGAGTTAAGTCTCGGCGCGCTCGCTATCTCAGCCGCCTTCGGCAAAAAATTAACTTTGGGGACTGGCGTAGGAACAAGTTTCCCCCGGGTCCTCCGCCCGTGTCCGTTTATGTGGGTCCCCAGAGAGCCGATCGCTGAAGAGTTACGCTCGTTTCGGTGTTTTGTAGAAACTCTGTGGAGGTCTCTCACTCAAAAGGCTTGTTGTGATGCGTA
>NW_009260028.1:8636475-8636745 GCF_000687185.1 Egretta garzetta | reverse complement strand
GGCGGGGGATAATTGCTGCGCTTTCCTCCCTTACCCGGCCTGCTTTCCCGTTAGCCGGGTTCAAGCAAAAATCTTCCACCCTCACCCCTTTTCCTTGGCCCCGCTCTTTTTTGACTTGGGTCTGTCGCTACCTTCTTGAACGCTCTGGTCTTCTTGCTACTGATGTAGATACGGTTGCGAGCGGGGACAGGAAAAGGTAAATTATTCTCGTTATCCTCTGCTCCGAGGCAGGAGCCGGCAGAGCCGTGCAGCTCCCTAGGGCCCCCCGCG
>NW_009260028.1:8635886-8636452 GCF_000687185.1 Egretta garzetta | reverse complement strand
ACCTTCTTGAACGCTCTGGTCTTCTTGCTACTGATGTAGATACGGTTGCGAGCGGGGACAGGAAAAGGTAAATTATTCTCGTTATCCTCTGCTCCGAGGCAGGAGCCGCAGAGCCGTGCAGCTCCCTAGGAGCCCCCCGCGGTTAGATTTAGGATCGGGATTCGTAAAGTTCGTGCTTTCTTCTGCGGTCACTGCTGGAGTCCGACCGCCCTCAGCACAGCTTTCCCGGGGGCGAGCAGACCCGAGACTTCCCGAGGACTTTTGGAGGGGAGGAGAAAAGGCGGAGAAGGGAATCGGTTCAGCTCCCGGAGCTTTGGGAAATCCTGCAGAGGAGGCGGCTTCAGGGAAAAAAAGTATTACGATGCCCGGAGACTCTTCTTGGTTTACGCGTATCTGAGTCCGAGGAAAGGGAGGAACTAAGCGGCCGGGGCAGTTCCCAAATTCACACATTTAGGTGAATTACCGCGCCGTCCCCCCGGCGCTAGGCAGCTGCCTCCTGGAAGGCACAGGTACCCCGGGGATCAGGCGTGACAACCCGCTCCGCCCCGCCGGGAAGGGCGATAAGC
>NW_009260028.1:8601910-8635669 GCF_000687185.1 Egretta garzetta | reverse complement strand
GGCTGCCCTGGCTATGTGCAAATTGCCCGCGGAAAGCACACCCGGGGGGCTGGTTTCGAGAGATACCCAACGCCGCTCTCGTTCCTCGTTGCCCCCCCCCTCCCCAGGTAGGGCAACCCTCCGTTTTAACTCGCAAGCCCGCTCCCAACTTCTGCAAATAGCAAAGGGTCAGGTTCTCCAAACGGACGGAAGCAGGCGTTTGTAACACTGAGGTAGTTTAACCTAGAAATACGCTAGAAAAAAAAAAAAACAAAACAACAAAACCAACCCCCTCCCCCCCTCCAAAAAAAACCCCCGCAAAACCGGGAGAGGGTTTCCTTATGAGCTCCCGAAATAGTGTGCGGGGAGGCACCTGCTTGCCGGGGCACTCGGTGCTCCTTGTCCCATTCCCTGTGTCCCCCCACCAAAAAACATTCCCACCGTGGACCGCTGAGAAATGAGTCCTGAAATACTTTGCCATGTATCAAACAGTCCCATTGGTTTTATACTAAATACTGCCTATTCACAAAGGCGTTTTTAAAAGCCGTGATTTTTTAAGATCATATGGAACGGGAACTAGAAAATTCAGTTGAGATCATTCCTGTGCTGCCAATATCTTCTTTGTATCTGGCAAAAAAAAGCGCTGAGTTTTATCAGGTATTTGCTAACAACCACTGCATCAACAAAAAGAGAGAGACAGGGAGTTTTGTTTTCACATTTCCTTAGAAAAATTCATTCGTGATGTTTCATCTTTAGGATCAGGATTATTATTTCAAACCAAAATGATCATTTCCATGCATTATTTTTCTTTCTGAAATAAAGAACGATTTTGAGAAACGTAGAGAAAAATACACAACAACTGTAATAAGGTGCCATACAGACTCCTTGTCCAAACGCTGTTAGGAAAGAATCTAAATCTTAATCTAAAAGGCCAATTTTGTTTGATTGATGCAGCAGAAGTACGTAATTCAGATACCCGGTAGTGCTGCAACTGTGATACTTTTCTCGCTTCTCTGGAAATACATATTTTTAAGAGCTAAAGAGTACAACAAAGCACTAGATAACTCCAGTCAGCAAGTCCCAACTTATCTGTTTAGTCTTTTTTCTAATGTAAATGTTTGTATTTCTGTTTCTATTGTCTGTGACTTTTAACTCAAGTTTCTTTTCTGTGCTGTGTAATTTTTATACTCGTTTCCAATATTTTCTTCACATGTCCCGTCGCTGAGGTTGCCTTCGGGGTAGTTTGAAAACGGTGATTTAAAATCTTTGTACTGTAAGGGACAACTGACCCTGGATTCATGAAGGGTTTTCATCCCTCAGAATGCTAGCATGTATTTCCTTAAACAAGCATGCAAACATTTGCATCACGGGGAGGTGAGGGCAATGCCCCAATTTTCCCCTTTCCCTTTCTCGTGTCTTTAATACATGGGCATGCATTAAGGTTTTACAGTAACTTTTTAAGAACCGGGTGAGCGCATTGCTTTCGCAGTTGCCAATCTTGCGAGCCTGCGTGCCTCATGACACTATGCCATGCAAGGAGAAAACGCACCAGCTTCAACGTTTTGAGCAGGTCTCTTTTATGGCAAGATCAGGGAAATGTGAAAAGCGCAGGCCACAGAAACACATTACGGCACACAGAGAAGAGAAAAAAAAAAAAACCAAACACAAAAGCCTGGGCCACAGAGGAATGGGAAAGGGGAAGTTGAAATAGATACGTAAAGAGGGAATTTTGACACAGTGATTTTAACTTTGCATGTGGAAGTGAGAATAAGGGTTATCGGTGACAAATGGGAGGGCACTGAAGTGAGGCACGCAGCCTCCTATGGAAGGAGAGGCTGTGAAATACCTGAGACTGGAGACCTCTCTCGTATTGTGGGAGGAAGCCATGGCTGGGGAAAAAGCATCAGAGACCGCTCAAGTGAAGGAGCCGCTGGTCCTGTCTGGAGAGAACAGCATGATTAGAAACTAATAGAAATAAGACCGGGCTGTGACAAGTTTGATCCTATTATAACTGCATGGACATAAGCTAGAAAATGCGAAGAGGAAGGAAAAATATCGAGCTGCAACTCAGAGGGCATGATGCAGGACTACTTCCTCTTAGAATGTGTAAAAGAGGAAATAAAAACTAGCTAGATTTTTTTTTTCTTTGGTTTTTTTTTTGGTAGTAGCCCTGAGGTCATTACTGTAGATTTAATTGGGGGAACAGCAGCAGGATCTAAAAAAAGTAAGATAGAGGACCTGATCCAAGCTCTTACTTTTGCCGGAGTAAATCTAGAGGCACAGCAGACATCCACTCAATTATAGTGGGGTAAAATTCTTTTGAGGATTCAGTCCTGCACAAGAAGAAAGATAAAATTAGATTTTTCATAGTTGAACCAATGTGAACGTTGTAGATACAAGTCAGAAAACTTAAGGTTAGAAGTCTACATATCTCTCAGCGCATCACATCAGAAATGCAGCGAGTGCTGCGTTCCTAAATATTTGTTTGATAGATGCTGGCACCAAGGAGCTCCCGCGCGATCATTTCAGACGAGGTGAAAGCCTTCATCTGAGCGATTGCAGATTTCATTAGTTTAGATCACGATTTCCATCCATCAGTTTGCGGGCGAGGTCTTAAGTCAATGATTTGCTTTCACACTTCTGAAGGTGAAGAAGAAATTGTTCCGTAAGTTGTGATTAAATGTTTGACTGAGGCCTGCTTCTCCAAGGATTGAGTCTGAGTTTATTCTGGGGCAGCTCTGTGCAGAGCGGCAGGAGGAAAAGAGAGGGAACTGGTGCAGCTCTGACCCTCTGCATCCATGAGACAATTGGCTTGGTTTTGTTTTTCTCCTGAATTTTACATTTCCATCATTGTGCTGACTTTGCTCTAGCTTAAAAGTAATGCTACTGATGTAAATCAGACCAGAATCGGTTCCTGTTACTTGAATTTATTTATTGACAGTTACAGAAGTATATTTTGGAAAGCTTAAGTTCATGTGTTTTTCGTGTCGGAGTACACGTTATGCTGGGTATTTCAGAGGTGCATCACTGTAAAAACTTCTCTGTAGCTCTGCAAACTAGGAATGGAAGCAATTCCTGTTTTCCCCAAACCGCTTCTTACTCTGCACAGATTTTTGCTGTTGCTGCCTTTTCCTATTTTATCACATTACTTGTTGATCTTCTGTGCCCCAAATTAAATGTCACGGAAGGAAGCTGAGGCTTCTGCTCCTTGATTTCGTAGGTGGTGGCCTTGGGAGACGTGCCCGATGGGACGCTGGTAACGGTGATGGCTGGAAACGACGAAAACTACTCTGCAGAACTCAGAAACGCCACAGCCGCCATGAAAAACCAAGTAGCAAGGTTCAACGACCTCCGGTTCGTGGGTAGAAGTGGAAGAGGTATGTGTTTGCTCTCGACTACACTTCGGTCATGTTCACCAGTTACGGCAAGTTCTGGTTATGTGGAGGGAATTTGAAGATGGCGTCTATCGAGTTTTCTGTGGCAGGGAATGCTGCAAGATCTGGTGTAGGCTGATTCCAAAGGTGTAGAATTAGCTATATGGTTTTCTCGCTTTATCCTAGCCCATCCTCCGCATCACTTCAATTTTTGAACAGTGGCATCTCATTTGAAAAAAAGAAAAAAAAATCACACAGACAGTAAGTCACATTTTGACTCCAAAAGCCATCCCATCAATTTTAGAACATCACAATATTACCCATGTTTAAGTTTAAATAACGTATTTTCAATTTAAAAAGAGAATTTTCAGTTTGTGTAAGGACTCATGACCATCTCGAGGCTCCCAGGCACTCTCTGCAAAAGCTGGTCTCTGTAACAGAGAGAGTCAACCTAAAATTACAAGTAATTCCCACAGAGATCTAAGCATTTTCTGGTGACCTGATGAAGGCATAGGACACTTTTTCTGACCTATCTCTCTCTGAAATAGGTATAGAACAAAATGCAGTAGTCCTGTTATTTAATGTGCTCCTGCAAGGCGCATAGAACAGAACAGATGAGCTTAATATCTGACTTGCTGTATCACTGTGATAACCAGTAATTACTAGTACCTAGTAAATAAAACAGCGTTATGAGCGTAAGTAACAAATAAGAGTCGAAGCTGACTTAGGCTAGAACTATATAAAAATGTTGTTAGGAAGCTGCAAACAGTAGCTGACACGTGCGGCTCGCACCGCGTGTGAGCGGGCAGGTGTACAAAGCTTGATCCGAAAGCCCGTAAAACCGACAACAAGGACCCTTCCCAACTTCACTCTTTGGCTTCGGTCCATAATCTGAAACCCCATAAATTCCAAGCAATCACGTTTGCCTTCCTATTACAAGATTGCTTGAAGCGCTCCTCTTGCATTACTGCCCTTGCTGCTGTGAGTGGAGTCCCTTTGTGTGGGTCAAACCCACAGACGAGAGGCTGGTGAGCTGTTGCTCAGCCCCTCTCTTTTAAGGTCAAGAATGAAAAACTGTCGCATCTTCCATGTGACTTCATATGACATTTACTTCTGTGTTTTTCTTCTGTTTCGTTTAATTCTTTAAGTAAACTGGGAATGCAACATTAGGGTGTTCCAAAGACAGCAGCCTTATTTAGGGACAATTCAGTGCTGTAACACTCAATGACCAGAATTACTGTGTCTACTGCACTTAGGTAGGTTTCTGCTTACTGCCTTTTTGAGCAATTTGTGCGCTGGTGTCTCTCTGAACCAGATTAAATACTCGGGGCTCACTGACCCCTCCTCAGCATTTTCCCTTCCCTCTCTCCCCATGTGAGCACCCGAGCCACCTCCTTGATGCGTGGCTGCATCTGCGGCTCTTAGGAACACGAAGGGGGTTCCGAGTGTGCTTCGGGAGAGTTACTAAGGTGACCCACTTCTGCTTGCTTGGTCTCAAAATGTTTTATTCCAAATGGGAGATGTGTCAGGCCTCAGACCGAGGAAGTTATCCTTGCTATACACAACAGCCTTTGTTTGCCTTTGAAGTGAAATGAATCTGTAGATACTCTTCCAACATAAATACAGTCAGTGATTGTGGAAGAACACGGCCCCATTGAAACATAGATGCAAGTGGTCAATACATTTGAAGAATAAAATACCGACCGGGTCCCTCTGTATCCTGCAGCATTTTTAGCTGAGGATACAGAGGGAGATGTCTTTTAAATTGTGTTGTTTGGGCTGTCTTCAAAATGCGCTTGGTGGAAAACACCCGCAGCTGAGAATGTAGCTTTGTAATGCTAGCAAAGAATAATAATAGGGTAATGCAGAGAAAATTATATCCATTTACTGAAAACATGAGAGATGCTGTAATGTCTAAAAGTATCAGTCATTAAACATGTTCATTTGTTATATTAAAGGTTCCACCTTTTCAGTAAATGGAATTTGCATTATGATTCAGAGATGACTGTTTAGAAGATTCAAATGAATAGCTGGCAAAGTGGCGGAGAAGCTAATAAAAACAAACCTGTCGTTCAGTTCCTGGCCATGGTAGTGAAGCTAGAAATCATAACAGTGAACTGTGTGAGTTTCAAGGTCAAAATCCAGCGGCTGGGGGAGAACAGCCCCTATTTGTGCAGAAAAGCTGGGTGGGGAGCGTCGTCGAGCCCCTCGCCATAAAAGGTAGCCAGTAGCCAGTCACCCGCGCAGGGATATAGACCTTGGCTGTTGTCTGATATTCCGGTGCTCGGGATCCTTTAAGTGACGGAGCGATTTGGGAACGCCGCATGCTATTAGTCAGTCTTGGAGGTTAAATCTCATCACCTCCATTGGCTGCCCATCTTTGGGGCGAGTGACTAATGTATGCTTTTGTTTACTCCTCGAACAGGAGATTGTTTTCCAAAGGTGGGGATTGTTTGCATTTGGTCCGGGATTTCTGAGGTGCTGTTCTGTTGAATTTGTATAAAGCTTAAAGCATAAGGTAGCTGCTTCAAAGAGCGTTGCTTCCTTTGATACTTTGCCGGAGGAAAATTAACCAAAACCTTGTTTGCTGTGTAATATTTGAGTTTGAGTAAGTTCAGTTGCCACCAGTGATAATGCCATGCCAAGAAAGTTCACGTCGGTTACGGTCAGCGTGGGTGCTCTTTGTGTACCTCGGGTGATTTAAAACCACTGCTGGAGAATAAGGAACAGCTTTGACCGGTGACACTTTCCTGTGCATCAGTTGTCGCCCAGGTGTAACCATCCCCATTAAAAGCCTTGCCAAACCGATGGGAAGCCACCGCTTTCTCCCTTCTAAGACAGTAGGGAATCATTATTCTTGACATTCTTAATTAAGAGTTTAAGTTGTCTTCTGGGGGCTTTAAATGAAATCCAGCACGCCAGCCTGATGGCCCTCTCAGACCTCAGGCTGTTGTCCACGTTTTCATCTCAGTGAGTAAGCGGCTCTGCGCTGGCTGTGAGAGAGTTGCAGTGATTCCCCCCATTCGGGGGGGTCCGATGCTGCCTGGCTGGCAGAGCAGATGCACCAGCCAAATACTGGCTCAAGCTTAAAGAACCAAACTGTGCTTCAGCATTCGCTTCGTACCTAATAGCAAGCGGTCACCCCCGTTGCCCTGCCTCTGCCCCTCGTTCAGAATTTGAAAAACCACCCACTTGATTTTCTTGACACCGGGAATGGGAGCTGAGAATATCGCAGGTCGCCCAAAACATCGAGATGTTGTATAAAAGCAATTTGGCTCGCTTTCCTGAACGAAACAGATTTACATTGGAATTGGCTGGGCTCCAGAGTTACTATTCCTCACCCTAGTTTGAGAATGCTACTGGGAAAACCTGCCCGTCTGGCTTGTAAACCCGAGTAAGTAATTTCTGAAAGAAAAATGTAGCTTAAAACTTCAACCAATCTCAGCCCTCCTTGCCTGATTACCCAGTTAAAAAAAAAAAAATCTTTATTTTTTTCCCCTCCATTCATAAACACTTCAAACTTCAAACTGCTACTACTGCAAAGTACCCTGCTTTCTTAGTGTGTAATGAACGGGTTTATTATGAAATAAATCTGATGCAAAAAGCCTGACACCATAGAAGTTCATTGGATAAAATTAAAAATAAATAGTTATTTTGGAGAGGGAAAGCTTTGTGGCTCAGTAAGCATTACATATTTTCCTCATGGAATCATTAATCCCGGTAACTATCTTCTTTGTAGAACGTAATATTAAAAAAACCCCAACAAATAAACATGTTTTCCAGATGAAAATAATTATTAATAGGTTATCATAATAGTAGCTAATGGGGAAGTGTCTTGGCTTGCTGCAGAAGACCTCAATCTAAAGCTGCGATCTGGAGCTGGAGCTTGACGATAGCTTTCCAGCAAGGCCTTTTTAAAAACTGCATCTTGGAAAGGACTGAAAATGAAGCCTACGTACATATTTCCTACCAGCTATTGGGATTAGAGTCATGAATACGTGTTGCGATAGTTCTCAATTTCCGCAAAGCCAAGGCAAGGACTCCTTTTTCATGGGAGTAGCTGGTAGGAGAACACAGGAGAGAGAGATTACCAAGCATAATCAGAGGTTTCTGCCATCAGGACTCTTCCTTCTGGATGTGATTTTGGGGAACAAAAATCAATTTAAGCTGGAATCTCAAAAATACTTGAAACACCCAAGTTACTGGCCTGGATTCTGAGTCCAATTATTTTTATTGGTCTTCTGAAGTCAGAATTTTGCTCATTCCATGCAGCTTCAACTTGTGGTTGCACTATTTAAGCACCTTGTTAAAAATTGTTTTATTTTTTATTTAAACGCATTCAAAATTATCAAAGCGTGTGCAAAACAGAGAAGGATGCTATTCAACAGGATCATAAAATCAGTATTAAGCAGCCGGCCAGGTCCTGGTCCAAGCCATTGGAATGCTTCAGGGGACGTGATGTTGGATACCAGAGTAACAATGAACCGCGCTTGCCAGACGGGGCGAAAATAGAAGAAATCCAACTGCAATCAAACCTGAGAAAAGAGCAAATTGATAAGGTTTAAAAACAACCCCTTATTTATACTTTGGATTGATAAATACGGGGCACTAGCAGGATGCTGTGGCCAGCGGGAGGGTGGTGTGGCTGCAGAGAAATGGGGGCGACTCCTTTGAGCCACCTTGCCACACCGCCCCTCCTCACCCTGGGTGCGTGTTAGAGGGTCGACGTTTACCACAGGACCCTCCTCTGTCCAGTCCGGTCTGGATGGTGAATTTTTCTCTAAAAGACAGAGGCCAGAAGCAGTAATTTTATTTTTAAGTGGCTTAGGGTTACTTAGCCATCCCATTAATTTTATCGAGATTTCTGTGTGAACCGAGCGGCCGTGGAAGAATTCAGCGTGCAGACTCCCCGTGCTGGTACAGGGGAGCCGATGCCTATTTCAAGCCGAAAAGCCTGGGGTCGGCGTCAAATTGATCGGCAAACTCAGCCCTTTTAAGACAACATCTGCCTCGGTGCTGGCCTTTGGCAGGGACGTCGTGGCAGGAGGAGGGGAGGGGAGAAGACTTTCTCATTACGCTAGTGCCGCCCGAGTCGTCTTCGGCACACACTCGCTACGTGCAGCCGGGTTCGCATGAATCGCTGATTGTGTAAGAAAGCACACGTATGATGCAGCTCCGCGCGGGGGTTCGACTCGAAAAACATCATGTGGTCCGTGAGGCTGAGCATGACTGCGGCTGGCTTTGCCAGCTCCCAAACACTCTCTGCTGGGTTACTTAAAATTTCGTCTGGGCGAAAAAACTCTCGATCAGAAAGCGTCAACAGGAGAAAAATAATGGCAGCGCGGTTTGGAGAACTTCCTGTCTCCGGGAGCATTACTGCTGTAAACAGTGGCCATGCCAAGTGCTGAACCACTGCCCTCAGTCCAATAACAATAAATCTATTTTTTGGTTCTGCAGAGCTCTGCTTGTACATTTTTGAAACTCAGGGTAATGATGAGGATGAGGCAGACGCTATCCTCTGAGCATTTTCTTCTTTCTTTTTTCCCTTTTTGCCATGATAAAAGGAGTTGGGCTTACCAGGACACAGCGTAGGGAAAACACAGTACCTCTCTAGATGGAGAGGTTACATAGTTTCAAGTGATCTGTTTGCCCTTCAGCTTTTTTTCTTTTTTTTTTCCCCCCTTTGTCTTTATTTTATTTTGCCTCCTTCAGAGGCTGCTTGAGTTCTGGACTAGCAGGATGCTGTGGCCAGCGGCAGGGTGGTGTGGCTGCAGAGAAATGGGGGCGACTCCTTTGAGCCACCTTGCCACACCGCCCCTCCTCACCCTGGGTGCGTGTTAGAGGGTCGACGTTTACCACAGGACCCTCCTCTGTCCAGTCCGGTCTGGATGGTGAATTTTTCTCTAAAAGACAGAGGCCAGAAGCAGTAATTTTATTTTTAAGTGGCTTAGGGTTACTTAGCCATCCCATTAATTTTATCGAGATTTCTGTGTGAACCGAGCGGCCGTGGAAGAATTCAGCGTGCAGACTCCCCGTGCTGGTACAGGGGAGCCGATGCCTATTTCAAGCCGAAAAGCCTGGGGTCGGCGTCAAATTGATCGGCAAACTCAGCCCTTTTAAGACAACATCTGCCTCGGTGCTGGCCTTTGGCAGGGACGTCGTGGCAGGAGGAGGGGAGGGGAGAAGACTTTCTCATTACGCTAGTGCCGCCCGAGTCGTCTTCGGCACACACTCGCTACGTGCAGCCGGGTTCGCATGAATCGCTGATTGTGTAAGAAAGCACACGTATGATGCAGCTCCGCGCGGGGGTTCGACTCGAAAAACATCATGTGGTCCGTGAGGCTGAGCATGACTGTGGCTGGCTTTGCCAGCTCCCAAACACTCTCTGCTGGGTTACTTAAAATTTCGTCTGGGCGAAAAAACTCTCGATCAGAAAGCGTCAACAGGAGAAAAATAATGGCAGCGCGGTTTGGAGAACTTCCTGTCTCCGGGAGCATTACTGCTGTAAACAGTGGCCATGCCAAGTGCTGAACCACTGCCCTCAGTCCAATAACAATAAATCTATTTTTTGGTTCTGCAGAGCTCTGCTTGTACATTTTTGAAACTCAGGGTAATGATGAGGATGAGGCAGACGCTATCCTCTGAGCATTTTCTTTTTTTTTTCCCTTTTTGCCGTGATAAAAGGAGTTGGGCTTACCAGGACACAGCGTAGGGAAAACACAGTACCTCTCTAGATGGAGAGGTTACATAGTTTCAAGTGATCTGTTTGCCCTTCAGCTTTTTTTCTTTTTTTTTTCCCCCCTTTGTCTTTATTTTATTTTGCCTCCTTCAGAGGCTGCTTGAGTTCTGGTAAAAAAAAAAACGACTAATTTTGGGTGTACCTATGTACCTATGCATGTATGTACCTGGATTGCAACCCAAATAACAGCTGCTGTTTTGTCATCAAAATAAAAGCAGCTCCAGAGACGAATTGGGACCCTGGCTTCGGGCCTGGCTAGCGAACTTCAGCTGACTCTCCTACGGCATGCAGTTCTTGTCAGCTCACTCAGGATTAGCAGAAGTGAGGATGCTGCAAATCAGTGGCTTACAATTGCTGTCAGGAGAGTCTTTTCCAGCACAGTCATGTGCATAAACTCTCATCAGTCTGAATCAGCCTCGGCTTCCTTCTAAAAACCCTTTAGCAACAGTAAAAAGAAAATACTTTTTTTTTTTTTCTCTATTACCTTAATGCTGTGTGACTCTCCCCCTCTTTTGTTCCCATCCTACTTCTCTCCTGGTTTTCCCACCATATTATTCCAACACAGTTTTCTCAACCTCTCCCAACTGGCCTTATTCCCCTCATCTCTGTCCCGCATCAACGTCTGTCCCTTCTCCTCCTTCCTCTGCAGATGCTCTCCCTGCCCATCCTCCTTGAGAGCTGGTGCCCTTCAGCTCAGGTTGGGATTCCTGTGTGAGCCTTTATCACAGGAGTGAGTTTTGGTCTCAAAGCATGCTGCTAGGACCTATCCTTAATTGCTTCTGCCCTTTTCTACTGTTTCCTCTGAGGATGAGGCCGGGGAGCTACCTGCCATGTGGTGCGGGGAAGGAGCGGGCAGTGGGGGGGGGGAGAGGGAAGAGGTTCTGGAGGCCAAGGCGAGGAGGAGGGAAGCAGCTGCTTTGAAGGCTTGATGCCAAAAGAGCTCTTCAGCGGGGCGGTGCTTGGAGCGGCGTGCATGCACATCAGTTCCCTGAAGTTTAGGGAGGAACTGAAGGAAACGCTTTGGCAAGGCCACAAAGTTTCCACAGGCTAGACTCTATGCACCACAACTCTAACAAAGCTGCATCCATATCTGAGGCCACAGAGGTTGCTCTACGTTTGAAGGTTGTCTCTGGTGGAACTTGGCGGGTTCCAAGTTTGTAATGGCAGTGTTATCTCCCCCATCACTGACTGCACGAATATCCATCGAGTGACCCCAGACCTCTTCCGAGCTCTGAAATCAATGCACATTGCATTAGCGTAATGACAGCACGGAGGAGTCCTTCCTCTAAGAACATAAACTCAGAGTAAACAGTCCCAGTGCACACTCCCACGCTCAGCTAGCTACTGAAGAAGTGACTCGTCAGGTTGTCCTCTGGCGTTCGCCTGCTTCAGGCCACTGCAGGCGGAAGTCCCTCGCTTGCTAAAATGGCCCCGACGATCATAAAAGCGTTCCTCGCCTTTCATCTTCAGAGCAGTGCATTGCTCTTCCAGTGAACCCACACCTTCTCTGTTCCCTGTGCCTGGTGCCTCTTTCTGCAGCCATGCTGAGAGGTCATCCTCTTCATCGCTCTGTAGGGCAAGGAGCATGTTTGTTCCCACCTCCAGCTCCATGCCAGAGCACTGTCTGGACAGGGGCTGGCGCCAAATGAAAGCTGGTGCTGGAAAAATGGAGAGGGACTAAGACCAAGTCCAGGTCTCACGGGGCTTAGGCTAGGTTCACAGGACAATGCATGATGAAATGAAGATGCCTCAGAATAGGATCTGCCAAAAACCACAACACCCATTACACCGAGGTTTCCCTGGTCTCACAATTAGGCAAAGGATGAGAACAGGGCTTCGAGGGGTGAAGAAATCATGGGTTCAAACACAGAAGCAGTCCTTGGAGAAGAGACTGGAATGAGGCCCTCCCCTCGGCACAAACACTGCAGCCACCAGCCTGGAGAGCCAGGCACATGCCCCACCTCCGCCCAAAGGACTTCTCTGCCCAAAGGACCTCCAGCTGGGAACCACCAGGGTTGAGGACTCTGCCACTCCACCGCAGCCATCTGGCCAGGGTGCACTTCGGGGAGGTGCCAAGCCTACATCTGAGGCACATCCTACAGAGCAGGGAGCTTTCCTGGGGAAATGCCCTAATGCTTACAGCAGGAGAAGGGGCCACCATGAGAAGCTGAGTCAGCGGCTGAGCCCTGAGAAGCAGCTCCTGGACCAAAGCACTCCAGGAGAGGGGCAGAGGAGGGCTCAGGCCACGGGTCGGGGCTGGACTGACCCACACGAGCATCTGCTACTAGGCATCACCTGGATGGGGGAGTGAGAGGGGGGTGGGAGGGGTAAGGGGTATAATTTTGGACTTAAGCATTTAAATCAAACCTGAATCCCACTTCAGGCAGCTAAATCCTCTTGTGAATCTGGGCCTTAACCTTTTCATGTGTCTCTCATCACCTATAAAGTGCGGGTGATAATTTCTACCTCAAAAAGCTTATTAATGGCTTGAAATTATAGCTGGGTTAAGGACTATTATTAGGCTTAAAGATCCCAAGGCTTTTTCTGTGAGAAGGTGTTAGCTTTGCATTTAAGCAATTGTGTTTTGACCTGTCCTCTCCATCTGGTGTTCCTGTTGCTGTTTTTCCCTTTCTCTGAGCCATTCAGCAGTGACACAGCAGCCTGCTGAAGGATCGTTTCTTCGTTCCACCCTAGAGCTGGATGCACTTTGCAGAGGCAAAGTAACTTCTGAACAGTTATTCACAAACAGTCCAAGCTCCGGTATTGAGAAGAACTTTGTTTAAAACTAAAATGATATTACACTGAGAAAAAAAATCAGAACTCCCTGATATGTAGTAGGTCATAACTTGAAAGCAGAGGTTCAGGTTTTGGGGTAGCCCACTCATAGGAGCATCAGAGATTTCCATTAGAGTCATCTTTGGGGAAAAACTCATTCCGCCCTCTCAAAATCTGTGTTCAAACATTAGTGACATGTACGTTTGTATAAATTGTGTATATACATTTCAAGTCTTTAAAATATTTTAACAATAAGCATTGCATTTTAAGACTCAAACTGTAATCTCCTTTTTCTACCACTCTGCTGCAGAGGCCAGGCACCCCACAGCATCTCATTCTCCCTGTGCTGTAATTATTGTCTCCACCCAAGTTCATAAGAATTTTATAGTGGTTACTGCAGCAACTCCTCTTATAGTTAGAGGCTGCTTGGCTTTTCCATTAAAAGGCCTTGCTCCCCATCCCACTCTTTTAATGCTTTAATCCATTTTGCAAACTTGATCTGCAGGCTTTCAGTCTAAGAAGGCATCCCACCCCAAAAATTCAATTAAAACAGGTCACTTGAGGTGTCTTTCAGAACAGAATGGAAAACCACTTTTTTTTTGGTTTAACGTTGTCAAACATTGCTGTAACTCTGGCGTGCATGCACTCACACACACATACACATGTACCAGCTCCATCACGAAGCCAGAAGCTGGTATTTACACAGGACTCGGACCTAAGGATGCTGAAGTACAAACAATGTTCCCGCCAGCCGAATTCCTACCACAGCTTGAAATAATCTCTCTTCTGAAATTAGACAACATCACAGAATAGGGGGATTCCTGGTGATTTTGTGTGTCTGTGGATTGTTGTTGTTGGCATACAAAAATGACTAACCTCTATGTTAACTACTGGGTGTCACCCTAAGCTGACTATTGCAGGTCACCCTGTCTTCAGAGACCTCCTTCTTGCCACCTCCGTCCCAAATCTCTTGACCCTCTGCCTCTTCTCCTCAGTTAGTTCATTTATGTCATTTCCCGTAAGCTCCTACCTGTCTTCTGCTGCAGCTCCCTTCCCGATAAATGGCCATGACCGTTCAGTACCTGGTATCTCCTGCTACTCAACTGCCACAGGTTGGTTTTTTTCTCTAAGCAGAATAAACTGTGCTTTTGTGGCATCTCTGCTGAAGCACATTCGCAGGAAAAATAACGTGAAGGTAATAGAAGTAGTAACCCGAGGGAAGGAACCCAAAGGAATCCAACCGAGGCCTGACGCCTTGCATCTAACATTTTAGACGTGAACGTTCCAATGAGTGCGCTTCAAATCCAAGTTTCGTAAGGAGAGAAGGGCCATCAGGTGCCTCGCAGGCAGAGAGCGGAGTGGCGGCGGCTGCACTTTTACACACATTGTCAGGCTGTCAGGGAAGGGATTAGCGCAGAGGCCCCTGCAAGGCTGGAGGAGGCGGTGGATGGTATCATCATGACAGCACAGGGGACTGGGAAGTGAAACCGCTCATCAGCGCAGAAGTGAAACTGGCTGCACACAAGCTCTTGTCAAATTAAAATGTAAACATCTGGCCAAAAAAAAAAAAAGAGAGAGAGAGAGAAAAATTGTGGCTGTTCTAGCGAGCCGAGTCCCACCCTTGCAATGCTTGAGAATGTAAGTGATCCCTGTTTGTGCAAGGGAGAGGGCTTCTGATCAAATACTAAGGGCGTTAGTTGCTACAGTAATGGATAAAAAGCAGCAGTCAAGGAAATACATGATTTTCAAATGGACGGTGACGTGTTTCTGAGATGCTGGTTGCTGGCATTTTCTGTTTATTCCAGGAGGAAGATACTCTCCTCTTTTTTCTGAGGAAAGGGATTGGAATGTTGGTACCACTATAACACAGCAAAGGTGGGGAAAAGCGACCCGCGTGGGCGTTCTCCAGTGCAAAGGGAAACGTGTAGTGTTGGGGACAGCTCTTGCAGCAGGCCTGGTACACCTGATGACAAGGGGCATGCACAAAACATTGCTGTGCATCACCAGTATGTGTCTGCTGGAATAGCTGCTGAAGGCCTGAGTCAGCTTTGTTTTAACAGCTGTAAGTTACACCAAGTATAGAACCAGCTTCTGCATCTGTTTTGCTTAAATATTTCATGTCCGCAGCTTGCAGACTTAGGGCTATGGTTTTGACTTATGAAATAAGAAGATTGTCAGGGATAATTTCCAGAAGGCTATCGGGGACTACCCTTATCACCCAGGTAATGGGCTTAAGGTAAAATTCAGTCTTAGTGCCTGCTTAGGTTGACAGCGTCTCTATTAATGTTGCTTGATTTCAGTTATGTAATTTTGGTTGCTTAATATAGTTCTTGCGTTGCCTTAGGTTAAATGTACATACGCTTCACCAAAATAATGCCTTGAAACAATTCCACCCTAGACACAACCTTCTTTTAGTCTTCTAGCTCCGGGAATCCCCAGAGCCGCAGCAAGAGAGGCAAGCGGCCCTGCTGCTCTCCACCACAGCATTTGACTTTTTAGCTGGAAAAACCTCGGAGAATGGGCAGGGAGGAAAAGAGAGTGAAGGGCACGTCTTGGTTACGCACTCGGTAGTGCTGCGGGGAGCTGGGAAGGAAAGGGAAGGGGAGACGCCCACGCCAGCCACGCTCCCGCAGCAGCAAGTTGCTTTTCCACAACTTATTGCAAAGCAAATTCAATAGTTTGTAGCTGGGTCCAAGTTTGCAGCAGGGTCACTTTTGGCCATTTGCATGACAAGTTGGCCCCATATAAATCCAGAACAAACACCTATTGATGTAATGCGATGGAGATTTCGTTCTGGGTAAGTAGATGGTATGTAAACACAGATATAAGAACTTCCTGGAGTGAGACACTTGACAGAAATGTTCAAAAGTGTACCTTTATGCTGACCCAGGCTGGTTTGGCAGGAGGCAAGTGGGTGTATTTCCCAAATCTCCAACTTGACACATGCTTACACCCGCAAAACATCCATACAAATACATAAACAGATCCGTTGCGCATGCAACAGGTTTGCATGGGCAGTTCTTGCATTTCTCTGGGCAATCACCCCAATTTGCTGACATCCCCCCATGTTCGCCTTTATCTGTTTGGACCGTTGGTCTGTGGCGGTCAGAATTTGTCAACCATTTACAGTGCGGTAGCGGATGAGGTGAATAACAGTTTTTTCTCATATTTAAATTCAGTGGTATCTGTGGTGCTGATGGTAAACAAATTATGTTACTTTTTTTTGATGACGCTTACTCCAGCTGCAGCTTTTTTCTGGTGAAATAGCTACTGGACCAAACATAACAGGCAAATTTATATTCTGGCTGTGCGAAACTGTCACTGGAGGCAAGAGAAGAGAGTGACCATCTGAGCACAGAATTTGGACTTGTGTGGGTTTTTTGCAATTGGACCTGCAACATGAACACCTAAAAAATATTTCACTTGTACGATGAGCAGCGGTTAACTAATGAAGGGTCAAATTATGTTGGCCCTTCTCATCCTATTGATTACATTTGGAGTATTTGGTGGCTTAAGCGATAAGAATGGCAAAATTTGGCCCCAGTGTATAATAGTCGACATTTGATAATGAATACGCGAGTGTGTGTGTATTGCATCCTGCCCAGCGATACAGTCAGATATGTTATTAAAATGCATTAGACTTCTTCACTTTGGCAGATACCCAGGAAGATATTGTGAGAAATTGTAAAGATGTATAAAATTGATCATTTAGCATGGCTTAATAAAAGTAAGTACATAAGCACTGAAAAGTAGAAGCTGGAAAAAAAAAAGTATCATAATCTTTCTTACTAGAACCTGGAATTCTCTCACTAATATAATAGAAATGTCTGTAATATAATTTGTATTGCATTTGTGTATTACATTTCATATTTTTCCATCTATACCTTTTGTCCTTGTCAGCATAAGCATTCTTGGCTCCTTTCCTTTCTATCTAATATTTACTGTAAGAATTAAAAAAAAAACCCAAACCAACAACTCTAATGACACATCTGTGATCATCAGAATAAATCCTAAGAGCAAAAGATAGAAATTGTAACCACATCATCTGTTGGCCTCCCTTTCCTTCCCCTGCACCACAGGCAACCTTCAGAAGCTTTAACTCCGTTTTTTTCTGTCCTCATTTGGATGAACCTTCATCACCAGAATCAATGGCTCTTTTTGCCTGAGAAAGACGTGGATTAAAATGAAGTGATATATTCAAAGACATGACCTCTCTTCCCTAAAGCGTGTCTGTTCTCATTCCCCTTTGCATCTGCTCATGCAGCCACTTATATTTTAAGTGTGCCTTTCCTCCCCAGACCCATCTGGTCATGACACTGCTCAGGGATGACTAAAGCAGCACACAGGAGCTTCATGTGACCATGTTGTCACTTGGGATTCATTTTTTCCCCCTTGGTTCCTCTCAAAGGTTCCCAGGGGCCGTAGCTTACAAGCCTATTGCTCCCTCTAGAGCCCTTCAGTGCTTTTCTGGGGGACCACTTAAATAATCTCTCATCAAGCTAGATGCAAGCTCACTGCTCGTTTTGCTTCCAGCCTCCGTCAGATGGGATGCAGGCTGAATGCAGATTTCAAGTTCTTGTATTGCAGTGTAGCGCATGGGCACAACACCTTCAGATGCTTGGGTCTCAGGGGTTAATCTTCACCTTTTGCTGGTCCAGGAACAGTATTGCTGAGCAGGCGCTGGTGGACAATATTATGCTTTGTGCTTCCTCTTAAGTTCTTGCAGCTTTGTGCAGCATCAGGGGATCTCACAAGCAGTCCTGTAAAGCCATAAGGTGGGGACAACCGGTTTAATCCATTTGACTTTGGCTGTCAAATGAGCAGTGACTCTTGAGGGCACTTTTGATAGCACGGTCTCTAGCAAACCCATCAGCAGAGACTCTAGGTATCTTTTCAAAAGTCAGTATGGCATTTTGGCCAGAAATGCTACTGTTTCCATTATTTTTTCTAGAAGGGTTCTGACCTGAATGTTCTTGCAAAAATAAACATTACCAAGCAGTTTTTCCTACCTTAGCTGTGAGGGAAGACTTGATGGAAGCAGTGAGTCTTGTGCTCTGCCCTTACGCATATGAGGGCATGCTTGATATCTGTGGGAAGGGTTTCCAAAGGCAGAGCCCTGCCCCACACCTGGAGAATTTAATCCTTTTGCTCATGAGGTGCTACATGCCTAATATTAGGAACTGCCAGGGATAGCTACAGGGAGTGCAACAGACTCTGAAGTGACTCTTGCACCCCAGCGAGGCACAGCTTGGCATTGAGATCACCCATCAGCCTTTCCACCATTGGCAAAGATTCCCACGATGACTTAGTAGTGATTGGCTTCAGTATACTGGGGCACGCATCGTAGACCTGAGCTAATTTGTGTATGGTTTTCTGTCGATTCATGGGACTGTTTAACACAGGGGGTCTCAGATTGTCATGTTATCAAATGGAGGACTATGTGCTGGCTTGTGGTGACTGCTAGGATGTCATCAAACTGTCGTCATGACTATTGGAGGCATCCAAACCAGGCCAGTGTTTCAGAATGCCTTCTTGGGGTGTTTGGTTCCTCTTTAGAGCCACTACAGAGATCAGTCCGTCATTTAGGCTGTCTGACTCAGTTTTGGTGGCACCCAGCCCTTTCTGAGTTGAGCAGAGACACTAAGTGCTCTGTGTAGGTCTTCTGCCAATAGTTAGAAGGTCCTCTTACTTAGGCATCAGAATCATGGCATCTAATACAGGCTCCAGTGCTAGGGAGTCTGAATACTGCCTCCGCTGAGTGATTTAGTATTATTTCCACCAGTTTAGTCTGCTGCATGTTGCATATGTGTGTTGTGTGTAAGTGTATTATGCATGTGTACGTTGAAAATAAAAGTCTGTATCATGACTGTATCATAATACATAAAAGCAAGGAGGAGACCTATATAGTCCTGCTGTCATCCCAAAGCAGGTATATCCATAAAACACAGGCTTCACTAACAATACCTCCAATCTAAATCTACCTTTGTCAACCAGACGCGTAAATGATGAATAACGTGGAAGCTATGAATAAAAGTGATAAAACCACTTAATAAAGCTAAATGTAAATGAAACAGAATAACCAGAGAAAAAAAAAAACACAGCCAGAATTATTGGTAAGCAGCAATGAGCGACACATAGGTTTATGGTTATATAGTCCTGTGGTTAACCAGTATGTGGTTAATGAATAGTCTTCTGTCAACAAGAAGTAAGCTAAGCATCTTCCTGCTTTTGCCAACTTGTGTCACAACCTTCTGCAGGCTTTGAGGTCTAGTCTGTTCTGTAGAAAATCTTGAAAGTAACTTCACCTCCCTCTTATTCTTTGTTCTGGTCTTGTAGACTGGTAACACGGCCACTTTTTACTACATTTCACTATTGTTATACATTGTTTTCTGCATTTCTTTTCTATCTATAAATCCCACAAGAGCCTTCTAAAGAATTATATTGACTACATATTCTAGCAGAACAGCAGGAGCACCTTACCTAATGCACCTAATGTTGTCAAAAACAACCAAACAGGAAGTAAGATGGAAATACTGCAGATTAGTAAAGTGAATAAAGTATATTTTCAAAGTCTCTTTCAGTCTTAGTGATCTAGGTGTTGCATATAATGATACAGGGAAACTATTTTTGGAAAGAAGGAAGGTCTACAGGTGCCTCTCTGATATTTGTTAAGTCTAGTGCCATGGGTGATAAACTTTTGGGAAGGAAGTTTATTGAACTTTATTACTGATGCCTCATAGAAAGATCTGTTGCACTGGCAGAGAAAGAGCAACAAAGCTGTAAAGCTTTATCATGTAATAGAGTATCTAAAGAATGTCAAGAACACAGCCATCCTTGGTCTGGGTAGATGTAGGACCCAAGAGTTGAGGGCCAAAGGCCCCAAGGCAGGGGTCTGAAATTACTTTCACTTCTGTTGCAATTCTTTCGACCTCAGGGACTGCTTTCCAGCGAGGATGTGGAGGTGGGAAGACACCAGCCTGCGATTTGTGAGGCTTGTGTTTCAGCTTTTGTTTTATCAGGGCTGTGATTCAGGATTACGGTCGGATTTAGTTGCAGCAGCCAAAGTGGTTAGCATCGCTGGCCACAGGCTTCCTGTGAGATCGTGGCCAAGACACTTTATCTCCCCACAGTTCCTCATCTGCAGAGCGGGGAGAATACCTCCCTAATTCACAGGGATGCGATGAGGACAGTTTCCAGTAACAGCTATGTGTGTGTGTGCCCTGATGTTGATGCAGACCATTAGCACTGAAGTAGGAACTGCATTAAGAGAAGTACTGAATTGCAAGTGAATGTGCATAGGGAGGGGGAGAATATTGCTACCAGAGGCAGGAATTTGTATTTACATTTATATTTAAATTTATATTTATTTATATAGGTAAATGAAGCAAAGAGTAAAAATGGGAAGTCTTAGAAGGGAAGAAATTCAGCACTCGGGAGGGCTAGAGCCAAATGGTAAAATGAAGCGGGCAGAGCTGTATGGGAAAGCTCCCACACCATGCGCCCAAAGGAGGAGAACCTCAATTTTCTTACAACAGTTCCCGGTTATCTAACTTGGGGTGATGTCCTTTGATGTCTCTTACTGATAACATAGATTCCTGTCAGTATCTGAGTCCTGCGTGATGCTGAGATAACGATGCTAAACCTCCTGACAGGCAATGTTTTTATTGTTGTCCAGGTCAAAGCCATAACGAATGCATATATGAGGTCTTATCAAAGATGCAGAATGTTGCTTTTGTTATTCAAAAAAATGCCTGAAGTAAATGCTGGCATTGGCCAAAAGCAAATCCAGGGAGAGCAGGGTCTGAAGGCGTAGCAGTCACAAGGGGATACGACACCCTTCCCAGCAGTCATCAAACCAAGTACTTTTCCCAGCTTAGCGCCACGGCATGCACATACCAATTTTGAAAAGCCCTTCACAGTTTTCTTACCGAATAATAGAGAAACTAAGCATAATGCTCTGCTATGTCTTCATAAAATATTTTAATTCTCTGTGGACAAGCTGTAGGGATTTTTTTTTTCCCCATTGTTTCTTGGCATTGCAGTAGCAGATTATTTTTAAAGGGTTCTGGTTTGCAATATGGAATTGATCTAATGCTAGCTTCAACCACAAAGCGTGGGATTTTACAATCTGCCTAGGGGATCTGAGCACCCAGTTCTCTTTCATTTTAACAAGCGCTGTTGATCAGACTCCCGTGGCAGTTTTGGAAGAGTCAGCCACAATTTCTAAGCCTCTCTGAACTAACACCCTTTAGAAAGTACAGATAAGGTGCCAGCAGTTGTGTAGATCAGATTAACTCTTAGGGGTAACCTCCTTTTTTTACAAACAAAGTGTAGATCATTTAAATATAAATTAATTTTTTTTTCCGAAAGCTTTGAGCAGTTGCCACGGAGGGAATGCATCCAGCACCAGGCAGTTGTGAGGTTGTACACCCCGCTCCCTGGGCACATATCTGTCTTCAGATACAGACAGCTGAAGTGTTCTAGTGCCATTTGCTGTGTTCGAGTGCTATCTGAAATGAGGAATACACCTTTTCCCAACACATGTGCTCAGTAACATTTTTTTCCTGTTGCAGGGAAAAGCTTCACGCTGACTATCACGGTCTTCACAAATCCGCCGCAAGTAGCCACATACCACAGAGCCATCAAGATAACGGTGGACGGACCTCGCGAACCCAGAAGTAAGTGAGCTAATGGCAGCATTTGCAGAAAGCCAAGCTGATGGATTAGCGTAGGGGTTCATCACCAGCCTCGTGAAATGCAGCAATATCCAATGCATGTGGAGCAGTGGGTATGTTTTAAGCCAAGGCTGTCCTACAAATGGTTTTAATTATGCTTTCCCGAAACCTTATTTTTCACGGGTGTCCAGCTGATCTAAAATACGACTTGCGTTGCATTTCTAAAGTAGCTACCCAAGGATGACTTGGATCATACCCAAAAGCTGACAGAAGGGATGCTGGTAAAAGGTGGGCAGCATATACCTTACACATCATTTCTTGCTAGTCTTGCCTTTCAGATGTTAAGAGGATTTGAAAGCATTGGAAACCAATATGCCATTGATCTAACTTTTCGAGCTCAGCCACCCTGCAGAAACAAATGCCTGAGAGAGGACACCTGGTTGCTGCCTTGCGGCGTTCGCTGTGCCTCATGCTGTTGTATAGCTTAGGAGCACCCCTTTTCACAGACAGACAATCTTTCCTCTTTTCTTTTTCTCTTACTTTTTTTGAAGAATTAAGTACAAGGAGGAGATGAATGGTTTGATACCTCCAGGGAAATGCCCGCACCTTTCACACAGGCGGTTTTTTTGTTGGGGTGGCGAGGGCAGGCTGTTTTGTCTGCGGGGTGAAGCGATGGCGGAGCAGGTCTGCAGGTATAGATGCTTCTGCAGCACATGCCCTGTCTGTTACCAGAGGCAATCATTAACCTCAGTCACCAGCCCAAATGGGGCATTTTCATATTTTTATCGAAATGCCCTGATGTAAATTGAGGTTTGTGGTTAGTTACTTGTGCTCCTCCCACACGCTTGGCAGAAGTTCTGGCTGTTGCTTAAGTGGAATCATCCCGGGAGAAGAGAGCAGCAGGATTCAAACACCCACTAGAGAATGAGACTCGCAGCTCGGGACTGCTTAACTGAGGTGGGGGAAGAAAAGAAAGGTTTGAAACTTCAACTAGAATAGCTTAGAAAATCCATGTCTTGCCTGTGCATTTTCTTCTTGAGCCTTCATTTGTCTGAGTTGCATCATGATGCTGCATGCATCTAGTGAAAAAAATCTGACCTATATTTTTTGGATTTGAGGCCAGACTTTAACACAAATAGTGCTGTCAGAGTAAGGCTTCTTATTTAGTTTTGTTTTTTTAATTATGGTTGAATTGCCCCTGAAAAATATCCCCAGTGAACCAGGCAGCTGCGCACGTAAAAAGATATTTGTATATGCAAGTTTCAGATTTGCATATGCAATTACCTGGGCATGTTCCTGGTTTGCAGACAACAACTAAGCTTTAATTCTTTGAATACGAGTCTGCTAGAAGGGTAAGAAACAAAATCACCCTGTAGGCATACCTGCCATTTTAAATCAATTCTTCTGTCGGTATAATAGTTAATATTTAATAAGGTTCTACATTTTAAAAAGGAAGTAGAGATATAATACATACTGAAGCTACATACGAAGCTTCCCGACTCAAATGTATGTAAAAGCTTCCTTGTAAATAATTTCACTTTGTCGCAGGCCAATTGGCTGCATAGTGGAGGAGGCTTTACGCGTGTTGGGAGAGGAGGTCAGACTCCCGCCTCAGTAGGGATGCACAGCTCCTTTTATCGTGAAGTCATGTCGTGACACAGCATAGAAGGGATTATGCTCCCATCGTTTGTCAGTGGGCTGCAAAGTCCTTCAGTTTGGCTTCTCACCACGGGTTTCTGAATCGCAGCGGCTGTTGTGGTCAGTCTGGTGTCTCCTCTCCTCTGTTGTGATCAGTCTGGTATCTCCTCTCCTCTTTATACGTTTGACTGAGATATGGATTGGCCTGAAGAGATACGCCATGAGGTGTGAAGGAAAAAAGAAGTGGTACCCAGTGCATTCTCCATTCTGAGAGAGTTCTGGCAGGTTTGGGCTCTACATTTATTTTCCTATGCTCTCCTGCGTTGGGTGTATCCTATTTTGCATTGGTTCAATTAGATCAGTTACATGTGTAGCCTGTACAAAAATAGATTGCAGGGCTGTTACCTGCGCAAACTCACACACAAGATTTGCAGTTAGACATATCAGAACATGCACGCTGTGTACTGAAGGGATTTAAAATTATATAGGCGTTCTTGTATTGAGACTAGGATCAAAATAAAACTGACTAGCTTAGTGTTTCTAGTTTCAGTAATCGATATTTGGGAACATTCTTGCTTACAGATCCGTGACTCACTCGCTCGCTTGAGCTAAAGGAATTACAGAATTACCGAGATGTATTTTCTAAGATGTCCTGATTCAAAAGAAATCTGTGGAAGACAGTAATGGGAACAAAATTAGATACTGCTGTCTTACAGAGATCTAGAAAAAACATTCAGAAGTCCAAAACCAACTCCAGCAACAGTTTTTTTATTCATTTACATTATGTTTATAAGGGTTCTCAGACAGTCTGAATTCTAGTGAGTGCCTGCATTCTCTGTGAAAAATGCTGGAAGGTAAGGGGCCATTTCTGAGGATGGAAGCCATCTGAGACAAATGTTAGAACTTCACACCAGGGCAATTTTTAGTGAACTTTACAGGACATAGAAATAGCTTTTAAAAAAAACCCTTAAGATTGATTAACTTAAGAAATAACAGAAACTTTTTCTTTCGTCTTCAGAGAATGTCGGATAAAGAGCAGTTTCTGAGCCAGAATTAGATGGGTTCTCAAAATGTTTTTTTTTAAATGCAAAAGGACAACGTCCTCAAGTAGACATGCTTGGGAAAAAAAAACTTCAAAAAGTAACACAAAGCAGGATTTGAAGTCATTTTTAGAAAACAGAAAAATACTCAAACTAAAGGGTTCAAAAGGGCATACGCAAAGCACAGACTTTTTGGCTCACTGGGATGTGTGGACACCATAGAATTATAGAATGTTTTGGGTTGGAAGGGACCCCTAGAGGTCATCTAGTCCAACCCCCCTGCAGGAGCAGGGACACCGCTAACTCCATCAGGTTGCTCAGAGCCCCGCCCAACCTGGCCTTGAATGCTTCCAGGGATGGGGCCTCCACCACCTCTCTGGGCAACCCATTCCAGTGTTTCACCACCCTCATTGTAAAGAATTCCTTCCTTATATCCAGTCTAAACCTACCCTGGTTTAGTTTAAAACCATTACCCCTTGTCCTGTCACAGCTGGCCCTACTAAAAAGATTTTCCCCATCTTTCCTATAGGCCCCCTTTAGGTACTGAAAGGCTGCAATCAGGTTTCCCCCTTCTCCAGGCTAAGCAACCCTAACTCTCTCAACCTGTCCTCGTAGGAGAGGTGCTCCAGCCCTTGGATCATTTTTGTGGCCCTCCTCTGGACCTGCTCCAATAGGTCCATGTCCTTCTTGAGATGTCATGATAGGTGACAATAACACAGTGTGTGTTATCACACCTGCGCACCTTCACTCTCTGCACAAAGGCCTGCGGACTTTGGGTTCTTGCACATCACGTTGTACATTTGGTCATGGTTATTGTGATGGCCAGGTCTTTGCCTAGCAGCATATTTGCCTATGTAACTACCAGATTTGCATTTACAGCTATGATAATTACTCGTGCACAGGACTTGCACCATTGTCCTTTTTTTGCTCTTGAATTTCTGGCTGTGCCTATCCAGACAATGCTTCTCATCACAATGTTGTGTCTTGTAGAGAGAGCCAAGGTACTTAAGAATCTAGCTCTTCCTCCGCTGCTTTCGTTAACTATTTTTAAAATCTCTTTTGAACTTAGCATTTTCATTCCCCAGCTTTAAATAGATGATTATTTTCAAAATTTTTTATAAAAAGGAATAATACTGCACTGTCAGGGAGAAGGGCAAGATGACCTAACCCATCATTTTCTTCTCCAACTTCTGTGATTCTATGATTCATAAAGCAATTTATGTTTTTATGAGCTAAGTCCATGGGGAAAATCATTAGCATTAACCAGATCAAGAGTAGTGCTCCTGATGAAAATACTTTTGGTTAGGAAACTTGGTAGAAATAGTATGACTCTTAAATTAAATATTTCCCTTAGGCCATTTGACCTACTGTGCATGTCTGCTGAAAAATTAGGTTTTTCTTCTTTTGACTGCTTCTTTCTGTTTTTCTCATTGAATTGTTTTAACCTACATAGCTCTGAAAAATTCACTAATCGACTAGGTGCCTGAAAATGGCGCAGAAGGGAAAGGCAACGTGGGTTTAGCCCACGTTGGGCCTGAGATGTCCAAGGTTAAGCTGGGCATTAAGTGTGATTATCCCTTATTAGAGATACGGTTTTCCTGAATACTTTTTCTGCATCCTTATATCGAAGGGAGGGATTCTAAGGAGTGGAGAGAGAGAGAGAATAATATTGCTGAGTGGGATCTGAGAAGGAGCTTAAAAAGCTGCTGGCCCAAGAAGCACCTTTTTAGGGATGGAAATTTCCTTTTTCCTCCTGGCAAAGCTAGCTGGGCTCAGGGCTACATCTTTGATCAACCACAGTAGAAGGGCACCCTCAGACCCTGATCTGAAGTGATCCTGTCTCATTTGTAAGGTTCAAGGAAAGCCCATGGCCCGCAGGTGCTCTGAAGGAAATCTTCAAAAGCCTCCTTGCCCAGCCTGAGGTCTTTTTTAGGGAATCCCCAAGGGCTGGCGGTCTTAAGTGCACCTGATCTGCACCTCAACTTTTCCCCTGCCCCGTCCAACCTTTGCCCACAGACGTTAGACTCCCAGAGCAACTTCTGGGAGGATTCAGCAGAGCGTGCAAGGGGCCGGCATCCCCTGTGCCATGGAAAGAAAGAGGAAGATTCTGCACATGTCAGGCCAGGGAAAGATGATTCCTCTGAGGGTTTCATATCACTTCCACCTTCAGCCTTTCATGCAAGGAAAAGCCAAACTGTTCTCCAAAAACCCTTTTGATCTCAGTGAGCTGAAATAATACTAAATGCCTTAATTTCTTGTTTGCTTTCTGCTGCAAGTGCCTCCATCTGTTGGAAACTGAGACTAACATGTACCAACAAACAGTTTAGAAACCATGAAAAAATGAATCATTGTGTCGTTGGAATAGACCCACCATATACATTTCAGTGATGGCTTTTTGGATACTTCCCTTCACCTGGAGACTTACAGTGCCTAAAAATCACTTAGCAGAAAACACGTGGAGGAAAAGGTGGTGTTTACAAGTTGATGGTCTCTATAGCAGAAACGCAACGGGGACTCTTTCTTCCTTTGCTAGCACTAGCTGCGTGCTCCGCAGCACATCACCCTCTCAGTATCACAACCCAGCTTTGCTAATTGCTTTTTAAAAAATCTTGGCTAAGGTCCTTGCCCCTGAGAGCTTCCAATCCAAATAGACCGTGTACAGACAAAAGAAAGGGATGGGCTGCAAGAAAAGCTGACGGTTGCGCACTGCCGGGTCTGCGCCTGTGTGTTTGTGTCCCCGTGTCCTATTGTCTGGGTGACACTGACGTGGGTGGACTAGTGCTGAAATTATGCGTGCACTCTGGGGACATTTGTAGTTGGCTTGTGCAATGGTTGTATGCAAGCGTGCGGGGGCTGGGGGAAGTTACAAAACATTGCTAGCTCAAATTCTCACAGTGTGGCTTGATGCATTGACATCTCTTAAATGGATATGGGTGGGTAGGGGATCGCTGCTGGTTTCCTTTCTGTGTGTGTGTGTCTCTCATGAAAGGACAGACAAAGAAGAGCAACTGAATCCATTTAAATAAAATAAAGCGGTATATTATTGGAAGGGCATGATTGCAGACCGAAGGAGCTGTTTCTGAACAGGCAGGACAGCCCTAGCAGCGCCCCCGGCATCCAGGCCAGCTACGCTGTACTCCAGAGCGGCAAGGGAACAACAGCCTAAAATGTACATCCTGCGGTTGGGCACGTCTCCCCCCGCTGTGAAAGCTGTGCATGCCACCAGCCCATTTTTCATAATGAAAGTACACAAAGAGCGAAAGAGCAGAGAGCAGTTTGTCCCTTTGTGACTTGTGTTTTCTGAAGAAAAGTGAAGAGTGAGGGGGAAATCGGCCCGTTTCCATTATGCATGCACTTTCAGACAACCACCCTGAATTACTCCAGTGATACAGCATTGGGCCCTCTGGCTTAGCACAGGACCGTGTAGCACAGGAGCAGCACATAGCACAGAACCACCTGACGCTGCATGTTAAAAGTTTGGCCACAGAACGGGACCAGAGGTCCAGATGCAGTCAGCTCTGTGGAGCATCCATGGGCACCTCCACAGCCCTCAGGTCCCCCGCGTCCCAAAAAGACCTCTCTTGTGCTCCACATCCCAGCTGCTTGGCAAACCCCTTCTCCTCCATGAGGGGCCGGCAGAGCAGCCCCCTTGGGGCCAGGCCCCAGCCTCTTGTCTGAGTCCCCTCACCCAGCCACCCTGGCTGGGGGTTCATTGGAAGCTGGAACCTGAAGCAAAACTTTTCCGCACAAGTGGAGATGGAGAGACCCATGCTCTCGAGCAGGCAGTTTCAGACTGGAAATCACACGGACATACCAGCAAGCACCCTGCCCATGAGCTGAAAAGAGCAGTAAAAGCAAAGACCAGTAGCTGCTGTAAGTACTTCCGTGCAAAGATCCCTCAGTGCAGGCAAGGCATGGGCAAGACTGGCCTCGTATGGACTTTGACTGGCTAGCGGCCACCTGCAGCTCCCCAAACCAGTGCTGGCTGTTCTCCGTCAGATGTGCGAAGGATTATGAAATTTATATGAATGCTCAGCATTCCCTGGTGTAACAGCGAGAGGGGGATCCTTTTTGTCCTACTCAATAGGTAGGACCTCAATAGGTTTTTAATACCAGCATCCTTGAGGTTTCATGGTGCAGACCCTTCTTTTCCATCTGCGAAAGATGCAGCAGGTTTATTTTCCCTGGCATTTATCAGTCCCACTGCTGAGGCAGTTAGGAGAGTTGATGTTGGGTGATGTGAGGCAGGGAATTCATCATTTTAGTTTAATAAAATTGCCAAATACGTGCAATGCAAAATCTCCTGTCAAGGTTGCTTTTCTGGGAGTGCAGCAGCTCATATATATTTGCTTGCCTAGTTATTTGGCTGTTTTTTTAAAGATACACAGAAGTGTTGACAAGACAAGCTCCTTCCTCACATGAAGCAGGTAAACAGGAAACCAAGAGTTGCTGTGGTGTGGACTAGGAATGGCAGCAAGACTGGCCCAGTCCTATAGAAATTATTTCAACTCCTTTTTTGAGTCGCTTAATCCCACACAACTCTTCCCCCTCCACCTTGAATTACTGTGATTTTAAATTGAGAACAGGTAGGTAGGTGTTTTTCCTTTCTTTCACTTTTTTCATCTTTGTCAACCTTTTGGGTTTTTGCACGTCATTATTATATCGCCTAGTAGTGGAATGACTACAAAGACTGTGGTGAATATTTGTAGGTGTTTACCTATATTTACACGGTGGGATTTTCAAGGGCTAGGCAGCCTCGGCCTAGCTCTGCTGAAATCAGTGGGCGAACAGTCTGTAACTGTGGCAAAAGCAGAATTAGCTGAATGTATATTACTTCTAAAAGTGTTTCCTAGTAGGTCTGACTTTCTCCTGTCAGCTACACTTACCTACAAAGAATTTGTAGCTGTTAAGATCTGTGAACAAGTCTTTGGGAGGGGGGAGCATTTTCCATAGAAATATGAAAAAAGACTGTGTGGATGCCACTTGTAGCATGCGCATGTGTGTGTGTGTGTATGTAAAGAAAAGCATTCCTGGGCAGCACCCTGGCAAGTAGGTTGGCCATAAGGGATGTGACTGTACTCTGGTCCCCACTGAAGACCTTAGTTCACTGACATGCCAAGTATCTTTCCAGTGAAGTTAGTTGGTGGGGCTCGGAATCAAAGATTTCTGAGTCTGGTCCTTCATCCAATATGTTTCTTCAGCAAGGACGGACTTTTGAATGGCAGTCATTAAATGAGAGCAAACAAAAGGTTTGGAGCGGCTGCTGGGGCTTTGCATGAGCTGGGGAAGGATGGACTTGTAGCTCAAACCCCAAGGAGGTTAGCTAGCAAAGCTGGGCTTTGAAGCATCTATCAGTCAGCAAACCCACTGTCCCCTCTAGAGTTCACCACCAAATCCCTACCGCGCTGCTGGCAGACAAGGAAGTTTCCTGCAGGGATGGGCTGGAGGGCAGCAAGACCCGATTGCACACAACCTCTGCAACCTGCTTCCTTCACCTTACTCTCCGCAGGAGGTGGGAGAGAGGGGGCTTTCTCTTCCTCAGGCTCCTAAGGGGGCTTGGAGAAGGGGGAGCAACCTTTCACCCTGTCTGGAGTGGTCAGACAGTCCCGTTTGCCAAACAAGCTTTTGGTTGTACAGGACCTCTTCTGAAGCCTCTGTTTTTGAGGAGTTGCCTACTTTGGGTTTACCAAAAAAACACATGTCTAAGAGAAAGGCTGAATGAAGCTGTGTGGCACTTTGAGTGAACAGCCCTATTTTCTTCTTGGAATATAACTGGAAGGGGTGAAAATCCATCTGTGCTGCAGTCGCTCCCAGCTTCACCTGCCCTGGGTTATCAGAAGGTGCAGCAGCTTCCTCCTTGCAGGCCCATACAAAAACACTGCGGGCTTTTGCTTCATCCTCTGTCACCCGTTGTGAAAGGACTTTTGCTCTGCAACTCCATTTGTGCCCTTGCTCTTTGCTTGCCTGCTGCAATTGGGAACTGTAATGAGTAAATGCATTTTCTATTAGTGTTAATGATGAATCTTAGTCAGCCTGTTCCTACATCAGTGCTGCATGGGTCTGTGCAAAGCGTGAGGGAGAGCAATGCTTGGGAGAGGCCATCCTGACTCTTCTGAAACGTAAGAGAAAGAGTTGTCTGTTTTACAAGGGCACGATATGCTTGTTAATACCTGAAACACATCCTAAAGAGAGGGTAGGATGGAAACATCTTCCCAGCCTTCTTTAATGCTAGAACAGGTAAGGAACAGCCTGTGAAAACGGGAGGAGACGCAAGAAAGAATTTAACCAGTCACAAATGAAAAGTTGATATATTTTTTTTATTCATAGCACCCAACATTTATTCTTCCCTTGCAGAGTGTTGTAGTTTGAGCCCATTAAGCACGACATGCAGCGGGCCATCCAGGCTGACCAGTCCAGAAGAGCCAGGCTATGTCATAACCTTAGCACATAAAGCTGCAGAAAAATTTAGGCGACAGTCTTGATTTAATAATTAAGGACTCTGTTTGTCTGAGGCTGTCTGCCTCTCCTACCTACACCCTGCGTTATGGGCTGTTCTTCATTACCTGCTCTACCTATCTTCGCAATCTAGCCGCAAACAGTTTTGGTTGACCACACCACTTCCCTCTTGAAAGTTAATACTGTTTGACTCATTCTGCACTGCTAACACCAAGCCAAAGAAAACAAGCCAAAGAATAACCTGCTTGTATGCAGTTTGGAAACTTCTCAGAGGCCCTGCTTTCAAAATGCTATACAGTAGCTTACTATATCTCTCTGCAGCTGCAAAGAAAATGAGGAAAGCAAAAAATGGTTCAAGAACCTAAAATAAAGACTAGGCAAAACCGCATGAAATTTATGAGGTTTCAGTGAACTGCAGTCCTGTGTAGGCACACTGGAGCATTAGTAGAGAGGAGGCACTTCTTAGTAACCTACAGATTAAAATATCCAAATTAATTTCTTTGGAAAAACAGGTACTTTCAACTATTGTATGGAAACACCAGTTGACAGACGTCGTAAAAGCAAAGGTCTTTAGTTCAAGGGAAGTGTGTAGCTGGCTAGATACTTCTTTTTGGACAGGAGCAAAGTTTTTTACAAATTGTCAAAGTCTAAATGGTCAGTATCCATGGAGGCTAAATTTACTTTTGTGTTGACAAATTCTCCTGGTTTACATAAACAGTGAGCCACAGGACCTGACCTTTAAGTTGCAGGTCTCTTGTTCAACTCTGAGGCTGAATGATGAAGACCTTTCACTGTCTATAGATATTTCGGTGGGCTGATGAAATGGGCTTCTGCCTAAGCTATTTCTCTGACCTCCAATACCGTGATGTCTATGCAACCCACTTTCCTCTTCATTTGTCCTCTCAGAGGCACTGCAAAGGTGGCAAATGCTGTCCCACTCCGGCTGAGGGAGGGGGTCCAGATTCATCCCACCTAAGCTTACACAGTTGATTAAGGTGTCTGAATTAGGAGCCTGCTCCCCTGCATTCAGCAAAGAGACAACCTTCTCCCAAGGGCTGCTGAAATGGTGCCTCAGTCCTTGCTGCCTGCGCCTTGTGTTTCTGCAGCTTTTCTTTGGACAGAGGTGTCTTTTTGTGCCTGTATTTTTCTTGGTTGCTTGCTGAGCTGTTGGTTGGCTGGTTGTGCCTCATTCTGCACCTACTCTCTCATACACATCTTCAACCGTGATGTCTCAGCCCATGTCTTGAGGGTATTCTTATGGCGGTTTGTACGTGTGGGAAGATGCAAACTATAAAGAAACAAAAGAGGCTTTTGGCAATGCGATGCTTAAGTTGGGAGTCATTCAAACTTTGTCAAGGAGTCGGGATTTTTAAAGTATACACATTGACATGGGGGAAAGGGAAAAGAAAGCAAAGGGTGTAATTTTGCAGACTCGTTTAACTTTCATGAACAGCTTCTTCCCTCCAAACTCCTAACATGCATTCAGCAAAGAGACAACCTTCTCCCAAGGGCTGCTGAAATGGTGCCTCAGTCCTTGCTGCCTGCGCCTTGTGTTTCTGCAGCTTTTCTTTGGACAGAGGTGTCTTTTTGTGCCTGTATTTTTCTTGGTTGCTTGCTGAGCTGTTGGTTGGCTGGTTGTGCCTCATTCTGCACCTACTCTCTCATACACATCTTCAACCGTGATGTCTCAGCCCATGTCTTGAGGGTATTCTTATGGCGGTTTGTACGTGTGGGAAGATGCAAACTATAAAGAAACAAAAGAGGCTTTTGGCAATGCGATGCTTAAGTTGGGAGTCATTCAAACTTTGTCAAGGAGTCGGGATTTTTAAAGTATACACATTGACATGGGGGAAAGGGAAAAGAAAGCAAAGGGTGTAATTTTGCAGACTCGTTTAACTTTCATGAACAGCTTCTTCCCTCCAAACTCCTAACACTCATTTTCCTTACATTTACTTTGCTGCGATGACCTAATTCCTGGGGGGAACCCACAGAATCATTGCACTTCCATGACAGAAATAGAGGACACATGTATGTCAGATTGATCAGAAGTTTTGGTGGATCCATGGCAAGCAAAATAATTCTGTTTTAAGTGGAAATACGTTTGTGCATTGCTATTCGTTAGTAGAGCACAGGCCTCACCAGCAGAGCTGGGGGGAGAGGAAGCACATTTCCTGCCTTGCAAAAATTGTCAAGATTGCTTTTTCTGGCTGTGGTACCTCAGGGTAGACGCGAGGCTTTTCATATGTTTGTGAGGAGGCAGGGAAGGACCCAACCCAGAGGAACCCACGGTCTCGCAGTTGGCATGCCAACTGGAGTGGGGGAGACCAGTGGCCTCCACTTGTCACTTTTCTGGGGAACATTCCCTGCTAGAGATCTCCCAGTGCAGCTGGACACTGAATCAGTGACGAAAAGGGCTCTCAGCCTGCAATTTGGGCACTCACCTGGAAAACAGGAAACCAAAGTTTGTTTTCTAGTACAGACCATGCAAGAGGGGCTTGATCCAGACTCTCCCGCCTGCTCTTGTTTGTTCCGGGGCAGGACTCCCTCTCATCGCAAATTTTGCTCTACCGATAGTGTCTGTTTGTGTGGTTTTTTTAAAAAAGCACTGATTTTAAAAAGAAGAGGTAAGAAAAAAAGTATTGCCAAAATATTGTTTAACTGCTGTTAAAACCATAGGAAAAAAATGCACCAGCTGCTCAGGGTGCACGTTGTTACAGCAGGGCAACTACCCCCCACCACCACCACCACCCCCGACAGAGGTGCAAGAAACTACCTGGGGGTTCTCCCAGGCAAAGTGGGGAGTTACCAGAGAGCAGGGAACCTGCTATGTAAACCTGTGTTCACCCTGTTGGTATTGCTGGACACTTGTTCAGCACGCAGCCAGGTTGGATCACCTGGTGGAAGAATCAAATGCTCAGCAAAGGATTGTACCTGAAGTGTCTCATATGTCTGCAGTTACTCAGAGTAACAAGCAGATTCTTCCACAAAGACACAGGGTGAAGTTTGCCAGGGAGCTGATAGAAGACACGCGTCTGGAAGGGCTTCCCGGTGTCAGTCTGTCCGTGCTCGGTGTTGCTCGGCAT
>NW_009260028.1:8598275-8601436 GCF_000687185.1 Egretta garzetta | reverse complement strand
ATTCTGCTACTGAAGGGCGGCTGGATGTCAGTCTGGTCATCAAGTCGTGTAATATCCAGCCTCATTTACTCATTTCCCAGCACCTCATGCCTATGGTCAGGTTGGGTCTGATGACCAGCACTGATTCTGCTGGTAATTACAGACAAGGCACGAAAATGGTTAGCATAATATCCTGTCTATCATGATGTTCTTTCTGTCTGGAAAGGCATCCTGCATTGTGCAGTGTTAAGAAAAACAGCAAGAAAGTACAATAGCTGATGAGTCTACTCAAAGTGCTGACTACCATCACCATTGTTTTTCCTCACCACAGCAATAATATTTTTAACCGAGGAAAGAGAAGATATCCTACAGTGTGTCTAATTCCTTTTTTAGGAACTTTTTACATTATATTTTTAACACTGTACAAGAGGTTGGTGAGCTCTGACACTGTCCTGTACTGATCCTTCTAGTGCCTGGGTGCGGTATAAATCTTTTCCAAGTGATGGAGGCTAGAGATGAAACCACTCTACAGACTGGTTTTATTTTCAGGAGTGATTTCCTAGAGCCCTGTGGGCTGCCATGAAACAACAGTTAGTGCCTTACGCTAAGCACGTGCATACCTCTCTGCAGGACCAGGTCAAGTCTGAAAGCTCAGCAAACAGCGTCCTAGAAAAGTTATACTACTTGCTTGTTCTGTGCAGATAGGAAAGCAGGGAAAAAGAGTGTGCAGAGTATTTTATATCTGGGATATCTGGCACATAGAAAAATGTTACTGGTTTATGCACTTAAGGCACTATTTCTATTGTTAGAAAAAAAATGGGGGTTTTTGCGAGCAGGATAGCTGATTTTCAAGCATTTGCATTTCCCAGCTTGGTAGTAATGTAGAAGCACTATACCTTTTTCACTTTTGCTTACAAGAATATATCATTTTTGCACTAAAGATAGTGTGCTCACTTCCCAGAGTAATGTGAAAGGGTATATTTTCTTCTCATCCTTCACTACATAAAAAATAATTGGATTTATTTTAGCTCCATGTCACAAAACAACGTTTACTGCTTTATTAACCAGACACAATGAAACATGGCTTATTTTCTACCCCACTAGAGCTGGAGCCAAACCAGAGCCCTGAACACAGAGCCCTGAAAAGAGGAGATGCTTGGATCAAGGTCCAAGGTGGTTCCAAAGCAGCCAGCTTTCGTTAAACCAAAGCATTGGGTCTCAACAGTCACTCCCCACTTTGGCAAAGTCCAGCCAGATGCTGTATTTTCCTGTGTATAATCCACTTTTTAGATGTGAAAAGTTTCCATTTCCACATGGGAAAAGTGGAGGAGGAGGGGGAGGCATTCTGCTCCCCTTGGGGCGAAGGGGCTCCGCTTAATTAAACTCCTCTTATACTGTCTCCACACAAGTACAGCCTGCTGATTTGGGGCAGAAAACTTGTGGATAATACACACGAATGCCTGTGGCATTTCTGCTTGGGTCTGCCTCTGGCCAGCATGCTCAGCAGCCGTGAGACAGTGAGTCTCCATCAGACACCTGGTTCCCCGAGTCCAAATCTTCTGTGGGAGTTAGTATCTCCCAATGCACCAGTTCCAAATAGATTTGTGAGTGAATGAGAGCAAGCGACAGAAGAGTGTACTTGTCCTGTGACTTGATTAAAAGGAAAAAAGAAGTCCATTAATCCATTACAGCAGTGTTTACTTGTAAAACAGTCCTGGGTATCCACAGGAATGTCAGTAGCTTCAGCTGGCGGAATGAGAGTACCGACGGCCTCACGCCTTTCCTTAGCCTCTGTTTTACCTGCTTCTCCCCCCTCTGAACCTGAAAGGCATCTAAGCAACACTTTTAAAAACTAGGTTAAAAGGAAAGTAATGGGACACATGGCACGTCGAAGCAGCCCAGAGCTCTGCTGTCATCTCCATGAGGCCGGCCACGGTGTGGAACCTGGACCGTGCAACCATTCCCAACGAGTGCCGATGTGCAGAAAAACAGGGGCTGCCAAGGCACTCTGTTCTTGTTTCCACATCCAGAGCCCCAACCAGATGGCCGCGGGCCAAGCTGAGTGCTCCACAGTCTTTTAAAGTCTATAAAACTGCGTTTCCCTCCCATTAAGTGGGAAAGCACTTTCATGTTGCATTGCTGTAAAAGTATCGGAAAAGCTAATGTTTTCTCTGCCCTCTTTGCTTAATATTCTGCATAAAAAAAAATCCACCTGGCCTCACTGAGACAGTATTTGAAAGGGATAGGTTAAAAAAGTGTCCAAAAGGCCCCAAACTCTGTGGTTTAGCCAAGCAGGCTGGATGTCATGTTTATTCCAGTGTCTCAAACACTGACCCTGCAACCCAAGGGAAAAAGATGCCGCCCTTTTCTTTCCTCTGCTGGTACCTGCAAATTGATGCTCAACCAAAAGTATGAGGCCATGGGGACGGAAAGAGGACAGCGGTGCCTTCTCTTGGCAAGCCGTCTCCCTCCGTGAGCTCTGGGCCAAGGTCATCTTCATTCAACAGCTGGACGTTTGATTGACTTCCATAAAGTCCCATGTGACTTGCAAGGGTTTCGTGGCAGATCCTCATGGCCAAACTGCTGGCTCAGCAGAGCCGCCCCAGTTTCCAAGCGCCTTCCTGCTGCTCTTTTTCATCCTGCTGCTCTCTGGGGAAGGGGAAGCCTGGGCTTGCGGCCACCGCGCTGAGCTGGGAGGCGAGCATCTGCCACAGGGTCACTGCTTGACCACGGGCAAGTCACCTCATTCCTCTGTCATTCAGTTTTCCACCTATAAAAGGGGGATAATAATAGTCCTGGGCTTTACAGGGGTGAACTGAGGATAACTTGCCTGCTCTTTAAGCGAAGTGTTTAGAGGGTAACTTCAAAGTAAAGCTAATAAACACAAAAACACAAGTCACCCTAGCAAAGCTCTGCCTGTGCATTTATAGTGGCCTGCAGACCTTCAGGAAAAACAGGTTCTGTGCTGCTACCTGCAGCAGTCAGCGAGGGAGAAAAGGTGAAATAGCTCTTCTGATTTGGGGGGGTGGGGAAAGAGCCACTTCTGGAGCTACACCTTGAGGTGACAATTGCCTGACCTTGTTTCTAGGTAGTTCCCACCAAAAATTACAACGTATGGATGAACACAACAGCAGAGTTCCCCTCAAAAGGAACCTGCTGATGCTGGTCTTTCCTCCCTGAAT
>NW_009260028.1:8582160-8598224 GCF_000687185.1 Egretta garzetta | reverse complement strand
GCAGGATGATCTGGGGCAATGCAGGGCTGGGTGGAGGGGTCCAGGAGTTTTGCTTGGAGGATGCGTGGTGGAGAGATGCAGAGACACTCCTGTCAGCTTGGGAGGAGCTGGTCTGGGAGCGGGGTGCCCTGCGGTGCCCTCAGGAGGATGCTGTGTCTGGGTTAATTTGCCCTGCTTGCTGCCTGTGAGCTGGGATGTTCAGAGCAAGCTTGGGTTTGTCTGCCCTGCCCGGCATTGTGCCAGCTCGACACAAATTTAGTGCCTGAGCTAGATTCAAAGGGGAAAGTTAATTCTTGCCTCGCTGGCCTTACTGCAGCCCTTGTCCTGTTGGCTTCAGAGGAACCGCTCGCCCCCATGCGAGGCTGCGAGCCCACCGGCTCGTGCTGCCGGGCTGCTTGGTTTCGTGCCAGGCAGACAAAACCCCGGATGCCAGGAGGGCAGCACCGGGGAGGTAGGAGGAGAAAGTAGAGTAGCGGGAGGTCAAACCTGGGACTGGTGCACTCACTTAAAAGCAGAAGATGTCTGAGCGGAATTTGAAATTAGGAATAAATTACATCAGGGGGATGGATTTGGAAGGACCTGGCTCTTGGCTCCACAAGCCCTGAGTTCAGCCTGCTGAAGCCTAAAATAATCCAAATGTATGAGGTATTTTACATATTTTGTACGACTCCGCGTGCTTGCGTTCAAGCCCAGTGTTAGAAGCCCAAGGCTTGAGGCAGTGTCCAGCTTTGCACTGCTGATAAATGAAGCGTTCGCTCTTGACCAACCAGAATGTCAGATAAAAGTCCTTTTCATCCTTCTTCTTTTCTCCCCTCCTTTTTTTTTTTTTTCGGAAGCCTTAATGGGACTTTTTAATGATGAAACCGCTACTATATAATGTCTTTTTATATTTTAAATTTTTTTTTCCCCTCTCTTGGGATAATTTACAGCACAGTGTGGAATCTGAGACAGTTCAAGCTGTGCCAAAGGGCCTGGCAACAGGAAGAAATGCTGAGCCACTGCGATTTGGAACCATAATACAAGTTATAAAATTTAATTTTAGAAATGTAGCTACTGGGAACTGCTTTTAAATGCACATTTTCCTTTTAGTGCATAAAATGGTCCTGTGTCTTGATTGAGCTGTTAGGGTGGCTTGAAAGAGCACTCTGTAGAGTAAGGGGCATACAAAGCTCTTCAGAGATCTTTTGCTGCTTATTCACTGATACTCCAGATTGGAAGCTGGAAGATGAATGTTTATGTATTAAATACTACGGGGTTGTGTGGAATAGGGCATGGTGGATTATTTTCAGGAGTTTTGCACCAGTCTGTTTCACTGCCATGAGTAGCCGTGAGTTGAGAGAGGAGTCACTGTAGGAACAGCCCTGGCCACCTCCTGGCGGGGAGGATCGAGATGGAAAGAAAGCTGCAGATGGCAGCTCTTCACAGCAAACTATGGTCTTCAGCAGAAACCAAGGTTAATGCCACCTTCTTCAGGAGAACAAGTAGAAAAAAAGGTGTTTGACCTCTGGGCTAGAGGTTTGATGTGCGTTCCCGTCAGCGTAACAGCGCTCTATAGGAAGAAAAGGGAAGGGATAAGCCACATCACGAGGCAGCTGATTTCTTGAGACAAATGCAAAGTGCAAGAATGGTATTGGGTTTGGGGGAAAAAGAAAGTCGATCTCTGCGATCACTGCAACAGTTAGAAATGCATTACCTTAGTCCTTGCGTACCGCTCATTGTTGCTAGTTAAGGCTTATCTTGAAACCAGTCCTGCCCATGGTGAGATACGTCTCTGCCCTTCCAGCTGAATATGGATGTGCCTTGATGCTGCGCTGGGGCTGGGCCTCTCCAGTGCCTTCCCTGTCCCCTCCCAGCCCTGCGGGGCTGCAGCACCGGGGCTTCATGGGGACCGGGCTCCAAGGGCTTCCCTGGGGGGCGATGGCCAAGTATGCTGCACACTGGCTGATACTGTAATGTCAGAATCTACTTTCTTATAGTTGGATGTCTGGTGGGACCTCATGTTTTGGAAGCTCCCGATGCCACTAGGAGAAACTTCATTACTCCAGCTGCAATTCTGCCAGCTTCTGGTGTTTCTTTCCTATTTCTGTCTGCAAATCCATTGCTAAAGGATCCAAAAATGGAATTTGTTTGTGTTTGTTGTTTTACAGCTCCATAGTACTTGTCTAATTATGGTACCTTATGACAATCTGGGACTGAATTTTTCATGAGTTACTCCAGTGCAGGTTTAGCACACGG
Organism: Egretta garzetta; assembly: GCF_000687185.1. NCBI lineage: Eukaryota > Metazoa > Chordata > Aves > Pelecaniformes > Ardeidae > Egretta > Egretta garzetta. The sequence continues at coordinate 8,595,989 of NW_009260028.1, read as the reverse complement.
GCCAATAGAAGTTCCTCTTTGTATTGACCCTTGCAGACCACCCTCCTTTTAAAAACGCCTCCTCTCCCAGGGAGAGGTGTAAGAAGGCACTACAATTTTCAGTGGGTCTGGTTCTTCAGATTAGGCCATGTCTTGGGCTGCCCTGCGATACGGTTACAATGCATGACTTGCTTGTGCCTCCTGTTCTTGCAGAGAGGTGGTTTCAGTTTAATTTCAGACGGCCGCTAGCTGGTTAGGTACTTTGCCAGTGGATGAGGGGTTTAAAATAAGAGAAAAAAAATTTTAAAAAATAAAATAAATCAACAGACCTCATGTATCAGTGAGATTTTCTGATCTTTTTCCCCCCCCTCCCACAATAGGACATCGTCAGAAAATAGATGAGCAGACAAAGCCCGGGAGCTTGTCCTTTTCAGAGCGCCTGAGTGAACTGGAGCAGTTGCGTCGTACGGCCATGAGGGTCAGCCCACACCACCCAGCCCCCACACCCAACCCACGAGCCTCCTTGAACCACACCACTGCTTTTAACCCTCAGCCTCAGAGTCAGATTCAGGGTAAGTACCTGAAATCCTCCCCCCGCTCGCCCACTTCCACCCCACCAGCCTGTGGAGCGCGGGGGCTCGCAGACGCTGCCCCCTTGTCCCTCCATCTCTTCTGGACGCTCCTTGGCCACCTTTAATGAGCGAGAGCCTTTAATGAGTGAAAGAAGGCCTTCCTAACATATGACTGTATTTCTAAAGACCTAACGGATTTTAAGGGGTCTGTTCCTTCTTATCTTCCCAGTGTCAGTACAGCTCATGGTGTTTGTTAACCTCACCTATGCTAGAACCGTAACGCCTTGAAAGTTGTTTTCTTGCAAAGACGCGTTATGCCAGGCCTTATTCTGTATGTAGGTGTGTTTCCCGATGGATATTTATCAATTACATTGTGTGCTTGAATGAGAGAGAAATGACGTCAATGCCTGGCTTTGACATTTCCCAGGAAGGCAATAGCAAAGAAAGCTTTGCAAAGTGCTTTGTCCCCTGAAGAGGACCTCTTAGTGCTAGGACGTTAATATGGGCAGGCTGGTTTGAGTGTATTTCTGTGGCCGGTGGTTATCCAGTGGGCTTTATTTGAACAAAAACCTGCAAAACGGTGACTCAGGAGTCTGATTTCCTCTGAGGCTCAGGCTCAGATGATGCCAGTGAAACCAAGTCACCTAGCTAGACATCTCATCTGCCACTGCTAGAGCTAAGTCCACCCCTGCTAAACCCAACTCTGTCCCTGGGATCGGCTGGCACTCAGTGAGCAGTGAATCAGGTCAGCTGATACGTCTTCTGCAAAACGCGTATCAAAATGCAGATTCATAGTGAGATGCAGCTAAAGAGAGGGTGTGGGACTATTAATTTTAGCCAGCACTCTGCCCAATGGTGTTTTCCTCTCTTCTTCCAGCCAGAATGAAATGGCCTTAGTCAAAGTCCTCTGCTGGGGCTTGGGGGAGAAATAGTTACCGCAAATCGGTATAACTTCTTTTTTTGGCATTTCTTTTTAAAACCAGGGTACTCTTTGTTGCATGCAGAAAAGGTTATCGCTTACCTAAGGCAAACTCTTGTTACATCCTTTTATTCCCAGGGCTAGGAAGGTCTTGGACTTAGTGAAATCTACTGCAAATCTGCTGTTGACTTTGCTGTGCGTGGAAGCGGGCATTTTTGAGACGCTTGGGAAATAAATCAACACATCGCCACGGGCCGTACTGTAGAAAGAGGGGGGCAAAAAGACATTTGGGAGGACCACACAACTCCTTCCCTCCCTGGAGCCGTGCCAGGTCAGCTCAGGTGAAGGACCCAGTCCGGCAGCTCTCCCAGCCCCTAGCAGTCCCCTCACGGAGTTGTCTGATTTGCAGAGCAAACCGCGTTGGATTTCTCCTGCACACAGCTCTCTGTTCCTATAAAAGAAAACTCACATATTATTATGGCTACTCAGCAGCCAGCAGCTACGTGGGTGGAGGTATCGGTTGCAGACTTGCATTCTTCGGCTTCTTGGGAACACTATATGCTTAGCAGGGTATCGGGTTTAACGTCAAGTATCCCTCTTCCCTGGTTCCCTGTGAAAGTCCCTCGCTGGTACGACTTCAGAGCGATAGCCTTTTCACGCTTGGCCGGGGATTCAGCTACTCTCTCTCCAGAAACAGTTTTAGTGCGTTGCTCTGCTTTGCTCTTTGCAAACAAGGGTTTAATGCCTTTCACCTGTGGATGTAGCTCAGAAAATGGTAGCAATCGAACTGCTAATGTTTCCTCATTGATCCCCTCCTCTTCACCTCTCGGGCTGCTTTCTCCCTGTTCCCCTTTTCTTCTGCCTCCAAAATGTGCGCGTTATCCATTGAGCAACTTGTTGAGGCTTGCAGTCGATATCAGTAAAATAAGCCCCAAACTGAAGCCTCCCTCATTCAGGATTGTCTCTGCTGCAGACGCCTTTTAATTTCTAGGGCTCGTCTTTTCAGGGTCATGCTATCGCAGCCGGGGAAAAGGGCTAGGGTGGGAAGGAGCTCCAGCACCATCATTGTTTCCTGTGTTCGAAGGATGATTGGTTTTCAGGCTGATCTTCTGTGTGACCTCCAGGGAGTTGGGATGTTTTCTTTTTTTATTATTATTTTTAATAAACAGCGCTACATTTCAGAATGCAGGCCCCCGAAAATGAAACCCTTCTGACCTGCTCCGTAGCATTGCTACCTGTCCGTACATCTTTGTATCTTGAAATGCTTCTGTTGAAACTGTCTCACTGAAGAGAGCACAGAGTGCTTTTTATATGGGCATCAAATAAGGCATAAAAATCCCATACATTGCTAACTTCAAGTGGTAGCATTAAACTTTGCTTTAACTCACACTGGTATGAATCACGGGCTACTCCTCTATTCATCCAAGTCCAATTATTCTTTTTTAAAAAACAAAACTAACTCAGAATAGACATCTCAGACTAGTTCTTGGATTTAAAGGGGCAGGCTGCCATGCCACTAAACCACTGTTTATTTGTTGAGGTTTTCATCTATAAAAGGACTGAGGTTAATTTTAACTTCCTATTTTACCAAGTCCTGAATTTGAGCATAAAGCTGCTTGTGTCATGGATACAAGTCCAAGCAAGTTAAGAGACCATAAATTGCTATAATCGAGTTTTATGCTTCTTTCATATCACAAGGAGGGAGAAAGTACACCTGTTCATTTAAAAGATCTAACCATAGCCAATTCACAGACCAAAGGGGAACAGAAGGGGAGAGAAAAAGCTTCCACCACATCACACATGGTTTAAGTTGAAAGACTACTTTGTGCCACTACCAAGCATATAATGTCAAAGGGATTTGACCTGAACGCAGAGAGTAAGGAAATTCAGTTACAGCTCCAAACCTGTCCAACACTTCAACCTTAACTCACCTCTCCCTCTGCAGAGAGGGGAAAAGACAATAGGCAGAGGCTCGTGAGCTGTGCTGGGGTGTTGTTTAAAAAGTTTAAGAAAGAGCCTTGATGCGCATTTGAATCGGTAGATATAATAACTATAAATATATCTCTCTATATATTCTGTTTGAGTTTCTTCTAACACCAGCCTCAACCAGGTGCTAAATGCATAGTTACTGATTTTACAGTGGTTAATGTTATCCAGAGTAGGTAGAGTTTTACACAAATATGAATTTATATGATTCCTTTACAGTATCCTTTTTTTCAGGTCCAATAGAAATATTTTAAATGTGTAGGTCATCAGGCCAAAAGGGTACTCGTTTGGAGGTACTAATGTTGCATTAATAAATTCCATAAATAAGTTTTTAACTAGTGGGGTTAGGAATATCATCCAAAACCATGTACGGTTAAATAACAACTTTTTTTTTTTTCCAAATTAGCCCAAACAATGTTTCCAACCGGTGATTTATTAATTACCCATAGGTTAAATAAATAAATAAAACAAAGCTATTTCTTCTGTCTAGGCAAAACAAATAATCATTGTAATCACTTTAAGCTACGTGCTTCTGGTTCTTTTTATGCTTTTACGGCCTTAAAAATATCTGACGTTGCTGGCTTGCTTTTTTTTCGTTCCCCCCTTTTTTTTTTTAAATTTTGTAACCTTATATGTTAAGTTTCAGCTGGGACCACACTTTTATGACCAAGTCAAAAATCCCTGGAAACAAGAGGCTGTAATAAAATTGCTGTGAGATCTTTAAGCGAAGGAGCAGAATTAGCACTGATAGCAAAGCAAGAGAGATCATTTAAAGATCAGCTCTTTGAATTGGTAGGAAACATAACGACTGAGAGATTATTTTGTTACAAGCCAGCCTTTTGTCTTCCTCCAGGTGCAATACGCTTTGTTTAAGAGACATTTCAAGGTCCTTGCTATCGTAATCTCGTTCCACCAAAAACAGCCCAAGTTTATCAGGGTTCCCATGAACCGGTGAAACACAGGAGTGGAGTCAAGGGCGGCGTTTAAGCCTGGGGATTTAAAATGGCTTTGTTCCTACTACGGCTGTATCCTGCCCCGATTTTTAATATTTCCACTTTTAAATCAGCTTAATAGGACGTAGGTTAATAGAGTTAGAAGCATTCATAGGGTAGCCTTGCAGCACGGGCTTCGACGGGGCTGTCATTCTGCCTCCGTGTTTTGCTGCTGCAAAACACAGTTTTCAGGCGCTTTTGAGCGTCCGGATTGATGTGCTCGTAGCTCCCTGCCAAAACAGATAAACAGGCTCTCAAGATCAGGAGCTTGCCGACTCTTTCTGTTGTGCAATACACTAAATGCTGATATTTTTATGTTCTCTTTGGACACGTCTGCATCTCCCCGTCTTTCCCTGCCCCCGCGCGCTTGCAGAGGGAGTACATGGCGCTTTAACGGTGTATCATCCCATTTCCACTTGATTAACCACCTGACCTCTCCATCCCAAAATACACTCCCCAGCACATTGAGCAAGTGCTGCCTGAGCTTGGCACCCTTCCTATCGGTGCCGCTCCTGCCTCCCCCCGGCCGGCAGAGTAGCAGGGGTGGGTCGCGCCAGCACACCGGCGGGCAGCGCGGGCAGCGCGGGAGCTGGCAGCGGGTACGTCATTTCCAATCAGCGCGGCTGGGGCTGCCAAACTCCCCGGCGCCGGCACTTCTCCGGGATGTGCAGGAGGCCTCCGCCCCAGGCCCGGTGTACGGTTTCCCCACCACGAGCCAGGTTGCGTACATTTTGCTAGTGGTCAGGGGAGGTCCCCTTTGATGGAGCTCCCCTCCATCACCTGTCTCCTGGGGCGGGCGGCCAACATGCTGAATCCATGCTGGGAGCCTGCTTCAGGCGAGGGGGAGAGATGCTCTTTCTCCCTTCCTCTCTTTTCAATGCCAGTACCCACCAAATAGCTCCTGCGTGGGGAAAAGGCAGGAGGTGAAGCCGCCTCAGCGGTGTGGACCCAGAGCCTGAGTGCCACAGCCACCGGGAGGTCGTAGGAAGTTTGTTGAAACAGTGATGTTTTCCAAAATATTTTGCAAACCAAATCTGTTTAGCTGGAAGGTTTCCAACTGGCTCTGTCAAAAAGGAAATTTTATAGAGAGAAAATATCTTTTTACTGAAAGTACAATATGTTTCTTTGATTCACAGTTAGTGCTCAGCACATAATACTTTTATATAATGCCATGAGTAACCTCAGCAGTTTTTCTTTTTAAGGGGCACAGTGTCATTAGCAGCAGACTCATGCTGCTATTTATCGTGTCATAAACCAGCTTGCATCCGAAAAGAGGAGCACACAAGCATGTGAACTGGATTAGCATACGCAAAACAATTCTTCTTTCATTCAGTCTAATAGAAGTCCACTCTGAGTAAAAATATTCCTCCTTTTTCACGCCCCCAGATAATAAATATATATAAACGTCCTGTTTAAGGGTGTCTGAATCCATCCTGTAGCTCTGCAGGCACAGGTGCTCCTGGTTTTGGCCAGAGTTACTTGCATTGACCAAATCAGAGCACGTCTTAGGAAGTTAGCTCTAAAGCGTACACTAAAAGGGAACAGCAGAAGTGTGAATCTTGCCGTCTGCAGAAGCACAGAAATAAGTTGTGTGGCATGTCTGGCCAAGTGAGACTTCTCGTTTTGCTGTGAAACTAGCACCCTCCATATTTGTATCTTGGAGAATGTTTGTGAGGGTATAGTATATACAAAATATGTTGTATAGACCAGAAAATATCAGTCTGGTAAAGACACACACAAGACGTGCATAATATAACGAAATAACCTGCAGCTTCACAGCGTCCATTTTTTCTTGGCTCCAGCTCTCAACATCATTTTTTAATCAGTCATTTCATCCCATGTGGAAACAGGCTCCTTACAGCAAGAGGCATGTCTTCCATTTAATTTTGAAGTTCGTAACGCCATTTGGGTCCCCTCCAAATATTAATTTTGACAGGGATAAAATTTTGTTACTGTGACACATTATCTCTGCCAAGACTTTGCTTATCTGCAGAGCTGGTTGTGCTGTGATACACAAGAGGGGTGGTGATACCCAGCAGTAGCCCAGGAATGAGAGCGGTCCCGAGGAATTCCCTCTGTACGGCGTTAGAAATCTTGTATCTCCCCTCCTTCCCTGCCAGGAGCGGGCCACCAGTGTTGCCATTTTGAGATACCATAGGTGGGATACTGTATGAATAGCAGTATAGAAAGTTTTAGAAAAATCTCTGAGGTCCAGATGAAGTAAGGATTATCCAGTGTTCAAGAAAAATTAATTCAAGTGGCAGTGGGTGCAAAGCGGGGCTGTTAGTATGACAAGAGGAATAAAGAGGTCTTACTTTAAAGAAGAGATTAGCATAGCTGGGTTTATTCAGCATGCCGAAGCAGAGGCTGAGAGGGAAGATAATTACAGTCAATAAACACCGCAGAGAGGTTCAACATCGGGGAGGGAGGAGAACCATTTGCGCCGAAGGACAGTGTTGGCTCGAGAACAAGCGGTTATTCTGTAAACTGACCGTCAATGAATTTAGGCTGGAAATTAGAAGATGGTTCCTAGGTATCAGAGCAGCCCTGGCAGCCTTCCAGGGGCTATTAGAGACAGAAAGATGTAATTTAAGACGGATCTTGCTCCGTTATGTAAGTGCAGAACGCAAGATGTGGCTGGGCTGCAGGGCCCAGGAGATGCTCTCCAGGCCCATATCTTCTTCCATTCAATCAATTCTCCACACCTGTTGCTTCTCTGAGGCGAAACAAGGGACATTTCATTCTCCGGGACAGGCAGGAGGAGGCTCAGGGTTCTTCTCGACTCTTGCTCAGTGAGAAGATAAAACCCTTGCCTGCGACCTCCTGGTGCACTCCGAACTGCCGCTTGGGCCACCGGTCTTCAGCAGTTCTCTGAACAAATCCCATCTGGGACGCGGGTTCAGCCAGCTCTTCAGCACCGGCACTGGAGACCTCACGCTTTGTCTGCAAAGGGGAAGGCTTCTCCCATTTGAGGGTGGCAAGAATCCGTCCTGCCGCCCCCTCCATGCACCTGCAGGATTCATTCCCTTCAGCCACAGATTTGTGCCTCCGCCGACTGTTCCCACTCGGGGCAGAGCGAGGTGAAGAAGCCAGTTCCTCAACACCTGCCCGCATTGCAGGCAGCACGCCCAGCTCCGGGGCATGAGCCTTGCTCAAGAGCCTCCCCTGCCTCCTCACATTCATCTCTAGAAAAAAAAAAAAAGGGCTTGAAATTGTTTCGCTTTTTCATCAACTTAAGGCACTAATGGAAAGAGTTATGTAATGGTGTTTAATCCAGAAGATTTCCAAGTGTCGATATATTTAAAAGATACCAATCTTCATACTCCAATTGCCTGGTGCTTCATGGGATTAAAAAAGCAGTAGATAAGGCAACAAATATGTTCTCAGTCCCCGAGCAATATCTCCACTTACACAGATTTTCCTTCTGGGTTTTGGGGTTTGTTTTTTTCCCTTTTGGCCTCAGCCTGGAGCATCCTAAAGGATGACTTTAACTAAAGAAAAGGAAATCTTGGTTTTAAAGCAGAAATCACGGTGTTTAGAGATCTGTGTTTTGTTCTAAGGCTTGTCTAAGTCATTGCACGTATCTTTTGGCAAGCTATGTGTAGCTTGATTTTATATAAAGTATTTAGGAAAACTTAGCACACCAGAAAGGTGCCTTAGCAAGTTTTTGATAGTGCCCAAGTGCCTAAGCCCCAGAGAAATCAGTGACAACTACGGAGAAGTCTTTGGAAATCTCTAGCTGTCTAGCTGAATCTTTGGGCACCTATAAAATTTGGCAGCTTGTGCCCAGACACAGTCTTATTTTTCATTAATCAGTCCACGTCTTTTACCACATGAGAACAACGTCGAGCTGATGGATACTGCTAAAAGAAACAGAGCTTGCAGGTAGGGACAAGTAGCCCTGGTTCAGTTTTTAACTTGCACCGCGATCCTCTCTGGTTTGTTTTGTTTTGCCATCTTCGACTCAGTACACCAAAGTCCCTTCTCCGTTATGTCATTGCAAAAGTGGAGCCGCTCTCTTGACCCAGCGCAGGAACCTTGTGCCTGCACTGATGTTACTGGCCTGGTGTTAGTGCTCGCGGCGGTCACTGTGATTGCCAGTGGAAAGGGTGAATTACTCAGGCTCACTTCTTGCTCCTGTAGCTCTCTCCTGGTATGGCAGTGCTCGAGTCACCCCTCCGAGGGGGAGCCTCCGCCTGCTCCTTCTCCTTGTTTTTGGGGCAACTGGGAAGGCTCAGCAGCTTTCAGGATGGCAGCTTAAATGCGTTGTACCTCAGAGGGTTTTTCTATCTGTTGCTGAGATTAGATGGGTCACCAGACTCTCTGCCTCTCTTTCCATGGGAACACCTCAGCCTGACTTGTGCTTCTCTTGCCTAGTGCTAAATCTCACCTATGGCATCGGCATGCTGGGGATGTCTACAGCAAATATCCCTGCCTGCCCCAGAGATAGGTGCTTCCACCATCCTGAACTTTGGATGGCAACGCGTGGCCATGTGTTTTATGCATTTCAGCATTTAAGGCAGCTACTCCTTGGGTTTTGGGTATTCCTCGCTGGCCCTTGAAGCATATTCTTGGCCTTTGAATGGCCCAATTGTGCAGAAGATGAAAAGCGCTGATTGCAAAATTCCTGTAAATAAAATCTCTCTCAGCTCTTTACTGACAAACCCAGTTTCTTTCCATAGCATTCTCCTCTTTAATCCGCTCTTGGCAGAGCATGACATGTTTTGATATGAGAGCTCAAATTACCTTCCATGGTAAATAAAACAAACAAAAAACAAATAAGAGCTCCTTACCCTAAAAACAAACACCCACTGAAACCAGCTTATTATTCAGCTGATGCTGCCCATGTGCCAGAAGATACCACTTCGATTTTGCAATTGAATGTATTCTTTTCCAACAAGTACTGAACTGAGCCTCTCCGAACTCGAAATGCTGAGGGGTTAGAGCAAAGTGACCACAGATAGCCTTGCTCTTTGCCATCTAGAAAACAAAGAAGGAGGAAACGAGGAGGCTAGCACACAACTTAGCCTTCAAATGTTTGTTTCTGAGGTGACAACCCCACCTTAGTATACAGAGCCTGCATGGCCTGGGTTGGTGCAGACGGCTAGATTTGGGTGGAGTGAAATCCACCCCTCTAGCTCCGAGGAGGAGGCTGCAGCAGCTACTGGTGCTCGTAGCAGCCAAGGGGCTTTGCATTCAGGAGGACTGGGATGGTCTCCTCTTTCATCACCAGTGGGATTTATCCATGGGGTGGGGGGCTCCTGTCGAAGCATCAAGCACAGACATGCCCTCACCTCTTCCACTGCCATGCCTTTAACAAGGTGTTGCACCAAGCAGATCTCTGCTGATCTCACATGGTTAGAGAGAGCTCTTTTTACAGGACTGAGTACACAATACACCCTTAGCAAACTTATTTATAAGTTTTCCCTGTGTATTCAGTATATTATGACCCCTATAAATGGAGATTGTTCACATGCAAAGAACAACAGGCTTGGATGTGCTCGGTAAAACAATCAGTTATGTGGGAAGTGCGCATTACATAGTCAAATAGACGATCATCTCCGTCTGACCATTTTCATTCTATTTATACAACTCTTCTCTTAAAAGCATTGAAAAACAAAAGCATAGGAAATAGATCCATTAAAAAAATGTGGGTTTGCTGTCAGGGTCAGCTTGGCTTCCAACAGTAAATGCCTAGGTCTGTTTCAGAGGTTTACTTGGTTTATCTGTGTCAGGCAAGATTCTCAGTTCAACATTGGTGGTTCTGAGAGCTTCCAGGTTTTGGTGCTCAACTCCAGGCACTTTCAAGGAGCCTGGATTTCTGCAAAAGAGATGCTTTGAATGTCTTTGATTAGGTACCCAAAAATGGAACTGGATCACTAGGCACACTTTAGAATGTAAACCACTGTAGTTTGCATCCTCTGCATTTTTAAATAATTGCAATTGACAGGACAAGGGGTAATGGTTTTAAACTAAAGCAGGGTAGGTTTAGACTAGATATAAGGAAGAAATTCTTTACAATGAGGGTGGTGAAACACTGGCACAGGTTGCCCAGAGAGGTAGTGGAGGCCCCATCCCTGGGAGCATTCAAGGCTGGGTTGGACGGGGCTCTGAGCAACCTGACCTAGTTAGTGGTGTCCCTGGTCACTGCAGGGTGGTTGGACTAGATGACCTCTAGGGGTCCCTTCCAACCCAAAACATTCTATGATTCTATGATTCTATGATTCTATGAATTATCAGAGCTTTTGGATATGACTTGCCCAGTTTAGGTTCCCTTAACTACTTGCAGATGAAGTTCAGGTGATCACTGCCAACAAAAACCAGCAAAACCAAAACTCCTTTGCATAGCAACAAATTGTATATTCAATGCTTTTACTCAATGATAATTTCCCAGTATTCAGAGAAGTTGCCGTAACCTGCTACATCCTTTGGACTGTAGGAAAGACAACATTTTGTCAGAAGCAATGGTTTGTTTTATTAGTCTAACGATGATTTACAGCTAGCTGAGCAACTGTAGTGTTTATGATGATTTCAGTTCTCATTGCGTAAGGTTACTGAAGTATATTTATTTTGAAAAATCCCGAGTCCAATGATGATCCTCATTCTGCATTAAAGCACGTGAATAACTGCTCAAAGGAATAGTCTCTCTGATATCCTTGGGACCTATATATACATGAGCAATTTTACATGCAAAAGCATTTGCAGATTCAAACTCAGTATTAATTAGTTCATGGGGGAAAGTATCCACCAGAAAGCAGTCCTGCTCTGCCATGCATTATAAAAGTGAACACTTGTGTTAACTTGAAAAGGAACCACACAAAAGGGAGGGAGCAAAGTATAAACCAGTTCAAGTGAGTATAAACCCAGATTTGCCAGCTAATGCTCACCTAGATACAAACGGGTCGCTAGCGTATTGTCATTTTTACCCTTCCTCTGCAAATATTTTTTTGAAAAGCTCTCTTTCAGCTTCCTTCAGCATTTAAGCGTGTACCTGGTGTTTGTGCCAGGCTCTTGTGCTGATGGTGTTCCCCAGCCTCCACCTTTGCAAGCCCTCTCCCACCGCCCAGCCAGCAGGTAAGCCCTGCAGGTGGATGTGGCAGGGGACAAGCCGGGCACCTGCAGGAGCCAGCCCTGGCCCAGGGAAGCCCCTTTCACTCCGCAAGGACCTGCAAGCTCTGCCCATCTGTATTGCGAAATGCAAAAGCCCCGTGGGCTCCCGGAGGAGCTGGAGAAGGGAGAAGGGCTTGCAGCTGGGATCAAGGGCAGCTAAAAATGACCTGCTGGTGCATAGGGAGAAACCTGGTGGAGCAGGGCTCACCAGATGCCTCGGGCACGTTGGAGGGCCTGGCTGTCACCAGTGCATCTGTGGGTCACCCATGGGTGACCAAGCCCGGGGTGGCAGGGTGCCACGCAGGATCCCTCCCTGCACTTGCCGGAGCCTGGAGGAGGAGCGGGAGGCCACTGGCACTGCCTGCTCTCGCCCTCACTGGGGTGCGTAACGCAGCCAGATGTAGAGCAGGGGCTAGGCTGAAGCAGGTGGGAGAAGTAAAGACAGAGAGGAGAGCGTGAAAACAGGTTTTCCTGGAAAAGTGAAGGAAATATATCCATGGGGAAAAAAAAAGAGAATGAAAGAAAGAAAGAAAGAAAGAAAGAAAGAAAGAAAGAAAGAAAGAAAGGAAGAAAGAAAGAAAGACATCTGTGTTAATTCTTGTGCTTGTTTGATCAGTTTTCCTGGAAAAGTTAAGGAAATATAACCATGGGGAAAAAAAAAGAGAATGAAAGAAAGAAAGAAAGAAAGAAAGAAAGAAAGAAAGAAAGAAAGAAAGAAAGAAAGAAAGAAAGGAAGAAAGAAAGAAAGACATCTGTGTTAATTCTTGTGCTTGTTTGATCATGTTCAGAGCCTCCTAAACTCCCATGGAATGGAACGGTTTTGTTTCATGAGGGCGGTGCATACTGAGTGTGTGTCCATGTGATTTTTGTATTTGTACATTAAACATTTCCCCAAGATGTAATTCCTTCCCTCCTGCACTTAGAATAAAGTGACTTTACAAGAAGGACTGCCTCCCAACAGCAAGCAAAGGAGGGCTGTTGGGGCAAGATAGGGCAAATGTAAATGTGTCTGAGCGAGCTGCTCCACCCAGCCTCTCATCTTTATATGAAAAAAAAAAAAAAAAATGTTTCCAATAACCGAAACAGGCAAGGTCTGATCTGCACAGACGGTCTGCAGGCATCTGCCCAAGAAGCTGACGGTTGGCTGGTACATCCTCATCTGATTTATGTTGTGTGTGTTAAGCCTTAAATTGTTGAGTCTCTGGCTGGCTGCAGTGGTATTACTGGATGGTTGGTGTATGTTTTCAGCTCACAGAGCTGGCTCTGATACTGGGGTTGTTGGCGCTGAATCAATTCCAATCTCACACCTGTCTGAGACAATGAAGGCCTTGTTGCACACATCTCCACCAAAGGCTGTCATACAACTTATTTTTCACATTTGAAGACGAAGGAAAAAAAAATAAAGGGAGGACTGAGGAAATGCTGTCTCCTCACAAGACACATTCCCCATGCCTTGATGTAGCATGCCCCACTTTTCTTTATGGGAAAATGTATTTACAAAACAAAGCCAGTGGAGTGCTTATGGAAAGTATAACTTAATCCTGGCAGCTAAATATGACTAAGGCTTGGTCTCCAGGGACTCACTTTGTAGGACCATGCCTAGTGGATTAGGCATGGGAGATAGACAAGCACGTAGTTTGTCGCACCCTTACTGGAAAGTTTACCTCCAGCTGGGTTAGCACCATCAATAGCTTCTTATCAGTATGCCTAGCACCTATGCCATTTACCTAGCATTTTGGGGCCATTTCTTGAGGCCATTTCTTGAGATGTCAGAGGTTGTGAAAGGTGCTGGGCTCGGATGCCAGCACGGCTGAGATCCTCTGCTTCCTGGCACTGAAGCAGCTCAGCCTAGCTGGCGGATCAGCCAGGCTCCAGACACCATTCACTCCCGAGTTGAAGGCAGGAGTCTGATCTTTGTCTTGGTCATCCATCATTGCCCTTGTGGTCTCCCTTCATCCATTTTTCCTCCTCCAGTTCTGTTACCCAGATGTCTTAGATGCGCATCCTCTGGCAACTGCAAAGTTGGCTCTTTCAAAGTATTGTGTCAAAATGAAGTCAGATTTGCTTTCTAGCTCTGTTCTGGTCAGATGGTACTTCAGGTCCTAAATGAGAGCCTTTTCCTGCCCTTTCTCTTGTGCCCCTTTTTCCTGCTGGGAGTGGGTGGCAGAGGGAGGCTGGGGCTGCAGACCTGTCCCATGCAGTTTTTTTTCCATTTACTATGTTAATGGCAATTTTTCACCAACTCGGGCAGGAGGCATGAGGTGGCTGAGC
>NW_009260028.1:8574189-8582118 GCF_000687185.1 Egretta garzetta | reverse complement strand
AAAATGCCAAGTGGCTTTCCAGGCTCTCCGCACATACGTGTTTCCCATGTATCAGCAAAGGCTAACTGAGCCTCCTGAGTCAGCAGAACGTACGCTTTCTAGCCCGATCTCCTCCATTTTTGCTGGTGCCACCACTGGTTGCATCACCAGGGCTGTGCAGATGGGAGTGAGTAGATGGAGGGCTGGGTGGGAGGAGTGGCGTGAAATGCAACACAGCGTTGTGTTCTCGTTCCTCCTCATCTTGACTCTTACTGCAGTCTCCGTTCTTTGCCCCAGAACACCTTTCCAGGAGGAAAGTAGGAAGGAAAAAAGGAGAGCATGAGGCACTGCAACCCTGCAAACCCAGTGAGTTTTGAAAGGTGCAGAATTAGACCCAGGGACAGCTCTTCAGCCGATATAAGCTGGCCTTGCTGTACTAACTAAACCAGCCGAGGATCTGCCCTTGCACCTTGTCGGGGTGGTCGTCGGCATAAAAATAAATTATTAACTATGTAATGAGTGAATATAAAGACAGATGGTAAAGTATACATCTGTTGGTACTTGCATGCCTTTGTTTAAGAATACAGAAAAAGGCCCTGCGGTGATGAAATGCAGACGGGAGCATGATGTTATCTTGCACCTACAAACCTTGCTCTGAGTCCACTGGTGGCCACTATCCAGAACTGCCGAGTTCAGACACACTGGCTTGTACTAAGTAGAAATGGCGCTTTCCGTCTTCAGTAAACAGTGTTTTTGCCGCAGGGCCCAAATCCTTCAAACATTTGCCTAGGTAATTGTCTGGTTTTGCCTTCTAGTGTCTCATCATCAGCTTATCTGTAAGTTCAGACTGGCTAAATGAGCATGTGAGGATGGGGGAAGAGCTGCTGGAGGACGGGGGAATAAACCATTTCATATTTAATTCACTGGCAGGAGAGACTAATGTGAGTGCAGCTAACAATCGTTTTAGGATCACGTTGGGGAAAAAATGAGTAATACAACATATTAATTTAAACAGATTAAAGAGCTGCACAAATAAATGAAGGGGGTTTTTGTTTTGTTTCTCTGGCAGTCCCAAAATATCAACTACTGCAAAACAACAACAGCAAATATATAATTTCTGGTTGAATTGTTTCAAAATGTCACCAATTTTTAAAATTAAGAAAATGCAGACATAAAAAACATTTCAATTAGGGCAATTTCTGAAGTTTATTTTGTCCCTGACCAAGCCAACAATCTATAACCTTCAATAACCTTGTTTCTTGCCATTGCATTGGATTTTTACATTAAATGTAAATGCCTTTGTTTGGTCTTACTCTTACTCTTACTTAAATAATTATTTAGTATTTGCTTACATATCACGATTATGTCTAGCTTTGAGATAGTTTCTTCAATAGGAAAAAAAGTTCCTTTTGCTTATAATGATGACTTTTGATCTTACTCTCCATGCCACCGTTGTCTAAAACTGCTCCGTTCAGCACATTCAGTGGAGTTTAGCTGTGTTTCTGAAAAGTTTTTTATGCATCGGTGTCTCATCGGTTCATAACTGCTAACAGAGAGCAGTAATTTTACATGAGGTTCTGAGCAGACAGGCTACTCACAGGGTGTAGTTTGAAAAGAGGTTATAGCAAGCTGGATTTTTCAAGCTTTTCAGAAGTGTTTAGTATATTTGAGGTTAATTTTTAAGATATTTAATACAGAAAGTGAAAAAAAAACCTGTTGTTTGTATAAAACATCACGCATTTCCTATTCCAAAAAGAAATTTTCCTCAGTCTGGCAACACAGCAGCTGTTTGTTGGTTAATACGGGGAATTACTTTATTTCTTCCACAGTGAGACATTTTGCAACATTTGACATGTGTTGACACTTCTTTTCTATACTGGATTACAATTTTCCTTCAACGCTGTTATTCCTTACTCCACCCATTCTGGTAGCACCCACCTGCACACAAACCAGAAATTACGATCGGGATGTAGGTACACAGCATTTGGGGCCGCAGCGCGTGTTTCCGAGCAGCCTGGTTGTCCCAGGTCCTCCACAGGAAGAGCTCCAGGAGAAGGGGTAGGGAGGCGTACAGGAGTTGGGGCATTGGCAGGCTCCCCCCGGGTCTCCTCCAGGCATCCCTGCCCTGATGGAGGGTGTGTGTCTGGGGCGTTGCAGGCTGAGCCCTGAATGTCCAAAGCCCCACGCTTACTTATTCAGGGGTCTCATTTTTCGCACCTTGCTTTGGAAGGACTACTGAGGGGCTCCAGCCTGGCAACAGCTTCTGTGTGTGTTGATTTGCTGAGCTTCTGCTTGGCATCTTCAGTAGCACTAGAGAGAGACGCGCTTTTAACTTCAAAGCTCATGCTGCCTGTATCTTTTGCCCTTCAGATTTAGATCTAGCCTGCCCTGAAATCAATCAGTGTAACATTTAAATACGACCAGCAGAGCGAACACGCAAGCTGAGCTGGACTTAGTGCGTGTCTTGGGCACTCCTGCTCCCACAGCTGTGGAGAAGGGCTGAACAAGGAGGTGAGTCCGTCTCACCCTTTTCATCCTTCTTCCTCTGGCTGCACTCCTCCGGCCTCCCCGATTCAGGGTGGAGTCAGGGGAGACGTCCTGCTGCCACCCGTCCATGCCATAGGTTGGGTGGAATCGGCAATGGCCGAAGCACGGCAGGATGCTGCATTCCTCAGCTACGCAGCAAGTGCCAAGGGATTTTGTAAAGGAAGCAAAGCATTTCTTAAACAGTATTTTAAATGTATTTCTGGACTGAATGCCCCTGACAACCCAGTGAGTTGGGGCTTTCAGCACATACTTCTGGGCTTGACTCATTTTCCATTTTGGTTTTGCACATCTCCTCAAAACCAGCTTGAGAGTTTAGAGAAGCAGATCATTTAATAGAGTTTTCAACAAGTCCGTTTTGGTTTAATGAGCAACAGTTTCTTAGTTACCTCCTTTTAAAAAAAATCTGTGCATCATTCTAAGTCAAACTGACTTTACAGATATATGTTCACATGAAGAAGACCTTACTTCACCTTGTAAATCAAAGCTGCACTCTGGAGAGAGATTTCATACCACTGGGCTCAGTATCATTTTTCTCAAGGTGACCTCAGTTGTTAAAGTATGAAGGTTGCATTTGATATGTCACTTACTTTCTCTAAGTCAATAAAATGAACCAGTGTGCCTTTAGATCATCAGAGATCTGCTTATCACCAAAAGTTGTTTTAATCCTGATTTGTGTTGGAATTTAAAAGAATCCAAGCAGATTTCATTTGCCACCCTGAATAAGAGTTTGGAGGGTGATACTCCGCTGTGTGTGCAAGAGTGCCCCTGGATGAATTCTACTCTATTAGTTTATAGGCTTTCTTCAGAGCACTTGGGATGAGATCATGAAAGTGTAAATGGCTGTTATCTTCAAAGGCCTCTTTTATACTGACAAAACTCCACCTTACCGACTTGTATTAATAACCTATTGCAATCCTAATTAGTCCACATCAAGGTCAGTGTTTTGTGGCGGATAAAATGACTGTAAGCTCCAGAGAGTAAGTTTTTTCTTCCACTGCTTTCATGTTGAAAAAGAGGAGGGAGCACTGAAAGTGTAAAATAAGGGATTGATGGGGACTTTTTGTTTATGTGTAGGCTAAAGAACTTTAATATGGGGTAATTATTAGTTCCCACCATCAGGAGCAACCTGTAAGATACTTGAGGCCACATTGTAGTTACTCCTTTGTCACCGTGTCTCCCAAGTAGACTGCAGAGACTTCCTCATTCAACTCTGCTCCTTTTTTCACGGCATTGGTTTTCCAGTGGGAATAATCCATCTGAGGAACTTTCAGCCTCATATTTAATTGTCTTGAAATGTAGACACAAAGCTTGGAAATGTTTTGCCGTGACAGGGGCTCGTGACTGCCTTTTTGAACACCCAAGGCAGAGTCCTGCTCAGGCAATGGCTCTGGGGCTGGGCACCATCGTATCAGCAATCCCTCCCAGGACCAGCAGGGTCAGGTCCAGCCCACAGGCATGGAGGGTGTTGCCCTAGAGAGGAAGGTGAAGGTAATCCTATGTCTGCAAATAATGACTCAATGTGACTTCCAGGTCCTGGCCCAGGAGATATCTCTCCACTTCCTTTGGTCTTGCTCCACCCCATGAAAGGGAAACTTTGGAGGTGTAACCAGGCTGGGATTCATTTCACCTAACTTTAGACATCCGTGTTTTGCGCGTCTCCATTTGACAGAGTCATCTGGTATCTTTGTGATCGGGGAGGGAAACAGCTGTTCATCGGGTGTGATTCACCCGCCTGGCTCAGCTTAGATGTCTCCCTCAGGATGAAATGACTTGCACCCCACAAGTGTCTGTTTTATCCCGTTGGCAATGAAGTCTAGAGTCTAGACAAGTAGCTCAGAGGTAGACACCTACACTGTAGATCTCTCAGGTGGGATGAATCTTTCCCCCAAGAGCTGGGACCTCAGGAGACAGCATTACACTTTGTACAAAATTAGCCCCCTAGTTCGGCGTCTGTGTTTCCAGGGCACGATATACCTGCCCAAGGCAGGCTGAGGGCACCTGCTCTCACCAGCAGCAAGGTAGTGAGATGGGCTAATTGACCTGCTTCTCAGTGAGCATTGTACTCCACCTGAGCCCTACGCTTCAGGTAGACTGCTTTCAGGACGTGAGCTAACTAGGACAAAGTGGATACGTCTCCCCCAAGCTGTTTTTACAGGTGAACTTTCCCTGCTGGGGTGACATCAGGTAATTCGCATGTGCTCTGACTCAGCCAACTGCTGAGCCGGAGCCCTGCTTTCTGCACACATCAGTTCTCTGTCTGCTGAAAGAGGGATTGCAGTAACACCCTTCCTCAGGGGGCAGCGTGAGGATCAAGGAATTAATTAGCCGGGAGGCGATCATGTTCTAGTGCCGTTTGGGGAAAGGCGAAGAGGAGAGCAGTAGCTGGGACCTAGAGCAGCCGAGGGGAGGGGGCAGGTGGGCGCTCTGCTGTCCAGCGGGGCTTGTCTCTGACCTGCTGCCACAGTCCCCGTGTGATTCCCCTCCAGACTCGGAGAGATGCGGTATTTCTAGGCGTGAATTTACCCAGATGGAAGAGAGCAGTAACTCCCCCGACAGGTCCCACCGCTTAGTCCCTGTGCAGGTCACTGCAGATCAGATGCCCTCCCAGCAGCAGCAGCACAGCAACCTGCTGTCTCCCTAGCGCAGTGAAGCCACAGTGCCATGCAACAAGCTGACAAGCGTATATGCATGTACATGTATGTACGCGCATGTACACACGTGTACGTGCTTGTAGCGGCATCCTATCGCCTGTGCCGCGGGGCTGCCTGCACGGCGCCACCTCCCAGGCTGGGCACAACGGGACGAAGGGTGAAGCCTGCTCGCTGCCGCTATCCGCGTGGTATCTGTCCCTGAGTTCCTCACCGTTTCAGTCTGTGCTTTAGCAGTACGCTTAGAGATAGGGGAGAACACTGCAGCGGCAGCGAGTCTGGCGGCATGTCTCCTCCAGGGGAGCCAAAAGAGTGGAAGGTCAAGGTTGAATTCTTTTACTTCATTCCTTGTTGATGCGGGGAGGGAGGGAAGAGGAGGTGGAATGGAGTCTCCCTCTTGAACAAATAACTGCAGCTCTCCAGGGTGACTCATACCTCTGAAGACAAAGAACAATGCATCCTTAATTTGCAAAACTCGGCTTTCCAACTTCTGCATGTCACTGGCACCCAGAGACTTTGCAGTTTGCCCATAATGCCATCACGCTCTTCAAAGCAGCAGTGACGCCAGCCCAGGAGGAGTGTGCTTACTCAGGAGGGGAGATGGTTTATATTTCATTTGAGCAGCTTATGTACCAACCTGCTAGGGCAGCACATACGTTGATTGTGAAATCAGAGTTTTCACAGTTTGGCATTTGGAGTTGTCTGCACTTCCTGATTCTGGCACCAAGTTAGCAATGAGACCTGAGAGGTTTTTGAGGGGACCCCCACCCCACAGCCAGCTGCCGTTACTAAAATGCTACTTGTTTCTTTACAGCACATTGTGCATATACAGTTCTGCTAGCCTAGGCAGCTCATTCATGCTGCTTTGATCTTGGAATACACACTTCTCCTCCATCTATCCCCAGAATGCACCCGGCTAGAACAGGTGCTTTCTCCTGCTGCCTTTGGTATCATCTCCAGGTATCTTACTGTCATTGGAGCACTGACTTTCTTGACAGGGACATGAAGAGAGTGAAGAAAATGCAAACGAACCATTAGGATGCACTCATTTGTTTTTCTCCCTTCCCTTCCATCTATTTCTAAAGAAAAGCTAGCAAAAAATCTTCATATAAGACTTCCAGCCTTTCACTACGTTCAGCGCTGGAGGACTGACATCCGCAAAGGCGCTGACAGATTTGCATGATTTTTGCCCTCAAGACCCTTTCTAGTGCAGTATTGAAAAGAAACGAGCCAACACAGAAGATGAGTTGGGGGTAGACAATGCATGGAAACAGAATGCAAAGTGCTGAACAAACAGCATAAATGGTGCTCTGCGCCCCAGCACCTAATCTCATGACTCTCTCTGTTGTTTTCCATGGCCATCGTTACGCTTGATCCTGCTCCGTGGCTGGTACCCTTCTGCATGTCCATGCAGCACCTAGCATGCTTTGGGAAGTTCTGCACCAACGCTGGGCACCGCAGCTAGAACAAACAGCCTCAGCGACTGTTTTTTTGAAAGGTTTCTGTTTGAGGCTGGTATTTTTCTTCTCTATTCTCCAAAGTGTGATGCCTCAGTGTGGAAGAACTCCTTCAGTCTCCTATCCCACAGGAGGTTTCTTAGAGGCTCACATGCCTCTAGAACTTCTCTAGCCTTTGCAATACTCCACAAAACCACAGTCATATTGAAATAAAAGGAAAGCAAACACTGAGGCAGGAGGTCGCTGCCAAAGATCTCTCTTCCAGAGAATAGCTGTGGATTTGGGTGGCTCTTCTACTCCCCCCCCCCCCACCTTAAAATTTCCAAAACTGCGAACAATTCTTTTTCCAGACATGCGACATATCTGTCACTGTCGTTCTCAACCAGAATAAATCCTGTCACCTGTTAGCAATCTAAAAGGGGCTTTTTGAGGCCACAGAGAAGAGTGAATGCTCATCTCCTATAAATTTCTAGTGGAAACCAGAAGGCTTTGAAAAGCTTTCCCTGGGGGCAAATCAGAGCTCGCACCCACCTCTGTGAAACCTGCAGGTCTCCCAGCTGTTGCACTGGGAGGTGGCCCTGTGGTGTGACAGTGGTTTTATGGCCTGGCACACGGAGGGAAACCACCCTGCAGGGTGAAGTAGCTGCTGGTGGAATTTTACAGTTTGCTCTGTAATTTTCCAGCTCCTCATATTCCAGCGCTGAGAGGTATGAGAATACCAGCCTTGTGCGGCTGCTGCCGCTGCCGCTGCTGCTGCCAGTGATGAACTTGTCCTTTGGAAAGTCCCCCTTATTTAAGCTACTGACTAATTCTTTCAGCTGCTGGGAAATGACACACCTTTTCACGGTGCTGCATTAGGCTGAGGATTTGCTGGGTCCCGAGTGAGGGAGGGAGATTGAGTCATTTCGGATGCCTTGCTTCAGAGAGAGACTAGGTCAGACTCACGCAGGACCATATCACCGTCCCTTGTGCTTCTCACACCTTCAGCTGAAGCTTCTGGGGCTAGGGGGGAGTGAGAGAAAGCAAGCAGGAAGAAGAGACAGAGACAGGCATGTAAGAGATGTTGGCAAATCGGAGGAACGAGGAAAGACTGAACCAAAGTTTTTAGGTGGGCAGCATCTTTCTCCTGAGCACAAAACTACGTGGAGTATTTCTGTGCTTATAGTCCATTTCCTCTATTAAGCAAGACACCTCTCTGAACAAGTCTAATCAAGACTATTCCTGCCTTACACTCAAAGGAGGCAAAAGTCACACTATAAAAACTGTTTCCCTTTGGAAAGATTAGCAAATCAGACCGG
>NW_009260028.1:8572647-8574174 GCF_000687185.1 Egretta garzetta | reverse complement strand
GGGACGGGGACAAGACGGGACGGGACGATGACACACAGACAAATCCCACATTCAGAAAAGCCTTTCAAAGCAGTTAAGAATCTCTCCTTGCCTGTCTCCGAGTTTGACACCAGTAAACTAATCCCAGCTTTCATTTACCCCATGTCTTCTGCCAGTTGCTGCCTTTAAAGTGCTTGCCAGGATGGTGGAGGAATTGCAAAGCTCGATGCTATGCGGCTTTCGGGGTTTGTTGCGTATGACTGACAGAAATTTTTGCAACTTGAGAAAAAAATTCTGGCAACAGCAGTGACTATTTCGCAATTCATCTTCATCTCGCTGTGCCGAGGATGGGGGGATTTTCACCAACACAGATAGCGGCTAGTTAGCTGCTCTGTACTTGGGGCTGACTCACCTGACCTGGCTTGGGAAAATCACTCGTAGTTTGTCCAGGTAAACGTATTTTCAAGCAGGCAGGTGTCATTTCTGAGGCGGAGGGGCGAGGGAGGAGCGAGGACGGGCTGGCAGACCCTGTGCAAGTGCAGCCCGGCAGGAAGGGGAAGGCGGAAAGGGGGGCAGCCAGGCTGATTCAAAGGCAGGCCTGCTCCCTCCCGGGCCGCTGCCGGCTGCGGCGCCATCCCGCCTCACGCCGCGGCCTACTGACTCACATCCTGCTGCTCCTTTCTGAAGCTTCCAGGAACGTGCTGTATCATACCGAGATTTGGCTACGCAGCACCTCTTGGCTGGGAGCAGGAGGCGATGCCTGACCTGCAATGACACAGGGAGAACCCTCTCTCCCGGCGCGCCGAGGGCATGAAAGGAGATGCAGGGGTGGGCGGGAGCCAGCCCAGCGCAAGCCACGCGCGCCCACAGGAGCGTTTCTCCTTTCGGCTCATAGGCGCAGCCGGGACCCGCTATCGATTTGAATTTGAAGATTAAAGCTTTGAATATGGCTGAAAGTAATTCTTTTCCAGTCGGAACATAAAACCTTGTGGGGGCTTTCTTTTAGGCCGCCTAGTAGGGATTGTTCAGTTTGCCGTATAGAAACGTGATCGGTATTTTTGTTGTCACCTCAAGGGACATCCTCAGCTGGCTGAATCACCGCAGCCCCACAGAAACCTTCTGAGGGCCCAACAGCATCACAGCTTTTTTGGGAGGGGGGGAAGGAGAGGGGGCTGTTGTTTTACACTGTAAAGCGTGTGCTCCTTCTGAGAAAAAATCGCATAGAAACAGCATCCCAGGACTTCCGTGTTTATTAGGTCCGGGTGGTTTCTGCCTCCTGTACGCTCAGGGACATTTTCACAGGCCAAAGGATGCTCCCTGCCAGCCCAGGAGATAGGCTGTGGTTTTTGACTGAGGTCTTGACCCGCTCGTTGAGTGCTCCGAGCGCTAAGGGAGTTCTTGGCTTTTCGTATTCCACTATCAGTAACAACTCCGGGAGCCAAAATACGCCCTGTGCCACACTAGGGCAACCCCACCGCCCCGGCAGGTGTTGGTTTGCCCTGCTGAGTCGCGCCGGTTCTGCCGAGCAGGGGTAGCTTCGGGTCGGGG
>NW_009260028.1:8560884-8572288 GCF_000687185.1 Egretta garzetta | reverse complement strand
TTTCCCCCCTTTTTTCCGCCGAGTCCCCGACCCAAGCTTGTTTCGTGACCCTGCGAAATGTTACGCAACGTTGGTACAGCTTAATTACAACTTTTTCAAGCGAGCCGAACGCAACCTTTCCGCCGCAATAAAACATGACGGGGCATGAAACGCGGCTCCATGCTTTTCTGCTTTAATGGCTTGTTCGGCGCGAGGTGAGGGGCCGGGACGGCGCAGCAAGGTGTGAATTATTGCACCATAATTCTCACCCTGGAGTGTTTTATTGCAATTAATAACTGTTTTCGTGTTTTAAATACATTTTCTCACACCGTAAAGAGCAGAAACGGAAAGTACTTGCTAATGGGAGAAATACCGGGAGGATTGGGCACACATCGCCAACCGGGGCACCCTCCTTGGGTTTTTCTCCTAATTTTGATCTGCTCTTGGATGATTTTGGAGCCCTGTTTGGCTTTAAAAGTGTGTGGGCCCAAAGCGCTGTTATTTCCCGTTGGTGAAGTAGCTCTCCCTGCAAATCTCTTCATGGATACTCTTGTGTTGGGAAGCAACTCCCATTTATTCGCAGCATATTTTCACCAAATTAACTTCAGCCACGCAAAGCCGCACATTCAGTCCCCCCCCACCAAGCTACTAACTTCTGAGATGTGTGCCTCTCTATTTCGAAAGCAGAAGAGGGATGGATTCGGAAAGAGTTTGTTGCCTTTTTGTGCAGTCTAGTCCTCTGGCAAATTTGAACCCATTCCAGTTTAATTTCGGGTGACCTGAAAGCTGAAGAAAAGCAGATATCACAAAAATAAAATGCTATTTGAGGGCCCTGATCCAGATTTTATTGAAGCTGCTGGAAATGCAAACCTTGCCTTTACTGGGAGACGAGTCTGCCTCTTGATACTGAAATGCTGCCGTAAAAATGCTAGTACAGTGATGCTTTTCTCCACTTGTTATTAAAAAAACTGGGAAGGTGATGCCTGGGGTTAGTCAGCACACCCTGCTTCTAATATGCACATACAATATAGTGCGCTATATTGACATCACTGAATAGATTGCAACTTGTTAACCAGTCTGATGTCAAAAAGCCAATCTTTAAGAGCAAATACAGGGATGGGGAATACAGGTACCAAGACAGAAAATTGATTGGTAGTTTGAACTTTCATTTAAGAAAGACTTAATGGGATGAGGAGATTAATAAGAGCGGGGGGGATGTCTCTCGGGCTGTCTGTCAGGGTTTCAAGTACCCCAAGAGGTCAGTGATAACAGCAAATGGGTGAGGTGGGTCCAATAGCTTGGTAGTCTCTTTCTGGATGTTACTAGACACATACTTGGCCCATTGTCCGGTTTCTAGTGGGGACACAGCACAAAGCTAATTCTAGTAGCACTAAAAGAAGGAAACTGTATTTCAGTTTAGTCTGGTCGGTGTTTAGTAAATCTCTGACAAGGTCTTGCTTCCTCTTCTGCCGCTGCAGCCACCGCTGTGGCTTTTTCTGCATCTTCTTGCTGCTGTTCATGTGTTTATTGCACTTGGGGCTGTTTTATGCACCAGGATCCCATGCGTGCTGGGCAAGGTACAGGACAAAACCATGTCTCTCGTCCTGAAGAGCCAGCAATGTAAGAAACGGGAGAAAAGCAGCAGACAGAGCTGCCCCACCAGGCAGTGACGGTTTGTAACAGGAGAAAACAGGCAGTACGTTCTCTCCTTTCAGCCTGAAAAGCAAGGATGGGTGGCAGCAACCCCTGCACGTGTCCTGGTCACTCTGAAATCAGGCTCTTCTCCTCTTCTCTGCAGTGCAGGGACCCCAGGACAGAGCACCTGAAAGCAGGTGACAACATTTCCAGCCAAAGGGGTTCAGTGCCTTCTGCGGTGACAGCATTGAACGGAGCCCCTGAGGGAGAGGTGACAGAGGGGAGGCTCTGTCACCTGTGGCATCAGCCTGGGCAGCAGGACTAGCCAAGGGAGCTTCCATCCCTGGGCTGGGAATCCTGCAGCGCACCTATAAGGGAGAAATAATTTAATGAACCCCATTTTAGAACTGAAACACATGGCGTCGTACCATCACAACACTTGCTCTGCCGATGCTTTGTGGTATTTATCTTAACGCTCCCCCTGGAGATTGAATTCCCTCATCAGTCTCCCTGTCATCTTTAATGAACACTGACCATACGTTAACAGTGAGGTGATGCTGGTAATTGAGAATAAGACAGGCTTTGTGCCTATGTCTTTTTGTTTGCTTCTACTGAAGTCCATTTAATCCAATTGGATGTTGCTTTTAAAACAGCATGAGTCAACTGAATTTATTTTTAAGGAAGTCTGCCTGAAAAAAAAAAATTAAATATTAATAATATCTGAATGTGAATACGTTACTCAGCAGAAAAATCTTTACAAGACCTTAGTTTATTCTGCAAGTGACTTCACTAGTTATTTTTTAAAAGCTTGGAGTTTTGTATAAATCTTCACTTCTGAACAGATGAAACAAACAAAATGTAAAACTCATCTCCATAAACCACAACAAAATAATAATTTCCAGATGGGCTTTCTGATGGAAGATCAAAGTCCTTCAGCTCAGACTTGGGAAATTTCCCTTCCATGCTGATATAAGTTTTATCTGAATGCAGTTCATCCGACATTTGCTTTCTTCAAAAAGGCAATTACCTAGATGAAGCTGCAGGAGAATGGGCTGAGGGCTGAAGAAAATAGAAAAGATTTTAATAAAATAGTAAAAAAAAATGTCTGGGGAGGTAAGAGGAGAATTTATACAAAAATTAGACATTTCCATACACTGAAAAATGCCGGCTTCATGGGCAAAGATGAAATAAGCAGAAAGGAGTTGTTTCTGCATTGGTGCAACTGGTTTGGACAAACTCCCTGCCGTGCATCTCTGATTTCAAACGCCAGCCAAACTAGTCGTGTGGCTAGAAAATAATAGGTTAGTGTTTTTCCATAGATGTTTTACTCATCTGTGCATTTTGAGATTTCGCTTCCCAGCAGCGAACAGTCTCTACAGAAAGCCTGTACTCGTAGGCTGTCTGCATTTTCAGCTTCGCGGTGCCGTGGAGTTCGTGTAAGGCTTTCTGCTTCCGAAGTTCATCCACTGCTAGCAGATGCACCCATCACTCTGAATTCTATTTCTGTATTTTAGCATATACAACATAGAGGTACAAAATCCCTGCTCATTTCATTAAGCCTGGGATTTTCAAAATATTGCGGAAGTCAAATTCCTCAGTCCTATTCATCCACTTCAGAGCCTGCCTTTCTGGAGGACACTAGTTTTGCTCTCCATCTCTCTCTCTCTCTCACACACACATTTTCATCTTGGTTTTTTTTTCTCTCTACTTCCACGCTTACACAGAAACACCACAGTTCAGTATTTTTGTCTCCTTGGTGCCATGCAAGACATACCTTTTTGGCTAAAAAGGGCTGCGAACACACCACCCGAAATACTAATGCGTCTCAGCAATGAATAGTCTTTCACCTTGGAAAGCTTAATCTGCTTTTTCCTGACCGCCTTTCCCAGCCCACCATCAATGTGAAACATCAAAAAACTTCACAAGAAAAAAATCAACCGATCAAAACTCACAGTTGCACAAATAATATTTTAGAAAGCAATTCATCTGAAGGTCTCTTGACAAAGGGGATTATGGAACTGAAATGTAATTATCTTGGCATTTAAGTTTCTATTTCCACCATGTGGTTTGGTTCACATATTTGACTGCAAAGTTTTATCATTCAAAACAGCCTATAGGTCTCTTTTTCATTGCAGACACAAGGCAGGTACAGCCATCTCCGCCATGGTCCTACGACCAGTCCTACCAGTACCTGGGCTCCATTGCCACCCCCTCCCTGCACCCCGCCACACCAATATCACCCGGCAGGGCTAGCGGCATGACATCCCTCACCGCAGAGCTTTCGAGCCGGCTGTCAAGTAAGTACCTAAAAGTTAGTCCCCCTGCCCCGGGCCTCGACAAGGTTTTGAGGCTGACTCCAATGCAAACAGGTTGCAATGTCCTAGGGTGCTGCTGCAGCTTTTCTCCCGTTGCAGTGAAGCCTAGTGCGGGCCCTCTGCAGCAAGCCTTCTCCAATGCTTTGCTGGAATTTGTGCAGAGTACAGAAGTATGGTTCGGGGCCCAACATATCATTGTCAAAAAAGAAAAAAAAGAAAAAGAAAGAGGAGAAGGCAGCACTTTGAAGATGCATGGAACTATAAAAATAGTTCAGAGTGCTGAAGAGCTATCGTATCTGCCAAGAAATGAATGCCACAGATATTTCAGTTCTGTTTCCTTCCCTCGCTCTAAATTCAGACCAGAGCACAGCAGGTTATGGGTGGACACACTGACTGCAGGATGGTGGGGTTTGACATTTTAAGTGTTGCACTGGATTGTCTTGTTACATCTTCGTCAAATTGTACTGCAGAGCTTTACAAGCCAACATAAAAATATAGCATGGAAGTGAAAGCTACCCCCCTGGTTTCCACCATGCTCAACTGACCATCTGCTGACTCTAACCCACACATATTGAACCAATATATGAGTGTTCAATAGCAGGAATTTTCTTAAAATGAATGGGAGCCATATAATTCAAATTTGGACACGGCTTTTTCAAAAATATCTTCTTTGGCCGCACATATTGCTCTCATTTGAATACTCAGGGCTTCTTCTAAGATCAGAGAGAATCACTTGAACGTGCTCCAGCCTGTCGTACTGTTGTCATGTAGAGCCTGCTTTGAAAGAGTCACAACAATGATGCCCACCAAAAGTAAATTATTTGTTAGGTCTGGGTGCTAATTACATCTTAGAGATAGAGGAAAATACAGGAAGCCTTTCAGAAAGAAAAAAAAAAAAGGAAATTTCTTGTTTTAAAAAAAGTCTATAAAAATTCTGATTCTTCATTGACACACTCTTCTTTTAAAATGAAAAGACTCCTTTTTACTTTCTCCCCTGTGCTTCCCTCCCCTTGCACTCCTTTCCACTGTCAAAATGCAGAAACAGAGAAAACAGAGAAGGATGAAAAAATATCTTCTTCATAGCAACCAGAAAATTTAAAATAAAACAAATTCTTTCATCAAGTTTTTTACTTAGAAAAGTAATTTTTCTTAACATAATTGTTTGAAATTGATCTTTACCAGTTCTCTTGATTTTCAAACCCTATACATGGGTGCCTGATGCATGCGAGCTTGCAGGTGTGGATACATGAATCAGACTGAATGGAGATGTTAATCGCATTTTACCTTTACCAGTGTGGCGACTGAGGTTGCGCTCAGATGAACACATTGAAATTCAATGTTTTCGCATTGGTGTAGTGCCCAAATGCTGTCATTGTGAACCAGGGCCCTTACTGTGCTGTGCGCGGTGTGAGCACGGAAGGCTTCCACGGTCTTAACAGGAGATAGCCGTGTCTGCGTGGGGTAACTGCACGCCGTGTTTCTGCTGTGGCAGGTGGTGAGCGTGGAGGTAGAGCACCAGTGCTAGGGCCCGTCAGTTCTTTTTGTTCTCATGCCAAAGTGATTTCCTTTAGGGCAGGCATAGTGTCTCCGTGACTTGGGAAGGAACCTGGAAGAGCTTCATTCGCATGTCGGTATTCTTTCTTGCTTGTCTTAGTTCTGTACATGGAGGCTCATCTCTACACATCTGAAGCGTTTTTTATAATGCTCCGAATGTTACTTCCATATTAAATGTCATTCAGTATTCCCAGAAAAAACTTTCACAATATTTTCTCCCCAATCCGGTTACTGTCACACACACTTGCTGTCTGTCTAAGAAATTTCTCCTTGTCAGAGCAAAGAACAAATTTGAGGGTTTTTTTAGGCCCTACCATCTAAAGACACGGTGCCTCCAAAGAAAAAGCTAAGAAATGGGGCATACTTAAACCACCTTGACATTAAGTCTCATTATTCTGCTTTTTGCCAAACCGGGCAGAAGAATCCCTCATCTGATCAGTGATGTGCCCAGGCAGTGTGAAGAAGTTTGATTTCTTTCTCAGGAATGAGGTGTGGAAGTACCATTTAAGATCTGGCAGGTTGTCAGATGTCACCTCCAACCTTAGCTACTCTGAAGCTCCTGCCATTTCCTACCATAGCATATATCTTGCCATGCTAAATCTAAAGGTGCTGGGGTCTAGGGGAAGGAAATGTGTTTAGGGGTCCCGTTAATCTTCCAGAAAGAAATGGAAGGCAAACTCAAAAAGGAAGCGTACATCATGCGTCAGAGATTTTCT
The DNA here is from genome assembly GCF_000687185.1 of Egretta garzetta. NCBI lineage: Eukaryota > Metazoa > Chordata > Aves > Pelecaniformes > Ardeidae > Egretta > Egretta garzetta. The sequence goes on along the minus strand of NW_009260028.1, from coordinate 8,566,089 downwards.
AAGAAATTTATAGAAATTCAACAAAGTGTTCTGGCTGTGTTGTTGACGAGCTTTCAGAACTTGGCGCGGTAGTGTGTCTGCTTTAGCTTTAAATCTGGTCAGAGCCAAGAGCTTTGTTTTCTCTCTGCTGCTTTTCATGAGTATTTCCTTCAGCGCGTGGCTCCTTTTCTGCAGACTCCACGTCTTGTCTGACAGAAGAAGCTGTCTTCTGGAAAGATTTTTTCTTAATTATTGTTGTTATTTTACTCATGCATAGCTGCCAGCTCTAGGGACTGACACCTTCCATTAATCTGAGTCACGATGAAGATCCTTCCTAAAGAGGCCATTATCTGCTCTGCTTGTTTAATCCTTGCACACCAGGGAAGGAGACAGTGGGAGCGGGCATACTTCCACAGATGTCAGACAAAGCGGAGCAGAATTTGACTGTCCTATGAAACATTTCGTGTAGCAGGACGAGAAAGGCTTCTAGGCACATGCGAAAGGAAGAAAAAAGGCCAACCCCTATCATTCTGCTTTAAAAAGGCAGAACTTCTGTTGTCCTTTTTTACATACTCATTAGAGCCAAGATTTTCAGAAGCGAGTAACAATTACGTAGACATTATACGAGGACCCAGATACAAAGACCTTAAGCGAACCCAATTTATCTTGACTTTGGTAGTGTTGAGAGTCAGTGGGGAACTGTGCTCCTAGGTGCTGACAGCTGGGCTGAGCCTGTGTGTGTGTAAATCCTGCCCATGCGGTTCGTGTGCCCAAAGGACAATCTCTGCACCATGGAGCTTCTCATTTGAGCCAGCAAATAAAACTGGGTGCGAGGAGAGCCTATGCAGAAGCTGGACAATTTATTTTTAGGCCCCATCGGTGTCCCTGGTGAGTCAAGTGATGCTGGGCAAGGAGCTTGTGAACTGCGTCCTGTTCCCCACCCACCCACCCTCTCTGGAAGTGTAAATAGTGGCATGTGCTGTAAGGTCTCTAAGAGCAAACACATATGCATACAAAACAGGGCGAGAGCTTGGCACTCCTCTTTAATTGCTGCTTTACTGAAATTAATCCAAAACATCCAGATCCATGAGCGCTACAATGAGCAGGTAAGGGATAGCTCTGTTCTGGCACTATCAGCACCGCTTTGGTTAACCATAGACCAGAGTTTGAATGTCGGTTATCGCCTCGAAAAGGTGAACCTCCTTTCTGCCAGCTCAACTGTTCTCTGTCTCCCTTCCCCACCACCCAGGTGCTTCTGACTTGACTGCCTTCAGTGACCCCCGGGTGGGAATCGACCGCTCCTTCTCCGCGCTTCCCTCCATCTCCGACCCTCGGATGCACTACCCGGGAGCATTCACCTATACGCCGACGCCCGTCAGTTCAGGGATAGGAATCGGCATGTCTGCCATGTCCACAGCCACGAGATACCACACGTACCTCCCGCCTCCCTACCCTGGCTCATCGCAGGCCCAAGGCAGCCCATTCCAGACCAGCTCGCCCTCCTACCACCTCTACTACGGAACCTCTGCCGGCTCCTATCAGTTCTCCATGATCTCGGGGGGAGACCGGTCCCCCCCACGCATCCACCCCCCCTGTACCAACGCCTCCACGGGATCGACACTCCTCAACCCCAACCTCCCCAACCAAAGCGATGTGGTTGAGGCAGAAGGGAGCCACAGCAACTCCCCCACTAACATGGCGACCACAGCGAGGCTAGAGGAAGCGGTGTGGCGACCATACTGAAAAAATTTCGAGTAGTTATGGGCCAGGACTAACGTGATTTCCATTTCCCGGTGCCCGTAGGTATCCCATAAACACCTGTCATGCTTATGGGCCCTGCCATGTTCGTACATCACTTTGAGAAGGAAACCCTCCAGAAGCCAGCGCTCCCAGGAGCGGTGGCATGCATTAGCCAGCCCCTGGCGAAGCGACTTCGCTCCAGCAAAGCAACCCTCGCAGGGGGCTGAGCTTCTGGAAAGGAGGACGCCTGAGTTGGTGGTCCAGAGGTAGCGAGGATGGGTAGAAAAGTACCCCATCTGTTTTCCAGGCCTGTGGCTTTCTAACATGCCTGGGCTTGAAGGTCTCTACAGCCCTAAAGAGAGTTTCGGTTCACTTCTATTTTTAAGACTTAAAACCTAAAAAAGATCTTAGTGAGTTTACTGCATCTTATGGACATATTAACTGTAAGGAAGTATAGGAAGATTCCCAGAGGGAAACTGTGAACGCTTCTGTTTTAGCAATGCTGTGAATGAGAGGTTTTATATGTTGAACTTCATTCTTTCTTCTTTTTTTTTTTTTAAAAAAAAAACGTGTTGTATATTCCAAAGAATATGGAAATTTTTTATTGCTGGGGTTTTTTTGTTTTGTTTTGGGTTTGTTGTTTTGGGTTTGGGGGTTTTTTTTTAGGATGCAGCTCATCCTGCTTTGCATCTAATTTGTTTTATTTCTCTTGGCACCTTATAATTGCAAAAAAAAAAAGATTTTACTCTTTTTTTTTGTTTTAATCATGCTTGCTTCTTTCTTGCTTTGTCAACTGAAAGAATCAGCCCTTTTCTCAATGAGTTAATTTAACTTTTTTCTTTTGGACTTTTTTTTTTTTTAAATACAACGGCTACAGCCTTGGGTCATTTTCAACTACTGTACTACTTTGATGAGTTCATTGATATTTATGCTTGATATTTAGACTTTTCTTATTTGTTGATACTATTATTATTTAAATATGCCTATATTAAAAAAGAACAGCAATTGCCTTTTTTGGTAGCAGCCAAAGTCAAATTTATCACATTGAAAAAGGCTGGAGAAACGATGGGTAAAGTGACCTCCTAATTACCTGGAAATATTGTTTACAGTTATCTCACTCTCATTTTGCTCAGCTAACTGGGGTCAGATCCTCCAAGGCATTTATGTGCCCAACTCCCACGGAAATGATTTAAGCACCAAAATCCCTGTGAATTTCTGTGCCTTCCCACCCGGTGGAGTCATCTCTCCCTACTCCTTCCTCTCTTTTCCTTCGTCACCAGTGGTGACCCTCAGGATCAGTAATCAGGATGTACATATTTCATAAGGCAGACCCAATATTCCCTAACTAAATGCATCCCCGTATGGCCCCATTCTGCTCCCAAGCTTGCCTGGGCTTCCTAGCAGCACTGGTGGAGGCCTCCTAGTCTTTCAAAAGTGAAAGCCAACAGGCAGCTAGCATGGCAAGGGTGAAGTCCTGGCTCCGACAGAATCAGTGTGAGATTTGCTCCCAGCTCAGCGGAGCCAAGATTTCGGCACAGTACAAAAGCCACGTTCCAGTGTGCTGGAAAATAGATCAGTTCATGCATGACAAAATAACCCCGACTGAACAGGGTTGTCAAGCTCATCTGGAAAGCAGGCTAGCAAAGAAGGGGCCTTAATAGTTCCTCCGTCACCATCTTCTGAGGGAAGAGGAAGGGTATTTAAAACTGGTGCACACAATATTCTGTCCTGCAGCAAGCATGCAAGGCTGATACTAACAGCACGTTAACACAGAGTCGTCACCATTGCCCATCGTTATAGCACAAACATATCAGATGTCACTGTAAAGTTTATGGCACTATTTTATTTGAGGGTTTGGTCTGAATGCAGTTGTTGTACTACTCGTTAATTGCAAACTGCTGATGTTGACACGCGTGCGTTCCAAATTAGCTGATTATTATTTAATGTACGTCTTAAATGAGTGAAACAATTGCAGGTCAACTCAGAGAGTATTTGAAAGCAGGACTTCAGATCAGTGTTTGATGTTTAAAAAAAATTAAAAGGATTCAAATTAAAAAGATCCTTGGCTGCAGGCAGCAAAACAGCTGGACTTATTTAAAACCATTTGTTTTTCAAGTTTTCCTTTTTTTTTTTTTAATATGATTTTGCTTCTTTGTTTAAGTCGATGCAGTAGCACTTTGGTATTGAAAAGTTACAAATTGAAGAATTTACATTGTCAGTAAGGTCATTTTTGTGCAGAAAATGGGGAGTGTTTCAAGAGATCTCAGCAAAAGTCCAAAATGGTTCTGTTAAAATACAGGCATGGCCTTGTGCTTTTCATTTAGCATAGTATTCTTTATCGTTTTCCAGAGTTTGCTCTGAACAAAAAAGGCAGGAAACATCAAAATTGCATCAGAACAGTTAAAAATATATTTTGGAAGTACAGAGACTTTCCTGAATACGGAAATAGAGAGACCCTACCTGTTGTGGCATTTAGATAGTTGGAACCTCACCTCTTCAGTAGCCTAAAAAAAAAGTCCTTCATCGCTAAGCAGTAGCTCTGTTGCAGAATCCCGTCTTTTTACACATTCTCTGCCGCTGTGCCATTAAAATCATCATTTACTGCAACTCTCGCACCCGCCTTGCGACTGGACCACCCAAGTGCATAGTACTGTGAGCGTGAACCCAAAAGTGAGGGAGAGGAGAGGACCTCGGAGGAGGCAGATGCCTCGCTGCGGAGGGCAGGGCTGGGCTGCCGTGGCCAGGCGGCTTCAGCCCGGTGGCAGATGCGAGGGCGATAGGGCTCGTACCCTCCCAGGCCTGTCTGTCGCCACAGACTGCTTCCCGCTCAAGCCCTTTTCCCCCTTCAGCCTGTAGTTTGCACCACGCGCTTCTGAAACTAACAGATCAGGGATTTGTGAGGCCGGGGAGTTGGCATCTCTTAGCCTGGAGATTAGACCTAACACTGAACAGTTCTTCTTGTCTGCAAATCGACTTTCTTTACACTTGCCCCGAAGGTGAAGTTTAATTTTATGCTCCCTGGTCTGAACAGGATGAGAAACTGCAAACTGGTCGCCACGCTTACCCTGTGTCTTCACCCAGACATAACCAAAACCCTGGGATTTCCCAGTGTCTCACACATGATAATTGCCAGCAACTAAACTTTTGAGTCTAACCTCTCCGTGTACATCAAGCACAGCACAACGCAGCACCCTCTTTAGAGAGGAAAAGCTAAGTTCATTATCCTTCGCAATTAGCCTGTTCAGTCACTGTGGGTTTCAGTGTACTCGCACAAGTGCTCATGAGAAACCACAGTTTACTCAACTCTACATGTTTGTAGCCATCCCCTGCCCCACTAAGGACAGCAGAGATCTTCAAGGCCATAAAAATGCTCTGGTGCTGTATCTTAAGGGCACTCAGCAGGCAGAAAGAGGGCATTTGGAGAAAACATTTTCCCCATTCACACGTCTCCAAATTATAGTATACAAGTATATATTTTTATATATA
>NW_009260028.1:8547450-8554014 GCF_000687185.1 Egretta garzetta | reverse complement strand
TATATATATATATTTATAGAGTTTTATCATCCTGGTAGCTGAATGGAATCCAAAAAGAGCTATTGTGCTTCTGGTCGCAGTCAGCAGAGTGCCTTAGATACCTTCCCCTGCCGACATACAGTTAAGGGCAGTCCTTACTAGCAGCCCGTGTGTCCCTTTCACACGATGCAGCTCGTCGTCCAGGTGCAGCCATGTCGAACAATTTCAAAGTAAATACAGGGCCCAGCTCTCATTTGCTCTAAGGCCTCACACTTTGCTCTCAGACAAGGTTTGCGCTCACTTCAAGAGTTCCTGAAACACTTCCCGGGCGGCATACGGGCGCTTTAGCGGAAGGGGGAGGCGGATGCAGGGTGCATCCCTGCTACGAAGGATTCGGTTTGCAGAATTATGCCAAATTATCTGCTGGAAGGGAGAAAAAACCCTCTCCTCCAAATGGCCCACAGTCCTTGTCAGAGTGTTCCGAATTGCCTGCACTCTTGAAACATTCATTACTGCTTTCTGGGTGACCTTTTCCATCGGCATAGTTGGAAGATTCGGGAGAAGTGGATAATTTTTTCTGTCTGAGCAAAACACTTGCTTGTTTTCCTGCATCGTAACATTTTTGTATTTTATTTTTGTTCACCTTGCTTGGTCAGTACTGATCACTTGGCATTTTTCTCCTTGTCCTAAAAGGGTTGCATCAACAGAGTTACTTGTATTTATGTGTGTAAATAGATTTCAAAGGCTTCATAGCAGAATATTTAGTGCTTGTAATTACTCCGCATTTTTTTTCATTTTTCTGTGTTTTTAATGAACTTACCTTTGTGTTTGCTTAAATACTGTAGTGAGACTTATTTCTTTCCGAATTAGTTATTTTAGGCTTCAAGATTAACTACATTTTATTCACTTTTGTAAACAGTTATAGCATGGTCTCTATTCAACACTCTTCACCTTTTTGTGGTAGGGGAGAAATGAATGTGCAAAAAATCTGTGGGTTATTTGTGGTATTCTGGGTTTGACAGTGACATCTTTCTTGAAAACAAAAACCTAAACTTTCAGTCTGAGGTGGCCGCACGGTACCTCGGAGGGGAGGACACAGCGGGAGATGCACTCCTATCAGAACAGCATCAAAGTGCATTTGTTCAGCATTTACTGACTTCAGTTTACAAAACAGATGCTGCAGCATCCTGCAACAGTCACATTTTCCCTTGACGCTGTCATGTGACATCTTTCTTGAAAACAAAAACCTAAACTTTCAGTCTGAGGTGGCCGCACGGTACCTCGGAGGGGAGGACACAGCGGGAGATGCACTCCTATCAGAACAGCATCAAAGTGCATTTGTTCAGCATTTACTGACTTCAGTTTACAAAACAGATGCTGCAGCATCCTGCAACAGTCACATTTTCCCTTGACGCTGTCATGCTGAACATTTTTTGTAATCAGATAGGAAAAGAGACTAGAGTAGATTTTTCCCCCACTACAGGAAGTCTCTAGATACCACGCCAGAGTAGACTTTTGCTGTACATAGGGATGGCTGTGCCCAGCGCCGCAGGAGAATTCATTACAACTAGCACGCAGAGCAGCTGGACTGCTGCGTTAGTTCTAATGAAGACTTTCTTTCTTTCTTTCTTTCTTTCTTTGTACCACAGTTTCCTCTGTAAATTCAGTATCATAATTAGTGTGAATGACAAATAAAATGTTTGACAAGTATGCACATTGGCCTGGTGCCTTCTTTCATCGGGGAGAAAACAACTCTCTCAGTGAAAAAGTAACCATTGGGAAAAGGACGTGGAGCATGTATCACTCACATCATCACAAATGTGTTTCCATACCTTTTTCTTGTACAGATTTCTTTATTTTTTAACATAAAATGGCATTTTCCTGCTATGGAGTGACCTGGCAGAAGGCCTGCTACCCAATAGGACTATCAAAATAGGACTGAAAGGAGACTTTGAAGGTACAGAAGCCGAGTAATTGCATTATATCTCTGGCTTCTTGACTACGTTTTGGTATTTCAAGGTTGTCTACAGCTCTTATTTTTCTCCCTTAATCGTTTGCCTCTTGAGTTGGATCCTTTTTGTTATTGATGAGTTGAACCTTACTTCAGAAGCACCAAAACATAGTTTGAGATCATATTACTTACGAGATACATTGGTTGTTTTTCACTTTAAATAAATAATGAAACAGTGGTATTAATAAAAGATTAATACGGGGGAACCAAGCTTTCAAAATGAGGAAAACAAAGAGAGTCAATATTGAAAGTTCAATCTGAAAACCTTTGTATCTATGCCTATATAGGTAGATACAAAATTTCTACAGAATATATTGCATTATATTAAAGAAGCTTTCAGTAGTATTCTTCTACACAATAATGTATATATACAAAGGTTAACTTTCACCTGCTCCTCTCAGAGAAGTGAAAAACAAGCTCCAAAGCAAGCTATTAAAGGTGTATTTTTTTTCCTGACAACTTGTCAGGTAGTACATCACCCCTCAAATGATAACTCGGATTATCTTTTTTAAATTAGGGCCAAGACACTAAGAGAAAACACTTACTGAATTCCAGGTCCTTAATTTTCTAACCTCTCTAGAGGTTAGAAATGCTAACACATACCTCTAACGTGGTTACTGGTTAGTGGTTACCCTGCTCAGTATGACCACCTTGACATTTCTCTCTGGCACAATCCCATGTTACCCAAACAGTATTGCACTTCTATTTTTGTAAGGCCCTACCCTACAGATTCTTCTCCGTACCCTGTGAAACCCAAGAGCACCTCTTTAGAGGTGGAAGATGAAGTAAAGCACGTATTTATTTTGTTTCTTACTTTAACACAACAGGAAAAGAAGCTCCAAATAGCGACAGTCAAAACAAAACCAAAAATATTACGCCCAAGGGCATCTCAGCAGAAATATCTGTAGCTAGATTTTGAAGACTACATAGAGGACACGCCAGCAGAGCTCTCAGTTTGTACAGGAGGGTAAGGCATCAGGCTGCCATGGCCGTTTTAACCGGATGCACATATCCCACTGCCACCGAGGCTGCCTGTCCTCGTGGGAAAGGCCGCCTCTTCCTTACTTGACAGCAGCAGCTCAGGCGTTTGGGCAGGCCAGCTGGACGGAGGTGAGCCCCTCCTAGACCCAAGCCTGCCAGCTTACACAGCGGTTGTGCCGTTCCAGATCCTAGATCCCAGCTGGCACCCACTCTCTGCAGGGTGGAAGGGAGGATGTGTGGGCAGCTGCCCTCTCCTGCCCCGCTGCCTTCCTCCCTCCCCGCCCAGGGGAGCTGGCAAAGGGGAGAGCCGAGAGCTCACGGGTGGGCAGCGCGCAGTCAGGGCAGCCCTCTGGGATCCCTGGGCACTCCAGGTGGCCCTGCCATGCCTGTTTTGGCAGCTGAGAAATGCCAGCTCAATCCACCCCCCCTCTGGCTGCTTGAGGGGGAGGAAGAGGAAAGGGCAAAGAAGGTGACGAAGACTACGGCTGGAGGCTGCTGTTTGTGAGAGGAGGGGCTGGCAAGGGTGAACACAAAAGGTTGTTGACTTCTTGTTGCACCTCATACCCTGACTGACAGCTTTTAATGACCTTTAATTATAAAGGCCGTTGTCACGGGTGTTCTCCCACACTGCTTTGTTTGACTTGCGCAATGAGGAAACAGCCCTAAGCCAGGCTCCAGAGCAAAAGCAGCTTATCACATACCATCAGCCTGCGAGGCACCGCGCAGCTCAACACAGATGTCCTGGAATGACAACACAGGTGCGTTACCTTCGGTGCACATGGCATTTTCCCCCTTTCCAGAGGCTCGTCTCACAAGACAACAGGCTTAGATTAGTGGTGCAGTTTACTGTGCCCAGGAGTGATACCCCTTTTTTCTGAGCAGGCATGGAAATGCTGGTTCCTGGCACAGCGTGTGGTCACGGAACGGAGAATAAACTCTGTATTATCTGCCCTGAGACAGAACTCGTTCACAGCATTCATAGCTTAGAAGCCTATCACTACTGCAACTGCTACGATACTGGAAGACCTTGTAATGGCACTGTGGGTTCCAGACATGACTAAAATATGACTCAGTCCAGCACGGTAAATGGGCCAAAAATACAATTTATCTGTGGCCCTGTGTCTTTTTACAGCTCTGGGCTATAAGTTTACAGTTCTGAAAGCTGATTTGGGGACATATCTCAACATTACTTTTGGCACCCCCTTCTTCTCTCAGGAAGACAGCACCTTTTTTCACTGTTCAGCTATGGTTCAGGGCTCACATTAACTTTGCCACCGGGATGCCCCGTGGAGCAGAACTTCTAACGTAGGCAGGATCTCAGGGAAGGAATGTCCGAATTACAGCTCATCTCAACTCTTGCCTGCTGGGGGAGGGAGGCACATTGTAGATAAAAGCATGTTTAACCCTGAGGAGAAGGAAAATAAAAGCTCAGAAGCTACAGGTCTTCATTGGAATGTCTAGCTACTGAATTAGGAAGCTTGTTTTCTGGTTTTAAGTTACAGGGACACCTAGAAGTCTCCCAGACTGGATTAGTCAGCACGAGTCACTGTCTGGGAATTGTTTGGGTTTGCGAGAGGAGGATAAAACAATTTAGGAAGAAAATCTAATACACAGATTTAAAACATAGCCTGCTTTCAGAGCAGGGAGAGGGTTAGGTCTGATTTGTGGGCTTTATAAAACGCTGGTTCCTAAGGGTAGGAAGGCTGTCAAAAGAGAGAGAACCTGTTCCCTGCTGATGCAGAATTGTTTCCTGTAGCATGAAAAAGTGCCTCCAGCTGTTTTACTTTCAAATGCCCCAAACGCAGGAATATCTGTAGCTTTTCTGGGGAAGCTCAGCTGGCAGTCTTCCTAGCATCTGCTGCTGCACTTGACATCTCCAGTAAGCAGAGAGGAGAGCCTGCATTCAGGGCAGCCTGCAGTTACAGTTCCTCGGGAGGTCTCTGACATCTGGGTGTGCTTCACGCGGCCACCAGGTTTATGCCTGCTGGCTGCTTAGTCCCATTTCCCCTGTTTTCTCACACCAGAATCCATCAGGACCAAGACCTCCCAGTTCAGAAGGCAGCTCTGGTGCCGCCTGCAGGGCTACCACAGGTACGAGGGTGCAGGCTTCCTGGCTCTAGCAGCTCAGCAGGTGGGTGCCTGAGGGTCACCGAACCCCACGCCACAGAGCCCAGCCCGGCTATTCCAGTGTCCTCCAACACCAACAACCGCTCAGCTTTGCTATATGGCCTTCTTCAAAGGAGCCCAGTGGTCAAACTGCAATATGTCTTTGCATCGGGTGAGCATCACAGGCATGGAAGTCCTTTGAAATCGGTTGAAAATCAGCTAATTTTCAGTGAAATAGTAAAACCCCTGCATGAAGCCCCAGTGGCGAATGCACCCTTCATCTCTTAAATACCTGTGATAAAGGGTTACTCTGAAATAAGGTAATGTGGGTTATTTTACACGGGGAATGTTTCCTGTTTCACTTTTACTGTGCAAAACAGTAGCTAAATTTACAGAGGGGGAAAGAAGCTGTCCTCCTCCCTTTCTTTTTCTGTTCTGCTCCCTCCTCCAACACAAGCGTCTCTGATATTTCTCCAGCCTCCTTGCAGAACTGGGAGCCCAGTGATGTCAATCCAACACATGCAGCTTTGGGGGATGTGTGATCACAGCCGGTCAAATGCCAGCATGCCCATCCCATGGGCATTACAATTTGGGGGCTGGATGAGAGGAAGAACAGTTGTTCTATTTTGGAACAGAAACTCGCATTTCCAAAAATTTCTGCACACGGCAAACATCTGTCCATGTGGTCTTGAAATAATGTTCAGTAGTATCCTTTTGAACATGCTGAAACCAAAATGATCTTGGTTGCCAAAGGCTGGAGCCTGCCAGCTTAGCTGGAAATCCTGGGCCTTCCAGGCTCCTCACTCTGTGGGAAGCAGGCAGCACTGCTGATCGGCAGCAAACAGCGACGTGGTTGGGGTGAGTCAGCACGTTGCACCACAGTTTATCAGAAATATTTCCGACTGGCCCCAGGTAAGAGTAGCCAAAAGCAAGCTCTTCCTACACAGGCATTCTGGCTGCTTCTCAGTGCTGTCAGGACTGTGGCTGTGATCCCATGGGTGACACACATCACTTGGGTGACCTTGCAGACCTAAGATGTTAAAGGGGCAGGTATTTTGCCTCGTAGTTCTGCCTTTCCAAATGTGATCCCTTTAGTTTGCCGTGATTAGTAAGATCACTTTGTAGTGCCCTGTATAATTCCTAACCTCCTTGGGCCCTTAAGCATATCGCCTGCTGGAAAATATTTGTGTCCTTTCTCAGTCCTGTAGCCAGGCTTAACATTCTCTGCTTTCTGAAGTCTTACATGCACCTTAATTCTCCTTAAGACACAAAATTTTGGGGTTGCACTGCTCTTAGTTCTCCCGAGGGTAAAGTTAATAAATGAGGAGCGAATCCGGCAAAGCCTTTTACCTTGTGCCTCTTACCCACAAACAGAGCACAAGAGACTTTAAAGGCTGGCAGGCTGCTCTCTTTCAATGAGTAGCCTATAGCTGAATTGGGATTTGGCTTCAGCTGCTGTCTCCAGAACAAATTGCCTGCCAGTGTTC
>NW_009260028.1:8544713-8547242 GCF_000687185.1 Egretta garzetta | reverse complement strand
TTCCTCAGATAAGGTTACGTCAGTCCACCGCTGGCAATCAGAGAGGACAGGAGGTGGGGGAAGGAATGAAAGGAAGAAAAATTATGAAAATCACAAAGCATGATCTGGGAGTAGCATGTAGGCGCTTTGCAAAGCACGTTTGTTTTCCATATATGCCTCAAGCAATGGTCTTTGGGCAATCTTTGTTGCCATGTCTCCATTGCTGCCTGTCTTACAGGAGGGAGGTGACTATTCTTTGACTCCCCGATGCCTGCTTATCAGATTTTAAAGTCTTAAGATGCATCGTTCATCCGCACCCTGCCGTAGCATGGATACAATTGCCTGGCATGGTCAAGAAGTTTCCAAGTGTCCACTCAGCCAGTGTGGTTGTATTAAAGATGAAAAAGGAGTCACTCATTGCTGAGTCCCCTCCTTGGGGGTGGTGAATTTTACCGCTTCTCAAGGCTTTCAATACAGCAGTGTACTGAGACAAGAGTGGGTGGAAGAGAGACAGCCCTTCAGTCGCTTCTGTGAGGGGTATTTTTGTGCCCTGTTTGCAACAATACCTACAGGCACATTGAGGTTTGCCTCCCACAAGAAGCTTGGTGGTTTCAGTAACGCAGCTACACATGAGGGAAGAGTGAGTTGTGTTTGGTCTGTCTTGCGGGGGAGAAGAGGGGCAAGTGGGAGGTCAAATTCATTCTAAATCTTTAAATAAGCAAAATTGTTTCCTGTCTGTTATCCCTCCCACCTGGATTTTGTAACTAGGAAAGAGAGAAACATTGTAGCAGAAAAAAACAAGTTCTGTTAAAGAGAACGGGGCTTTTCATTGTCTGTGAAAGAGGTGCAAGAACGGTCCCCAAAGAGTGGTTTCAGCTGTAAATATCTGAATAAAAGGAAAACTTCTGAAGTTTTTTTTTCGATCCTTGGTAAAACAAACATATGCTAGAGCTAACCCATCCTAGGAACTAGGTTCTCCTCTGTGATGCTAATGGAGGCGGATGCTTCAAGGAGGAGAATAACCTCATCTTCTCACAGCGATTGCCCAGCACCTCTCAGAATTAAATTCCTCAAGGGTCTCTTTTTCTCATTTGTACCACCGCTCACACACACTATGGAGCTTTACGAACAGAGAGTTCTCATCTGCTGGTGATAACCCACCATCAGAAACTAACACGGCTGCCACAGGTTGCTTATCTCCTTGCCAGCTGCTATGATGCTATCTTAAATGCTGCTATTCCTGTACTCTTCCCCCTTTCCTGCCCCTCAGAACAGCTCTCTCTCCGTTTGTCCAGCTCAACCTGTGCTCTTCCATCACCTCTGGCTCGTACCCACCCCTGTGTGGTCTCATCAGATGTGTCTCTCTTTCAGATGAGTCCATGGGCCGTAAGGACACCTGAAAGCATGATGAGGGGGTTGAGCCCCTGCTGCTGCAGTAAGCTATGCCCCATCTCAGGTGCCGTTTGTAAATTTAGACTTATGTTTGCTGGGTGACCTATCTTAGCACATCACGTGCTCGACTAAGGATCTGCCCCTGGCTGCTTCACTTCCTGATGGCTGTAGCGAAATCCCTTTCTTCCTGTGCCTCAGTTTCCTCATCTGCAAATGGGTAGCGACACTGACCTTCTCTGAGAAGCACATTGAGCTCCACTGATGAAAAGGTCCATGGAGAGGAGGTTGTTGTTATTGTTGTCTGCAGTTTAAAAACATGCTCATAAATCATCTTTCAGGGATGGTGAAGCAGGTTTCATTGGCTCTGGAGCTGGGTGACTGAACAGAGAAGAATTTCCTTCTTTGGCATTTTCCCCTAGTTTTAATAACTTTGAACTCTTGCTTTACATCTTGTTTACATTAGGCTGGTTTAGTAACTGTGTGTCTCCCTCCAGCAATTGTCTCCTTCTTCCCCACCTTCCTCAGGTATTTGGTTTAGGTACCAAACATCTGACTCAGGTCTTCCTGGAGAATGGCTAAGCCAGGGTGGATGGAAGAAGGAATTGTTTTTCCCTGTTGGTGAGGAGAGGGACTTAACGGAGGAAGGAGGCAGAGGCCATGACTGTTATGGACACGGGCCCTGGGAACATAAAAAATCTAGGCTATTACCCACACCCATTTTTGGCCTCTTGATGAAATGTTAAACACAGACTGTACGGATGGCCTGTGCTAAAAATGTTCGGGTCAGAGAATTGTAATGGGTCCTTCTAAGCTTCACAAGCTTGCCGCCAGGCTGCGATGCTTGCCTTTTGGGGAAGGGAAGGGAAGGGAAGGGAAGGGAAGGGAAGGGAAAGGAAGGTGCTTGGAAAGCAGCAGGTCGCTCACAGCCGATACCGCCTCCGGTTAGTGACCCGTGCCCACGTATCGTGGTGCAGCCCCCAGAACTTGGCCCCCGCCGAGCACTGCTGCTTGTTCAGCCCGGGTTTGAGAGGCTCCGAGCAGTGAAGGGGCCGGTCCGAGCTGTCTCGCCAGAGCAAGGCCTCTCTTCCCCAGAGGCTCATCAAAGACGCGGGGCTGAGCTGGGACCCCGGGGTTTCGGGGCAGGCAGAGCCTCTTGCT
>NW_009260028.1:8543624-8544174 GCF_000687185.1 Egretta garzetta | reverse complement strand
GCTGCCGGGTCTTGAGCCGCGGGAGGAAACAAAGCTTTGGAAAACCGGAGTCTTGTCCTCGGGCAGCTGCAGCGTGGCGGCCCCTCAGAGCAACAAGAAACTGGAATTAAACAAATATAAGTAATTGTCAGGCATTATATCTAACAGTACCTGAAGGCCGAGCTCCCCCCCCCAACAGGACTCTGCTATTTGCCAGGAATCAGAAAGCTGTTTGGTACGCTGTTAAATCAATAAAGGGAGAGGGGAGCGCTGGCAAAATTTGCTTGGCGTCTGTGAGCTTAGCAGATAGTTTCTTGGTTCACATGGTGCTGGGTTTAAGTTGGAAAGGTCATCATATGAAGCCGTAACTAGGTGCCAGGCTTGAGGGGAGCACCACAGGCAGGAAGGCAAAAAGGCTCAGCCCTTCCCTGGGTCCCGCAGCAGGGCTCAGCCCTTCCTGGGTCTCGCAGCAGGGCTCAGCCCCTCCATGGGTCTCACAGCAGAGCTCGGCCCTTCCCTGGGTCTCGCAGCAGCGCTCGGGCCTTCCCTGCGTCTCGCCGCAGGGCTCGGC
>NW_009260028.1:8508144-8543538 GCF_000687185.1 Egretta garzetta | reverse complement strand
CCCCATCGCTGGGTCCCGCAGCAGGGTTCGGCCCTTCAGCTCAACGAGGCTGCAGCCAGGCACTACCAGGAGGAATGGCTATAGGTTAGCAGTAGCTGTAGGAAGGATTACAACAAGCTTTTCCTCCTGACGGGAGGGAAATTTTTAAAAGCCGTTGACCTTGTCTGCAAGACATTTTCGCCTACTGTGTTCATGGCTGCTGGATGAGATTTTTCAAAGCCACGCCAAGGGTGTATGTAGCTATGTATTTCCCTGGGTCTCGCAGCAGGGCTCGGCCCTTCCCTGGGTCCCGCAGCAGGGTTCGGCCCTTCAGCTCAACGAGGCTGCAGCCAGGCACTACCAGGAGGAATGGCTATAGGTTAGCAGTAGCTGTAGGAAGGATTACAACAAGCTTTTCCTCCTGACGGGAGGGAAATTTTTAAAAGCCGTTGACCTTGTCTGCAAGACATTTTCGCCTACTGTGTTCATGGCTGCTGGATGAGATTTTTCAAAGCCACGCCAAGGGTGTATGTAGCTATGTATCCTGTGAAAAAGAATGGAATACATCCATCTGGCACTTCTTTCTGAGTTGCAGCCACAGATCCTTTCATCAGAGAAGTCTCATCGCCCACTCTGCCACCGCGTGGGGGACTTGAGCAGTACGACTGAAGGGAAGGATGGTCTGGAGCAGCCCAAAACGCAGCATTGCAAGAGTAGGGGAAGCAAAATCTGAGGAAGAAAAGGCTTGGGCATACAGCTTGAGATGAGATGGATTATTTTAAAGCTTCTGATAATTGCAGATCTCTAAATCTGAAGGAAAAAAAATAATCTGAACTTAGTTTTCCTATAAGAGGCTTTTCTAATTAACTGAATCCAAACCTGGCAGGAAGGTAAACGGTATTGTATCTCTGGGCTTGAGCCTTGTAATTGTCTCCCATGCAGAGAGAAATCTTGACCTTTCCAGACAGATGGGCTAGCTGCGAATGCGCCGATCAGACATCCAGACAGATCCATAAATGCTTATGGGGAATAAATTTCAAGAAGTCTCCATCAAAACTGTCAGGAGCCATAAATGCATCCAGATGGGAAATATCTCAGAAGAACTTCCCATTGCCACATCAGAGACCTGGAAGCTTGGAAAATGTTGAAAGTTGACTGTAATATGAGGCTCAAAGCTAAAAGGCTGGGTCGTCTGCAGTACCGCGTTATGGCTGTATCTCAGCAATGCATCAGGCGCCGTGGCTGGCTGATAGAAGACTTCGACTCCCGAGGCAGGCCAATTCCTACTCCTTCAACAATATGCAGAGTATCAGTACTCATTGCTTGCCTTCCATTCTTTCACATCCAAGCTTTTGGTCTGCCAAATACTTTGTCATCCTGGCTCTGCGAGACAGCTTGAGCCCTGTGACAGCATGTTTCCAGTCACATCTGATGAGCTGTCTCTGAGATGTATGTCTTTTTTCAGTAGAATCCAAACTGATCCAGAAGTCATAAGAAAGGACCAGATAACAAACCAGATTGTTCAGATGTGTTTCTCTGCTTCAGTGATACTGTATCATCTGCGTGTTTGCTTTCACCTCAAGAGTAAATGAGTTACCACTTCACTGTGACTATAGCAAGTATCAAAGAAGTTCACTGGAGTATTCCTCTTGTCAAAACCAGGACCTGTAAATGTCAGGTGGTTCTTACAAACAGTCTGTCAAGCAGTCTTTTTGATAGAATCTTGGCCTGGATCTGAACATATCCCACATCCCATTCTGCGAGTTCAGGCCCAGAGGCTGGGTTGTATCTCTAAGACAGATGCTAATCAAAGGGAGAGGCTCAGTGACGATATTTATTTCTGATGAGCATTCCCAAAAGGAGAGCAGATTATTTTGCTGATCAAAATCAGAATTTCTGATTTTGATGCTGTCAGTCACTAACAGGCTTGAGGCCCCTGCCCAGCCTCCCCTGGGCCTGCCCCCACCCTTGCCCATGGGCTGGGGGCCCCTTTTCAGTACTGGCCTGGGTCCCCCCCCCCGCCTCAGCCGTGCTTGTAGATGTGCTCGTCTCTAGCCCTGCAGCTGGCCATGCATTGATCCTGGCCCTGGCTCACTCCCTCGTTGTGTCGGAGGCTGTTGATGGACCCTGCTACCAGCCCCTGGCTCTGCCTGCTGCCTCCAGACCCTGCAGGATGGTGAGGGCACTGCCTGCACTGGGGTCACCCTTTTCACCTGGCTCCCCATTCCTTGGGGATCATCTGTCCCTTGCTGCTCCCTGACAGGTACCCTGAATAACAAACATCACAACTAATAATTTTTAAAGTCCAGCAAACAGCATCTTACATCAACAACGGGCATTTGCATCCAAGACCAGTTATCGTTCCTTGTAGGCATATGTGGTTTTTTCATTGAGAAGGCACCACTAATGAGCTCTGCTGTTGATAGCTTCTGTAGAGAGGTCAAGGGCTCACCAGATGTGGAAGTTAAACTGTTCCTAACTTGGGCCAGCCCTTCTCAGGCAGAGTAACAGTACTGAGGGAGAGAAGCTGCTACTGCTGTTGACCAGGGTCTCCTCAGGAGCTTGCTTGCCTCTGGCTTTATCAAGCATTTCCTCTCCCAAGGGTTAAAATTCAATTTAAAATAAGATTTATGAAATCCGGTAGAAGCTAATAGACCTACACGGTGAGAATCATAACACTGTAATGAAAGAAAGTTGTGATCTTAATACAACACGGTTTTGGCACATATAGGAGGACTAGGAAATGTAGGAAATGTGCTCAAGTACCCCGAATTATGTGTTAAGATTTATGTAGCGCGGTGGAAAGACCCATGAGGTTAGCAGAGGAACCTAAATCAAGCCCTCTGACATCTTCCCACCCAGTTTCCTAAGATCCTTGCTTTTGCCTTTTGGTTCAAAGGGGTGTGCCCAGAGCTAGCCATCAGTGTTGTTTCTAATAAACATTGTGCTAAGGAAAGGCAGGACCTACTACTTCTGTTCCTGGGTGTCCTGGCAGAGTGTCTACAGAAGAAATTTAAGAAACCGGTGAGGTTTCTTCCTGAACCCTTTATGCCCCTTGTCTGAAACTCTGGTACAGACCTAATCCTCCAAAGCAGCATGCGGGTACCGCAGCGTGCGGGTACCCTGCTGGCCAGTACCATAAGGTAGACTGCATTTCTTTCGGTAGCACTGCGCTGGGATGCTGTGTTTCATTGCTTAACTTTTAACGCTAACCTGTTCCTAATGTAGATGTAGTCTGACGAATTGTGGATGTGTGAAAGTAGGTGTGTGTTCTTTGGCTTGGTCCGGGCCTTGAAAAAGAGGCTGTATAGTAAAGTATAAACCAAGCGCATTTTCTCAATTCCACATGTTTTCGCAGGAGAATATATGTTTTTGTGGTAGGAAAAAAATTAACAGGCAAAGTTTTACATATCTACCACATACAGAAATTCCTTCTCTCTTTCACTTAGGTAGGCCTGTCTTCAACATACAGTAAACTAGGTTTCTCAGGATCATTAATGCATTTATTTTCATTGCTGTCCTGGGAGTAAGATACACATGAACCATATTTTTAAGCGCTGTGACTTCAGACAGCTGCATAATAACTACGAGCATCTCTTACTAGTGGCTAGAGACATATGAGATGCAGGCCTGGGCAGCTTCTCCTTCAGGAGGTTCCAAAAGTGCTGAGGTTTCTACACGGAAACACTGCTGACCTGAGCTATCCACCCAGCAGTGAAAACAGCCCCTGGCTGTGCTGTCCTGTTTGCAAATGTGTTGTCAAGAGATTTTTTATTTTTTCCCTTTGATAATTGTCAGCCTTGCTTTAACAAGCAGCCTTAAAGAGGGAGCAGTGGTCTCACCACCCCAAGGAAAGGCAAAAAAATAGAGTACTCTGTTGACTTCTTGTAGAGAAGAGGGGAGATAAATGAAAGGAACCGACGGGCAGGCCTGAGACATGTTTGCTTTGCACATATTCCCTTGTTAGATTTGGGAGGCATTTCTGGTAAAAAGAGGAGCATAATTAAGCAGAGGAATGTTTGTAATTGTAACCAGGGATAGAAGTCTGGGCCAAGGAGCTACGCTTCAGTGTCCCTGGGGTGAGTTGGTCACCCTCACCAGGGCAATAGCATCCAGAACTGGAATGCAAAAGTTATAGCCTCAAAAAAATAAAGCAACAAACCAAAACCCAAATGGCAGAGAGGCAAAAGAAAAAGGCTTTGATTAAAAGTTGCCTTTAAAGGGTAAAGTGGGGCAGAATATGTTTAGAAGTCTTCTCCAACATGAGAGACAAGAATGGGATGAAGGGTTTCCTGAATGCACAGGGACAGGGGTAATCCTGAGATGTTGCATGCAGTCTTGCTGAAGAGCTGGAAAACCAGAAATTGTCTCCAATGCTAGCTTGGAGAGAGAGGAGTAGCGAGAGGGAATGGTAAGGGACCCCACAGCCTGAACCAGACCTTGCTCCTCAGCAAGATTTGACCAGCCCAAGCTGGAAGTGGGATGTTGCTGCAGGAACAGGGGTAGCAAATGCGAGCTGAGCTAACCGGCTTCCCCAAAATAGATGACTGTCAAATAGAAATATACCAGGAGTTAAATATTGTCTGCTATGCTGTTTATCTACCTTTTTCTGCCATTAATAAGACATTGTTTACTAAGTCAACTGAGTCATGTTTGCAAATGAAGAAAATTAGTTTGCTGAAAACCAGCAAGTTTAGTTTTAAATTTCCCAAACTCTGGATGGGCATTTGGATTTGAACTCAGCCCTTGTTGCCAGTCAACTCCCGAAAGAAGGGTTATACAAGTAAATGAAGTTTATCCGGTCCTTCCCTGCCCAAGGTCTCAAACAGCGGCTTCAGCTTCTTTTTCACATCCAGGCTATGTGGGATCCTGTCAAAACAATTCACTGGTCTCTTTCTTGTGGTTTCCTTTAGCCAAAAGCACAGCAAAGATCTGCCCATACTCAGCTCTGACTGATTGACCAAGCTTTGGTTTCAAGAAACCGCCAACAAGCGGGAGGCGGTGTCACGCTGAAACGTTGGCTCACCTGAGAGCAGCCATGAGTGGCCAGCAAAAGACTGACAAAATAGCCACAGGAGCCTGTTGGAGAAACACAGGGCCAGATAGGGTACTCAGTATGAATGAATTCTGGGTGCGGAGGTGTTGGGCTGGGGGAATTCTTCAGAACGAAGCTACCAGGTGTCCTCCTTGGGGAGCATTAGGTCATGTGCATCCTTTCAGCACGGCTTAGTATTTTCTCTTTCAGTAAAAAAGACTAATCCCCTCCCCCAGCATTGCTCTTGCGAGACATTTTACACATGCTGGGGGAAAAAGAAAAACCAATTTTGTGGTGAAGGTACGGGAGAAGAGGGCTGCTCCTTGGTCCCAGCACTGCTCTCGGCCCTCTCGCTGTGCTTGGGGAACCTTGCTTGGATTCCAGGCTTCTTTCACTGAAGGCTTTCCCTGCAGGAAAGCTGTGGGCTTTGAAGCAGAGAGGCCCCATTAGTCAGTGGGAGAACCCGATAAGTGTGCATATGGAGTGAGCTACATACTGCGCTGTGACGGGCAGCGCAGCCCTGTGCCAGGACTGAAAGGCAGCCTTTTGCTCAGTCAAACGGCAGTGCTCACTCCAAGCTGCTTTTCTCTCCCCAGTGTGGTTCTGAGACTCTTTTCCTCCATGTTACACTGCCTGGAAACTGGGGAAGTACAGCCGGGGGTGCATTGTGAAGTTCAGCTACCATTCTGCTACTGAGAACGCCCCTTGTAGCCTTTCCTCCGGTGCCAAATGCCTCTGACACGCAGGGGGAAAGGTCTTGGCTATCACTCCCTGCAAGCTGAGGCAAGTTCTTGAAGCAGTTCACCCCCATTCCACCTTCGGCTGCCAGCAGTCGAGTGATTTAGCCCTGCATCTGACAGATTCATCCAGGCTGGTTTCACCCCTATCTCACATTTTTATTTAGCCCCCAGGAACACATGATGGAGTTTGGAGGCTTTGCTATTTATTCAGTTCCTCACTGCTTGCCGTGCTGACAGCTGGCGTCACTGCCGTGTTTGAAATCTTGGCTCCTGAAGTGGCAGCCCCATTTCTTCTCTGCGCCTTGACGATGAGGATCCAGGAGATTGCCTCTGTGCTGCTGTTAGCAGCGACTGCGCTCAATCCCAAAGTTTGCACACATGTTTGAGATTCTCCTGTTCAGGCAGTGATAGCACTCAGCTATTGTGTTTGCTCGGGCAGAGCAAAGGCTTCTGACGGTGGTGCTATTATCAGAGTGGCACAAAGCAAACCACAGAAAACAGAAAAAGACACATCGCCAAATATCAAAATGCAGATTGCTAACGTGAAGCTGGATGTGGGATTTGTTCTGTGGGTAATGAGGAAAGGCCAAGGGTTTATAAGGCAGGAGATGGGACGGTTCGTTCAACCAGAGAGAAGTTGTGCATGAAGGAGTTTTGACAAGCTTTGTAGATAGAGGCTTTGTCACCCAGAAGATCCTGTTTGACCACAATGGCAACCAACATGTTGGCTAATGTTCTTATCACTGCAGTTATTTCAAATGGTTTTCTAGCAGCCGCTTCTCCAGTCATGCCTGCAAAACCACAGCATCCAACAGGTAAGGTCTGCGCTAGCGCAGGATGACAGTGCTGTCCCTTGGTGTGCTTCAGTAGGATACCAGTCTCCTATCATGGGTGTAAATGTTAAGTGGGCTGGCTGGAACAGGAGTTCACAGAGGTAAGTAGAAAGAATGAAGAGGAGATTTTTGTATTATGGTAGGGATTACTAAGGTACAAAGCACGGTATTCTCAGGTGGAGTAACTCTCATAGCCTCAGTGAAGAAACTGGCTTGCCGAAGATGTTGCATTCCCTTTAATAAATCCTTTTTATTATTTAATATTTTTCTTTTAAATTAAATAATGTAATTATTTATTATGCTTTAATAATATAATTATCTACTTCTGTTTATTTTTAACTATTATTTAAGAATTCATTATGATTTTGTTTATTCAAGCTGTGTACTTCACAGCAAACTCTATCGTTGAGCTGAACTCTAGTAAAGAAAGATCTGCATTTTCAGTAAGTGCAAGGCTACCTTTTGGAGGTAAACATATTTAGGAAGAAAAATTAGGCATGAATCTAGCCAAACTGTAGATACAGTTTTACTCATGACATTGAAGAAGATCATAATACTTTTTTTTTCCTCAACCAAGCCCGAAGGCAGATGTCGTTGGAGATCCATGTAGCAGATCAACAGGAAAGGATCCTGAATTTTTTGTCATTGTTTGATGAAGCACAAAAAAGTGCCATTCCCTTACCAGACCCTAAAATCGGTGGAATCAAAGGTAACTGCCAAAAAACTAATTGGTCTGAAAATCTGCAAATCCGCTACTGGTTTTGCAGAGACAAGGCATTGTATATAGCTGATTCTGTGTATGCCTTTTTCTGTAATGCATGTAAGAGCTGGGTAACAAAAAGTGCCAGGTACCTTTCTGAATGGGGTAAGATTCTTCCTTATTTCCCTGACTGTTGTTTTAAATGTGTTTTCCTAAGGAAGGGGTACCTGTATGTTTGCCTGTGTGTTATGGGAAGATTTTTTGGAAAGGAGAGGTGAAACAAAAAAATTATCTTCACTAAAAGGGTCTTACAGGCATGCAAGTCATCAGAGTGTTGGAGTATATTTCTCTATGGTGAAATCAAAAAATGGAGAGGAGAGCAAGCTGTAAAAAACCTTACTACAAGCAATATGCCATTGCAGATTTTTTTGAGCATTTTAAAGGCATCTCATTTATTAATGTTGGTTCTGTATGTTTTACTTGTAGTACAACTTGCCATGTCATTCAGCACTAGTGACACAGCTTGAGTCAAATATCGAAGCGATAATGATCATATCTGCAGGGCAGAGGTCATGTTTCAGTACAACTGGAAGCAAAAACACACCCAGGGAGGTGGAGAGATTTAAGCAAAAAACAAACCCACAAGCCACAGAATTACCATTGACTTCCATTTGCACCAGTGATCTTTTGCTTTTGAATCTTAGAAGAGGCGAGATAATTTCTTTTACTAACACTTGTAGGTCACGTTCCACCTTCAGAAGGTGAATGCTATATAACCTGATTCATGTGCACCAGAGTCATGCTATAAACCTGAGTTTCCTCACTATATTCTAGTGCATCAGATCTACCTGATTAAACAAGGGTCTCACTTCACTCATAAACTTAGTGTAGGCTCAGTATTTGTCCATAGTCCTCTCGTAAGACTTTTCCACAAAGTAACGGGGAATCCATTTGGAATTTGAAATCTCATACGTATCAAGCACGTGTTGTATCTGGACATCTCATCACTCTCCTAGGCACACATGTAGAGTGTACGTATCAAGCACGTGTTGTATCTGGACATCTCCTCATCACTCTCCTAGGCACACATGTAGAGCATGGACCACCGAGGCTGCCAAGTCTGAGCTCTCTCCACTCAGCCAGCAACAAGTAGATAACGTTCTGGGACTGCTTACACTTTTTTTGCTAGACTTTTATTCCGGCAGACGTTATTTTTACCCTCTGTCTGTCATTTAAAGTCATTGTCTTTTGTGCCTTTGTGCATAACATTGTGTCTAGATGACTGTGACATCTCTTAAGAAGGGGTGTAAGGCTCTAAACATAAATTTGCCTCTGTATGTCTGATTGGTTTTCATCAGTCTTTTGTGGTCTGCTGCTTACCTTGCAGGTTCTGCTGAAAGCGGCAAGGCGGTGTTCACCCACTACGCTGGCTAACCCAGACTTGGGGGGCCATGCTTCTGTGCACAGAGCAAGAATAAGGATGCATTCACCCAGCGCACACCTGATCCTGCTCTTCTCAGGTCCACTGCCCACAAGCAGAGGCATTGAGCAAGAGCCTCAAATATATGTACACAAATACGTGGTGCCTTTCTCCTGGCTACCCTGTTGCCTACTGCTCTTGAGTTAAGGCTCAAACTCTTTGTAATGACTGCAAAAAGTTATGTGCTTGGAAACTTACCTGAGTGGTAAGCTACCTACATAAGCAATAAGTAAAATACAGAGCAAGTGCCTCTGAAAAATAAGGCCTCTGTGCTGGTGTCTCAGGCCAATGAGAGCCCCAGTCTCAAGCTGTAACACCTTATCTGTAGTTAGGCACTTGCAGACCTGGTGTTCCTGTTACTTGAAGAACACTGGGACTTTTACTGCTTGTGTGTAGCAGTAGCTTGTGGTTTGAGCACTTGTTCAAGAAGAGAGTTTTCAGGGTAAAATCTGCCTCCTATCTGAGCCACAATGGTGTTGTGGCTCTCCAAAAAGCATCCAGTTACCAAGATCTCTGTCGGTCTTAACTGTCATATGAGTAGTAAAATGTTCGTTGTATTGTCAAGAAGTCAAAGCAGCCTCCTATCCGCTTTAGAAAGCCTCAACAACTCTGTTGTTGGTACCCTAATCAGGGATAGAAGTGATGCTGGAGGTGAAGGTGACCTTTGAGGGACACGTGGTAACGCTACATTTACAGAAAGCCAAGCTGTGGGAAGAGCCAGCTCTGCTAATTTTCCTCATGGATGCATCTTGTTAAATGATGGATCATGCTGAAGTGTGCAGGAAACAGAACCATCATCTTCCAGAACAGCTTCTAACTGTGTTCCCTTTTTGCATTTCAGCTTACACCAAGACATACAGAAAGAAAGTCAAAATGGTGAGAACAGGGAGCTCTGTTTTCTCTTACTTGTTACTCTACTTCTTGTCTAATACCCATATAGCTCTCATCATTATTCAGTAAAGTAAGCAATGCTGTGTTTTGTGTTTCCTGGATTGCCGGTCTTCTCAGTTTCTAGAGGCTGCCTCACTGACATTGTCCTACGTTTGTACTGTTTTGGACAGGAAGGCGTAATTGAAGGTCCATCTGATCCTCCATATGAACTGAGCAAGGGCCTCCTGGAAATAAGTCCTTTACATGGGAAGAACAGCTGGAAGCCTTCACTGCCAACCTCCTGGAAAATTAAGAGAGGTGGGACTTGAAGAGTGATGCTGTACCTTCTCTAGGTAGTTACTGGGTCCCTTTAGTACCATGGTTAGTGTTGTAGAAGGTGCTAGAAGTGTCTAACTAAAAAAATGTCTAGTGTAAACTATAGCTTTCTAGCTGAAACGCTTTCCTGTAGCATATATCCACAGGCGAGACATCAGTTCAATCTCTAGGGTCATCCAAACTCTGGGTTCATGCTAATCATGCTAAGTGTTGATGAGGCCCACAACAAAGAGGAATGTATTTGGGCCGTGAAAACCATTGAACAGTAACCAAAAAGTAGACATTTTAGCCATTTATCAAGTTGAATCAGATCTGACCTTATATTGCCAAAGAGAACAGATGCACAGCTCCCCATGTACTTAAAACAAAGAAGTGTCTCTCAGGAAAGCTTGCAGGTGGTTGGAGTTGGAGTGTGAGAGACCTCACTTCACTACAGTTTGCCTCGTGTCTCCAGACCAGAAACATTTTCTTTGTGCATCCTTCAGTTCTGTGGGTATGAAAAGAGAATAACAGCTTTCCTTTTGTGACAAGGGTGTTGTGGGTGTGAGTATACTTCTGAGGCATTCAAATACTACAGCAATAGGGGTGAGATAGGAAGCTAGCTAGAAATTGTTTCAACATTTTTTTGGCATGAAATCTTTTGGGATTATTTTTTGAAAGACATCTCATTTTTAACTGACTTTCAAACCTTTTAAAATGTCAACTTTACAAATGAGATGTTGTTTTTAATCCAAATGAATGATTTTGACTGATCCCCCATTAGATTTTATAATATAATTCAATGGCTTTAATGGCAAGTTCTTAAATTCAGAGGAGAAGGGTGTTCCATTTCCCAACTTCTCCCACTCCTATTTTGGTCATGTAATTTCTTACAAAGTAAAGTATTGTTCCTGAACACTTATAGGCATATTCTTCAGAGAGACAGATGGGTAGATGGAGTTTGCATTCTGACTGAGTGAAGGAGCACAAAACCTTAAAGGCATTCTCTGTGTGTGTATATAAAACATTGTTTATACCAGGTACATGCAGTACAAACACCCCCTATTACTCAGAAAGAACATCTCCCTTCCCTTGTCTCAGTTTGCCTCTTTTTACATTTTTTGTTCTTTCATCTTTTCCTTTTCTACTTCTCTCTTTTCTTCTTGTTCCTTCTAGTTCCTGTGCTTTGGATTTATATTCACAGCAGATACATAAATCAGTGACGTATTACCTAACTAGCAGTTCATAGCCCTGAGTGGGAGTGAGAATCCCAAGTCACATTTTTCTTTTTTATGATTTGCAATTAATTATTAGCCTTCTGCACGTACAGAAAAGCAGGCAAAACAGAAGAGGGAACACTTACATTTTTTGATCTGTCACACTTTTAAAGTCGGTTCATTCTTCCAAAGGTCTAATGCGTGGTTTTTGCCGCTGAGAAGATTGATAGTGGTAGGTGTACTTCACTTCAACGGCACTTCAACATTGCATAACACACGCTTGATGTCCTGGAAGATTTAAAAAGCCAAGCAGCAAGCAAAAAACAATGGTATGAATAAAAGTGGGCAGAGTAATGTTTTGGAGCTTGTTACACCTTGGTGCCTCTTTTTCTGCACACTGAGTACCCCTCAGTCCTGCCCAAAGCTGCCCTTGGGTGGGATCTCCTGGTTCGTGCCTCTCTTACAGTGGGGTTCAGGCACGATGTGAGCCATTCACCTTACTTGCTTATCACACTGTAGGGCCAACTGAATTTGCGTCACATCTGGTCTGTGTTTCTGTGGGACCTGGGAGAGCTTCTGGCTCCCGGCGTGCCCTCGGACCCAGCTGGCTGGAGACCTGGGTGAGCAGTGCCCCTGTACGCCATAGGCAGAGACTCTGTGCTGCTTATGTCAGGGGCAAGAAACCCACTCTTTGAACAAGGAAAGGGAGGATGGAGACTAAAGCATTCCAGTGCCTTCCCACATTTGTCTAGAAACCACGCTTAACTCGGTGAGAACCCCCTTGCTGTGGTATTAGGGGTGTTGCCTACATGATACAAGCAGGCCATTAGGGATACCCCTGCTCCACTGTGAAGCAGGGTACTCTAACCTGGACCGAGCATTATCTTGGTGAAGAAAATCAGGGTAACTTAGGCACTTTGGACAGCTGAGCCAGGTTAGAGAGCTGTGGCACAAGCCTGCAGAGCCAAGGTGACTGTCTGTGCGGAGGCAGGAACACGGTTAGCTGCCACAGCTGTGGTTGGGCAGGCTGCCTGTTTTATCAGTCCCTTGATGCGGTTATCTGGGTGTGCCTTTGCTACCACATTTCCCAAAGCGCAAGCTTTATCTGGAATGAGATGGGAGAGGGAGGGAGGAGGTGGGGAGAGGCCTTCAATTTAGCTCAAATTACATCCACGGCGATGTGAGCTCTACCAGAGGAGGGTTTGCTGATACCAGCAGAGGAGCAACCTTTAGAAAGACTTGTTCTGATGCAACGGTAGGACTTTCTATCCACATTGTGAGGTATTATAATGAATACTCTCGCTGTATGGACACATCCTTATTGCCTTGCAGCCTGTTAGCTCAGGCGTCCTTAGGCACAGCGGGGCTTGCAACACTCTTGTCTGCTACAGTACAATTATGTGTGAGGCACACAGAGCCTGCATGTTGTGTCGGGGGATGTGCCATGTGGCATCCTCCTTGCGACCTCTGTATGGTTTGAATCCCTGTAGCCTCTCATGTGAGTACGGCTTCATTACCTGGAGCAATTAATAACTATTTTAGTGTCCTGAAGTGGAGTCAGCTGAGAGATCTGTTCTGTGATTATTCCTACAGGCACAGGAGCAGCGGAGTTTTCACCTCTAGAGACCCCTTGTCTTCACTGCAGGTCACTTGAGGGATGCGAAAGTTTTAGTAGCTTGGTACTGATCCTAATGTTCTCAAAATGAAGAACAAGGAGTTAGATGAAAGCAAATTTTCAAATATTTTTTCAACAAAAGAAGATATAGGTTTAGTTTAGGTCTTGTTTTACTTTTTAATCTTGAGTTGACAACCAAGGTTTGGTATTCTGTGGTCTTTTTTCTTTTCTTCTCCAGCCCTTCTAGCTCTCGTTTTCCCCCTTTTGTCACTGAAAAAAAAATTAAAAGGGAAGGGAATGGTAGAAGGAAGAAAACCAAGAAAAGCAAGCGCCCTCAGTTTTTGAAAAGGAGCATTTATTTTTATTTCAGCTTGTTGGTTTGATTTAATCAAAAAGTTGAATCATTTTCAAATTTTGTTTCCCTTCCAACTACAACTACCTGAAAGGAGGCTGTAGCGAGGTGGGGGTTGGCCTCTTCTCCCTGGTAACAGATGATAGGACGAGGGGAAATGGTCTGAAGTTGTGCCAGGGCAGGTTTAGGTTGGACATTAGGAAAATATTCTTCACAGAAAGGGTTGTCAGGCTCTGGAATGGGCTGCCCAGGGAGGTGGTCGAGTCCCCATCCCTGGAGGTATTTAAAAGAAGGGTAGATGAGGTGCTTAAGGACATGGTTTAGTGGTGGGATGGCAGGGTTAGGTTAACGATTGGACTTGATGATCTTAAAGGTCTTTTCCAACCTAAATGATTCTATGATTTCCAGAAGAGATTTTTCTGTTTGCATTCTGCTCATCTATAAAACCATCTTAATCAGCAGGAGCCCAATTTAGGCCAGGACCTGGAAGAACCTTGCTCCTTCACTTCTTTGCAGTTTGCTGGAGAAGGAAAACCGAATGCTGCTCTGAGCCACATGTTAGCAACCAGCGTGCTTTACCCCATCGCTCATGAGCAGGGCCTGCCTTTGGGTCTTTGTCATGTGAGACAGCTAAGAGTAGTTGGGGGGTACGGCACCAACTAAGACTGCTGACGGGAGAAGGTAGCAGTGAACTGTGTGGCAAACCACTCTGTTCTCCCAGCCCTGCACGGTGTTCAGGATCTCTGACCAGGAAACTCAGTTTGTAGGGCAGCAGCTCCTGTGCGTGGTCAGTAAGGTCACGGTGAGTGTCCACAGACCCACTGTGAGCCTTTAAGTAGCTTTTAAGGGTTCAGGGGGGAGCATCTGGGTGGCTGGTTAAGAGAGAAGTTTGCTAACCTGATCAAGGCTGATAGTTTCTGTTGACTTCAACTTTCAGGGTCATGGCTCACTTTAGCAGTTGATAACTGCTTGACAGCTTAGAAATAACCTTTCTAATAAGCTAGAAAAAACCTAAGCTTCAACCAGTTGTAAGAAGCTTGTGAAATGTAGATATTTGCTTATCCTCAAACAAATGGCACATTGATACAGATGAGGTACTTGCTTTCATGAGGTTTATTTTTTCATTGCTTTGAAGCTATTTTAAAAAAAAAGAAAAAAGAATGCATTAGGGAAAATATGTTACAGTTAGTTAGCCTGCATTTGATTTTATTTCAGCTTGCTTTTGGAAATACTGCGTTGAGCGCAAGTAGCGTTTAACCTTCAAGTTGATGGGTCATGCTGAAGACTAAGATACTGAAGCTGAGAAAGAAATCTTCAAAGTTTGAAGAATTTTCTACACAAGTGCTTGAGTAATTAATGAAGTAACTCTCTGACCATCTTTGCCTTCATATGATAGGTGTTTAAAAGGGACACGTAAAAATTGTTTTCATAATATAATAAAAACATTTTTTGTATAAGCAACACCACACAGAAGACTACTTGTGCTAATGAACATTTTGAAATCAGTAGCTTTATTTCTGCAAACATGCCTTTAAATAATGGAACATGATCTCTGCCCTGGCATGGGATCAAGTACTACAAATCCGTGTCTAGATATTACAATTTATTGCATGTCAAGGCCACTCAGACAGCTGGAGATACCGTTAACACCACAACTTGCTTTCTCTCTCCCTTTATCTCACCTAATTTGTTCTCTAGTAAGTTGTTTATAAAAAAAATGTTATGATGGTCTTTTCAAAATAGAATAACTCAAATATGGACAAAGGTATTTTCTTAAAATAATGTGGTTTAAGAAGGGCCAGACTCAGACGCTGAAAACGTGTAGTAGATATGGATCCATTTTCTGTGGGGTTGTGCAGACACTTTGGTTCACCCCCTTCCAGGACAAATGAAGTGACTTCAGTTTTCTGATATGCTGGGTCATTTCTATCACATCTCTACCCATATTTTCTCCCTGTGTGGCCTGAAATACGCAAACACCAACCATAACACACTCTTTTAGGTAGCGTCGCGTGTGCCCAAGGATCCGTCTCAGAGGGCTGGAGCCATGAACTTCTTTTGCATGAGTAAGAGGAGTAAGGAAACCATAAAACATTAGGTTTCAAACCTATCAGTGACCACAAGCATTTAAGTAAATATCCTTCCAAGCACTGTCAGATTTTAAGGAAAAAAAAAACAAACCCTACCTGTTTGCTGAGTGTCTGAGGCTTTTTTTCCCCTTCACCTGACAGTACTGGAAGCCCAGGCATGTGGTTCTGAAGAAGCCTTAGAAAAAGAGGACAGGGTGAGGGAGGTTAAATGAATGATCCAGTGGCAAAAAGAAGTTTTGTGGTGTCTACAGCCCATAAACATGGGCGTAGCACAAGGCAGCCTGGAGTTTCAGGGAGATACGTCTCCTGCCCTTTTCAGTCAGTAAGGATGAACAGTGATGGGCTGCCACCGAGCCCACGCTGCAGCCGGCTCCCGATGCAGACATGGGTGCTGTGTTTGGATTGGGAAAGCAAGGCAGGGCCAGGCCACAGGGCAGCTGTTACCATGGGTCCAGGGGAAGGAAGCCAGTGCGGGACCTTAGGGAAAAGAAGGGGGATATTTATTCTAAATGACATGTATTTTGCTCACTTTCAGTGTCCCATGGGTCATCTGCACCCAGACACCCGCCCAGGCAGTCTGTGCCTGAGGTGGCAAGCCAGTGCCCTCGGCTGCGGCTGTGGAGTCCTGGCACAGCTCTTCTGTTCTTTGGCTAGTGGCAACAAGCTGTTTTCTGGGTGTGCCTTTTATACCCCCTAGGGATCTGTTGGGATCTTTCAGTCAAAGGCAAAATTCCTGCTTCCCATTTTTCTATTTTATGGCTCCCCTCCGGTTCCTCCTCATCTCTTTACCTTAGCTTGAGGCTTCAGTTTGTGCTATCAGTATGAATTTACTTCTACAGTGTCTTATTCCTTTTTTTCACACTTGTTTTCCTGTTTCTTCTAGTGCTTTCCCACGCACATTTTCATCCAGCTTCGCTAACCTCAAGACTTGTGTTTGTTACAAATACCCTGACCTGTGCCAAAGAGCATTGCTCTCATCTGCATCCAGGCATGATTTGGAGATAGGTACTGTTCTCCACAACCAGTGTGTCCACCCTGTTTCCAGAGGTAGGAAAGAGCCGTATGGATGTGAACCGCACATTGCTACTTGCTCTCCCGATAGCCCAGGCTCTCAGTTGTTTATTGGAGATAAACAGCCAGAACTGTACCTATGGTGAGAAGTAAGAGAGGGCCAGGAGCAGGCCCACGCATGTGGATTGCTGCAAGAGCTGCCGAGCAGCATGGACAGTCCCTGGCTGCTTTGGATCGTCCCAAGTGGATCTCCCCAGGAGCAAGCAGTTACAGATGCGGCCAGCCCCAAACCAGCGTGGATGTGGGACAGTTTGGGCTAGGTGGCTCAGCAGTCAAGGCTTGCACCCTGGCAAACCCTTTGGGTTTTTACTCAGCAGTAGCAGGCACAGCCAGTATGTATCACTCCCAAGTTCTCACTGCGGGTCTGCGACATCTATGATTCCTCCAAAAGAAAGGTTAAAAGGAAAAGGAAAGGATTCCGCCCCCAAAGCTGGGTTAAATCTTGCCTCTTATTTCTTAATATCCAGGCCACTGTTGCAATGCATCGTACCAGGAAATTACCAAGGAAATAAAGACAGAACACTGTTCAAGTTACTTACGAATTTGTATATTTTCTATTTAAATTTGTAAGGCATATGAAAAGAGTATACAGATTTAATTTTTTTATATTTTTATATATATATATGTATGTATTTGAAAATACAAAGTAACAGTTAGTAATATGCGATGAGTGACTGTGCAGCTATCAACCCCCACGTGCGAGTTCACAGTCGAGGGCAGGAGGGGCAGGTACCGTGTCTGTTCTCGCTAAAGGCAAGCTAAACCTCTGCATTGAACAACGCTCGCAAAGAATTGCCAAGATAGCACATTTGCATCTGAACCGTGCAGCGCGTCAGAGGAGGACGCCGCAGACACAATATATCTGGCACCAACTATTGCCGCTAAGTAACGCTTTGTTAGAAAGCAAGCGCGCGTTTGACGTGGGCAAGGACAGATGACTATGACAGTCTTTTTTGTGGCTAGAGGTGCTACAAAGGCTATTTTGAGCCATTTTTCATGTCTGTTTTGTACATACAGGCAAAATCCATCAGAAGGTGATTCCAGGTGACCCTACGCCTGAAGCGTTGCACTCCTACGTGCTCACTGAGGGCCTGCTCAGCGGAAAGCAGCCGTGGACATCACTTCTTATAGTCCATGCATCTCTTAACAGCAAGCGCCCTGATGCCAGGCTGAAGGGCATTCCTCACCAGTACCGGCTGCCTTGAAGACAGGCTCAGGCAAGGCTGGAGGGGTTCATCTAATCTGTCCCCTGCCTGAGGCAGGTCTACGTTCTTCCTGATAGACCCCTATGTGATCAGCTGTAAAGCTCGCTGCAATGAAGTCCTGACAGCTGCCCTGGAAAAGCCAATATGCTCGAGCTCAACCAGGAAAAGGAAGTGTAGAAGAACTATTTCTTTCCGAGGCCCTCTCCTCCTCTTTGCTTCCCAAAACTATGGAAGGACGACAGAGATCCTACCTCAGTAGGATCACCCATCTACATCACCCATTTCTTCTGCCTACAGTGCCAACCGAGTCTCTCCCTCCTCCCTTGTCGAATATTTATCATCGGGTAGTTCACAGGCCAGTGACGACCTGTGTTCCTCTCTTTGGGAGCACCAGGAAGCAAGTTTGATAGGTTATGCAGCCTCGAGAGAGGGAGAAGGCAGGATTATTGATTTATTTATCCATTTTTCATTTCAAAGACGACTCACGCAATGCGAGAAAGGAGCTGTTCTTCACTGCCCTGCCCTGCAGGTCTCTAGCACAGAGGAGAGGGCTTCTGGGGAAGCCAGGTGGGGTCCCACCTACAGACAGGCGGGCCTCCCTCCCGGGGCGAGCAGGGCGCTGCACGGACACCAGCTGCTGGCCCGCAGCCCTCCGAGGCTTGCAGGGACGCCAACAGAAACCCTCCCGCTGACTGTGAAGTTTGGCAACAACTGTGAAACAGAGATGAGAGGCAGCAGTAACGACAGGTTAAACGTGTGCCAGAAAGAGGGCTGTTTCTTCTCAGAATTCAGCAATTCGGCGTAAGTAAGTCACTAGTCTGTAATATTGCTGGAATTGTGTGACCTACGCGGATTTCCCTAACTTCAACAAACGCTTTAATATTGGCTGATGCCGTTCACTTGCAATGCACAACAGACATCCATGCGTGCAGACGTCTGTACAGACAAACAAACATATACACACATAATTTAAGAGTGAGCAAATAATGCTATACAATCATTATAAAAGGAGGATTGGCCAATAGCAGAACTTAAAATTACACTGCAGAATGTATGCTGGCTTTTGTTTTTTCCATCTTGGCTGGTGCACATCTAAGTCTCAGAAGTAATAAAGAGTGGAGGCATCTTCTGTTTACTTCATTCTCTTCGCAACATCCAAATACGCATACTCAATTTCTTGATCGGCAGGACAAGTGTTTGTAAATTCATCTCTTGCATATGCATTGTTCAAGTATCTTGAAATCCCTGTCATTTCAGGTGGAAAATCAAAATTTCTGTATTTTTTTGCAACAACCTGTTATTAAATGAAAAAAAAAGAAATATCATTACACACATGATCTGAAAAAAAAACCCAACAAATTTACTCTTTATGTGCATTTTTGATTTTCAACATGTAAGTCTGTCATTATATGCAATGTAGGGGGAAAGGAGAAGGAAAGACAAAAAAACCCAGAGGATGGGGGGCAAAGAAAGCTAGCTAACAAGCTAATTCACTTAGAAGGATTTATTTGGCATAAATATTCTGCTGGAGCTACGCAGAACTAAGTGGACCAGTAGACCACACCTGGCAGAGACACAGCTTAAAACAGCAAAGGAGCTAGCATAAATCAGAATTAACGGAATAACCTTGCGGTAATAAACCAGCCCACGCTCAGATACTTCCACTGAAACAGAAAGGGAAAACTTGAATTAAAATACTAAATTTCAGATGGCTAGGGAAAACAACTACTGGCCAATAGTTGATCCCTGCCCGTTGGCCAGCGCGATGGTGTCACGTTCACCCTCCATCACCCTTCAGAGGTTCACCTGACATAAGGTGATTCCCCTGTGCTGGCTCTGCTGACCCTGCTGCCTCTTGCACTTCGCCGTGCCTGAGCTCTGCGTGGGCATGGGAAAGGGCCCGTGCCCTTGCTGCTGTCTCTGGAATAGCTTCAACCAGGGCATCTCTGGGGGAAGTTTTCACTTGTGGAGGTGTCAGAAACCAATTCAATCCACTGGTCCTCTGACAAAATAGTAGTCAGAAAGGAAACTTTCTGAAGTGGCCTCATGTGTTGGAAAACCGATGAAGTTCCAGCGTGGCCATTTCTCTTGCAGAGCCTGGTTGGCTCCAGAGTAGCCCAGGGACAGGCTGTGACAACAGCCAGACATCTTGGTCATCAGGACCATTAGGAGTGTGTGGATGCTCTGCAGCCCCGCAAGAGGAGGCTGGGAGCCTTGGCTGGAAGGCTGGGTGGTGGCTACCCTGCCAGCATTATTGGTGCTAGTGGTGGTATTCAGCAAAGGGAGGGTTTTGCATTAAAGGTGGGAGGCACAGCTTCAAATTTCAGCTTTTGCTGGCTTCTTGAACTGGCACGGACAAAATAATTTAACCTTACCAGTCCATGGCACTTTGCATATGAAATGCAAATGAAAGCACTTCTCTGCAACACTGAATATAGCACTCATTTCATACTTGTGGGAGGCTTGGCGAGTTATAGGAAACCAGATATTCTAGCTCCAGAGTCATCAACTTGAGGATCTGCCTAGCTGTGCTGTAATGAAACGGGCTTGTGCATTAGCATTCATCAGCATCCCTGCACGGCTACTGCCTGCCTCAGAACAGAGACAGGATTCCTCTGCCTTTTAGAAAAGGACTTGAGCTTCTGTGTCGCCCTCCTCTTAGGGAAGCTAAAAAGCAAACGCAAACCTTGATTATATGGAGCTTTGGTAGGAGGTTGCAATCCGCTAAGGTGAGCTCATCTCCATCCAGGAATTTCCGGCTGGAAACGGTGATCTCCTCAGTGCTGTAAGCATCAATTTCATCAGGCAAGGGGCTATTTAAATAGTTGTCCAGCTTCCTCAGGGCTTTAAGCAAAGATTTTTCCAAATCTAGGTTAAGACAATAAAAAGGTCATTCAAGCCTGTACCAAGGTCTCTCTGACACCAAGCAGAAAGGCGACTCCTGCATCCTGTCTCCTGGCACCAACCCAGCTCACAGCTACCCGGCCACGCCAACTCCTGCAATTCCTTTATCCTAAGCTTAAAACTTAATGCCGGGATAAGAGCTCTAAGTAGCTAAAGGGGGTTCTGAGAAAAACCAGCCTGGGGCTGTGTGACCAGAAATGGCTCCTCAAACACCTCTGCAGAGCGTGCTTTGGCAGAGTGGCCCGGCAGAGTGGCTCTGCCTTCACATGGACTCTTGCCTTGGGAACCAGGGGGCAAGTGCCTGCCCACAGGCACGACAGCAAGGCTGGGAGCAAGGACAGCAAGGCTGGGAGCGAGGACAGCAAGGCTAGGAGCGAGGACAGCAAGGCTGGGAGCGAGGACAGCAAGCCAACCGGGATGCCGCTTTGGGGTGCACGGGAAACCAGCCCATGAGTCCTGTGCTTTCAGCTGAGCGCACAGGAGTGGGATTGGGGCAGCAGGGGCTGGCAAGGGTTGGACGGGTTTTTGTGGGTTGGTGGTGCCCCTGGGCCACTGTGGAGAGGGGAGAAGGGAAGAGGAAAGGGAACAGGGCTGAGAGCTGGAGGACAGGGATGATGTATGGTGGTAGTGAGGGTCCTGCTGTAGAGAGATGTGCCCTGGGGCTAGAGTCCTCTTTATTTAGAGAAATGGAGCAGGAAGGTAAGGTCTCAGTTCAAGTGGGCTGTGCTTTTAGCAGAACTGTGGGGAAGGTGCAGTCTCAAGGGCTTGAGAGCTGAAGAAATGAGGAGGAGCTGGAGTTGGTGCTGCCACGCTGACAGTGGTACCTGTGAAAACTAACTTTGGGAATCCTCAAATAAGAGAGTGAGCAGGCACAGATTTCCACAGCCTTTACATTCTGGAAAATGACTATTTAACCTAAGCTGTAAAGGGGGCATCTCCGACATAGCGTCCTAGAATTGTACAGCTCTAATTTCTCCCAGTAGCTACCAGGGCTGACGAAAGGACTGCAGTACATACTTTCATTAGCATCTTTTCTTGGGTTCTTTATGAATGCAGAGAATTTTGCAAACACGTCATTTCCCGCAGAGTTAGACTCGGGGTGGTTCGGTGCAAGTTTGGGATACCTGAGGAGTTAAAAGAAACAAAAAGAAGTTAGCAAGCGCAAATTTAAACCATAGTTAAACCATGTGGATGACTTCCCTTTCCTGAGGGAGGTGGGAGACGACTGTTATCGCTTGCAAACACTGCCCAGACAGCCCAGTGCCTCTCCCAGGCCTCCTGCACTGGAGGTGAGGCTGCGTGGAGCCTGGCTCCTGCCTTGAGGAGGAGCAGAAGGAAAGTCCTTACTCGCACTGGCTGCTGCTCCTCCCGGCCCCCTTGCCTGGCCTGCTCGTGCGTGAGCAAGCTCAGAGCAGCAGGGGCAGACAGGAAGGGAAAAATGGTGGGGAACAGCTGCTTGCCTAGTTTAAGTCAGGTCTGGCTGCTTGAGAAGGGAGCGTTGCGGAGGGTGCTGCTGGCCCAGGGAAGGGAAGGCACCTGGGTGGGGGACAGGAGGCTGCTGCTGGTGGGACAGCAGGATTTGGGGAGAGGTAGGAAGAGCTGCTGGGGTGGGAAAGGACAAGTCCAAAACCCAGACCCCGCCGCTGCGTGCTCAGATGGGCCCACTCAGCCACTCAAAATGCGCCCCAGCACATCTGCCCTGTGGGAGGCTTTCACTGCCCTCTTCTTCCAACTCCCTGCTCCCAGCAAGCATTGTTATTTGTATAGAGTGAAGGGGGAAGCCTGAGACAAACACAAGTGGAGGAAAAGAGGTCAGGTTTCTGCAGCAGCACGCAGGTTTCCACAGACGCTTGCTGCAGCAGGGTGGATTTCGTGCCTGGGGAATGACTGCAGCAGCACCACAGTGAACTCGGGGCAACGGCGAGGGCAGGAGGAGGAGCGCAGCCACCGTCTCGGGGCCACCCTGGGGACATCCCCTGCACGGTGCCAGGCTTCAGCACTCGTTCGCTCCAGTCAAAGTTACCCCTCCCAGAAAGCTCCACCATGGCAGCCGGACCAGCCCCGTCCCCCCGACCCTTGAGCCTCTCAATTAGAAGACGTGCAGCTCATTGAGGGCTTGGCCTGCCGAAACCGAGGGGGTTTGGCCACTGACCACCATGGAAGGGCTAAAAGCAGCCAGGAACACAGTACCGGGGTGGCGCAAGCTTTTCTTCCAAGAACTCCTCGATCTTATTGACATCAGTTTTCACTTCACCATCAAATGTCATGAAGGGGGGGTTTGTTCCTGGGGCGAGGTTCTGCAGGTCGGCAGGCTTTCTGATGGCAGGACAGAGATGGGGTGAATCACAACAGGAGCCACATTTGCAAATTCTATGGTTAATTGCAGCGGACTGTTTTCACCTTTAAAATAGCAGGCTACTCTACGTCTTTCTTACCAAATAAAACTTAGCCAGCTGTCTCACACCGGTGGTGTGAGAATTCACTAGCCTGTGTGTCTGAGTGTGCTTCGAAATGCTTAAAGCCTGCCCCCCAAACTTCTGCCTTATGTTACAGAGACCTACTGCAAAACAGATTAAAATCTCAAGTGCTTCAAAGGAGTTAGTCCACCTTATATTAGTGAACCCTAAAGAGAAATCAGGCATCCAGACCGTTAGCGTAATGCCAAGACACAGTATGCATTTCAAATCTATCAGAAGAGAGCCACCCTTTAAAATCACCATTTTGGAAAAGTTGTTCTGAAAATGAGAACTCCGGTTACAATCTCACCTTTTCAAATCCACGGTTGTGACATTAAATATGACACCTTTTAGCCACAGAATCATAAAGAGACGCTGAGAGAACGGGCAATTTCCAATACTTTCCCCATCACTGCCAGCCTACAATTAAAAAAAAAATTAAAAAAGGCATACATACTTCTGTGATGATAGCAAATGTTGATAGCAGATGCAGCAGGAAAGCAGAAAACCCAAATCTGCTATGAGTACGTATGGCATGTTACTCATCTCAACTAATACATATTTTCGTGCAAAGTTTCTTTATATCCTTCTCCAAACATGCACATAGATATGATGAAGAATCCTGTCATCTTGGAGATGTAGTTGTTCATTAAAATGCATCATGAATATTGCCATAAGTTAGAAAACAAACTTGAAATCACAGCAGTCCTTCCAAAGGAAATAGTCTCCACCTCATTTGTCTGTGTGAACGTAAATCTACCAAAGTCACTGCAAGACTAAAACAAGTTTAAATCCACTTATGATCACAGGAAACAAGCAGAGGAAGATTTACCAGCATAAACTGAGATGTAACGTCTACAGCACTTAAGGAAATAAACAGAATAAATCAAATAACGGAGAGTTTCAAACTAGACAACTGGGGGGGAGGGACCCAGAGAAGGAGGGAAATCAGGCAGCAGCCTTGCTCCAGCTGAACGCGCCCGTCTCTGCGCTTTGCTGTACTGAGGACTAAAGGCTAATCCCTCCCAGTTATAGACCCAGGGCTCCTGCTTTTAAGGCTTACATGTGGCTGCATCCAAGTCACGTAACCCCTCTTCCTCTCTGCCCCTGTCAAGACGGTCTTTTGGTTTTGGCTGAACGAATCGCCGGGCACTACTGTAAAGCACCAGAGGTGCAACTCACCACGCCTGTCACCGCAGAGGCACTGCTCTCCCCTGCTCTGTGCTGCAGTTTGTGAAGAGGCTCCGATAAAACAAGGCGAAGTTTTGCTTAGGTGCTACTGGCTAAGTTACGCTTCATGGCGAGGTTGTTGGAAGAGAGCAGAGGTCTCATTTTTAAGCCCTTCATATAGAATCATAGAATCATAGAATTACTTTGGTTGGAAAAGACCTTTAAGATCATCGAGTCCAACCTTTAACCTAACCCTGCCATCCCACCACTAAACCATGTCCCTAAGCACCTCATCTATCCTTCTTTTAAATACCTCCAGGGATGGGGACTCGACCACCTCCCTGGGCAGCCCGTTCCAGAGCCTGACAACCTTTTCTGTGAAGAATATTTTCCTAATGTCCAACCTAAACCTGCCCTGGCTCTCCTAAAGCGCAGTTTTAAAACTTAAGATTAAATGTAAGGAAGGGCGCAGAAATAAAAAACCAGGTGTATCATTTACTTAGTTAATAGGTTAGTTCCTTAAGGTTTGCAGACCTTATAACCAAACAACACACATTAATGAAACCAGTTCTGCTTGCTCTTTCACCTTCCTCAACGCTAATCAAATGAATCTCAAATACAGTAGAAAATTCTCCATAAACAAGCATAGCTTTACAGTGCTCACCTTCACAAAGAGCTCTATGTCTGGAAATGAGCGCCTGCTCTGGAGCAGGCAGGTTTCTGCCATGGAGCTCGAGGGACACAGGAGGAGGGATGCCCCCAAGCCTTGATAAACTGCCTTATTCTCTGCATCGACTGGAAGGATTCTCTTCTGATAACCCTCTGCTGCTTTCTGCCTCTGGTACTGCGACAGCCACTGGCTCTCTCAGTAATGAAAACCAGAACAGCCTATTGCCTTAAACACTGCCAGGGTATGAAAGCTTTCAGAAATGCTAAAACAGCTGGACCGCTCTGTGAGAAAAGTCTTGTTTCGTAGGTGGCAAAACCAAAAGCTGGTCAAAAGCTACTATTGTATTTTCCCTCCTACTCAGAGCACTGCTTTCCAGCACTGTGCAGTTTACAGCAATGGCAAGATAGAAAACTACTGTCTATTTTTCATAAGAACTAGACTACAAATGCTGACAGCACCACGTGCTTAAAATAGAGCTAAATACATGACACCACCATGTTGCCTCACCCAACCTCTTATGCCATGTTTTACCCACCCCACAAGGAACAAAGGGGCTGAAGGGCATCAGTGTGACCCCTCAGTGCCAGCAACGGGTACCCCATGCTGTCTCAGTGCCAGGCTGCACGGAGCGGGGAAGCAGCAGTCAGGGGACGTCGTTTTGGAGGTGCTGTGTCTGGAGGAGGCAGGCAGATAGGGCTGGCCACGGGCTGGCTCCCGCCAGCTCCTTCCAGCTGCCCCGCACTCCCTGCCACAACCAGGTCCCAGCCTGCTGCCCTCACACCAGCTGTGCTGCCGACAGCCAGCTGTGCTGCCGACGGCCAGCTGTGCACCCAAGATGGGCTGCCAGGGAAATCCCTTGAGCAGGACACCGAGGGAGCAGCAGCCCAACCTGGTACCAGCCTGTGCTTTGGTGTCTTAAAGAGTTTATTACGGAGGAGTTTAAACCATCAGCCTAAGTCAGTGAAGAAATAATCTTAGGGTAGCACATTGCTGTGGAACAACAGAACAAGTGTCCAGAAAAAGCAGTTTCCACAACTGATTTGGTGTTTTCATTCAGCCTTTGGTAAGGAAAAAATA
This sequence comes from Egretta garzetta, assembly GCF_000687185.1. Taxonomy (NCBI): domain Eukaryota; kingdom Metazoa; phylum Chordata; class Aves; order Pelecaniformes; family Ardeidae; genus Egretta; species Egretta garzetta. The sequence continues at coordinate 8,517,759 of NW_009260028.1, read as the reverse complement.
AGCTACCTCAGCAGGGTTCATGTACCGTTCAGAGAACTTTGCAGATAGCCCTGCGGTCAAGAACAGCTGTGTGATCGAGAGGGACAGCAGGGTGAATTTTTCCTCATCAACTACTACCTTCTGACAGCCATTACATACTAACACTTTGGCTCCCCTGAACTTTTACTGCTGGAGCTAAGGAAAGGCGGTTGTTGCTTTGTTTTGTCCCCCATCACCTTCTGGGGAGACCTCCGTAGGTAGAGTCAGAGCCCCAGATGTGTGACTGTGACAAACATGGGCGCAAAGCAGGCACCGAGTCCCAGTTTGCCCCTAACTGGAATGGCAAGTAGGCAACCAGGAAGGTGAGGGACTGGCAGCCCTGGAGATGTTAAAGAAGCAACCTTCTATCTTGCTTCTAAGTGCAAACTCTTTAATGTCCGTACCTACTTGAGAGGAAAATTTACTACAGCACTGCTGATTTTCTATTTTGCAGTGGATAAAATAGCAAACAGCCAATCTCTCGGCCTTTTACCTTCATGCCTCTCAGCCTGCTAGCAACCTATCACAAAACAAAGCAAAAAAAATCATTTGAACACTGAGGAACTGAGTAAAATAGGAGATTGAGCATCATTGATTATGGCAATGCTCTGCCAACTCTAATCACTGAGATGATTGTTTATTTGGTACTTTTTGACTACTTCTATGGGCTAGTCCTGATGTTGTTAAACATGCCAATGAAGTCCAAAAAGCATCCAACGTTCGTGTACAGTGCTGTTTCCCCTCCCACGCTGCCTACAAGGGATGTTAGTAGCGTTCCGCTATCTTAGCTGTATTCCGTGCAATGCAAGTACCGTGGTCTCTAGTGAAGTGCTGCGGTCTTTGCCCAGCTTTGCTGTCTCCAGTGGTTATGAAGAGCACTTTGCTTTTACAGTAGAAAGTAAATTCACAGGAACTAGGATGATTCCCCATTTCTGATGTGGCCATAGGCTAAGGAGGAAATCTTCTGAGCGGTTTCCTTGTGAAATCATTGCTGCACTTTATTAATATACATCTATTCTAAAAGCTCGTGCTACCCAGGCTGTGTAGTACATCCCAACGTCTAAGACACAGCTGTGCCCTCTAGGGTTGATGTGCCTGGGCTGGGAAGAACAGGCAGATCTTCAGGAGTTACTCAGTCAAAAGCCTCAGCTGCTGAGGTTCTACAGTAAAGGAGCCAGCATGGGGACAACTGGTGAGCTGGTGAGACGCATGGAGCTTTAGGAAGCTGAAAGCCAATGAGTCCACAGGGCCTTGAGCTCTGTGTGGGAGGTGAAGGGAGGACACATCTCTAGACTAGCCATGCCAGGGCTGGTGGTGGATACCTCTAGATTTCCTTCAGTTCTGCAGCACTGGAGGCAAATTAAAGTGGCCCACACAACAGCACAAGCAGTTATTAACCCTTCCCCTACCATAACAGCGACCAGCAGTCTGCAGCAACTGCATGACCTTGAACACCAAATCTGATTCAGAACTTGACGTGGTTTGCCTGGAAGCTCAAAGTGCTACAGTTTCCTATAACCTTTACTGAAAGCCCAGAACATGGACATTTTGGCCTACTGCGGAAAATGGGGTGAATACAGCTAGCTAAAATGCCTCCAGATACATCAACTTGCATTTTGGCTTATAGGAGACAACTCTGTTCTCCTAACTCAGCTCACCTAATCCGGGGAGCCACAATTCCTACTGGACATAAAAGCATCAGTTACACATGCCAAAGGTGTTTGTTCAAGTTTCCAAACAGAGGGTCTGCCATGACGACACCAGCCACTCAGAAACCACGAGCTGGGACACTGAAATAGCTTTATAGCTGTCTATCGAGCAACACGGCAATGGCTGAACTATGCCATCATCGTATGATGATGTTCTTTCCAACAAAGCAAGGGTGGCCTTTTTGCAGAAGCAAGCCTGCGTGCCAACACCTTATCTTGCAGGAACTCAACGCAGCAGCGAGAGGACCAGAACAGACCCCCCTGTCCCATGTTAGTACCCCCAAGGAGATAGCGCAGCGAGGGGCATTGCAGCCCGGGAGCAAACCTCCCTGCATTCTTCTCTCCACACTACCACTGAGGGATGCGTAACTTTGAGCTGTGCTTGGTACATGCGCAGAATTTAATTACACTTCCTCACTGCTGTGCTTGGTGAGGATGCAGGGTGAAACCCTAACTCGGGTGAAGTCAGCCGGAGTGTCTTGCTGTTGATTCAGTGGAAGATTGTGTTTCCAGACTGGTTATAATCTTAATAACCAGGGAAATGCTGCTGTAACTGTAAGGCAATGCTGAACATCGGCCTCCACCTGCAACTGTTGTGACATTCTCTTAACATCCAGATCTTGTGGGTGAAGTGGGCCAAACCCCCAAAACACAAAGCTGGGTTTTATGCTCTTCTGGATGGGCTAACCAGTGTCTGGAATAAGTGGCATTTACGTTTTAATTGTGATTAGTCAGGAGGTCAATATGCTTTTTCTAGTAATACTGGGGTTTAAGGAGTTCATTAATCAAACACTTAAGACAGCCGTTGCTGCAGAGGAGAAAAATGTCAGGGCCGTGCATAGAAGCTTTCATTCAGAGCCTTCAGAGCCCGAGGCAGCGATCGTATGTTGCGACCATATCAACTTATGACAGCGCTCCGTAATCATGTGCCGTTACTTAATGGGATTATTAGCCTGCACTCCCTGTTTTCACTCATTTTTCACTGTTCCACACTCTCTTTGGTCTTTGGGGTTTTTTGTTGTTGTTGTTCTGAGCCTTATTCAAAGATGCTGGGAAAGAGAAAAATTCTCCACGCTCTTCTTTCCACTACTGCTTAAGCTCGTGGGTAGGAGCACCACCATGCCTTAGGCTAATTTCACTAGGCAGCAAGACCTTACGCACAAGATATTAAAGAGGGTCCCAAAAGGACTATATTCAGTTGCTGGAGCTGCAGCTGCCACCTCGATTCAGCAGCTCTGCTTTTCCAAGTAGGCTTGAAGAGGTCACTTGCCTCCACATCCTCATCCATAGCAAGAGGATAATTAGAGTGACTTTAGCCAGGAGTCAAACACCGTACGTCATTCTTAATTCAGTAGTTTGCCCCCCCCACCCACCCCCACCGAGCTGGAGTTGCTCTCCCCCTGGAGCTGTTGTAAGAGTTTGTTTTGTAACTGTTTCTGTCCAAACATCTCGGGAACCAGGTTTTTGAAGGTTCTTCTATTGACCTCAAATGTTCTGTGCCTTCAAAATCGTGACGAGTGGAATTTGTTTTTCCTGGACTTTTTGTTTCCTTTTGAAGGTTAAGCACAGAAGAAACAGTTCAGAAGGAGCAGAGAATACTTTTTTATTTGTTTTCGTATAATTATATAACCCCTTTGAAGCTACAATAAAAAGGAGAACAAGGAGCATAACTTCCTTTTTTTTTTTTCCCAAAAGCTGAACTCCAATTCCATTTTCTTTCTTTGACACAAGGGAGCTGAGTTACCTCCTTTCCCATATTTATGCTGGCTAAGAGGCAGGTTTATCCAGCAAGTGGAGCAGAACCACTGCCTACTGGGAGACAACGAATCGTCCAGCTGGGACCAGCATCGTGGATCTGCCCCTGCCTGTTCTGCTGAGCCAGCTGTCTCAGGCTGAACTGGGACTTCCCTCCGAGTTTCCTTATTCGATCCTTAGCAATCAGGCAGTTTTTCTGTGGTCTTCCTTCTCATACCACACCAACAACTCCCCTCTCCTTTTTCACAACACATTCCATCTCCTGTCAAAGAACAGGAACCACAGCACCCGGCTCAAAACTACTGCCTGAAAAAACTACAAGGAGTTCGCAAGCTTGGGCCGCCTGCGGGAAGCAACTTTAAGGCTGGGCGCGACTTTCGAGACCAACAGCTATTTTGCTTTAATTCCTTCTACAGACTCATTTGTTCTGCACTGGCACGGATCAACTGAGCCCACTGCATTCCTCGCACCGACTCTTGCCCTGGACTAAGCCCTGCAATGCCAGCCTGACGGCCGCGGCTGCTATGGATCGCTGTCGCCGGCTCCGCAGACCTAGCGGCGACGCATGGAAGGCTCCGACGGCGGAGAGCTCTGCCTCCTGCCCCGCTGCCCCACTAGGACCAGCCGTTCAACTTGGCTGCGCGATGGCCAAGGGGAAAGGGGAGGGGGGCTCCCAGTGCCTCCCCGCTCCTCCTCACCCCTGAGAGGAAACCACACTGCCCCCTTGTTTACCAAAAAGTGACCTAGCCATTTTTTTTAATAGCAGAAAGACAGAGGGAAGCGGTATGACTGCACTCCCGTACTCCTGCTAGTGCAAAGACCTCCTTCAGTCTTGGCAGTAGGTCCTGAGAAGCACATGGGTTTGACTACAGCTGCACTAGAAAATGTCTATTTTCTAGACATAGCCATGTTCTGTTAGTGTGCTCTGACAGATAGATTGTTTTAATTAAAAAAAAAAAAGCATCTACTCCTTGTGGGTACAAAGTGGGTTTTACATTCTTGATACCTGCTACAGTATTCACGCAGATTCCTATAGTATCGCAATGCTGAAAAAACCCAACATCTCAATTATTACTTCTGCTATGAATGCAATAAAAATATAGTTACAAGTCATCTTGGTTCACTGACGGCAACTATAATGCACTTAATAACATAGGATATTCTGTGCTAGGCACAGAAGCACCACAGGCATGCCATTTGGGTCAGGTCACGTTCAAATCGAAGCCTTTTGCGAGGAAGAGACAGATTACCTGGAATTTTCTCTATCTAAGCACTGTGTTCATTTTGTGGCCTAGGGCTAGGGCACGAACACCCAAACACTGAATTTTAGAGAACTTTGGATGCCACCTACTGGGCTTGAAATGGAAATCTTGACTCCTGCTCTTGGAGCGATGAGCAGTGGCAGCCCCAGATGCTGGCACATCTCATCATGAGAGGTTCTTCCTCGGAGCTACCTCCGCAGCAAGATACCTTGCTTTTTGCTAATGGCACCCTTGAGACTACTTGAGATGCTGGAATTGTACTTCCAGGCTAAGTTTTAAGACAAAGCATCTGTAATTTGAAATACATTTTAATGGAAAAACTAAGAATTTTGCCACTTATTATTCCAATACTTTTAAACAGTCATGTATCGTTGCCTATCCTCTAATAACCAACACTTAAAACAAATGTTTCCAGCTGCTGTTTAATTTCTCAGCCAAATAGCAGAAATATTCATCTTTAAAATGTGGCTGGTAGTTGAAATTCCTGCACATACATCGTACTTTTGGTATCTGCCAGGGTAGACTCTTGCTGTGTGTGACATCCGCAACAGCGAAGTTCAATGAGAAACCTGTACTAAACAGCAACTGGGCACCCCTTCAGGTAAAAAAATTAATTTTCCCTTCCCTTTCTCGCCTTTTTAAGAGCAAAATAAGCACCTTGAAAGTGTGCCAGCAGGATTTTTGCTTTAGAAAGAAAAGTATCTTATATTTAGAAATAATGTTTATCTTTTATCTTGAACAGTATTAGAGGCTTTGGAGAACACCAAACATACCTGCAGGATTACAACTTTGAACAGGCAAGTTCAATAACACACTTTTGTCCTAAGCCCTAATTAAGCTTTCAGGTTAAAGAGGCAACAGTAAACATAACTACAAGCATTCTTCTAAAAATGGCTTCTTTCTCTTTTTAAGGTGCTAAGACAAAAAAGCCTGCAGGGGAAGGAGGCAGCAAGTATACTAAGATGTTTTCTTCTAAAGAATGAAGGGGTGGTTTGTCTTTCACCATCCTCTCCTACAATGCCACTTGAAAGGATCCTTTTTCTTTTTCTGGAAGTCTGCCCCTGCTGACTCCAAAGCAACTGGGGACAAACCCTGAGCACTCTCCCTCCAACACAGCTTCTAGTAGTTGAGCAGCTGAGTCTTCGATTGGAAGAGTGTCCATGTTGGACGCCACCCCTGTAGGAAGCGTGGCCCTTTTCCACCTGAGCAAATGATCCCCATCTCTACCCACCGCCCCCTACATAAGAAGGACCAAGTTAGGGCTGCAAAGTCTATCACAGCTGTAGCCTTCAGCTGTACCACAGACAAATTCTCACTCTATACACCCCCTCCTCAAGCATGTGTTTGGGTGGCTCAAGATGCGGTCTCAGTAGCGAGATCATTCAAGGCAAGACTGAAAGGATCCCCATGACCACCCATCCAAACTAAACCACATCAACATGCTTCAATAGCTCTTACAGGGCATGCAAAATTAGTGGTCTGGATGGTTGGCTGAAAAATGGACCCTGGGGCCTCTGGATGTCTTCCACTTTCTCCTACCTCTCTTTCAAGTCACAATCAGCCATGGCATTTAGGCGCGCCTGTAACTTTTAAACAAGCAAGTTGACTCTCCAACTGCAAATAGAAGGATGGGTCCTCCAAGTTTTGTATCTGCTAAATATCCTCTTGAATGACAACCTGGAACGCAGCTCGGGTGGATTTAATTTTGGTGTCAGAATAAAGCAGACTTTCATTATACATCCTGTGCACTCAGTAGGGGAGGAGAAATGGCAGAGTAGAGCATCAGTTGACTTTACATCTCAGTGATCCAGCCTGCAAACTGAGGTGCTTTGGGAAGAGGGCATGTTAAAAAGGGTAGGTGCCTAGGTTAGCAAACTGTCCAAAACCTGAAGACAGGTGCAGGCAGAACTGCAGGAAGGAAATCTGGAGTTAGAACCAACAACTCAATTTGTGTGCACTTGGCTTGACCGTGACCTGCTACTACCCTGGAGGGAAGATCCTGGTTTTGTTACGGAAACGTGAAGCCCTATCCATGCAGGTCAATGGACACCATGTGCTACAGGGAGAGGCAGCAGTGCAGAGTCCCACTGCGCAGAACAGAATGTGATTAACCGAAAAGCACATGACTTCTAGAGCAGCAGGGCAGCTGGAAACGGTTCAGATCATTGGGTATGCTGGCTTTCCTGCTCTCTTCCTCCTCCTCACAAAAATGAAAATGCGCCCTGGTCCAGGAGGGAGCCTCAGAGGTTCTGTCTGGCATTTCAGCAAAACATAAGGGCAAGTTTCAGTTGGAGAGATGCTAGAGGATTATCTACTAACAACAGCTGGACCTGCAGGTGGAGCCTGCAACCCAGGAGGCAGGAACAGTGGCAGCACCACCACTGCTTTTTGGAACAGACTTAATACCCCACAAACTGATAATCCTGAGTGCTGGGATAACGTAAAAGTGATAAAAAATATTTGCAAACTGTTATGTTACACACACTGAAGCTGGAAGCCACCTCGCATAGTGTCAGCCAGGAAAAACAGGTCTCTGGTTAGTAAACATAGAGACACATACACACACACTCCTTGAGGATTCATCATCTTTCCTGTCTCGCCCACCCACCCACTTGGGATGACGTGCTCTCTGGTAGCACTGCTTTCTCAGAGAACAGCACTAAATAGCCCTAGAGAGTTCAGGCATCTCATTTAACTTAAGTGAGCTGAATCCCACACGTGGAGATTACTTACCAGCTAGAGATAGCCACTGAAAAAAAAAGACCCGACTGCCTTATTCCCAGCATGTCTGACCCAACTGCCCGATGGAGCTGTAAGGGAAAAGGTGATGTTGTCTTAGGTTAATGACCATCCACACCATCTACACAGTCCTGAAGAGCTCTCTGCAAAAATCTGGTCCTCCGCTTTGACAAAAGATTAAATCAAACTCAGTTGAACGCTACTCAGATGATGATGAAAATGAGGAACCTGTTTTACAACAGAGGGTAGGAAGATCTATTCTTCTGTAAATCTGGAAAGCAAAGACTGAGGGAAGATATGATTACTCAGTGCAAGGGTAATTTTTTCCTGTATAGCTGGGGGTGATGCTGAAACAAAAACAATTGAATACAAACTGGCCACGAATGTTTCTAGCTGACGATTACAAAGGTTCCCAACCACCAGAGCACAAGGTTTCCAGTAGGATTAGCAGGTGTATCAATGTGTATGTGCATACATGACAGCACAAGAGGAAAAACAAAAACATTTTGTCTCAAGATGAGATTTGATCCCTTTCAGCAGGGACTTGGGACTTACTCTCCGCTGGAAGGTTCTTTGCTGCCTGCTGTTCCTTTGCACATGACACGGACATCAGTCCAAGGACAAGATGACGGCAAGCACCATGCTTTTGTATTCCATGCTGCTGAATGTGTCCAAGTGGAAATAACATGTGTAGCAAACTCCGGGGCAACAATGGAAGGGAAAGATACTGCTCGGTAAACAGCAGCAGCTATCCCAAACAAAGTTTACACTCTAAAATAATTGAATGATTCCTTGGAAAAGGAAATAGATGATGGATATGGTGTCTCTGACAGTGAGCTCCAGCCAGACACCAGACAGGGTAGGATGCTGTTGGCAATGAAGAGAGTCCACGTGTTACGATTAGCCAGGCAGCAAAAAGTAACTGGTGCCAGAGGCTATCCTCTTCTGAGGAAGAACAGTAGAGCCATTAGCACAAAATGGCATTTTAAGTGACTTGAGCAAACCACTGCAAATCTAACTGCTGATGCTGTATGTTTGATGCATGCTTACAACTAGGGATGGACACATGCTTGTATGGGCCAGTATTCATCCACTGGCCACATACAACTGCACAGTTCACAGAATACAAGGAGCAAGACAAGGATCCCAGGGATGGCAACTGAAAAAACCACTCTCCCCAGCCCAGTAGCCTCACACAGCATTGGGAAAAGGCAACAAGAGAGTCTGAGCTGCAATGGGACACAAGTCTTGAGGCAGCTACAAGACCCAAACACAACCCAGGACGGCTGCAGCAGCAGCATCCTCTCAGACAGTGAGGACATCCAAGCGGCTCAGGCCTAACTGAGGACTACTGGAGGGCTCAGGAGGTATCTCAGCCACCAGCTGGCCTGACTGTGGATAAGCGTCAAAACAAGGTATAGGCGTAGATGGTACCGCAATGCCATCTAGCAGAACAGCAGCAGCAATGGATAGGGAGAAAGTCTCCTACCTGTAAAAGCAATAACATCAACGGGTGGGATGTTGATTCAAAGGTGAGCATGCCTGGAAGATGATGAGCCACCAAAAGGCTGGTGATAAGGAGTGGTAACTTTCAGACAGGTCTAAGTCGCTGAGTGCCTGGGCCAGACATCAGGAGGCCGCTCTGGGCGCTCGGGGCTGGCCGCTGCTGGGGCACAGCATGCTCGTACCCAAACCTCTTGACAAAGAGCCACATCAACTGCTGAAACCCATCAGCAGTTGTCTGGACCCATCAGATGTTAATGCCCATCCACAAAACAGGCTACAAAGATGGTATCTTAGGAGTCCTGCCTTAAAGCGCTGTCAGGTTGTGGAGCTCCAGGGCATGGAGCAGCTGCCAAACTGGTGCTCATACAGACCTATGGAAGAGGGATGGATGGCATCCTCAGAGAGGAGGATTTCTTAGCCTGGCTTTCCTTTTTTCCTCATGGAGACAGGGAAACATAGACCTTTACAGTAGCATCTAAGCACTGTAAATTAAATATTGTAGAAGTACGGAATTAAAAGATTGCTCCTAACTTAAAAAACAAACAGAAAACTTGTATGTAGACCATTAGTGGGGATGTGGAAACACCAAAGGATTTTTGGAAATCTTTTATAAAATGCTGTGTAGA
>NW_009260028.1:8506077-8508116 GCF_000687185.1 Egretta garzetta | reverse complement strand
GTAGGTGCAAGGTAGTAAAAGGAATTGAGTTTTCACCTGCACAGCTTCAACTGACCACTGAACACCATTAAACTGGCTTTTGTGTGACCACAGATTAAAAGCAGTAGGCTAAAGGTTGAGTCTGCCTACAAAAAGGACAACAATTTAGATATACCCGACTAGTGTGTTTTTAATAATGCAGCTGCACATTAGTGGCCACCTCATTATTAGTTATCTAGCTATTATAAATTATAATAAAAGATTGGCTGTGTCCTGGAGCAGGGGCTCTTCTGGCACTGAATGTGAGTTCAGGCTGAGCTCCCACCTGCAGAAATAGCGAAACCCTTGCTATTTAATTTAACAAATTCAACAATCTTTAACAATTTAACAATTCAATTTAACATCTGAAGCTTGGTCAAGATTTATGTCTCCTAAACTGGCCACCTATTAGCATTTCATAACATCTTCTAACCATTTCATTATTAAGGTTTTTCTCATTCTGTTAGGTTTCTGAAATTGGACTATACCTTCTTTCATGCAGTGTTTGCATTAACTCACTGTGACTATTTTGTTTTATTAGATTTCATAATTCATATGTTCAGTAAGGCTCTTTGCTCGAAATGGTTCTTTGAATGCTCTTGGTCCTCAGTTCATGTTGAGGGATTAGCAGTGTGTTGGAGTTTCCCTATGGGATATTTCCCCCGACCCTGTTTTTATGTAGTGAGCAGTGCTCACAACTTAAAGGGGTTATAGACAGCTGGAAATTCTAATCCTCTCTAGATGACAGCAAGGAAAAGAAGTCTGAAGCAGTCATTTCCTCTGGTTTCGGTTCTCCCCCTCCCCTACCTGCCAGCAGCCATTTCAGAGCAGAGAAAGCCTCCTTTATTCTAACTTGCGCTGTGTTATTTACTTATTCACGGTCTGCTGGGTAAGTAATTATTGCTGAAATTAACTTAATTGCTTAGTAAGTAATTAAACACTTTTGATGCATAGGAAGAAATTTTCCTTCATTAAGAAGCAACTTTGTGGCAATAAACTTTTTACCTTTGTCCAGTTACTTTATAAATAATGAGAAACAAAAGGCCCAAACTCACTCCTGTTACTTAGATGAAATACCCATTTACTTTTGATTTGGATATCCCAGTCTGCCCAGTAAATTCTATGGAGCAGTGGGTCTGCCTCCACTCTGCCCTTCCAGTTCTGACAAAGATCATAAATAAAAGAATCATTAAATGATAATTCGGTAAAGCAAACGAAACACAAGAGGGTGCAGGTGAAAATTAAAATGTGCAATGTCTTGTAATACACATATAGAGGCTGTGGGTTTACTAATATTCACTCTTATTTACATTAAAAGAGATTAAAGCTTATATTTACGTGTGTATGTACTCTTACAAAAGAGAAAAGTAAACCAATTCTGCAATTTTACAGCCACTGCTGTGGCTAGCCTTGCGCCAGGCCTTCACGTTGTCACCGGCATTTTCAAGGGCAGTTAAAGGCAGTCGACAGGCGCTCTTAAAAAAAATCCTAAAATCAAATGAAATTAAAAAGGAAAAATGCAAATTACAGGTTTATTTTCTCAGCTATCTTACAGCTACCTACACCAGGTCTGCAAACAAAGCCACGCTGATAGCCACAGTATTTAGCATAACCTGGGACAGTGCTGAGCCTGGTTTCAGGGTGAAACCCCTGGTGCCTCTCATGGATGGGAAGGCAACTAATTAAACAGAGAGGATGCCTGCAGCTAGCTACCTGCCATCCATGGCACAGTAAGGATGCGGTAAGGATGCAAAAGCCATCAGCAACCAGTAACCCACTGCTTCGCCAGCTCAACAATAATTTGCTGGAATAATTCATAAATAAGTTTGAGTAATAAGGCCTGGCCACCCCAAGAAGAGCTGTCCGAAGGAGGCTCCTCGCACGAGCACCACGCTGCGCCGCAGGGAGGGAGAAAGGGAAATCAGATGCTCCTGTGGCAGCACCGGCATTTGGGGGGCATCCAAAAGAGGCTTCCCTGGGGCTGCTTCAGCTTTGAGGGGAGCTCTTTGTTTCACACTCCT
>NW_009260028.1:8499675-8506042 GCF_000687185.1 Egretta garzetta | reverse complement strand
GGACCAGCAAGCCCTGGTAGAGAGCTGGGCAAAATTCAGCATTTTCCCAAGTTTCCATCTCCAGGTAGGAGCGCAGCAATCATGCACAGCCTTTTCTTGGCCAGGTACTAAACGCTTTAAGGCAAAGTAAACATCCTTTCTACTGGTATTTAGATGCCTAGCCCCCAGCACCAATACACAAATACAGTAACCCTTTGTGACAGTTTACTTTTTTCCCTAAAACAGCTTGGAAAATTATTTCAACAAATAGTACATTATCCCATCATAATTATCAGTGCGTTATTACTTATTTATCTCTTGCTTTACAAGGCTTACTTAGATGACGGCGACAAGCAAGCTTCCAGGAACCACGCACAGCAAGGAGAAGAGAGGGAAGGAAAATTAAATGTAAAAATAAATAGGAAAATTAACTTGTGGCTAGCAAAGACTGAAAACCTTCAGCTACAATTTAGTAGGGTTTAAATTAATCTTGCCCAATTTAGGAATATCGTTCTCCTCCACAAGTAACTGTCATATTGCATGAATTATACTTGTTTTATGTCCCACTCAAAATAGCATTATTTTCGGTCATCACTATTTGTTTACTTTTTTAGCACACGGTGGTAATGAATTATATGTGCATTACTCACGCACAGTGACCGAGACTTTTCAAAGCAATGTAAGTAATCATCGCCACTCCTCCAAAATGGAAGCCATTTTATTTTAATGAGAGATGTGATAAAATGTCCATTGCTTGTAAAAAAAAAAAAAAAAAAATCAAAATCAAATGGTTTATTCAGAAGAGAAGGTTTTAAGCAGAGGCAAAGGGGAATGGTTGCAGATGTGCCCCCGCTCCACTCCCCCTGAAGTGAGGAGAGGGAATGCCATCATCCACTTTAACCACAACAGAAATATGCCGGCTAATTAATAAAAATACATAGCTCTCAAAAAGATCACTCCCCCTAATCTTTATCCATTCTTTAAGATTCAAGATTATTTTCAAACACCTGCCAGCAGTCTAAGAAAAATGAGAGCCTTTTAACTGAACACGGGCGAAAATCGGAGCTGGGAAACACCGCCCAGTTACAGATCACTGGCTTTAACCTTACACCAACTATTTCAAAATCCCAATTTTCTTCTGCTGTGAATTCTCCCTACAGAGCTCATGCCGTCTGTGTTTGTGTTAATGGGAACATTACCAGGTCACAAGCGCACAAGCAGCGAACCAAATGCTATTAGCTATTTATCCTGTTACAAGAATTATGTTTAAATACCTCAATGCTATTTCTAAGCCGTGTTTAATAACATGGCAAGGTGCCAGCTGAACATTCTACATGGAGACAAAAATCTTATATCCTTTCTAAATTCTTACAGGGCATTACTTCAACAAAAGAGCATTATATTCTCAAACACGTTATAGGTCGGGGGAAAACAGATTAACTGGTATTTCAGTGACACATCCTGTTTTACACTTCACCATATGATACTTAACCTGCGACACACAGCCACGCTCTTTCAATCTAAATGCAAAAACTGTATGCACATATAGAAAGTATCTGTGATTTGCGTCGTAAACAAATAAGTAAATGAATAAGAAATAACCAAATAAATAAGCTGTTTTATGCAGCTTCAGGTCATTGAAGGCTTGAGAAAATAATTTGCCAATGGTATTCCTAACTCTGACGTTTAAATCAAGAGGTGAAGGTGAAAGATGAAAAGAGGGAGTTGGTTCGGTGGCGTTTTTTACCACTAACAGAATGTGATATTTTGGTCCAAGTAGAAAATAATTCAAATGACCAGGCAAAATATTACAGAAAAAACCTGTCAGCTCCAGTGGGAACCGGCAAAGACGTGGCCTGAAAGAGCAGTTAGAAACTGGGTACAAATACCAGCAAAAACCCATGAGCTTGACAGAGAGGGGGCTGGACTCCATTCCTTCCCTTCCCGGTGTAAATTCAAATTCAAGGCTATTCTTCATCCTGCTCTCCCCACCACCTTGCTTCCATTCACATGCTTTGGGAAACTATGAGAAACACACTATTGCTAATTAAAATACAGTTTTTAAATAAAGATTGAATCAGACAGCATGAATCATACTGCAAATCAATCAGCCCCAGTGTCTACAGCTATAACACTGACACTCCTCGAAACAAGGACCTGCCCTGATGTCCCGGCCCCTGCGGTGCTCCTGGCAAAGAGGAGGCTGATGCTTTTGCCAAGGGGGTCGGTAGCGTGTTCATTTCTGGAGGCAGCATACAACCTGAAATTTTTAAATAAGTGTTTAGGGTTTATTTGGATCCTGTTTCGAGTTTCATCTGCCACCATCGCGGAAAGAAACTTGGTCTTTTACAAAACGCTCAGGTTCTGTAATAGCTTTTTAAAAAAAATTCAAAGATTACTACCAGGTAAACGCTAATGATTCTCTAAGCTGCAGATGAGAATTTTTCTGAAACCTGAGTAAATGTTTAACTTCTTTGTACCTATGCCATTTGAATAACTTGGGAAACGGCATGCATTGGTGACTCCAGTCCTGCCAGTCCTGCTGTAGTTCACTTCATTCTGTACCAACTATGCTTCCAGTCTATTTTGAATATTCAAATATATGCTAAAGTTCCAGCATATGAAGAGGAAGAAACTGAGATGGGAAATACCCGCTCTGCTCCTCTGCCTGTCCATCAGGCTTCATGGCGACCGTCTCCCTGCGCTTGGCACATCCCGCGCCAGCCCCAGGCTCCTCGCAGGGAGGGGGCTGCGATGGGTGCCCTCCTCCCCGGGGAGAGCCTCCGACGGCTCTGTGGATGGCAGGCTGTACAAGCTGCTGCTGTTTGCTTTGAGAGGCTAAATATTTTTATGAAGGAATTAAAATGCTTTACTGAGGGTGTTATCGAAAGCTACTGGAATGGAGTCACTTGACTTGTTTGGGATTTTATCAGTAAATAATCAGACATTGCAAATGGAAATGTATACAAGTCCTTATCACTGTGTGACATTTTATTATTTTGTTATTATCTGAGCAAGAAAATAATCATGTAACCTTCATGTGGCATTTACTTACAGTCCTTGGGCAGACTCAGAGGACCACGCAATTTCTTACTTTTTAAAAGAAGCAATAGGATGTCTTTAGGGGAGACACAGAGAATACAGTCAGCGACGGCACAGGAGTAAGTCTCCATGCTTCGCTTCCCCTTCCATAGAATATGTATAAAATTTCCTTTCACTACCTTACTCCCTTTACTATCTCTGAAGAGGAGGAGCCTGTCTCTTGCCAAAAAAGTATACAGCTGCCGATTCAAAGCAACTTCACCTGTGAGAAGCATCCCAAAAAAGTGTGGTCATATTCATAATTTCCATTATCCCTTCTGCTTCATAATATTTAAACTAACTTCTAAAGAAGAGCCATAGATACAATTTTGCATGGATCCATATGAGACTGTAGGAAAGGCCAAAACGCAGAGTCCCTGGGATGGCTAAGCCTGGGTGGTACCCATCAGGGTGAAGAGCCCCAAAAGGCAGAATTGTTTGTGCAAGCGGAGCAATCACAGGGCTGCCTAATCCTCTTCCTGCAAACAGGGCAGCAAAGTGTGGGAAAGAACTGGTTTCAAACGGAAGAAAACATTGGTTTAGTGTTAAAGATACCTAAAAATAGAACTAGACTTTTTAAAAGCAACAAAAAATGGGTTTTTTTTACTATTTAGAGATGCTAATAAAACCAAAATCCAGATTCTCAAGTGGACTGGGCCTGATTCGTTATACCCATACTGGGAAGGGAACACAATACCTTTTCATCTCTTTAACGCCTACCACATTCTGGTTTCTTAAAGCATGCGGGTAACACAGCTCTTACTCCCAAAAGCAATCCCAAAATCTGTGGGAACCAGAGGCTACTGAATACCATTTAAAATCTACATACTGGTACGATAGGAAATAAAAGCAAATAAACCATACATTGCCTAACCATAAGGGTGCTGGATATGTTTGGCTGCTTGCATTTCACCTTTCTGATGCCATCTCACTGTGCAGGTCATTACTAGATGTTGATGGTGTCAAAGAGAGAGCGGGAATAACTCTGTAACTCTGGGTCTATGGCACTGGCTTGGGAGAGCGATGCACACTCATCTTCCACGTATGGTCCGGGTAGCATCACAGCCTCGATCACCCGCACCCCACATCAGTGTCCTACGTGCAGGGCTAATGGTGCAGCTACTGCTGCCTCTCCATTTTGGCAACTGTGCCTAAACCCCTCATGAATTAACCCAGACCTAACACTGACATGTAACATTTCCTCAAAAAAGCTCTTAATTTTTATTTAATGAAGACCATTTCCAGAATTTCCCCTGAATTTATTAATAATTTAATTTGAGCATAGTTATATTTTTCAACTAATTGACTGAATCCCAGAAAATCATTCACCACACTCTAACGTTTTACATTTGTGAATGCCATGAGTCCTGTAGACTGGTTTGTTATTCATCCATAGACAAAAATTAATTGAGCCTCAAATTAAAGAGACAGACCGCATGAAAATTCCCAGGCGCAGCTGCAGGGCCATCACCTCGTGCAGGAATCCCCAGCGTTTCTGAGGAAGGCTGCAGCTCTCCAATGGGATTTGCGAAATGAAGGTTCACTCCAGACAACCAGGGAGCGGAGGCAGAAAGCAGACAAGGCAAACCTCTTTCCTTGCCCTTGGTCTGTGACAATCACAGGTAAGATCGGCCTCTTCATGAAGACAAAACTCCAGGAGCAGAGGCAGCGTGGTTGAATTTTGGGCAACAGGCTGACCTCATCAGATGTTTCTGCTGGTTTCCCCCAGCAAGAAATACAGGCCGTGCCCTAGGACTGAATTGGGAAAGTGTCCCTTGTTTAGCAAAGGGCTTAAATAGCACTTGACTTTAAGCTTGGACTTAAAGCAAAACACATGGTGAGGTGCTTTACTGAAGCAGTGAGCTGAGAGTAAATAAAACCAGGAAGAGGTCTAGGAACGTAGCTTTGAAGACATTTACTTTATTTCAAAACTTTTTGCGCCTAAAACAAGCCTGCAAACTGCAGAGATCTGCAGTCACACTGAGAATAATCAGGTGATTAAGGCTTGTGTACCATCCTACGTGCACGTGCAGTTTTAGGACTTCCAAAGCATGGACAAAAGTACATCCAAGAAGTATGACTAGATCATACAAAAAAAAAAAAAATTAGATGCAACTTCATATTTCTCATCGCTGCTGTCTATCTGTTGGTTTGTGTCATTCTGGAACAGGACTTGGCCTCTCAGTTGTCAGAACTGACACCAGCACAAATAAGCGGAGCACGCTACTGCTCCATTAGCATCCCGCCAGGGGCAAAGCAGCAAAACTAATTTTGGTGGAGTTTTCAAAGCTATTCCTTAGTCAGCAGCTCCAAGGAACCTTGTTTCTTTTTAGCAGTCTAAGCTCTAACGAGGTGACAACCTGAACGGCCAGAAAGGGAAGCATGAGAAGTAAAAATGAAAAAGATTGCACATTCAAAAAACTTGCATAGCTCTTTCAGAAAAAAAGATGGATATCATTGCCTTTCAACCCAAAATCTCCCCAGCACAGTTTTATTGGAGACTGCTGGCAGCGTACTCCACTCCCAGAGAAACTGCTGCAGGTGCACCCGGTGCACACACAAGAACCTGAGGAGTTATGAAAGGAATTTGTAATGCCAGTTCCTTTTAAGCTGCATTAGAGAACTCGAAATTGCCATATTCCAGCTGAAAAAAAAAGTAGCTGAGAAAGGGCAAATACCCACGGGAAGGGAGCCAGCTTCCTGCTTTGTATGACAAAACAGGGAACAAAACTGCAAAATGTCTCTGAACAAGCACACCTCTGCCAATTCAGCACTTTGCGTACAGCTGTACATAGCCAAAGAACCCAAAGCACCCTACAAACGGCTCATTAACCAGCAGCCAGAAAAGCAGGGCTGTGCTGGGTTGGCTGGGCAGCCCCACACAGCTCAGTCCCAACCCACTTCGGTTTGATTCCAGTTTCAGCAGATCTAGCCTACGCCGTGCTCATCCTCTGCACCAGGGGAGGCACTTTCTCCTGAATAATTTTTGTCCTTATTCTGGGATAAATTTCTTAGCTACTCATTTATAAAAGCAGACAGGTCTCATAGCCAATTGGAAAACAGAATAGCCAAAAGAATGGTGGAGGGAAATAACATATTAAAAAAGGACAGCATTTTAGTGACAGCAATGTGGCGCCTGAGAAAAGCTCCTACTTTTGAAGCAGGTACATGAAATGTAGCTCGAGACGGAGAAAACTGGAGAGTGAGGAGAAAAGAGCAGATGTGTTCCTCAGGGAAAAGACAATGCAGTTTTGATGGAAAGTGGAATGCAGCAGCACCTGTAGGGATGGGGGGAAAGAAGGGAAAG
>NW_009260028.1:8494303-8499649 GCF_000687185.1 Egretta garzetta | reverse complement strand
CAAAATAAATGCTTCCCTGCTCATTCCACAAGAATTTGTCCTTCTGCAGCATCACACAAATTCAATGCGCTCACTGTTGGCAAGCTTTGGGTAGTTCCCTTTGCTTGGATAAATATCTAGTACCTAAATTCCCCCTCAAACTGCTTTTAATCCATATATACAAAGCTGGTGTAACTCCACACACACAAATCTTTCCTTTCACCTTCCTGAGGTCATGTAAATACTGGGCTCCCACAGTGAATCTACACTAAAAAAGGGCAGTAAACACCTCTCTACTTTCATTTTGATACAGGACGTCAGCGATTCTCCTTATAAGCCATACTCGCCTAATTGATTTACCGACTGATTGCACTGATGAGCAAAAATCAAGATCATAGGCACAAATACCTGCTCAGTGATTATACTGTAAACATTTACGTCCAGCATTAGGTACAGCACAGAGTCCACGGAATGGGCATATGAGGTTTTCCCAGGGATCTGAGCTCCTGCTGCCCATGGACTTCTTACCTACAGCACTCAAAGCTCAGAAGTTCAGTTTCTGCTTTAAATGCAAGTTACACATAAATCACAGATCCATCACGTCACAGAAAAGGCGGTTCTTTTTCATGCTCCAGTGTGAAACACACATTTACCATTTAAGTCGGATCCATTAACTGTGGTGTTTGGAGGCACAGATGCAAGCACCTGTAACTCCTCTGTCTCTTCTCACAGCAAGGCTTTTACTTTCTTGTTTATCAGCACTTCTGATAATTCAGCACAGCTCTGAGTATGTCAGGTCAAGTCAAGCACATCTCAGGAATGGCACAAGGAAATTCCGTAATCAATAAAGTAACCTCCAGTCCTTGGTAGGAATGAAATAACTCTCTGAATGAAAATAAATTACTTTGATCTAGAGACCAAGAATATCACAGAACTGCATAAAGCCTATTACTTTTTGTTGGATAAAAGCTATTACCTTAGGCTCATGGTCAGCTTTTACTATATACCATTTAACCCAGAAACTAAGCAAGAATTGTTTTGGAAGATGAGCAACCTCAGAGGCGGCCTTGTGCTGAAGCTGGTTTGTTTGGCTGACTGTTTGTGTTCAGCACTTAGAGATAACTCACTATCCCTAGAAATCTTTGGAATGATGAAATCTGCAGTTGTGATTCTGGTGTTTAAGTTTTCTATCTGCAAGAAAATTTAAAACTCATTGATAGGCAACCTTGGAGGTTGTTTTTTTTCATTTAGAAATTAACTCTTAAGTCCTACATAAATGTTCAAATTGCTTAAAGTTAACTGAATCATTTTGGAGAGTTGTTCTGCTGTATTCAGATAGTAAGATAAATTTATGTCATTTACAGACATCTTCTGACAAATAAAGGGCTTTTGTCACAGAAGAAAAAAAAAAAAAAAAGCCTACATATACCCTTGACCTTAGAAGACCAGCTAGCAAGCTTCAACATCCACAAGGTGTCCTACCCAAGGTGCCAGACAGGCCTACCTGAATTACCAAAGACTGATCGGAAAGTGCATCTGGACGACCTTTGCAAACAGTTGAGTTTGAAACACCAGAAACGTCAAATATTGCTATCTAAAGGAAACATACGGTACATGTTTCATGGGAGAATGGAAATCAAACAGGCACCTAGTGAAACCTTCAAAAGCAATTTTGATATGGTCTTGCTCTTATAGCCAAGGAGTCTGACGTGATTTGGCTTTGTTAAGGGCACAGTTCAGTTGCTGCCCAAACACAGATGTCTGCTGTGTTGGAGATGCCTTACCATACCCTGTTTGGCATTGAGCTACTGGCCCAGAAGGACATTGCCACCCATAGATGCTGCCAACCCTGCCGAGTGCTAGAATATCTCAGGTAGCATGAACCCTGGATGTCCGATTTTAAACTAAATAGCATTGCACAGGAACCCAAATCAGCTTAAAAGCACAACTGCTGGTACCCATGCTCGTGGAGCTAGCAGGAATTTGCCACCCACCTCACCATGGGAGGCACGAGGTGACACGATATTCACAATAGTCAAATACATAGATGCAAAATTAAATGAACCAATGCAAAGCAGTAGCAAGGAGAAGAGGAAGGGGAAAATAAAGCTCTAAAAAGAACAAGCTTGATCAACAACAGTAAAACCAAGAAACACTGCTTGTCATACAGTTGTATCTGAAAAGCTTCTCTCTGATGGTGATGCTTCTGTTTGTTATTCTCAAAATGTTATTACCGAAAGACTACCAGGTACTTTAACGCCTGCCACGTCTAGGGTAATGGTCCCTAGCAGGGAAACTGCTGAGGACCATTCAATCGCTACTACTGTATTATTTGCTTGTGAATTTTCTCCTATTATGGGACTTACTTTAACATTTCTCTGGATTTGTATAATGCTATCAAATCATGGCATGGACCTCCTACCTCTAGCACTGTGCACGCAGGCACAGATACCAGGCAGACAATCCCCACCTTGACCATTTACAAGTAAGCCAAAAGTCACCAGGCAGGTGAAACAAACAGAAATAGGGATGAGAAAGAAATCAGGCTCATACTGAACAGGACAAACAATGATCTCAGTATTTTAAACAGCCTAATCACTGTGCAGTTTCCAGTGGCATTACGGAAGGGTAGAGTTTTAAATAGAGGTTTGAAGGTCAAGGAGCTGGTGGAGAATATATTTACAAGGAAACCCTCAGCCGCATGGGAGAAAGTAGACAAGGTGCTTGCTGAGAAACGCAGCAGGAGGGTAAAAAAGGTCAGCGGCACTTGCAAAGTAGAGGTGGGTGTCGACATCTCCAAAGCACATAAGAGCTGATAGGCAGGCATAGAATAGTGATATAATCAAGCATAAGAATCATGTGCGTTAGAAACATGCACGTGAAATGAAGTGTTTCAGGCTGGAAACAAATATTTGCATTCAGTTTGGATTGTCTTCTCGTTTCCTTAACCCTTGAGTTAACCCTTGAGTTGAGCACTTGCTCAGGAAGGAGCATCGTGTCTGTGGACCGCCTGCTGTGGTCAGACACAGACACTCAGAAATCCCCAGCCGCCAGCGTTCACTCTGTCCCACACTGGAATCCACTCTCCCCCTTTTTCCTATCAAAATACGTCAGCACCTATTTAAGCATAGCATTATGTATGCACTCTCAAAAACTAGTCTCAGCCACCAATCTCAAACTGAAAAAAAGGAAAACCCTAGCTCCAGGTGACGTGAAGTATTCAGGCTTTGTAATACTCCTCCACTGAAATAACTAGAAGAGCAGCTGTAGTATTTTCAAGGTGTTCTTAAGTTACTAAAGCTCAGTCAGTCATGAAAACGTTCCTTCTTCTGTCATTAGTAATTCATAAATATTTTCAAAAAACATACTTAATCTTAATATTTGGGGACTACAGAGTCACAACAGATGCTCTTATTACAGCCTGCTCTCTAATTTTGGCCATGTTGGTCTTCCATAAAGCATGTACCAGGTGCCATAATGCGCAGGTAGCCGTTATGACTTTAGCCCTCTGCCGCTCTCCAGTACTCCCTGATGGATATAAGAGCATAAAATGAGAACAAATAAGTTTCAAAAGTGTCCGTGCAAAGGGGACTGTTGATCTGTGAGCCAGAAAGTCCGTAAGTCATCTCTGCCAGGCTCAACAGTAACAGCTCCTGCTGTTTGACGCAAAATCACAGATTTCAGCTCCAGCGTTATCGTCTAGCTACTGTACACCAACCTGATGCACAGAATTGCCTTTAGACCACAGAATCCATCCCTGCTGCATGCTAAGGAATTTCTTAAACTGGGGACTGCCTGGGGAGCGTTCACCAACATCAGTTGTTATCATTCATCTTTCCAGTACGGCACTATCCAGCACATCCGACACTGCCGTGTGTACGCCTCAGAGCATTCCTCAGCCTTTTTCAAGTAACAATATTTCAAAGGGGGCTCAGACTCGAAAAAAACAGAGCATGCACTGCAGTGGGACAAATCAAGGCATAAACGTTGCTTCAGCTCTAACCCCCCTCACCCAGAGGGCCGGCAATGAGTTTTTCTTTCATGGTTAATTCCAGCTGCTACAGAAGGAGCCTCGGCCAACTCAGGAGGGGCACTATTTGCAGTACGGCTTCTAGTGGAGAAGGTCCCAAACACCTTCTGCCTCCCTAGTTTTAGTTCCTTAGTTTTAGGTTTACTCTGAGAAAAATATCCCACCCTGCTCAAGCCTTTATTTCATCCAGAGAGGCCAGAGAAGAGGGAAGAAAACCACCTTAGGATGGTTTCTACACACATAAACTTCACATCTGATACTTTGTCTCTGTGGACAGATCCTGTTTCCATGTCAAGTCCCACTGATTTTGGTAGGATGCCAGGCACAGGCTAGGAAGAAACTAAAGCTCTATACTATACAGTATCAGAAATTAGTTTTAAGACCATTACATTTTTTTCTCTTTTCTGTCCATTTCCCTCTAACCTAAATCATCCCTTCCCAAATGTGCACAAACTGGACAATTACACGGGTTGCTACACTGCTGGGCAGTTTATTTGACTCTCTGAATCCAGCCTTGCCAAACTCTGGGGCAATTACCTAAATGTTGACCCATAGTTCATGTTGGAAAATCACATTTTAAATTATATTTTCCATTTTCTTCCACCTCAGCCCCCACGATGTGCTGCGCGCCCTTCTTACTGTGTTCTGAAGATCTTAAAATCCCTTGAGAACCCCTTATGTGACAAGCTGCAGCTAGCAATTCCAACCAGATGTTGCTGAGTCCCGGCCCCACAGTTGAGGAGGGCACAGGAGAGCCCCTGAATCCACCAAAACGGAAATCCCTGCCTATCCTTTTGATTTAAACCTAGAGAAACCTCAAATAATGCAGCACAGAGCCCAAGAGGGAAAACTTCGGGGGAAATCACCTTGCAGGTCAGGTCTGTGGTTCTTTGGGCTCTGGGCTGAGCGATGCCACCAGCAAACAGGGCTGAGGGGACAGACAGCGCTGGCCTTCAGCCACCATGCAGGAAGCCCTGTCCCATCCTGCCCACTGCCAGCAGAAGGAAAGAGGAGCCAGCAGCAGGTTTATTTTGGGCATTAATAACCAAATCACCTTAGCCAGGCTGGACTTTTGCCTGCCAGATTTAAATGCTGCTCATCACAAGAAGCTGCCCAGGGCTCCTGAAGGGGAGGTGGGGGAGGAAGGATGTCGCGAACCCAGGTTACCCCCGCAGCCCCTCACACCCTACCTTGACAAAGAGGGAGATGTCGTGTTCCTGCTTCTCGTCATCCTCCTCTTCCTCCTCCAGGGCGGCCGGCGAGCTCGTTTCGTCCTCCTCGTCCACCGCCCGGCCCCGCACACCGTTCAGGCTCCGACCTGGCACGTCCCACTCGCC
>NW_009260028.1:8479277-8492609 GCF_000687185.1 Egretta garzetta | reverse complement strand
TTTCTGCCCCTGCTTTCCCCCTCCGCTGCCGCTCATGGCCTCAGGTGCAGTGTCTCTTTGCAGTCCCCCAGACGCCCTGCTCCTCTCCCCAGCCGCCAGCCTGGGCCCACTGGCGGGGGGGACTGATAGCCACCCAGGGGCTGAATGCTTGCTGGCCACCAGAACAAGGAGAGAGATGCCATTTTCCAAATCCAGGTTTGCAAAGGGAACCACTAATACCCCCGCCGCTGCTGATGCACTGAAACCGGCAGAGACAGTCTCGCAGGGTTTCTTTAAAACAGAGATGAACCAAGACCTCATCTCAGCAGCTACACAACGTCTGAAACGGATTCCCAAGCCGCTTTAGGCTGCACCAAAACATTATTAAGAAAGCAAGTGTATCCTTACCAACTTTCAAAAGTTCTAAGAAGGAGCTTTGAAGCACTCTGTGTAAAAAAAAAAAAAAAAAAAGAAATAGGTTTGCATAGTTTTAAGTAGCTTTCCTTCATACGTGACCATGTCAGGCCCTACGCGCCTCTGCGAGAGTTTGCATTGAAATGTGGAAATGTGATGAGGAATGCGGTGTTCTCTGCAGAGCAGGCAGCTGGTGTGAAAGAAGCGGTAACTTTTCGTTTGGGTGAGGCAGCTGCAGATTCATCCTGCAGGCTGCCTCCTGTTCCGGATAAAAGACATCTCCTCACACTTCTGGTAATTTCTCTGGTTTATGGAGGCACTTCATACAAAAAAAAGAAAGGACAATCAGTGGGTGCTGGTGTGAGGATAAGCCTCTGTAGTTTTGCTTGTAGGCAAGAAGTCATTTTCTAGGAGACGCAGCCTGCTCTGGTCCCACTCTTCTCAGAAATTATTTATGTGAAAGCATTACTTATGCTGTTTGAACGGAAAATAGCCCTAGTTTTCTAGGTGCAGCGAGAACAGTGGGTGGAAAAGTTAGCTGACAGGAGTGAGGTATCATATTTAAAAACCACACAGTTAAAACAGTTTTATGCACGTGTATATAAACCCACTTTTCTATAGTTGAGAGTGGAAAGGAGCAGGACTGAACGCGGGGTTTTGGAATGGGTGGGAAGGGAGAAGATGCAGCCAACAGGAGATGGGAAGTAACACAGAATAAACGATTCCCTCAGGTCAAATACCTCCTCTGATAAAAATAAGAAAATGGGCAAACGACTGAACAATCCTGCAGCTATTTTTCATAGAATTTATGCTTGCCCAGACATGCGTTGCCAGTGAGACAGAAGAACGGGGGCAGTCATGGTCAGAAGGGATGTTTCTTGAAGATTTAGGAAGGGAGGCTCAGCATCTGGCAACAGAGGTCTTGCAGCTGGACCCAGGGTAAGGCAATTCTTTCAAATTCTGTCTTATGGGTTCTGATATCAGTAGAACGACATATCTCAGCCATCTCTATTTCTACATGGATAATACTGGTTTACTCGTCCTAACACTTGCCGAAGGGTTCTCTACCCTTGTCCTGTCGGCTGGCCGCATCCCTCCAGGTGCAATACAAGTCCCATCTTACAAAGATTTCAGATATGAAGAAACTGTCTTCTGTGCAGACCACCCACAAGCACTGCCACATTGCCTCCCGCCCCATGGTGGATAGGACATTGGCTGGAAGGAAGAAGGCTCACCTCAGGTTTTCACGGTGGGAATGAATAAATGAATAGCAAAGCAACATCCATGGCATAAAAGTAGTGGGAATTCTGCAGGAGAAATGGTTTCAGGTTATAGACACAACCATTGAAGTCAGCTGGCTACATTTATATGAATTTTGTGTTTGGCTGCACCCCCTTGAGAAGCCCTCTCCTGCTCCCAGTACCCATGAGCCCAGCTTTGCTCAGCTTTGGTGGCCGATGGGCCCCAACAGCTGGGTTCCCTCTGCAGCCCCGTGTGGCACAGTCTCCTCTGGCTCACTGGAGCTGCTTGTTCCTAAGTGCTGCTTCTTTTCAGCTGCCCCTTGGGTCTGCACCACTCCTCTAGATTCCTCCTTTGGGCATCAGTTTCCGTTTTTGCTCAGGTTGTGAGTTTGACATGGGACTTGCATCCCCCCGGTTTGATGGAACTGCGTGAGGAGATGGTTGCCTCTCAGCCACACTTAACCATTGAAAGCTTGTTCATTAACACCAGTATCCCATCTGTCTTTATTTGCCTATTCCTTGCTCTGTAGCTCTTAGTACAAGACAAAGTGAGGATTTCAAGGCTGGCAAAAAACCACACAACTCTTTCAGTGATAAACACTGCTTGATTATTAATGTTGGGCAATGTTTAAGCGTAACAAAAGATTAGCTCTTTAAATACTGATGGAAGTCTGACAAAGGCAGAGCAGAAAAGGACTAACAGCTGAAAAAGCCAAGTTCATTATCTTTGTAGGACAGAGAAAAGTTTAAGGTAAAGTGTTTGATACAGTTACCCTTTTTATGGAGTAATGATTGAAGAGTTTGTAACAGATCTTGCTGTGGTTTTCCTCAAGTATAGGAGCAGACATTTTCTAATTCTGCTGGAGTTGAGACCTAGCAATGACATGTGTGGGCACTGGGCTAATGTTGCTGCTCTAGCAGGTCGCCCTGCCGGTGCTTATGCCCCAAGGTCCCCCCCATGCAAGCAAGAGAGACAAAGTAGGAAGTCAGAGAGCCGGGGGACAGGGTAAAGGGGGATGGGTGGACACAGTTCGGAGGAGAGCTGGCCAGTCTGACCAACATTGCTCCTTGTCGCTCTTCAGCGTTGTGGTTTCACAAAGGCAGTTTTGGAAATACACCATTAAAATTAGATCTGTCCCAGTAAAACCCCGGAGCTTTGGATAGCTGTTCTGTGCTCACTGCATTCAACCCTCTTCCCCTCTCTCTCAATTACTTAACGATTAATCTCTCCTGCTTCACACTCCTCCTGTATGCTACCTTCAAGCTCTTTACACCCCATCTGTTTCTAACAGGCCCTCAGCTAATAAATATTATTTTCTCGGTTTGCCTTCAGGAAGGATTACTGCACACCTTCATTTAAAAGATGAGTGCAGGTAATTAAATATCACAGATGTTAGACATTAGCAGACAACAGGAAGATCCCCTTATAGTCTGTTAGCAACCAAGTTATATCCCTGGGGGTTATCAATTAGGCTGTACTTGCTTGGATTATTGTAACTTCTTTTCCTTCCCTGACTGTACAGGGAGTTGCAGGACAAGGTTGTAGGTTTTGCAGCCTGAGGTAAGGAAAAAAATGCTTCTTGCATTACCAGGGTCTCGGAGAGGGCCCTCCCCACCGGCCTGCCTAACTCCTGGGACAGGTCAGCCCCACCACAAAAGGAGCAGACCAGGGTATTTGTTCATCATTCTGCGATTCCAGGCAACAGTCCTGTGCAGTGCCAAAACATAAATGCCAAATATTTAATGGTTTTCCCTAAGGGAACTGGGGTAATGGAGTCAGCAAAGACTTTTTTGCCTCCCTGTGCAGGCTGCTGCCTCCCATGGAAGCCTGCTCTGCCTATTCCCTGGTGTCTGCCCTGGCTGAAGTTGTGCTGTTTCATCAAGCGTGTGCATCGGCTCTTCTCAGGGTATGCCACATTTCAGAAGTGAAACTACATATCCCCAGGCCAAAAGCTGCTTGCACACCATTTGAATTCTGCTTGTTTCTGCCAGATGCTGAGTAACTGCTATTTTGCACTGAACTCAGGGGGAAATAGGGGTGAGCAGAGCCTCCAGAAATTGTGTGGCGTTTAACTGGGTTCTCCATCATGGGATGGAGGGAGGGATTTATCAGAGTAAACTTAGACAGGTACAAACTGCATGCTGCAGGCCCTAGAGCCAACAGAGGTCTAGTGAGCAGAGTCAGTGAAATGGTTCTTCTCATCCCAAGGTAGATGCCTAAAGCAGACCGGATGGTTTTTGACAGAAAAGTGCCCCTTTCTCTCCACTGAGTGTACAAGGACCTGAGGGTGACTGGCTCAGGGGTATGATGTCTGTGCTGAATGCATCTAAACTCATATGAGATGAATCCTGCCCCAGGTGATTCCCTCGCAGACTGAAATTTGAAAATGGACAGTCAGCAAAATGCGGGCCAAAGCCCAATTATTTGTTCTGCATTGTTTTTATTGCAGCTGGTGGTTTAACTGGAATTCCCACAAATTACTTGCGGTATAAAACATTACCCCATATAAGAATATGACTGCCTAGCCCTCTGTGATGGAAAAAAAAAAGAAACCCCAAGCTGTATTAACATTTGTATGTAAGCCAGTTCTGTATTCTCCTATTTAAAATGTGTTATTTTAACTACAGAAAGTTGCAAGTGAAAAAATGGTGTTGGAGGACTATGATTTTTACTACTTTCAAAATACATGTATGTTCACTATGTTTGTCCCTGGTTTCTTAAACTTCTGTCAAGAAGTCAGTGTGGCATTCTGCTGCTTTGTGGTTGAGAGGGTGTTCGGTCTACCCAAACTAAATTAAGAGGGAGAGGTGCCTCGTTGAAAATTGCAGCGGCATGCTGCGTGTTGGGGGGGGATGCCATCTGTATTTAGTGTTCTGAGCTTCCCAGCACTAAGCTGATTAGGGGCAATCGGCTCCCTCCCCAGCTGCTTAGAGGCAGTCTGCTTGGGAAGAAGGTGGGGATGTAGACAGTGAGGGGGGGGAAAGCCTGGTTGCTGGGCTTGGAAGCACAGAAAGCCGATCTACCTCTAACGAAGGCTGAAAAAGCAGAGAGGAAGAGTAGATGCACCTTCTTGCCAGATACCACCGGTCTCTCTCTTCTTTCCAACTGAGTTTGTTACTCAGTTCCCTGAATTCCCAGCATCCCACAAAGCTGCAGGCACCAAAGCAGCCTGTACTTAAATTCAGAATGAATAGAAGAGCAGCAATAACACAGCTTTCCAAAAAATAAACTATGTACTGCTTACTAGTTTTTTAGGTACTTAAACTCTGTTCATTCTCCAAAAGAGTCTTCTGACTTTCCTATTCTTATCTTTTACTTGTATTTTTGTTAAGCAGTACTATTTTAACGAAGCAAGAACATCCTGTGTGTGCCACAGGCAAGATAACAAACGGACCTCATATGTAGTTTTTTATTGTCAAGTATCTTATCTAATAAAATAAAATAGTGGTTTGGAATTAACTTTGAAAAGTGCCCCAGAAGCATCAAGGTCCTAAAAAGTCCCATGACTGTCCTGGAGCCTCGTATCATCTCGTTTGCTAGCTAAATAAGGCCAGCTCAGCGCTCACTTGGTTGTTAACAGTAGGTCTGGCTTGAACTCTGGAACTGCTCTCATTTTGGACAACTCTGTGCCTCTGCCCAAGCTTTTGATTCTGCTTAGGCAACCCCCATCAAACTTACTTCACTGAACTCCCTCCTCCCCATCACTTTCAAATGCCTTTCAACCACTGCCAGCCCCTACCTCATGCACCATTGCTTAGGGAAGGGCGTGCACACAGCACTATTTAAAGGCCCATCTTGATTCGCACATGATTCAATAGGATTACTGATATGTTTAAAGCTAAGAGTCTTTGCAAGGATCTGGGTCTTATTAAGTAACGGTGATTTCATTATTATCTTCCTCATCATTCCTCCCTCCCTTCATTTTCTGACACACATGGTGGCACTGAATTTGGGGCGTGAGTTTTCAAAAGTGATGAACTGCTCCAACTTCAGCTGAATTTCATCTGCTCAAGGCATCTGAGAACTAGTCCTTAAAATAAAAGCTTTTTGGAGAAGAAAAAGTGCCTTTACCTCTTTTGCCAAGCTCTGGGGACATACTCAGAACTAAATAGATAAACTACATACGGTGTTTCATGTTTTCTGTGCTATAAATGCTGCTTTTCTCACATTGGCCTGGTTTACAAAATTGTATGTGAAGTACTAATTAGATCCATCAGAGCGTTTTACTGTGGAACCTGGAAAATAACTCAAAGTTTTTTCTAAGGTCCAAGACATTTTCTTTACTTTTAATAGTGTCTAGATTTTCTTGAACTCCCTTATTATTTTAATACCTACTACATTAAACTGATTTATTTTCAATTAGTTTCTTATTTTACTGTGCCTGTTGCATCTTGAAGTAATTTCTTCAGATATAATCCCTAATCATCACTCATTTGATCTTTTTTGTACTCTTGCTTTTGTTTTAAATTTCAGTTTACCTTTCATAGCTCTTAACAGCTTTTTTTTTTCCCCATGTAAGACAGAGTCACATTCTGTACCATTTGCCCTTGAACTTGGCTTTTAATACAATTCTTCTTTGCAAAACTCAGAGAACTTCAAAAATTATTGTAACTTTTAAAATAATTACCGATTTTGGGACTAAAACTTAGAGTATTTCAAAATAGTCATAAAATTATTTAATACCTAGCTGATATAGAAGTTACACATGCAATCAAGAGGTGCAGTGATCGTTTGTCTTTTATTACCAGTGTTGCACTATTTGCAGAGTGACTGTTACACTTACTGTTAAATTACTCAGTTAATTAGAAAAACAGATCATAGCTATATGTAGTTCTCTATAAATTAACACATAGATTTCACTTCAGCAGAATTTTCTGAAATATTTTTATGCACTGTAATAATAGCCTTGAATAGCTTTTCATGTCATCAGTAAAGAAATTGATGTTTTTACAGCCTTGTAGTGAGAGGCTGCAATAGGTGATCTCCAGGGGCCTCTTCAGCCCTACTTTCCCTTTGCTTCATTTGAATGTGGAATTCCCATGACATCTATGCAGCTGAATTTTTTTCTTTCTTTTTTTCTTTCTTTTTTTGAGGGTGTGTTTAATGTTTTGGTGCATAATGCTCTAGAAGTGATGATAAAGGGTAGGAAACTGTAGAAAAAGGCAAGCACCATCTGTCTTGTGATAGAATTACACAGAGTTTGTTCTGTATGGGCCCAGGTCCATTTTTCACTGTTTCATGTTAATTTTATTTGCATGCAGGTTATGCCACAATTTCTCTTTCTTTTTCTTTCTCTTTTTCTTTTCCTTTCTTTTTCTCTTTATTCCACGAGTAGTAAGATGAATGTGCTAGCCTATTTAAAATGACAAGATTTTGGAGAATCACTGTCTTAGGGATACAGAGCAAAGAAAATATTTTCCCTTTTCCTTTCCTTTTTCCTTTTTCTTTCTCATTTTCTTTTTCTTTTTTTCTTTTCCCTTTTTCTTTTCATTTCTCTTATCCTTTTCCTTTTTCTTTCTCTTTTTATTTCCCTTTTTATTTTATTTTTCCTTTTTTATCTTTTTTTAAATTTATTTTTCTTTTTTAATCTTTCTTTTTCTTTTCCCAGTAACAGCTTTGACACAGGTTTTGTTGAAAGTGTATTATGTTTATTGTTCCTTTTCAGAAGTACTTACTGACAAAACCCATTTGTTCCACAGCACTTGTAAATGAGCTCTATAGTAAATCAGTAATCGGGCTTATTACCGATTGCTCCTGAAAGAAATGGCTCTTTTACTTCTGCTATGTATTACGCTTTTCTACCTAATTTAGGAGCTGACTTGCCAGAGAGTAGTTTAAAAATCAGTAAGAGGTACACGGTAACCTGCTGCGTTACTATAATGAAAAGCGTATCGTTGTGAGATCTGGGGTGGCATCCAAAGGTGGCGGTGACCTTGGGAGTCCAACCCTGCCAGGCACAATGCAAACATAGGAAGGCGCATTCCAGAGCAACTTACCATCTGACTGAGAATGGTGGCAGGGAAGGAACATAGTGAACCATGGGAGAAGGGGGAGATACCTGCAAAAGAGAAGAGATTGTGCTGATAGACATTTAATAAAGCAACTGATCTGAATCAGTTACATGACCTTTGTACGTCACCTACCACTTTCAAGACTCCTTAACAAGCCTTAGCTTCTGCACCTCGGGACTTTTTTTGTAGCCTCGTACCAATACCAAAGTAAAGAAACCTTAGCTTCACTGTATTCATTTTATTTAACAGCATTTCATGTGTATGTTTCTAATCTGCCCTGGGACAACTCCTACTCTTCCAAATACTAGCAGTTCTTCTGAAAAACACACCAGCTAATCCTGCCTCTCCTGTGGGTGCCAGGTCTTTCTGCAAAAGACCCATCTACACAATATGGGACAGAGAGGCTACCACTCTTCTCACTACTGTGGTTCTGAGACAAAGAGGATCAGCCTGCACAAGTTAAAGAAGGAAAACAACAAAAATAAGGATGGTGTATTGTACTGGCAAGTGCAGTGCACCAAACTGCTATCAGAAACAACCCTTTGGGTTATGCTGTTAAAGACATTTTGCTATGAGAGCCAGAGTCATGTGATATTTTCAGTCAATACAGCTGGAAATAGCTAATGCAGATGGTTGATATGACACAGGCTGTAGCAATTCCTTGAATGTTGTTGGCTACAAAGACCAAACAACACACAGAAAAGTGATCTATACAAATCACTCTGAGCCAGCAAAAAAATCAAACCTGTGGTAATGGTGTTTTAAGATGTATGTTCTCCTTGGGAAGGCTTGGGGAAGGCTATCAAACTGGAGTAAGCAGCTCAGGACACCTGGTTGCTGTGGTTGCTGCAGCCATCGGCGGACAGAGGCTGAGCTAAGCAAGCGGCTGTGGAGACCGTAGGCACCCAGGAGGACAGGCAGCGTGGGGGCGTGATGCTGCAGAGCTACGGCAGGAGCTTGTCCTGGATGCAGCACTGGATGGCATCCCGTCCCTCTGAGGGCCAGGGCGATGACGCTTTGAAAGGGAATCCCCTGGGATGTCTGGATTAAGTCAAGGAAAGGAAAGGGAACATGACGGGGAGAAGTATGGACCAGGCGTGAAACCAGTTACAGCAGCTCTAAGAGAAAAAACACTCTTGAGAGATTTGCAGGACTGGATCTGCTTGGCTGAGCAAAAAGAATAGTGAGGAGGGACTCAACATAAACCATCAAGTACTGGGAGACTTTTTATTACAGTGGAGAAAAATGTAACTAGAACAAATGGCTATCAGTGAGAACCAGGAAACTTGAAGCTAGAAAGAAAGCAAACATACCTTTAACAGCATTTAACATCAGAACAAACTCTTAAATAAGACTGGGGATTTTCTTCATATCTGTTTTCTTTCTGGGGCATGTGCTTTACTCAAATTGAGTTTAAAGTAAAAGTAGTGTGATCTTGTGTACTTTATACATTCACTTTAAGATGACTGGTTTGCCCTAAGAAGGGTCAGACCTCTCCGTTTATGGGAGGCTGTTTCAAGGGAAACAAGTCTGTCTGTGAGAAATTAACCCAGAGGGGCTGCTTGGCAGATGATAAGCACTTGAAAGAGGTAAATTGAAGACTTTACTGAGTAGGATTTTTAGTGAAACCTCCTAGAGAACAAGGCCTTCAGGGCAGCTGTAGGAGATCTAGGAGGCAAAGTTCTTTGGGCAGCCCCTGTGAAGGGGCCACCACTGTGTGGAAAGGTCCTCTGGACTCTGGGAAGGAATCAGGGATGGGCATTTCCCCTCCAACAAAAGAACTGGATTTGGAGCAAATGGACTGAAAAGTGACTGGCACGCTTAAGGTGTGCCCTTCCACATGGGAGTTTGAGAACCCCTTCCTTGGACCTTGGACCCTGAAGAAGATCCCCACAAGTCAGTGTTGGTGGACCAGTCTGGCTTTCATGAAGTTCATATGATCTAACGAGATAAATTAAGTAAATATCTAAAATGTCTTATCATACCACAGGCGTGCCATGCTTGACCGTGGGGAAAGTATGAGTATGGATCAGGTTCCTTTGACCATCTTTCAGATTCAGCTGGATGGTTGGGTTGCTTTGAGCCCTGAAGTCTGTGAATGTGTTGGACATTTGTTACTGTAAATCTAGGTGGTTATTTGGCTAAGGTTTAAGAAATAAAAAAATTCTGTTACACATTTATAAAAATAATTGATAGTACAAATATTTTGATGTTACTGTAAGGTAACTGAGGACATGGGCTTTTGTACTTGCAGCATACAGGGGAATTACAGAAAACTTATATTAACGAAAAGCAAACTGTGTTATTGATAGCCAAAATCAACCTTCAATGTTAATATATGCATATTTTAGATAACCACAGCCTTTTTTAAAGGCTACAGCCAATGAATGAGTGCAGTACTGTCTTGTGAATAGGCTTCTATGCAGGAAAAAACCTCAAAGTCTTCTGAAGTATTGTCACTGATACCAATGCCGTGTGTTTAAACTGCTAAGTACATCTGTCTATGTGTAGCCATTAAATAGGTTCAATGACAACCTATTCTGAGGAATATTAAATAAGTCAGTGGTTTAAATGAGTGTTTAGGAAGTAGAGTCACCCATAGGACCACACGTTCAGTCTTTCTCCAAACATTTTCCGTTTAGTAATAATCAAGTTCTGTATAGTTCGATTTTATTTTTTTTTTGTGCTGGTTAGATAGCTACTTTTTGCTCAAGAAGTGAGGATTTCTGCTGCAGATGCATGTAATAAAAAGTAGCCCTTTTGAGATCCTTCGTGTTGTTCTTTCTACCACTAGATGGTAGTGTGTGTTGTTTAAAACGTTTGAATGGCACTGTTCTACTGTGCATTTAGCAATTTATCCCAGGAATCTTTTTTCCTTCGTGTAAAGAAATCAATATTGTTAATCATTGTCACTTACATTGAAAGATGTACTCTATCCCCAAAGCTGAGCATTGAAGTGGAGATCTATTTTTTCTTGGTTTACCAGCTCTTCCAGTCAAAAGCATATGTTGCATTCCCTTCATATATAACAAAAAGAAAGGATGTATCTGTCATCAAATCCCCGGTTTAATTTTTCTTCTGAAGACTGTGACTGAATTAATCCTGGGGAGGTGTGCTCACTTCATATTTTATTTATTTGCCGTATTTGTAGAACTTCAGCAATGCTTGCTTTCTCTGAATTGTCTATTTGAATTTCTAAGCTCTGAGGGTAGTTAGGTCCTTCGGCTTGTGGACGAATGGACTGCAGCACTTGGTACGATGTGACAGTGGTCTCGGTTGAGCTTTAGATGCTGTTATGATACAAATATAATTTGTAACTTATTTTCACTCACAAATCTGACACCTGAGTTACAATAACCAGCTGGGGGGTGGCTTATGCCGTTAGACCAGCAGTGGGTAGATGAATATTTTTCAATGGCTTTCATAATAGTAAGTTGGCAGGCTGCAATTACTGGAATTTGCTGTTGGTGAGCTTTGCTTCTTGTCTGCAAGATTTTAAATATATGTAACAGCAGATTTCCATTCAGATCCCTCAGGTGAGATTTCTGTAGTGGGGCTAGACCTCTTGATGCAGAGGATACAGACTGATAGCTTCTCCTCAAAGGGGCAAATGTCACCCCTCCTGTCAGGAAGCAAATCTGAGATCAAAGAATAAGGTTAAAAATGGCATTAACTTGTCTGGAGATTTTAATGCTAACTTAGCATTAAAAAGTTTCAGCTTGTTCATATATGTGACTTTTAAGATACCATTTGTCTGAATTTTTGTGAAAACTGGTGTGAGAACATACAGACTTACGTCACTTAGCACAACTGATCATGAAAATATCCTGTGTCTAAGATGAAAGCTTATCTCTACGAAAAAGGCTTAAATGGTTCAAAACAGATTACAGAGTCTGAAGAAACTTCTAACAAAAGAGGAGTGAGAAGGCACATGATTATCTCCTCACGTGGCAATTTTCTCCTTCATGTTGTATCCTGCAAGAGCTCATTAAAATTGGCTGAGGCAAGTAATTCATCAGTTTAAAGTCTTTTTTCTGTTGGAAAAAAAGGTCAGCAGTGCTAACTTAAGATAGGATAACAGCGGTATCTCAAGGAGTGGGGCTGTTGCCTCAGCTTTAAACTTTGCACCCTGCAGAGCACTAGGCGATACAGTATTCCCAACTGTCAGTATTAGTTTTTCAGCAGTTCTTTACTTCACCAAAAGGTTGCTGCATTTTGGAAGAAAAGATCTGTAAGAGTATTCTACTTTGAACACCATTTGCCATGATTCTTGCTGTACCATATTTTAAATAATTTATTAATGTTGCTGAACAAGTGATCCGTCATAGCCTACATCAGTATGTTCATAGTCTGGTTATAAAATCCATTCCTGTATTTGGCATAGTAATTTCTTCTGAGTGCACAGTAACACATATTATCTACAAAAAAAATCCCAGTTAAAAATCTGTGCTCTAGAATATCAGACATTATGAAATGAAATAATTTTTTTTCAGTCTCTGGATAGATGATGCCTGATGACAAGATCACTATGCATGATGAGATGTTGCTTTCTCAGTGAGCCCTGGGACTCTGAACTATAGTACAAATGCCAACTATGTCCTCACTCATGTCCTTGAGAAGTTTCTTGTAACTGGAAATGAGAACCAGATTAGCCCCTCAGAGGCTTTCTCATGATAAGAAGGGACTCACATGTTTTGCCACCAGTTCTCATTCTTTACATTTCGCTAGTAGCCATGTTTGGTCTTGAGCAGGTCTTAGGTGAGAAAAGAGGTTTGACTGATGGTTCTTTCCACTTTTCAGATCTCATTCTTTCTTATGTAGCCCTGCATGGGTAGAATATTTGGTTAGTATTTTGCAACTACTACCCAGCATCTTCTCACTCCTTACTGCCTTTTATTATTCTGCGTTCTCCTTGTACTAGCATAGGCCATTTGAGGTAGATGTGTGAATGTCACAATAACTTTATAAAAAAACCCGTGACCTTTGAAGCTCACTTTTGTGTCTCCCCCTAGGTGATCCTATGTAAGCAAAGCATTTGCCTAGGTTAGTTAGGTCAGACTAACCAGCTAAGCACATTAGGTAAACTTTATTCTTCTACACAGCAATGTCCTCCAGTGTAGCCAGGGAAGGTGCAATTGTCCTCTAAGGCCTTTTGCCACAGGGATAAGAGAAAGGTTGTAAGAAAATGCACCTTTCAGGCCCAAAGTAAGAAGGAAAAGTCACAATATGGCCTTATGTGCCCTCTTCCACAAATTTTAGTCAAAACATGTTTGGTCTTGGCCCAGCAACAGGATACCTTAGAGAAAAGAACAGAGAAAGAGTGAAGATGAGTCGTATCATTCCCCGGCAAGAGGAGCTGCAACTGGCCAAACACTTGTGGGTTTGATTTTTTTTTTTCCCCTAGGCTTCCTTTCTGTTGTCTGTTTAGCGCAATGTTTATAGAACATGAAGGGGCGGTTGGCACAGCTTTAAGGCAGGTGACAGCATGTACACGACAGTGACATTCGGCTGATTTGGAAGTTTTTGAGTAAACGTTTTTTTGTTCATCTGCTTGTTGCACAATATTCCTCGTCCTCCAAATCCAGCCGTGTTGTTCCGTGCTCCAAAGCACAGCTGTGCGACTGCAGCAGGCCTTGCCCAGTCACCTTGGCCCTGGGTCGCTGCCATTATCCTTGACCGGACAGCC
>NW_009260028.1:8470520-8478354 GCF_000687185.1 Egretta garzetta | reverse complement strand
GCCCCTCCGCGGGCGCCGTGTGTCAAAGCCTTCTCTCAGGTCCCTGCTCTCGGGTCTGATCCAGAGGCTCAGTCCGGCGGATCCACCGACCCCGAACCCGTAGGTCAGGGCGAGGAGGTGCACAGACCAGAAGGGGAAAATAAAAAAAACCAGCAACCTGCCCTCGACCGCTCCGTCCCGAGCGTGGCGGTGCTGGTTTAGCGGGGAGCAGCAGTTGTTGGATGCACCCGAAGGCGTTTGGTGAGACGCGAGGCGAAGGCAGCGTTCGGAGACCTGGGAGGGTGGCAGGCAGGCAGTTAGTGGGCCGGGGTCCGGGTGGAGGCAGAAACTGCTCGCTCACAGGCAAAGGGAGTTGTTGGGCAGCACACGCAGATCTGTAGCCCTTGTCTGAGTTGAGGACCACTTTGTGTCAACAGTAATCAAAATTACCAAGCGTTGTTGCAGAGAAGGGTAAGAGCAGCTGTCAGAGGAGTACTGTAAACCGTCTGAAGTAAACGGCAGCTCTAGGTGTAATGATTGGATATAAATATTTCAGAATTGCTTCTCATGTTATCTGTGGCCTTCTTGATGAAGAAAGGAGTTCCAACCCATCCTGATTTTTCATCCTCCTTTTACTTGTCTCATCCCTGGCCAGAATTAAAGAATGAGTGAAGCTAACTTTTTTTTATAGTTGATTTTGCTATCAAGCTTGTATTTTCTAGTGACTTTGATACTGGAGGAGATGATTAGTTTTTAAACAGATTGAAATTAAATGAAATGGACTTGAAAAATTAGACAATATTTGTACTGGTTTAAAATCCTATTAAAATAGTTGACTGTCTCTTTGTGGAAAACAACTTAGAGTTGTCGTAGTCCACCAGCTCAGCCCTGCTAACAGTTACAATGCATTAAAAATGAGCTGGAAATAGGAGATGCAGCTACCTTGTATTCCAGTTACTTTCTAAGGTTGTATAATTTTTAATGGCAATATACTTTCGTATTGCTTCAGGCACCTGCAGGTGTGATGGGAATGGCACCTTTATTGGGATTTACCCTATTTACTTTGAATGAAGTTTGCTCCAAGTATGCTTAGGATAATCTGTAATCAGTTCTATGTAGTATCATCAGTTCTATGTAGTAGTAGTATTTGCTCAGATGGATTATTGTGACCTTGAAGTGCGTGTTTTGAAACAGCAGTTAGATGGATGACAGCATAGATGCATAATCCCATGCAAGGCCAGGAGGTATCTGAACACTTAAACCATATTTCTGTCTTTCTGTTTTAATTCCAAAGAATCTCTGTCTCCAGGCACTTAATTTAGATTGGGACAAAGTCTTGCATATCCTTAATGCTACAATAAAGAATTGTTTTAACTACTTATTTTCTTTCTTGCCAAGAGCTGCAGCAGGAAGGAATGCAGATTACTTGAAAGAGTAACAAATTAATTTGAGGTTAATCATCTCACCGTAAACTGTTATCTTAACCATGGATGACAGCATGTATAGTTACTGCAGCATAGCTGTTGCTTTTAAAGTTTAAATTCCTAAGGCAAAGAATGGAAGAATTATCTTGAATAAATATGTGTATTCAAGATGGAAGAAAAGTTTTTCTCAAAGTTTTTTAAATAACACAAAATTAAAAAAAAATGTTGAGGAGCTTGGGACCTGGTGTTTTATAAATGTGGTAGGTGTACACAGACATTTAATAGATTGAAAAAACAGCTTAGGTTTTTGCTAACTGAATCTCAGCCACTGAAATACATAATTTATCTTCAGTAATACAGTGGTAGAGATGGCAAGAGCTAACTCTTTAAAGCTGGAAATGTATGACTGCTGCGTAGGAAAACAGCAGGTTCATGGACTGGATACATTTTTAATGTGTTCTGTTGGCCAGATGTCATGCAGCTGCAAAGAGAAAAGGTGGGATGAGGCACCAAGGTTGTATCTCAGACTGTTGGGGTGTGTGAAAGGTGGCTTCAGCATACCGCTGTTGGATGGTATGAAAAGAACAAGGTTATATTAAAAGTGGGGAAAAGATTAGTCTTCCATGCATGCATCCAGTTTTACCTTACCAACTACTCATTCTGGTAGCCAAGAAAATGAAGTCATTTCGGTCTAGAGTGACAACTTAGCATCTGAAAATGATTCCAAGATACTAATGTTAAAAGGCTACACGTTGTTAGGGAGTTAATTTTAAGAAAATTCACTTAGTTTACTGTGGAGCATATACAGAAAAAGCAAACTTGCTCTTATTAGTGTAGCAAGTGGTTGTGTGGAACTTTGTTTCTGTGATGATAAAGGAATGAGTAAAGGTATTGTAAAATATAACCTCACCAGCCATAGTGTTTTATAAATATTCTATGAATTTTGGTGTGTGCAGTGTGTTTTCTTCTGGTTTTGTGAACTTCTGACTTTTTCCAGTAACGTTCTTAAAACACCTTGTCTACATAGTTAGTGGTTTTTTTTTTTTTTTTCTCTTCAGTAGGCCCTTTAATAATCCTGGATTGCCCTATTTGAGGAGGGTTGATCCAATCAAAGGTGAGATAGGGCAGCTAGACGATGGCCGACAGCAACTATTTCTATTTTGCCCTCCCCCTTCCCAAACAGCGATTTGCACTTGAAATGCTGGTTGTATGTTCTTGCTCTTTCTCTTTTTAATTTTTTTTTTATTTTTATGTTGAGGTATTGATGTCACAGTTGAAAAATCTGGAGAAGTTGTATTGGGTTTGTGATAAATCTCTTAAAACCAGACCATCCTTTCAAGTAAGGTAATAGTTCTAGTAAATGACAGTTTGTTCTCTGCTTTATTCTCATAAGAAAGAATCTGACCTGCTTAAATACCTCACGGTTAATTTTTCAGTGTCTGTTCTAAAATCTTCCTGAGAACGCTTAACTACTTATTCTCCAGTTTTTCTAAAGCACAGTTGGAGGAATACCTATAGATTCTTCATCTTCTTTTGTTTCCACTGAAGTACAAGAAACTTTATCTTAAATGAAAACCCTTTATCTGATCTTCAGGCTGGTTAATTACCTTGGAAAAATGCTGTTCTGATTCCCTGAAATGTCTTCTACCTCTAATCCCCAGCTTGTTGGTAGTTTTTGTGTTGACTCTGTGCTTGGAAGAATTGTAATTCTTTCTTGGAGAAAAGCAGTATTTCTTCGTATAACATGCAGATGAATTTGATCTGTTGTAACTGTGTTCCTGTGTACTCATTTAAAAAAGTGTCAGTAGCTAATTACCAGAGCCAGCAATTATGCCCTTGCATATTTCCATCCTCCTCAACTGGTATTCAATTTTGAACAGCGTTTTTATGTCAGTAAAGGACACTCAGGTTTTTTTATAGGCCTCTTACTGTCAAATGGCAAGTCCAGTAGGTAATATGCTTGCTTGTATCTTGTAATCCTGAAGGGATGTGGCATACTTCACTGATGACTTTAAAGTTCTGAGTACAGCCACAGGGGGGCTAAATAACTTCATTTATGCTCTGGTAGTCTCTTGCTAAGTAGGTTACCTAGGTCTATTCTAACTGTCAGGTTTCCATTTCAGCTTAACTGTAGACAAGTATCACTCATTTAATTTGTGAAGAGTAAGAGGAACATAAAGAGTATCTAGAAAGAACTCAACTTTGGCCTACTGAGAAAAGAATTGGGTTTTAGGGCTAAGAGATGAAAGATTTTTTTGATGCAGCTAACTTTCCTTCAAAGGGGTTGATTTCCTTAAATTACTTTAAAATATCTGTAATTGCCTTAATATGCTAAATCTTGCAAGTTGCTGTAAACTAATGAATGTAGCAGAAGTTTTCCCAAAATTAACGAAAACTTACTTTCATAGATAACTCTTGAAAACAGGCTCCTGCATCACAATAATAGTTTTTCTGTGGAGCTTGCTAGGGAAAACTTCACTGAAAGCGGGATTCTTAAAGAAAGCTAGCTTGATTGTTTTTAAGTGCATTAGGAGTGAGCCAGTCTCCTACAGTAGTCTGTGTCCTCACATAACCTCCAGTGGCAAGCAGGAGTAGAACTGGCGGTGTAATGAATCTTGTTAATGATTGTCATAGTTTTAAAATTCTACTCTTCCTTTAGCTTTATATAGTTTCAGTATGGAAAAACTTGTTTGTGAACTGATCTTAAAGCCGTTGTTAAATGAGCCATGCATTTAGAAATTTTTAACTGACTTATAGCCTACTGGAATAATCACGAGATGTTGAATGTATTTTGTGTTTTTTAAATACTTAAAGAATTACTTCTACTTTACAGGAAGTTTGTCAGATTTCTCAGGGGTATTTACAAAACTTTCTTTACAAAATAGTACTTGGGTTTTCTGGTAATCTCTTCCTGTTTCGGTCGCATGCCTCATTAATCCTTTTACTTGAAGTTTGTTAATCCTCTTAGATCATATTTTTTAAATTTACTTTTTAAATATTTTGTTAAAGGTGAGTAGGTTTTATGTGTTTATAACTTTGTGTGACCACAGCTGGTTTTGGTGAAATGTTCCCTAATGGGAATGCAGAAATTACTAAGTGGCATCTATATGTTTCTGCTTATACTTTGAAGGTTTTCGTTCTTTCTCTGCCAGTGTTTTTCTCAAATCATTTTTTTTGTGACAATGTTTATAGTTCTATGCTATTGCTTTCCAAAAAAGCCCAGGGTTAAGGTGGTTGTTCAAAATCATATCCCAATAACCTGTTTTTACACTGAACAGTAAAACAATTAAGGATGATTGAAAAAAAACAGTAAGCTTCCATTGTGAAAAATTTTGCAATAAAACTTCTGGAAGTATTTAGCTCCTGTACATTCAGATTATGAAGATTTATTCTGCAGCTATTAACAGGTTAAAGCAGACTTTCGAGTGACTTGAAGTCTGGAAGCCATATAAATGTAATGCTGTGGCTGACGTAATAGTCTTTGACGTTACAGTAGAGCATAATACCATGCAAACGTAGTTTTATGGCTCCTGGGATGCATCCAGTCTGCCAAGTGCACAAGCAGAATTTGTTCATAGCTCTGCATCTGAGGACAAACATGAACTCCTGAGAGTCTTTTGGGATGCCTAACCTCCTCAGCTTCTGAGGGTCTTTGGAAAAAAAAAATTTTTGTTTAAAAGGGTGGCATACTTCATGAATAACAGGAAGAGTTATAACACTTTACACTGTATATGCATTCTGTATGGAAACCTTAGCTATAGTCATGAAGAGGTGAAATATTCAGAGAGAGTGAAGTTAGAGTA
The DNA here is from genome assembly GCF_000687185.1 of Egretta garzetta. Lineage (NCBI taxonomy): Eukaryota > Metazoa > Chordata > Aves > Pelecaniformes > Ardeidae > Egretta > Egretta garzetta. The sequence continues at coordinate 8,473,148 of NW_009260028.1, read as the reverse complement.
TTCCTCACTTTGAAGACGGAAGCTATACATTTTATAGACACAAAGTAAATAGAGATTTTAATGCTTGTAGTTTGCTTGGTGTCAATGCTGTCCTGGGGGTTTTGTCCATTCTTTCTGCCCTATGCCTTAAGAAAATGGCATTAAAATATGAATACATATTTTCAAGTATTATCATATTATCAAGTATTAAAGTTGTATTCAATCAGTATGTCTGTTTAGTTAAGGATGGTGTCTTCAGTCTTCTTGCTTGAGCAGCTTTTTTTGGCCTGTGAGCCCACAGTAGGTTTTCTAGTTGCTCCTTCCCAGTTCTCATGTGGGATGCTGAGGTGATTTGAATAAACTTCAAATAAATAATTCAGTAAAATTCAAATCACAAAGGTGATTTGAATAAGTTTTGAGCTGAATACTCTATTTTCAGCTGGAGTAGAAGGATTTGAAGAGACTGTACAGTATACATTTTTGTTTTCATCAAGCAGTGCTTGACTGCTTTTTTTTCATATACTTGGACCTTGAGGCATTGAATAGTGGTTTAGGTGGCTTCCTTTAGCTGTTGTTCACATGCTAGTTATACTTCTTGTGAAAGTACAGCTAATACCATGAAACTGTAGAAGAAAGGCAGATTTCACAAGGGGAGGGAGAACTATTTTCATTTCTGTAGCTCTTTATTGTGCTCAAGGTATTTCAGAATGCATCATAACCAGTTGAAGGATAAGGTGCTAACAGAGAGCCCTCATGCTTCAGATTCGAGTATATTGGTCTTGTTAAGAGGAGATATTTGAGAACAGATTCAGGTTTATATCGCACTTGGACCCTCTGTAGGTCTCCTAGGTCAGGTGAAAATAGCAAAATACTTAGTTCTATGTCAAAAATCCACTACTAGCTAAGTCCTTAAAGTGTGCTGATCATTCCATTCTTTGAGCAAACAACGTGAATACCTTTATAAGTAGAAATAAAATGGAAGTATACAATATGTATATAATAAGCTAAGTCGTACATATGGAGTGAAAATAAGAGTAAGCCACAGTCACATTTGTCATTGTTTAGAAATAATTTCAGTAGTGCTGCACAAGGTGGTTGTTGGGTGGCTTAAAAATACCTAAAAATAAATAGTGTAAAACTGTCATTAATAGCATAGATGTTGGAGATATTAACAAACAATATTTCCATATGATCCAATGCTCTAATCATTAGCTCAAAGTCATGAAAAAAGATCATAGGCAAGATATGTGCTACAACAAGATTAAGAGCTTTAATCTTCCTGGAGAATCAAATGGAAACTTGGAAGAACTTTGTCTGGTTTAAATCTCTGTGCTGAGATCACCTCAATAAGTCTAGTATACATTAGAACACTATGGAGTGTGTTTCCTTATATTCTTTGCTATCTGTCTTTTTTTAGGAACAAATTTAGCTTTTTTCTCCAGGAATACTGGCACATACATACCTGTATAAAAAGAAAAATATGAAAATAACTACAGAATATTGGAGGTAATACTAAGTTGAAACTTATCCCAAACATGTCTCAATAACATAAGCATTAATAAAATTAAGATAAGCAATACTGAACTGTCCTATGCAGAATAGGTTTAAAATGATAAAAAACCAGTCTTTTTGGCAGCAATCATACAGAAAGCTTAATTCTATAGTAGTTTGTTACTGAAATTGCTTATCAATTGGGCAAGTTTTAATAAGCAGTATTTATAAACTTATATTTTAAAGTAATATTGGTCATTAATAAATAATACGCTTTTTAGTGTCATAATTGAATGTCAGAAGAACTGAAAATGGAAAATGAGGAAAATTAAATGGTTACAGAAAGTTCATACATGGTACATTAAATAGATATGACATTGTAGTTTGCATTTTATTCTTGTATGTGTGACAACATATGGGAGATCTGGATATGTGGGTTTGTTTTTGCTGGGTTTTTTAATGGTATTCTAACAAAGGTGTGCCACCTTCCTCAACTGGCATGATAGATGGTTTTAATTGGGATTGGCTTGGGTTTTTTTTCCTCTTGCTTTAAGTGTGACCAGGTCCAAAGCATGGTTACATACTTCAAATTTTTCATGGAGATGCTTCTCAAGTTAGGTAAAATTAAGTTTTTGTTACTGTTGCTGTATCTTCTGATAAATAATCCAAGAGCTGTTTTGACACCAACGTGGCAGGTAAAACTGAACGTGAAAGAGGAGTTGGTAGTTAATGTTTTCTGTGTACTAATTTATAAAAAATGTAAGATAATTCGGAAGCCCTGCTTTTGACTGAGACTTGAAGTTGGTGAAACAGAAGTCCCACAACCATGACATGGAGACTGTGGGTGGTTTTTTGAGTTGATTGGTTTTTTTCTTCCCCTTAAGACTTGATACAGCTGATTATAGAAGTATCTGAAGAATGCACCCAACTGAGATTCTCGTAAGTAACATAGGGACTTCACTTTGTCTGTGATGAGAGGTTTCTAGACACCTCTGGCCTAAAAGCAACTAGGAATGACTTTATAATTAGTTACAGTTTTTTCCATTCAGATAGCCAGAACCTGCCTCTACACCCCCAAGGGAAAATGTGTTTTTTAAGTCTGAAGAGGTCATTCATGCAGTATGAATTATTGTAACCTGGCATTTATAAGGGCTTTTC
>NW_009260028.1:8442022-8470496 GCF_000687185.1 Egretta garzetta | reverse complement strand
CTCCAAAAAAACCCCCAACCCTCAGGCTCCATTTTATTCTGCCAAAAAAGTTTGAGGTGTAAAGGATTGTCATTTCCATGACAGAGGGGAGGTGTGGGAGTGACACACTGTGTGGAATGTTTGTACTCTTACTTTTCTTGTAGAATGTGAGAATATGCTGGAAATGCATTAGTGAACCTGAAATACTCACTGTCTTCATGAACCTGAAGTCGGGACTGAGGTCTAAAATATGACCTCTTTATTTTTTTTTTGTGTGTGTAATGCATAATTAAACTGTGGAAGTCATTGTCCTAGAATGTTTGGGAGTCCAGGAGCCTAATATTAAAAAAGGGGTGGGACTGATTCACGAGCAGTATCTGTCAAGGACAGTGATTAGGGTATAACTTAATCCTTAGAGTTCGTGAAGTGCTATTGCCAGGATTAGATGGGAGAAGAGTGGTCTATATGTACCTGGGTTTATACCTTTTGTCTCTTCCAAGCATTTGTTACTGCCCAAGAACTAGAATGGCTTTCTTCTTTTCATTAACTATGTGAGTCATTATTTATTACTGGTCCTACTCATAAAAGCAGAGCTATCAGTATTCATAGCGTGTGGAGTGGATTTCATTTATTAAAATGTAACCTCATTGTCCAAGATAAACTTTCCTCTTCACTTTGCTGATTTTCAGATAGCTCGGAAGTTAATAGTTGGATTTGAATAATTTTTCTTTTTTGAGGTTTTCTTTTTTGGAGTTATTTTGATGTTGGCTGACTTCCTGGAAGGAAAACACGCTCTTAGCTATTGGGCTGAGAGTACATGGCAAACCTAATGAGCTGGATTTTAGTAACTTCTTGTTCCTGAAGTACAAAAGGTATTGTGAGAATGCAGCACACACCACAAACACCATAAACTGTGAGACAGTGTATCTCTTTGATGCAACGGTGGTTTTAGCAGTGGTAAATGTGACCAAACTGCCTTATTACGAGAGTGAAGTAGGAGTGAGTTGAAAGTATTCCGATTAGTTTTTCCTGCCTATATTCAGCCTGGCTGAAGGATGTTTCTGACAGGATAAACTTGGGTCATTTGCAGGCACTGGCAAGGAGAAGAATAAGGTGATTTTGGCACTTCTCTCCTGGAAGCTACATTGTAGTTGCCCTAATTGAGAAGCTGCAGAGTTTTATTGAGGCATACATAGAAACTGCTGTAAAAGCTTAATGCTGTAATAGGTGTATGTCCAGTCTTTTAGCTGTAAATATGCTAGATTGCATGTTGGCTTTAAGTGGAGATGATGGTGAGATGAGGATTGTTTGATAAATGGGTTGATATGTATGTGTGTCTGTATCACACTCCTTAAAAAACCAACCAAACAAAAGAACAAAACCACTTGGTATCCTTAAAAAAAAAAAAAGTCTGACTTTTAAATGCCACTTATAGACAAGTAAGCCAAAATCACTTTATTTTCTTTCATTGGCGGAATGCGATTCTGGAAGCTTCCACGATGGTTTGGGCCTTCTTTTAAAAGAAGGGACTGTTTGGATGAAAAGGCCTCTTAAAAATCAGGATGCTTTCCAAATAAAAATTGGCTGAAAGGCATGGAGAATTGTTTCTCTTTTTTGTAGAGGTACTGTTTCCTTTCTCTGCAGAGATAGGAAGCCAGGGTAACCGAGCTGGTGAATTGCCAGAAGATGCAAGCTGTACTGTTACAATAAATTGGTTTTTTTTCCTCTTTCCGGTTTTTGTAGGTGAAGAAGCTGTTCATAATACATATAGTTAAATAAAACACATCTGTGGGCTCTTAGTGAAAATATGAGATAGGAGGGTGTAACCCAACAAATACAGGTAATATGTTATGAAATGTGTTAAGAACAACTCTGATCTCTGATATTTCTTTATAGAGTTTTGGTAATTATTCAGGGCTGGTGGCTTTGCAAGGAAGCTGCAGTACTAATATGTCCATTACTGTAGAAAGCTGAGGCTACTTTTAGTCCTGCTTGTCTAAAAGTGGGAATATGTATGTTGCAGACCAGTTTGCCCAGTGCAGAGAAGAGGGTGGAATTAAGTTGGGCAAAAGAAGAAAAAAAAGTGATAAGAACTAAAATGTATATTTCTTGCAGGTTGTGATATTAAATAAGAAGCTATTTTCTTGTGTCAGGCAGAGCATACATACTCATAAAGTACTGTGGAGAAAGCTTATGTGTGTGGCTTGTGTAAGCAAGAGGTAATCAGTGGGAGCTCACGACTGGTATTTGTCTAGCTTCTGAGGTATGTGGATGCTTCTTTGCAGGACAGATTTTTTTTTTAATCAATTTCCTGTAGTTAGACTACTTGGCACTTTGGCCATATCGCATCAAGCTGATAGCAAAGATCGGTTGGCTAATGGAAACAGTGATTAAGGGCTTGAATTTTCCCGAGGCTCCAGGGCGATAGTGAAACAGCTGCTGTTGCAGGCAGTGGAAAGTATGAATAACTCTTGCCTGGGGTTGTATAACCAAAAGAATAATCGGATCAGAGATTAGGTTAAATCATTGTGACTTCTATTAAAAACGCTGTTAGCCCATGTGTTCACACCTCATTACAGCATATAACCTAAGGACACTAAATAGAGCCCACCTATTAGGCATGAATAGATAAAGCCTTCTCATCAGGAGTCAGATGTTTTTCCCTTGAGAAAGGAATGGGGGAGAAGGTCATTTGCCTGAGAGGTATATAATAACTTTGAACACATTTTTAAAGTTTTTTTCTTTGGTATATGCCAAGCAAACTTTGAAAGCAGTTTTAGTAACCTAGCCCATAGCAGATGAAGTGCAGTAATTCTTCACAGGAGACGATTTCAGGGGAGATTGTTCCTTAATTAACCACTTGAGATGCAGCTATGTCTCTTGTTTCTTCCTTGGTAAGTTGGCAGAATAAAACTCTGTTCTTATCAATATCAGACTGCAACAATGAAGTTTTCATGTTCTCTACTGAAAAAAGTAAACCCCAAAAATTTCCATAGGAAGGGCAACGGAAGCAGAAGATAGAATGAAATGCAGAACTGTATTGGTTCTCAGCAATGTTAATTGAAGAGTAAGTTCATAAACCATTGCCTTGAATATCCAGGAAGTTATAATGGTTTCAGGAGTTATTTTCTAATACTGATCTTTTTTCCCCTTCAATCAAAACAGATGTGTACTTGCCATATAAACAAAGAAATTAAATGCATCCTGAAAGCTCTACTGTTAAGTACCTCAAAAGCTTTAAATGACGGTGGTAGCAAAATTACCCTGAGGCATCTCTGATTAGGTCAGATGGTCATATGTCTATTTTGCTGGGTTTTTTAATGCCAAGATAATGCCACTGGCAGTTGCAGTAATTCAGCCCTTGTGTTGCTATTGTGTGGCTGCTGCAACGAAAGGGTTAGTTACTTAGGAAGCTTCACAAACCTTGCAGTCAGACTAGTTGACTGTTAAAAAGCTGTGATTGATTGTACTGTAGTATGTTTGCAAATACAGGTTATATAATTTATCACAGTGTCTAGTATGTTACTAACTTAACATGCCTGAGAAAATTGCAGTGCATTAGACATTAACCTTGCAAAGAAATTCATGTGATTTAGGATAAAATCCCAACTCTTCTGTGACTCATTTTATTACCTTTATTAGTATACTTTAAAAATGCTTTTGAAATTTCTGGGTGCGCTTAATATGTTCTTAGAAGTACAATAACTAATTGCAATTATACTGTTCTTCTGCTACCCACCCAGAACATTCTTTAAAAATATTTTGAAACTATCTTCCATTCTTCCTTCCGTGACTCCAGTGGAAAATTTCATTCTTTAAAGTTCACAAAAATACCAGCCTGCTTCTGAACAACTGCTGTGGTTTTCTAAAGACTCCTGTGTTAGAGTATTTTTCTTTTTTCTTGGATTTTGTTTTTCCCTTAGTCACAGTGAACGTATCAGAAGACTGGTCAGAAGATGAACACTCTAACTTTTACTTGCCTATGATAATATCTTTCATACTTAAACAAATATTGTTGTCACGCTATAAAGAACTAGTGGTTAAAAAACCCCAAAACACATGCTGTTTCCATACAGTTTCGTCCTTAACTTCCTTCTAACTTTGCACTCCCTCAAGGAGTAGTTTTGGTGTAATATAGTTGGGTTTTTTCATGATAGTAAATAGTTAATTGCAAAAGTATTTTTCATTAAATTTCATCAGGATTATGGCAATATCTCCACTCAGTATGACAGTTCGTGTACCTGTCATAGCTGAAAAAACACAGCAACAATTTAGAAAAATGTTTTGAGGATGACAGCTGCTTTACTTTCTGGAAATGACAGCTAAAGATCAAAAGAAAAACTCACCAAGATAGGCATTCATGTTGCCAGTTTAAAAAAAAAAAACAAAAACAAAACAACCAAACACTGAGGTAATACCCAGGTTTAGTTTCACCTGTTAACCATCTTTGTCATATAAAGGATAAACTGGTTATCTTAGGTAAAATTTGGTGCATGTATGGAGACTGAATTTTAAACATAAGCTATATGAAGTGCACCAGAATGATAGCTGGCAACATTTGGCAAAGCATGTTTGTGTGAGCAGAAATGCCTCAAGCTCCCACTTTGCTTTTAGAAAACAGAAGCAGCAGAACTGAAAGCAAGAGGGAGGAGGTTACTCCTGTTGTGTGGTGAGGGAAGCATTGATGAGTTAGGCTACTGTAGAAGCATCCTGGCAGCACTGGCCTTGCAATCTTGGAAGAGGCCATTCTTTCCGAGGAGCTGCTCTGCTCTCCAGTGCCCTTATCATGAAGGCAGGGACTTGCGGGGCTTTTGAAGGCTCTGAAGTGGGGCAAGTAGATAACAAGGCTGCAGCTGGATAGCTGCTGTGGGTTGTGAGTCGCTTCTAATAGCGCAGTTCACAGTTTCTAAGAAGATGCACCTTAGAATTGCCATCAGATTTTGCAGCATTCCTGGCGTTAGGTTATAGTTATGCATGAGCTTGTCCAGTGTGGTCAAACTATCACCGCATTCTGGCGTGAATGAACTGGGTTTGTGTGAGAGCGTTGTCCCTCTGCCTCTCACGTTTGTTCCTTCCCTTCTGAAAATGCTTAGTATGCTCTTAAAGCTGATGACAATTCTGGGATCTGTGCACGTTCAGTGGAAACAAAATTGAAACTGCCAGCTTTTTTCTTGGGAACCTCTGAAGAGCTGCCTTCTAAATACTGTATATGACAGCAAATTTTAATTAGCTAGCTGAAAATACTACTACCTACTGTAATAAACCTCTGACCCCATAGATGATGCAGTCCTGAAGGTGTGTTTGAAGCCTAAAAGATACACAAGATGTTTGCTAGTCAAAGTGAATTAACCAGTATAAAATTACATGCAGCTGCTTAATTCTCATGTACTGCTGTGAATCCATTTTTGCCTTCCAAAATGCACAGAAGTTTGGGTGTTAAAGAACACCACACTGATTTTGAAGCTTTTATCTCTGAAAATCTTCTGAACTAGCTTTTTATTTAATAGTGGACTTTTGTTAAATTAAGAATAAGATTGTCTTATGGTAGGTTCCTTAGAAGTAGTCAGTGCAGGAAGTAAACAGAAATTCTGAACAGTCAAGCCCCACTGTAATTTGCAATACAGGGACGATGAAAAGTCTTGTATGACATAGCTGGGACCTGAATTAAATGCTGTTTAGAGAGTTCTTTTGTCTGGGAAACAGATGATGACACTGATGCCTATTTTTTTGAGGGGTGTTTCTTTCCCACAGTTAATCAGTGCTTAAAGTTATTTGTAGTATATCCATTCTCTTAAATGCCATGGTGAGTAGTGAAACAGAAGGCATGTGATGCTTTAAAAAGTAAAGTCTAATAAACTTCTAAATAAATAAATTTTTAAAATCCTAGATTACAGGAGAACCAGACAGAATGATAAGAATTAACTTCTGATCACTTGGTGGTTGATTGTAAACTGGAAAGTAGAAGTTTCTTAAATCTGTGCCTCTGTGCTGTCTTTGCTTCTGTGTCTCCCTTTCCTAGACTAGACCTGGTTTAAACTCCCAAAGCTCTGTGTTTGGGACCTATAGTTTAACCATAATTAGGAGGGCAGTTGCCCCATCATCTTATCCTTAAAAATTGGCCAAGTATAAGCTTTAAGTATGAGGTAAAGGATCCTGTGAAAGCCAAGCAGCAGGAGAACAAAAGCCAGCTACAACACTTCAGTGCTTCAAAACTGCAATGCAATACAGCCATTTACAGATAAGCTGTCAGCAGTTTGTGCTTATGTTGTCCAAAAGCTGAGGTAGTGTCAGCAGAGGAGCTGAGGTCCCCTTCAGGCCCCTGCGCACCAGAGCAGCTCTCTGGCAGGAGAACCTGCTGCTTGTGGCACCGAGGAATTGGCATGGCGCTGGGAATAGTTGTGCTGAGCAGTGGTGTTAGCTTGGAAGGTCAGCCATGTTCTTACTGAATGGGTGGACATGTCTAATAGGAGTAAAGGCTAGGAAGACCAAGAAGTTAGCTGTGTGACAGGTCATGAGGGTTTGGGGGGAAACAGTAGTTGGATGTATAAATCTAAAACCAAAGAATGACCATAAGCAAGTAAGTGCTGAAAAGTCTTAACGTGTCAACCCAAACAGGTCACCTTAAATCTTGAAGTGAATAATTTTTTTACTTTTTTTTTCCTCCCCACTTCTTTTTTTCCATCATATGTAAACTTTTCATGTATTTGCACATTATTGTTTAATCTCTCTTCCGCTCCTTTCCCACATTGCTTCCCACCACCTCACACCCCCCTGTTTAAGTATCACTTTTTTGCTGACTGTTTTGGTTAGTACTTTGCATTGCATATTGTCTTATTTGAAGACTCTGTAATTCTTTTGCATTTAAATCTTCAAAAACCTTGTTGTAACATTTAGGTTGCATAATGTAGAACTGGAAATGCTTCTTTAAGCTCTTTTTTACTCTGCTTGGCAGGTTCGAAATGTCAGCTAAAATTTTTCTGAGTTGGCTTTGGAAACAACCGAGGTAGCGCTTTCCTTAGAGGTTGTCAGAGGCAAGTTACTTTGAGAAGTGACCTGTCTGTGGTGGTTAAAAATACAGTATTTATGAAACTCTGGCTCCTAAAAGAGTATCTGTTAATCATGTGCAAAATGTTTTTATGAAGAACACCTGAGCACATTAGTGTGTTTTCCTCACAGTTAAACTTGTGAAATAAAACACTTTATCTCCAAGCTTTTTATGAAAGTAGGTCAGTCAAAACCCAATTCATCTGGAAAAAATGATAAGCCTTAACTGTGTGCATGGGATATCTTTATTTCTGTATTTACTTAAAGGCTAAGTATACAATAGTAGTCTTTCCTTTGGCTGGGACGTTATTGTTGCAGTAACTTAATGAAGTTCCTCAGAAATACCTTGGAGAGTGGCATTAATAGCAAACAGACTAAGAATAGCTCAGGGCAGTGCCCTAAAGGGAGCTGTCTGCCTTTCTTCCTTGGCTGGAGGAAAGGCTTCATGGTTGTATTTTCCAAAACAGGGTTTGGGGGGCTACAAGAACAAGTAAACAAGAAATTTGAAAGTACTAGGGAAACCTGAGAAATTACACCCATATTTAATATCGCAGTGAAATTTCTTTATTATTTAACTTTCACTGGGAAATAGGAACAATTTTCTAACACTGAAAACCTACTTTGATAGCACTTTTACTTATATGTGTGATAGCCTATGTTTCTAACATTGGTAAAAGTAAATAGAGCATAGTGTGTAAACACTTCTAGTGATTTCAAATGGGGCTTAATGGAAGTCCAGCAGAACTTGCCTGAAGCAAGGACTGTAAAGCTATCATCAAAATGAGATTTGTAAGTCATATTCAAGTCATGAGAAATGTGAGCTGTGCTCTTTCAGACTGTCTGGGAAGAGAGGAATTGGGTAATCGATCGCCCTTTTAAGCAGGAAAGAATGTCTGGTGGGAGGAATCGACCTGTTACCCCTTGAATTGCACAGAGGCAGCAACCCAAATATAAATAATGTGAAACGATTTTGCATGTAGTTTCACTATACCCAGAGTTTATCTGCATACTAAACAAATTTAAGTTCCCTTAAATTTCTTAATGAAAATGGGAGGTGATGAGGGTCCTGGGAACTACTTTGAAGACTCATTTGTTTAAGTATTACCCCCCTAACTTGAGCTTGATCAGACAGTGGGTAACCAGAACTTTGATCAAGTACTGAAGTCAGTCTCACTGGTGTGTTCTGTCTTGAACTGACACCACAGGGGATTTTAGAAACCAGCTGGGCAAGTAGTTTCAGGGAACTTGTAATAATTTCACAGTCCTCTATGTAAACAAACTCTTTGTAGTGTTGTGTCTTCCAAGAAAAGAACAGACTTTTAATAGAAGATGCAAATATTCAGAGAGGCTCTTTCTAAATTTCCTTACCAGAAAAAAAAAGAAATCCTGTTTCCTAGGGCATCTAAGGCTGGAGTTGTTGTAAATGGGGATATATGGGAAATGGAATGAAAAATATGCATACATTTGGGGGTTTTTTAATAATATTTTGAGTGAAGAATAAGCACTGAAAAATAAGCATTTAGATTTCTTTTCAAGATTTTTAAACTAAGAAATTACACACCCCCTCACCCTCTGTCCCCATACCCTGTTTCTCAGTTTCCCAAGACTTCTGTCTCGGAGGATTTGGCAGAGAAGGTTTCATCAGAGATGCTCCTCTTAAGAGGCCAAGTAAATTTATCTCCATGTGGAATATAATTTTCACTTAAAACTTGAATCAGGACAGTGTTTATAATTACTACCCTTCTATAAAGAAGCAAGAAGAATTGTTTGGGAAACTCCAATTCTATTTATGAGTGTGTCTGTAGATTTGGGATTCAAATGTATATGCTTGACTCTTTGTTTTCTCTTCCCACATACACAATGATAGAGGACAAGTGTCCTGCTATTTAAACACACTAGCCCTTTCTGGGTTAATGGAAACAGCATTACATCTGCTGACAGCTCTGCTCTTTGAGGCTTCTTTTTGCAGGAACTGTTTGTATTTTCACTGGAGCCTAACTAGCTTCTGGCTTTCGAGGTTGCCATAAAGTCAAATTGTTGTAACCTGTCCTTGTAGTCTTACCTTCAGTTGTATTAAACAGGTAACTTTGTATTTATTGATCGTTTTGGGCGTTTTGTCATAACATTTTGGCAGATACATCTAAACAGTGATAAATCCCTTCTAAGAGGAGCTTATAGATAAGGACCCTTCTTTCATTCAGGAAAGTGGCGACGTTACGGCATTAACTTTAGCTGGAAACAGAATCAAGACAAAATATGATGTCAGGATCAGGACGGGCAGGAGAGGATAAAATGGACTGATGAAGGACTTACTAAGTCTCGTTCATATCAAAGTAGAACTGTGTGTAAGTCTGGAGTAACTTGTTTAGGAAAACAAGCATGAGCATGTTTGCCGTGACAGCAGTTATTCTGGGTATAGGTGTGCTTGAGTTAACAAAATCATATTTGATAGGATGAAGTCACTAAAACATGCTGTTTGCTTTTAAAGAGAGAGAGTCTCAAAGATTCACAATTAGAAACTAGACAATGAGAATATACTACTTTACATACTGTGCAGACTTTGTGAAATGTTTTCCAGGAAAGTTGAGTACAGCTATGAATCACTTATGGAAAACCCAGTGGAATGAATTAGTCAAAGAAATATTTGAGTGACCACCCTTTGCCTTCTGCTATCAGGAAATAGTGCAGCTTTCCATGATTTTTCACAAATCATGTGGCATAAATAAGAAAAGCTATAGTTAGAATAGCAAGCAGTTACAGTTGCTGCTCTTTGACTTTCTCATAGATTTTTAAAAATGCTTATTTTGAGATAAATATGAAAGTTAATATCAGACAAAAGGTGTGGGTATTTTGGTGGAAATCTTCAAGTTTTTAAGATGCTCAGGGAATTTCTCTCCTTTCTTCCCTGAACTTGCCTCTTCTACCTATGTTTTCCTGCTGGCATAATTTAAAAGAGGGTGATGTTTTCACTCTTCTGAAACTGTTACTTGTTTTCTCTCCTATGAGTGTCAGGCTTTTACTTTCAGAGTAATAACTAAGGAAAGTCAAAGACTGCACAACTGAAACAAATATTTCTTTACTGGGTGGTAATGAATACATCTTTTTTTTTTTTTTTCATGTTATCGGTGTAATTATCAGCCAGCTTCTACAGTCTGTTGTGTGCATGTGTCCATGCTTTTTGCACTGCTGAGTGTGATCTGGACAGTGTTAATGATTATGGCATTACTAGACTAAAAATGTGTATCAATTGTCAGAAAAAGGTCCGTGGAGTGAAGGAGAACAGCTTTCAGTCTTCCTTGGAGCGAATCTTGCAGTAGTTTTTGTGACACAGGCTGTTGATCCAAAAGTTAGGGGAGCTTTTGGTGTTTGGAAGGGAGTTGCTTGGACTTACTGCCATCCTTTCATAGGTATGAAGCTGTGAATATTGAATGACTGACAAGTGTAACTTTTTGCTGCTTCCTCTTCCTTGATAAGAGCTGGTTCTGCTAAAGACTGTTGCATCCAAGTTCTTTTAGGGGGCTTCATTCGAAGTTGATTTGTATTTTGATTTTTTTTTTTGTTTGTTTGTTTGGTGCAGGGTTTTGTTTTGTGGGCAACAGCTTGTGCTTGGATATATTCTTGATATAGACCAGTTAGTTCTAGTGGAATAGGTTGAATATTTTATGTAGTAATTGAAAGCTTCTGCATTCACTTTTCCTGCTCACATGTACTGAACTGTCTTGCTAACTTACTGAGCTATTTTTGAAAAAGGGCAATGTAAAGGAATGGAGCTTAGGTAACTAACTTTGAATTTCTTTGGAAAGTGGATGGGTGGTTCATTTTCAGTTAAATACATCTGCAGAAATTTAATGTCAAGAAAGGGCTTTTTAAAAGTTAATTCTTAGCCATACAAGATACCATTGAGCTGATCACTGCCTTCCCCTGCTGCATATACAGAACCAATCTTGAACCTATCACTGTACTTCTCCATCCATTCTCCTCCTCAATTTTCATCCACTTTACCATGTCCTAGATAGCCACTTGTAAGTCTTTGTCACTTCTGGCCTTTGCACTCTTACAAGAAAAAGCAAGTGTGGATACTGTGCAAAAACTACTTTTCAGATTCACATTACTTGCTCAGTATGCATTTCAGCCTTTGTGTGCAAGTTATTATTATCCTTAGCACTCACTCATTCTTAACTTTTGTTTTGAGCTCTGAAGACTCCTGGAAACTCAAGACAGTTGTTTCCTGAGGTAACTTCAGTGATTTTTATTTTTAAAATTTTATTACAGCGTGTGAATTAAGTGAGCCCCTAAAGCTTGCAGATTCCTTTGTACACTAAGCATATTTCACAGATTATGGAACAAACGTCTGTCTGTCTGTGTAGAAGGTGATGGCCAAGGACACAAATGCAAAGTTCCATGTTCTCCCTTCTTTACATCCCGTGGCATGTGCTGATACTTGTTCTAGCTTGTCTGGAGGCCCACACAAGCTGCCTGGCTGGCTTCTGCCAAGCAAAATAGCTGACAAGAGTTCTGCATGCTTCTTCCCTGGTCTTCCTACTCTGCCCAGTCCCTGATATTCTCATGTAACTCTTTATCGCAAATGCTGTCCTTTAACCCTTTATCCTGGTATTGGACTTGATTGAAACTTGCTAAGAGGCTCAAGACAGTCCATTTTTTACCTGCTGTCTGATGACTTTGAGAAAACTCTCCCTATCACTTTAAGGGACATTTTTCTTCTGTGGATTTATACTTGCATGAAGGAGCTCTTTCAAAGTAAAACACAATAAACAATGCCTTTTTTCCCCACATCATTCTTTAAAGGATTAAGTAACGTCCTGAAGAGATTATCCCTCAATGATGTCTGAATATAGGGTTATAGGCCCTTAGCAATCCTCTGAGTGAACGTAGAGCGCTCCTCAGAAATTCTTAACCTTTTAGAGATGCTGTTTGCTAATGTCTATTCCCTGCTTTCCAGGTGAGAACAAACTTTATAGGCATGTAATTCCTAGGTAATACAGCAGTCACAAATACTCTTTGCTCTGTTCTTGCGTTTTCCAGAGAGACACCAGCTACTCTGGACTGAATGGTTTGTAGCTCCCGAGTGCAGGATGGCTTTGAGGTATAGATGAACAGGAAGGAATTCTAGCACTGATGAGGCTTTCAGGTGGCATTGTGTGAATTGGTGATAATGGAGCATCGTGGTTTCTCAGTTCAGGTCAATACCTTTGTTCCAAAATGTCACTTCTTGAACAAAGTAGAGAGGTTTCTTAGAGATTTTTTTGTGGAGGGCTCCATTCTTTCCTCAGCATGTTTATTCATGATCAGTTTAAGATGCTGGTTTGCACAGGTTTTAGAGTATTTGAATAGTGCCTGTTTGTATAATCTGTCCGTAAGGATTGACAGAATGCTGTGCAGTTCTTACGTAGTTGTTCTGGTTGTGTGTCTTGCTAAAAACATTCTTCTCAATGAAATAAACTTAATTAAACAGAAGCTGTTTCTCTCTGCTAAAATGCTCTCAGCATATAAAATCCAAAGATAATTCCCCACACACACACACTTCTGTTTAGTCACTGCAATTTTGCAAACTTCTGGATGCTAGTTTTTAGGACTTAGAAGTAATTTTTTCCAGATGAAATGGTGTTTCTAATATGAATAGAAAAATAGTTGCCAGTAAATATACTGTATGAAAATGTTTATTTCCTTCCAGAATACTTGAATAAGGGCAAAATTGTAATCTATTTACTATGGATCATTTGAGTAAATTCCTTGCAGGAGTGGAAATGATGAAAAAAGACTTTACATTTTGGAATATACTTGCCATATATAAGTTTTCTAAATGAGACTAGTTGGTTACTCAGATATTCTGTAGTGGAATTTCCAAATTACCACTTTTGTGTTACCAGTCAGTGAACAGGAATTTAGTGTTTAATGCTTGGAAATGGAAGTGTAAGTCATGGATTTTTCCAAGGAAGGAATAAGCATGCTGTAGGTATTTATTTTTCAGATGGTTGGCTGGAAAACTGTCACACATTGAATCTGTAAATAGCCCTTCTGTGATAGAGCACAGCTCTTCATATTCTGTTTGAACGTATGTAGGCTACATAATGCAAGCATGACAACAGTTTGTATATTTTAAGCTTCTATTAAAAAAAAAAAATCTTGTAAGAATCTATTCAGTAAAAACAGCTACTTTCCTTCTTGGCAGTGCTTTTGGAATCTGTGTTTAAAAAAAAATCATCAGTGGGTTATTTGAATCTTTTTTTAATCCCTCGGTGGAGTAATTGTGGAGTGGATAGCTTCTGTGTGCAGAGAAATGGCTGAATTCAGCACTTGGGTTCATAGAAACCTTGCTGACGTCCATAGGTGATGCACACTTCTGTGGTCAAAACTCTGGATACCTTGGCATTACGGCTTTCTGCTGAAAGGACATACAGCTTCAGGGTACAGTCTGTAGTTTCAGACTTCAAATAAAAGTTTGCAATTGCATTAAGAACTAATTTGAGTAGGATTTCTTCTTTATTCTCCTTTTGGAATAATAGCAATAGATGCAGGGAACCTTCTGGAAGTGGTTTTTTTTCCCTTTGGTCATGTGAAAAACTGTTGAATTAAGATCAAGAAAATCAGTACATTAACTGGTATTCATTGGAGCAAGCCTGGGTTGCAATTCACATGTCTTTACTAGGTGAAATTTTTAAGTGAAGGGAGAAGAAATAAGGTTGGAACTTTCAAGAATTATTGCTTAAACAGTAAACAAAATTGTCTCACAGGTTTTGGAGGTCCTGTGAGGAAAGGCTGACTGACTGTTCCAAACCATTCTCCATAATTTTTTTTATTCAAAAGAAAGTTCTTCAAAGTTGCTGTAAAGTAATCAGACTGTAGGCAAGCCAGTATGCTACTTCAGCAAATGTCATCAAAGAGTAATAATAGCTCTTGAAGATTTTGAATCAGCTGTACTCCATCAGTGAGGGGGAGTAGTCCACAGAATGACACCTGTGTATTATCTTTGCGTGTAAGACTATACCCAAATTCTCAAAAGTCTACCAGAGTAATGTTGTGAAACAGCTTCTAGGAGGAGCTACCACTAAGACCACTGGTTTAAATAAAGGTAGTGCCTTGCTGTTATGTTGGGGGAGTAAATAAAGTGTTTATTGCAGTGGTGGCCCAAGCTGCCTTTTTTTACTTTTATTAGCCTTGAGGAGTGTGCATCTGTTCTGGAGAAAATCCAGATTGCAAAGTTGCAAGACCTTCCAATGGGAAAATACATGTGGAACTGAGGAGCAAATACTACTGTATCCTTCCCTACTTACTGCTGTTTTGTTTAACTAGCCATGGCGAACTGATTTGATTTTCCAAATGTGATCATGAAGATTCATTGCAGCCCAAAAGCTCCAGTTCTGTTTGAGTACAATCAGATAGGAATGATTGGGTTTTGGTTTCAACCATCAGATGTCACTTGTTTTGAAATTTTCACTTAACATGTTACAGACATGCCATATTGAAATGCACTCTGTAGAATCAAGAAGTAGAGGTAACGGTGCAAGTCATACCAAAACACAGGTTGATGGCATGCTCCTAGCAGCCTCCAGAATCATCAGGAGAAATGAGAGCTGGCTTCAGAGTTTTTTTGCATTAAGGAACTTTGGAACTCCTTGTCTAACCAGTTGATCCAAAATACCCATCAGAGATCCTTGGTCATAGGGCTGGAAACGACTAAAATACTATCTGACTGTTTCAGAACAGATTTGAAAACAAAACCTTGGTTGCTCAAAGAAAAAGTAGTTAGGCTTCTTAAACTGGTTTATCTGAAGCTTTAATATGCAGTGATTCATGCTTTATAATGGTAACTCTTGATTTAGATGTTGAGTAGGGAATAAAGATAAGCTGACACAGATTCATTTCTTCTGCTTTTTTTTTCCTCTGTACTGACCTTTTATCATTATCTCCTTGATTATCTAGCATATACAAAGAGGGATAAAAATACCTTGACTTCTTTTGGTCTTTTCAGAAAAGTTTCAGTGGCTATGGAAGCATATTGAACCAAAAATGCCACCTGCCTTTTAATCCTGCTGTGATGGTCAGTGTGTGTTTCATGAAGCCAGAGAGCTGGACAAATATTTTTTCCCTCAAGCAGTATTTAAAAGCCTAGGATGCTGACATCAAGCTTTTACCCTAACATTGTAATATATATATTTTTAGAAGACAGTCTTTAATACTTGAATCTTTACCATTATACTGCCCAATTATCTCAAAATTTAGTTTTTAAAAACTCCTGTTTTGTAAAATATGCCATGTCTTTATCACTGTACTTATATGTGTATATATCAAAACAGATCACAGCTTATTGGCTTGGGTTTTTTAAATCATAAACCAAATTTAGGTTCAATGTTCTGTTAGCATTTTTCATTTATGTTGTGGATGCTGCTTCTAGCTCCAGGGTGGAAGGCAGGAATTTTGGAAGTGTGTGCTTGCTACTGGAACATCTGGAAATTGGGGAGCTTTGACCACACTGGCTTTGATTTGATAGGGTTTGAATAAAATACTCTCAGTTGTGGGATGATTGTGACACACTGCTGGATCACTTACTGGGGTCTTTTTCCCTCTTACAAGGAGAGATATTTGGGGAACTTGGTTCCCGTGTCATTCATTCTACATCCTTTCTTGTCACGATGTGATTGTTTTTATGCAAGAACTTCCATTCCTCGTTACTTCTTGTTTTGGCTGCTGAAGATAGCTCTACTTACGTCACTGTCAACATTTAAATATATCGAGGTTAACGCTAAAGGCCCGTTTATCTGAAATTTGGTCCCTGATCAGTCTTCAGACATGGTATCTTTTAGATACCAGTGTACCAGCCCAGCACCAACATTTCTTCAATGCCCCTTAGCTCACCCTAATGCATGGGCGATGTGCAGAAGCAGCATGCGAGTGCAGTGCTCCAGCTGTGGTAAGTGTCAGAATATGTATGACGTGCTTAAAGAATGCATGAATCCAACTCTAAGCATGTGCCCTATCCCCTGGACCTCTCCCTCTGCTGAATCTAACTTATAAATAACTTTACAGCTGTTCCCTCTTTACAAAACAAAGTGTTCATCTTCAGAAAGTGCCCCCTCACTCAAGTAATAATTATCTGAAGGGCCGGTTTTGGCTTAGTAGCTGATGTATATAGCATATCCCTTCTTTCTTAAATTGTTTCATCTTGCAAATCCACCAATCTGTTAATTACTGTCTAGATTTTTTTTTTTCCTATGCTGGTATTCAAATAAATAACCTTGAAAAGGTCAGACTGCTGATGATTTTTCCTAGTTATAGTGGTAGGAAGAATTCCTCACGCTTCCTGCATTTCATAGTTACACAGTGCTTATGAGATACTACTTTATATCTTGGGGGGTGCAGGAACATTTTTTTGACAAATAACTTCCTTCAGTGCTGCTGTAAATAGTTTACAGATGCTTTTTCCATAGTATGCAAAAATGGCCTATTAACACATTTTGGTTTAAAAGCCTTGTTCTTTTATAGTTCACAATAAATATAGATGATCTTTGGAGAATTTTCCTCTCTTTCCCCTTTTTTAATCTCCACTCTGAGGAAGGGATTTATATAGATACTGATATTTATAGAAGCCTTCAACAAGTTTGAGTTAGAAGAGTTGTTTAAGGATTTCCTGCCCTTCCCTTTCCATAGTTAGCCTTTTCTAGTGTGGCATGTGCACTGCTTCCGTAATGAGTTATAGACTGTACTATTGTCTCCATCACCTTTTCTTTCCCCTTTCCGCCTTAAATAGAAATAAATAATCCACACTGAAACTGCATCTGGCCATGGGAATGATCTTGTTTATGTTTGTATTGGTTAAAGATTATCATATTTATCTTTATTGATTTTTATTTTGTGGACTTTTTTCTTGCAGCACCCCCCCACCCCCATCCCCCCGCATGTAATGGATTGAACTATAATATTGCTGGACAGTATTTTCAGGTATTTCCATACACTTTTAAGAAGCATCTTATCTTCTTGAAGGTTATTTTGATTGTTTGAAACCAAATTTTCTCTCTGTGATGGGTGTGGACTACCCAATTACAAAAAGACTTGGTGCTTCATGATATGCTCTTTCTACTGTAAATATATTGCCTGTAGATAATTTTGTAATTAAAGTGACTCAGTTAATGAATTTAAACAGAAATAAATAGAGGAGAAATACATAGTTTTTTGAAAAACTTATTTTAGGTATATAAAGGTATTTGAGTCTTGGATCATAAGCACGTGTACCATCTTAGTAAAGGTGCAAGATCTTCATAGTTTTTCTGCTTGCTTTTACACGTTTTGCCTAACATCTTAGAAAGTTGTCACTCATTCCTCTGTTCTGTTTTCTGTTTGGGAGAGGAAAGGTTTTCCTGGAACGGCTAAAAGTCTCAAACAGAGGTGGCACCACACCCCAGATGCATGGCCTTTTAATTTTTATTGTCAACTGAGTCTAGGCGTGTATCTGCAATAAGTATTTACGCTAGCATGCAAAGTATGCTAGTGATAATTGTGCTGAACTAGTGCTCTGATAAGTACTGCTGACAAGTATTCAAGCTTTAGTTCTGAAAAGTTTATTTTTAGATAGGAAAATATTGTCCAGAGTTTTATAGCCATTGAATACTTTTTTCAGATGGTGCTCCTATATAGTACTTGACATAACTTGGTGTAGTACAGACAGAGAGGCTTTTCTTTTGTGTACCCTATTACATGAAATCAGATGCTTAAGTTTTGTTAAAACTGCACAATTTGTTGTCTCTTATGATTGGAAATCCAGTGACTAAAATACTTGTAAGCGTATGAAATAGTGAATGGTCATGTGTTTGCTGTTCCACATTAAAAACAAAGTTAATGAGAGAAGCTGATGATGACAGTCTTAACTCTGTGCCCCTTTTTCCATTTTGTCATTGAGTGGGTGTTACCTTGACTTAATACACTGCACGTAGCTCTGTGTAATTTGGAAAACCAGTTTGTGTACTTGCATTGCTGTGCTCAGTGTGATTTCTTTACTGTAAATAAATTTGCGGATTTGTGTGGTTTATTCTGTAATACTAAAGGCTCTGGGGTTTGCTTGTTAAAAAGGTGTTTTGTTGCAGATTATTTCTCTGCTGATGTCCTAACTCAGTGTATATACTTATTTCACTTGTAATATCTTTCTGGTGATCTGATGAGTGTGTAGAATATAAAATCAACGAGTATGCAACTTTGAAAAACTTAAGGTTTTTCATAACCACAAAGCAGAAGAAACCGTCCATTAACACTTTCAGTTGTATGAGAATTCTGACTCCCTTTGCCCTGTGTTTCTGCTCTGGGTTTGCCTGACATGGGAGAAATTTCTATGGCTAGGTTAAGGGCTGTGTTACTGCCTGACTGCATGAGAGGTGTATAGCCATTCCAGTGTTGTGAATTAGATATTGAGGTTGCCGGTCTCCCAATGCTCAGGCTGTTGTAAGGACTTTGAGGAGAAAAGTATACTCAGGTGTGATTGGTCTCCCAGTTAGTTTTACTTCGTAACAAATACTGTCAGACTTGCAGAAAGAAACCATGTCCAGATTTCCTTTCAGTTGTCTTTGTTTTGGGGGGAATTTTTTGTTGGGGTGGGTGGGTGGAGGGAATTGATTAATTTTTGGCCACTAAAATGGGACTAAGAACTGTGCAGACATTTAAGGCAAGTGACTTAACTCACTGCCCTCACTCCTGGCTCTTTGGTTGAGCCAGGCAGCATTGATGTGACTTCTCTTGCTCATCAAGGAAGTTTCAAAGCAAACCAAACCCTACAACACAAACCTCCACATAAAAACAACCCACTTCTTGAATCCGGAGGGCAGGGAAAAGAAGATTTTTCCAGTGATGGAGAATGTTACTGTTTCCCAATGGAAGTGTTAGTTTGCAGAGCACTCTTGAAAGCAGTAGAGAAAAACAGGCGGTCAAGGACATGTGCTCATTAGCCCTCCATATGTTAAACTTCCTTACTTTTTCAGTGGCTCTGAGTTCTGGGGTTTTTCTGTTTTTACCTGAATCCATGTTGAAGCCATGCTCTAGATGAGTGCTAAGATCTAGAAAGGAACACTTACTAGCTTTTCCCATTCTCTCCTTCAGCATGCCTGTGCCATGCTGACACATTGCACCCCTGCTCCTGCGCTGATGGATCAGTGCAGGTTAGGTCGCCTGAATTCAGGTTCATGCTAGTGCACCCAGAGCAGAGCTTACTGGCCCTAGACTTGCATGGATGACTCTGGAAGCTGTTTATACTTTACCGTCTGCCCATCCCTCTCCTTTCCCAGCCCCTAGGAAAATGAAAACAGTAGGAATGACTACTCATTCTAAATAACTCCAAGTTGTTCATCCCCGTCGTAAGTAAGGGCAAGATAATTATCGTGAAGACAGGAATAGAAACTATACAATAATAGCAAAAGATCAGCAAGTACAGGGATTACATGAAGAGCACCCTTCAAGGGCAATTGTAAAACTCTGCTAGGAATGAGAGGAAAAAAAGGACTGTTGTTCTGATTTATAACTTGTAGGTGATCATTTTATTAGCCTATAGAAATACCAACGCATTTATTTTCATGTTAATTTTCTTCCTCGGATTGTTAGCTTTGCTAATGTACTTACCGGCAATGAACAGTCATTTTTGACTTGGCTTTTTTCTACTTCTGTGGTCTTGTTTCCTCCTCTTTTGTGCCTTACCTATTTTACTGCATGTGGAGATGAAATTATAGAACTATTTATTGCATTCAGTCATTTTGTGTTCCTACTATTCCATATGCTCATTTGATTCCTTGTTTTTCCTTTCACCCCCAAAAGTAATTAAAAAAATGCTCTGTTAAATTTCTCTGCCTGGGAAGTGCTATTAGTGGAGGATCTGTCAGGTGCTATTGATATTAGGGAGTACTTTAGTTCTTCAGTGAGCATCTTGTCTGCGATTTTTAGAACTCAACTTTGAAAACTTGAGCCCCGGAATCTGTACCTTTCAAGGGAAAGGTGAAACCTGGAGAAAGGAGGGCTGACAGTGTTGTCATGTCATACTATTCTTAACCGTTTGGTTTCCCTGATTCTTTTTGCCCGAGGGACAGCAGCATCCCATTGCACTGATGAAGCTTGTGTTCTTTAGTATCAGACACTGTTTGGTATCTGGATGACAGCATCTATCTGTAAGCAGGTGATCTCCTTGCCCTTGTTCTTTTTCTGTAGGTCACTAGGGAGTCTCAAAGAGAAGACAGAAAGCAGCAAACTCTCTGAAGACAAGGGAGAAGAAAAACTGCACTCCGATGGCATCAGAACATCAATTCCAGAAGTTCTGATAGCCTTGCTGTGTTCTTGTTCCAGACTGTTCGTTAGCATGTGGTTAATGAATGTTACAGGACCTGAACACCACAGAAGAAACATTGCAACACTGTCGGGATTTTGTAATGGTGGTTTTGTAACTGTGACTCTTGGTTCCTACAACAGATCTCAGGGCTCTCAGCATATTCTGTGACCTTAAATTTAACACTTCATTAAATGAAGCAGGGGTAGTGAAATTTTTTTTTTTGTTTAAGAAAGTAAGTCCTTCTGTTTGTTTTTTAATAATTCAAGGTAGCTTTTTAATCCACTAATTGAGACATTGTAAACTGCATTTTTGTTCTAATCAAGCATAACAATAAGGATATTAGACCAATTCAAAGTGACTTCCCCCTTTCTTCCCTCTCCCCCCACCCCAGTACTAGTTCTCTGTTTATTCTGTGTTGTGAATGGGGCATTAGTATACAACCATCTTTTTTGCCTGAATTGTTTCTTTAAGAGTGACTGGTGACATGACCAAAAAAATAGTGATGATAACAATAAAATGGAACAGACTAGGACTGATTTCTTTTCGTTGTCTTTTTAAATGGGCAAAGCAAAAACCTAGTGTGTACCAGTAGAAGATTCAACGTTTAAATATGGAAAATACTGTGAAAAAAATGTTTTGACGTGTTAAGTGTTCTCAGAAATAGTTGTTTTGTTTACAGCTAACACAGTAATACAGCAAGCTATAGTTCTGGTTTAGATGACAAAGTTGTACTTGAAAGATGGCTGCAGTAAGGCTTGTAAAGACATTTTCCTTGGATCTCAGTAATGTGTAGGTGGTCTTGAGAATAGCAATCAGAGGTATTTTTAATGTCTTATTCTTCATGGGATCTGGTCATAAAAATGTAAGTCTAGAGTTAAAGGGATGCAAGTGCCTGGGATCTGCCTGTCCTACTTTAAGCTGTGAAGTCCAAAATAGGGCTTTTGAGGACTTTTACAATCACTTGACTGCTAGGAAGCTTTGACATGCTTATCTATATAAAGGTCTGCAGCTAGGTTGCCAAAGGCTTCATTCTATTGAGCAGCTCAAACTGCCTCCTGTGTAGGCCCTATGAGGCTTTACAAAAGAAATATTCTTTCTACCTGTCACCCACAGAGAAGCTGCAGTCACCTCGGTAGCCTCAGAGTATGCCAAATGACTCTGACTCAGTAGCAGGTTAAAGGGGGGACCTTCTTTACTTTCTTATCAAGTAGCTATAGCATTCACCTGGGATGTGGAAAGCCTGTTTTCCTTTTATGCTCAGGTGATTCATGGCCATATTTTCCAGATGAACATCCTGACCGCTGGTCTACGCAGTCATGCTTGGTGCTTCCACTTCCGAAGTCTTTAAGACACTTGAAGACCTAATCCCAGGGCAAGGGCAGGATTCAAGACATGCTTGGCATCCAGACATCCTGTCATCCAGAGAGACCTGGACAGGCTGGAGAGGTGGGCCTGTGTGAACCTCATGAGGTTCAACAAGGCCAAGTGCAAGGTCCTGCACCTGGGTCGGGGTAACCCCCAGTATCAGTACAGGCTGGGGAAAGAAAGGATCGAGAGCAGCCCTGCCGAGAGGGACTTGGGGGTGCTGGTGGATGAAAAGCTGGACATGAGCTGGCAATGTGCACCGGCAGCTCAGAAGGCCAACCGTACTCAGGACGTTAAACGGTTGGAGCGGGTCCAGAGGAGGGCCACAAAAATGATCCGAGGGCTGGAGCACCTCTCCTATGAGGACAGGCTGAGAGAGTTGGGCTTGTTCAGCCTGGAAAAAAGAAGGCTGCGGGGAGACCTGATTACGGCCTTTCAGTACCTAAAGGGGGCCTATAGGAAAGAGGGGGAAAATCTTTTTAGTAGGGCCAGCTGTGACAGGACAAGGGCTAATGGTTTCAAACTAACCCAGGGTAGGTTTAGACTAGATATAAGGAAGAAATTCTTTACAATGAGGGTGGTGAAACACTGGAACAGGTTGCCCAGAGAGGTGTAGTGGAGGCCCCAACCCTGGAAGCATTCATGAGCGGTGTCCCTGCTCACTGCAGGGGGGTTAGACTAGATGACCTCTAGGGGTCCCTTCCAACCCAAAACATTCTATGATTCTATGATTTTTCTGTGTGAGCTCAGGCAGTTCACTGCTTGGCATGATGGCTGGTACAGGTCGTGAGCTTGGGAACTCAGACCTATTCTCACTGTACGTGTGCCCAGTCCAGATATTGGCAGTATTGAGTGGCTGGATAGCCGCTGCATCCCATCTTCTCAGGAGCTCAGGGAAAGGAAAGGAGTTGCTGTTTCTTCCTATCTTTCTGTCCTTCAGGGACCCAGTGTGTTAGGAGCTCCTGGAGCACTGGAGGCTTGTTACCTATTACTTTCTTTTGGAGTTGAGTTTAATCTTGCTGAAAGCATCTACACCAGTTGTTGAGTTGTCCTTCAGAGCACCTTCGCTTTTCCTGAGCTGAGCTTATTTTTAAGCGAGGGCTTCTAAGGAAAGGTCCTAGGAAGTTGGTCTGAGTAGTCTTTCACGCTAAGGTAACTTTTATGCTAAGGTAACTCTACAATAGCAGAGAATTTGACTACTAAATGGGGATTTTAGCCTGTGGCACAATAAGCGTCTTTAAGCAAGTAAGTAGAGCCCATGGAAATAGAGAAGGCTGTTCAAGTGAATAGTTATACGTGATTAAATATTTATGAAGTAAGGTTTTAAACTTGTGACTGTCTATTGTTTGCAAGTATTTCATAAAACTTGATCCTTCTGTCATAGCCCCATGTTATAGTAAAATGAACTAAATACTCTTATGATCTTGACTTCATTATAAATTTTGATCTGAAGCTGCATAGGAGAGTTCCAAATAGCTTGTAAAAGCTTCAGCTTAAACTTAATGAATAACTTTAGATGTCAATGATTTTTAAAAATGGTTCCTGCTCTAAAGAACCCTAAACGAAAAAAAAAAAACCAAAAACAAACCCCAGCCCCTCTGTCCTGTGCTACATTTTGGGAAATGTTCTGAAACTGGGATACAAATAAATCAGAAAATGTCAGAAATGTAGGTTTCATCCCTCATCACTGCCATCTGTAGCTCAAGTTATCTCTTAAAACTGCCAGCAGATTTTTGGTGAAGCTCCTGTTAAACAAACAAACAAATCCAACCCCCAACCATCCTGAAACAAAAAAACCTCTACATGTAGTTTATGAAGCTTGGAATGACTTTTTAATAAAGTGAAAATGGTAATTAGTCCATGTAGTTGCTTTGAAGGAAGCTTCTAAAATGAGTTCTCACTGTAATGGGGGCGAAAAGTATTTTCCCAAATCAATTCCTCCTAATCTCTAAATTTCAGTCTGTGTATTTTTTCCACAAAATTACCAAAAGCTATTGACCTGAGGGATTTGTTTTCTGTTCCAAAGTCTTGAAATTTTCCTCCTGGCTAATTACAGCCTATTACTCTAGACTTTGGTCCTTTAGCAGTAACATTTTCCATCTTAAGATGGGTTGTCCCATTCCAGTGAAGAGCATGTTGTCTGAGCGCTGAATGGAATTACTACCAGTGGAAACTATGCTGCAAGAGGCTCGATAAAGCAGCTGCTGTGCAAACCTCAGCTGTTTTTTCCATCCTCCGGAGCACTGGTAATTAGCATAGGGAAGCTGACTAATGTGCTGACGTCACCTCTTTCCAGTCGCAGCTTACATTTTGTTCCTGACTGCCTCAAAGCATGCAGGACTTTGTTCAGGAATTCGCTGTCACATACAGGATGCTCTGAAGCATTTTTTTTTTTTTTTTTTTTTTTGAGGGGCTGGACTTGTTTCCCTTATAAACGCTGCCTGCAGGACCAACGGCTTCCTTAAAAGTCATTGGCTTCTGCGGAACAGCAAGTATCACTTTGGTGAAGCACAAAATGCATTTTAGAAATTTTAACTACAGTTTTAGTTCTCTGATTGCCTGTGTGGCAGATAGCGATGTCTTCAATCAAGCAGAAACAAGGGTATGCTTTATCTTTTGTGTTTTATTTCTGTGAACTACTGGAACACTAAAGTAGGTGCTGTTTCAAATAGTTTAAAATGCAGATGCCTTGATAGCTTTTTGACTTGTAAGAAAATTTCAGTTTGTTGTAAGGGTGCTGGGTCTTACAAGTCTGCAACAGTATGCTCTGATATGTGTGATTCTAACTCTGGAAATTATTAGATCTTAAGCTGTGTGGTTTTGAAAATGATCGGAAGTTTACCTCCAGGCTTCCTTGACTGTCTGTATAGTGTATTCTTCACTTGCATGTGTGTTTTCAGCAAATGTTTAATTATAATTTTGGTTGTAAGATTCACATAATTTATAGTACACTTTATACTTTTCATGGGATTTTTTGGCTAGCACTATAGTTAAGAGCATAATGTTAAAACTATAAGTCCTCTCAGATTTATCTGATTAGAATTAATATAATGTAAGCGATACAGTCCTAATACAGTGAATTGTTGACTGATAAGATACCTTAAGGACAAAAATAACATTTTGTTTAGTGTTGTATTGCTAGCATGGCATTTGACCTCTATAATCACACATACTTTGAAAAACTATATATATTGCACAAACCTTGCAGGTATTCTCTGAGTTTAAATGTTAAAGGCGAACTTCAAAATGCAATTTATTGTGGGTTTGGCTTACTTCTCATGGTTGGATCCAGCTCTCTCTGGCGTATAGGAGGCTAACAAATATAGGCTTTGTGTGGGGAGGGCCCTGGTATTGTTTCAGAGCTCATTTTGGAGAAGCTTAAGTGTGGCTCAGCAAGAAGCAGGACAGCTCTGATTTTTAAAATATCGTTGAAATGTAGTGGTTCTGTACATAGCTGTAGTGAGTTTGTGAAGCAGAGCTTTTCAGGAAGGAAAATGAAATTTTGAAGTCATCGCTACCTTCTTATGCAGTCTTTGTTGCTTTTTCCCTGCTAATTCAAAATGTAACAGTAAAAAAAAAATGAGGCAATGTGATTTTACAAACTTGTTTATTTTGGCTTTGTATTGAACTTCTAGAAAGCTTTTATGAAGAGAAATTATCTGAGAATAGCTGTAAACTGAATGCTTGATCTACTGGCATCACTAAAATAAGGCTTGTGACAGGTTACTGTGTTCTCAATGTGATCCTGAAACACTTTTTAGGAGCGTGGCAGCTTCAGAACCTCCTGCTTCTTTCTCCTCCTTTGGTCTGGCATTCTGAAGTAAGAGTAGAAGCACTCTTCTTATAAATGCTATGAAAAATAGCCAAATCAGGTTTGCATAGATGCCCTAGGAGCCCAAACCCAAAGTGCAAAATGGAGATAGGCAGCTGTTAGTGAAGGTATTTCAGTCTTTTCACGCAGATAGGACAGCAAAGTAACTCAGCTGCAGATCTCTGAAGGTATGAGGTTTTGCTCCAGTTCCTACTCTTACCACACAGTCAATACAGAAAGCATGTCAAAGGCTGTATGGTTAGTACTTAAGATTTTTATTTTTTTTTTAAAGATAGTGGGAACCTTTTTAGAATTCTGTTCCAGAAATAGAAGAGGCTATTAAACTAGAGTTCAGTAATAATATGTTCATTTTCCTAAATGAAAGTAGCAGCTATTAAAACAGGAGATGTTTGTGAACTTTGTTATGCATGCTGAGTCACTGAAGAAAATTACATCTAGCTTGCAAATGTGCTTTTTTCATTTTTCTCTATTAAAACTGTTGTGTTGGTTTCCTTGAAAATTGCGTACTGAGACAAAGGCATGCTTGGTAGAATTTTTTCAAGGCCTTTGGATATTAATTTTATAAGAAAAGCATTTCTTTTCAATATTTTACCAATACTGTTATTTCTATTATGTCACTAAATCAGAGTATCATCCAACATCTATTAATGATAATTACTTTTTAATAAGGAAACTGCTATAGAGAAAACAAGTGATAGGTTGGAAAAATTAATTATAAAAAGAGACAAGAAGAAAGCTAAATTTAAGCTGTTACAAATACATCAATATTCAAGAGTGCTAGCATGCCCCTACTAGTAACTGCAATTTATTTCTGTATTTCTTTAGAGAAATGTAGAGTGTTGCATATTCACTTTCTTCTCTGGTCCTTTCTTTTCAGGCCAAATTTGAATCGCTGTTTAGAACATATGACAGAGATATCACCTTTCAGTATTTTAAGAGCTTCAAAAGAGTACGAATAAATTTCAGTAACCCTTTGTCTGCAGCAGATGCTAGAATCCAGTTGCACAAGACAGAGTTCCTTGGAAAGGAAATAAAACTGTATTTTGCTCAGGTAAGTCTCGTTGTGATTACTGCCTTACAATGTACTAAAGCTTAACTTACTCGTGATAAGCTTCCACAGGTCTTCAGTTGTGCTAATGAACGCTGTTAATTTTTCCAGTTTGATTAGAGAATCGCGGATTGTTTCAAAGCTACAAGTATTTGGAGGCTGTTGCATATTCTGCGTTTGTGTCTCCCTCTCTATTGTTTTGATAACCTTGGGGAAAAGGGAGTAGATGATAGGACACAGCACTGTCAAAGATAGAGTTTAACAGGGTGGGGGAAGCCAAGTGTGCTCTGCCAAGAGTACACACGCACACATATGTGTGCTCAAGTAGTATCTGAGGGAATCCAAAGTGTAGAGCTGCATGTTCAGGATTCTACCTGTTGATCCTGCTCTCAGTCCTGCAAATTGCTTGTTTAGCACATGCTTATACTTGGAGATCACCATCAGTGCAGCTCTCTAGCTGGCTAGTATCTGCTGCTAAAGATGTGAAACTCTCAGGTTCTGGTAATCTGGGTGCTTTTTGGTAGCTGCTGTTTATTTTCCTCCGTAAATCTAATGGGAAAATTAATCTATGTGTGTCTGTTTCAGATGTCCCTAGGGACAGTCCTGAAGGAGCCAGTTTATTTATATACCTTCTAGAATTCTCACCACTCTCACTTGTGGTAATGAGTTTCAACACCATTTGTCATTAGGCCTTAAAGCCCATATCCAGCTTCCTCCTACCTCAGTATTTTAAGGACAGATACTTTCTGGTGAAATTTTTGTAAAACTCCATAATGAGAAGATGCGGATGTGCATATTTCATTGCATGTTTCATCAGAGTTAATGAATGTGGTGGCTTGTCTGTATTTTGTATACTGGGTCTTTCATATAGCTCTCTTCAATACTATAGTTACATGCTGCCACCTTGAGTGCCTGTTACAGCATAACATCTATCCAAACCTTAAAATTCCTCATGAATGACTGATTCATTGATAATAGTGAAACAGCTTTGGCTTTTATGCTTTTTTCAGACTTTGCACATTGGAAGCTCACATTTGGCGCCACCAAATCCAGACAAACAGTTTTTGATTTCACCTCCTGCCTCTCCACCTGTTGATTGGAAGCAAGTAGAAGATGCTACTCCAGTCATTAACTATGACCTTTTATATGCTATCTCCAAGTTAGGACCAGGTAAGGAGGAGTAGAAACACTGGAATTTTGGTTGAGTAAAACGCCTTTGAAACTTTCTGAATTCCTAGAACTTTGCAAATTAACTATTATCTACCAAGTAAATTTGTAATTCAGAAAAAGTATTACTAAACAGTAGTTTCTTACACACATAGTAATTCCACGGGATCACTTGGAGGCCTCAGAACTCCACAATGTGATCTGTTTCGGGATTTGTAGAGAGTGTGAATGTTGCTTAAATAATATATTAGCTTGTCCCTTAGAATTTTCAAGAAGCAGCTTCATGAAAATGAAGAGGCAGTTGTGTAGTTGCATACCTTTTGAAAGGATGGGAAAGGCCTGTTCCAGACTAAGGCAATGAACCAGTTAACAGCTGTGTAGTGCCATGCTAGAATTACCTCTAAGGTAGTAGTATGTGTAGGAGGGGAACTGTCAGTATCAACCTAATTTTCTTTTGGAGAGGGAAGTTTCTGCCACTCCTTGCTCCTTTTAATTTTCATCTGCTTCAGTTGCATACCTTTTGAAAGGATGGGAAAGGCCTGTTCCAGACTAAGGCAATGAACCAGTTAACAGCTGTGTAGTGCCATGCTAGAATTACCTCTAAGGTAGTAGTATGTGTAGGAGGGGAACTGTCAGTATCAACCTAATTTTCTTTTGGAGAGGGAAGTTTCTGCCACTCCTTGCTCCTTTTAATTTTCATCTGCTTCAATTTACTCTTTTTTTTTTT
>NW_009260028.1:8424104-8441986 GCF_000687185.1 Egretta garzetta | reverse complement strand
TTTTTTTTTTTTTTTTTTTTTTTTTTCTTTGGAAGCTTTGAGATAGCTTCACCCTGGAAAGAGAAAAAGTTTATATCGGGTTCCTCTTTTTTTTTTTTTTTTTTTCTCCCCACTGTCCAAACTAAAGGAGGTATTAAAAATTTATACTTACCCCTTATCCCATAAGTTGCTTGTCATTTCAGCTAACCATGCTGTGTAGTCTGTTTATAGCTCAATTTCCTAAAAATGCATAGCACCATGGATAGGCAAAATGGTTCTACCTGCTGTTTGTGTTTTAAACCAAATACTACTTTCAGCAGTAGATGTAAAGTTCCACTAAACTGAACTCTTATTTTAAATGTGGTTCCGCTTTTCAGTGATTAACGATCACATCCCTTGATGTCACTTTATACCTCAGTTAAGACAACCTTGTTAATGAGAATTGATACAAATTATATTTCCCCAGATCTACAACTCTGATTTAACTCGTTTGCAACTACTACTAATTTTAGGGGAGAGAAAAAATGCCCACACTTAATAGCAGTATCAAAGAGAATAAAAA
Source organism: Egretta garzetta (assembly GCF_000687185.1). Taxonomy (NCBI): domain Eukaryota; kingdom Metazoa; phylum Chordata; class Aves; order Pelecaniformes; family Ardeidae; genus Egretta; species Egretta garzetta. The sequence continues at coordinate 8,441,445 of NW_009260028.1, read as the reverse complement.
CTGTAGTCTGAATCATTTTACTATAGTATTTTTATATGCTGGTTTGCCTACCGGCTTAGGGAACACGTCTTACTATGTCAGTAGTAAGGCATGGAGAAAAGAGGGTAGGGCAGAACTTCTAGCCCCTCATGCATCAGCTTTCTGTGTAGTAGTTTATGGTTGACTGTATGCTGGTGATAGCCAACGATGCTAGTGAAAATAGTGTGTGTCTCGCAAACCACTAGGGAATTCTTCTTACCTGTGAAAATTCAGCCCTTTGCAGTTTGTGGAGGGACAAAAATCTGTGCTTATGCTGGCATAAAAAGCAGGATATGTAATTGCCAGTTTTTAATAAATAACGTCTTTTAAATGGGGTGTGAATTATAATGACAAGAACAATTTATAGGAAAGATATTACAGTTAGAAGTGGAGGTATAGAATGCTGCCACAAATCATTTGTTTACCCAGAAATGTTTAATCTAAGCAGATGAGCATGTAGGTATTTAAAACAATCCATCAAGAATACTGCTGACATGCTAAATGCTTTTACCAAAGATGATACTCTCCTGAAATCAGTTTTTGAAACAGAAGTCCCATAAGACTACGCTTGTTGGAACAAAAGTTGTAGTTGATGAAACACATGGAATGAATAAATAAATAACATTACAGCTCACTGATTTTAAGAAAGTTCAGAGCTTGCTCCATGCATGCTGCTTTCTGTACTACAAGCTTTCCTTTTAAGTTTTAGCAATACCAAAAAGAAACCGTGTAGGCCTTAAAATAAATACTTAAGGGCTTGCTAATCAGTAACAATTGGTCCTTTTCCCCGAAAGTTCTGTCACTGAGATGCCCTGCAGTAAGTTCATTGGCAGATCTGTGATCCCTTTTCCCATGAGATTTTTCATGTATATTGTGACTGTTGAGCCCTATAAAGCTCTGCCTCTTGACTGTCATGTGCACTGGAACATGGAATTAATGACTTGGTGCCAAGGAGCAAGCAGGGGTTCCTCTAGCACAATGGCTTGTGTGTTTCTGAGGAGCTGGAGGCAAGAGCTTTTTCCTCTGTGGAACTGCTCTTCAGTGGTCAATAAAATTTGTATTGTAGCACTTCTACACACCAGCTATGTTATATCTGAGTGTTTCACATTATATATGCATGGAGCCTGCTGTCTAACTCTGCTGCTTCACAGAATGCCCGAACAGTGTTAGAGCACCTCTGTGTGAGGTGGGAAGAAATGCACCCAGCTTTCTTAACACTGAAAGCTTTTGGGGGGGGAAGGAAGATCCTGTGGTTTTGCCATCATTCAGGAAAACAAAGTCTTCCTGGTACAGTGGATAGATAATCTTGTACACTCTAAACTGACAAAAACTCACCAAGACGACTTATGAATGCTCATGTAGAATGCTTTCTTGAATGCCTAGGGTAATTGACATAAACTTGCTTTTAAGAGGGCAGCTAAGCTATGTTGTTCTGAAAACAGAACCTGAATACTTCCGGCTGGTAAATGTGACTGTTGGCAATGCACGTGCCTGCACCATCTACTGTGTTGTGGCATCAGGCTTTTGTCATCAGTGTATTACTTACACATTTTGATTCATTCCTTTCTTTTTAGTAATTTCTTTCCTACTTTTCTACAGAATGGATCCTTTTTAACTAGTTTTGCTAATATTTTAACTTTCAGGAGAAAAGTATGAGCTACATGCTGCAACCGACACTACTCCTAGTGTTGTCGTCCACGTATGTGAGAGTGACCAGGAAAACGATGTGGAAGAAGAAACGAAGAAACCCAAACCAAAAATTATTCAGACGAGAAGGCCAGATTATACTCCTACCCACTTAAGTTGAACTGCTGTTGTTTTTCCAAGGGTTACAAAGTAGACATATGCAAGGGAAACATTTACTGTGGAAACAGCAGGTCACAGGTTTGGTGGCAACAGCAGCAGTTACAGTAGGAGAAATTCCAATATGTTTGCTCAGAAAAAGTACAGGAAGTTTCATCCTTATTTTTGATGCTGTGGGTTGATGGACGTCATGAGTGTGTTCCCAGATCACTGGGCACGAAAGATATGCAGAAGAAAACATTTTGAGACATAACAGGACAAACTAGGTTTATTTTTTGGGGAGTACTGTAGGCTGTTCCATTATAAAGCAACTGGGGGAAGCTTTCTTTGTTCTGATTCACGTAAATCCTCAAGCTAATAGGCTAGTCATTGTGTGGAGAACATAGTGATAACAGAGGTGGTTTTAAAGATTAAAGTATGGGAATTGTAAACCTTTTTCTTATAACAGATTTTGTGCATGTGTATTCTTGGTCTTCTAAAGTAACTTTGCATTATTTTCTATAGTTTCTCACATGTTTCTGGAAATCTGGGAAATTGTTCAAAGTATTTATTATCTCAGCATCCCGGACTTACTACTAGATGTGTATATACATTTATATTTATATTTGTTTTTATTGGCACTCATTTTCCAGCAGGCATACAATTTCTTCGGCACCTTATTTTGGTGCTATGTAACTTGTGCTTTTAAAACGTTAACCTTTTAAATGCCTATATGGGGTTTTATCTGGCAAAGTAATGGAAAAATGTGCAATAGGAAAGTTGTTTAAATAAGTTGATTTTAAATTATTTAAGTTTAAGTAATTTATAACTTCAATAACATTTGTCCGGTAGCTTTGACTTTCTCATTTGGAAAAAAGTACTCTTAAGTGTATAAATGAAGCTAATGTTGCATATTCACAGCAATGTAATTTTTCAGTGAAAAAAATGGTAATGGAGAGACATGAACTCTACTCAGTATGTGAATCTGCATTGCTGTGAGCAAAGGTTTAACAGCGATTGAAAAATTGCCCACAGTGTGTAGAAGGGTGAAGAGAGATGGAGTGCCTTTTCCTTGTTCATTCCTGATGTGAACTGTTCTACAGGCTGCACACTTGTATCTTTTTCTACAGGCTTTGTATGTCCATAAATATAAACTTTCTTAGCTTTGCTTCCAAAATAAGCTGGTATTTAGAAATGCTTAATGCCAAGTAATGATGCATACTTAAGTAATGGGTATATGTGGGAGAAGCTTTAGGGGTTTTTATATGTTAGTGTTTAAAGACAGTAGCTCATGACATAAAAATTTAGAGGAAGAGAGATGGCAGAAGTGTATTTTATTACTTGTTTTTTTAAAATGGAGATCCTCACTTTGAAATAGGTTTCAGTATTTTTTTTAAGAGACAGTAACTGATATGTGTGGGAAAATATCACAGTTTTAGAAAGGGGATGTTTGAAGCTTCTCAGCATGTTTTTAGAAATCAAAGCATGGTTCTCTGTTGGTTTGCTTTTGCCACAGCTGGTCTGAGAATGAGTTTTGTAGCTGGAGTTTATATAAAGAAATCCATTCTGTGCCATTCGAAGCAAACATTGACTTAAATGCCCAGGTTCACACCTTGTTTTTTAAATAAATAATATATATTTAAAAAAGTAAGATGTATAATGAAGCCATTCCAAGCTGTGGTGCAGTGTGAACGTGGTGTTAATGAAGGCCTGTCATTATACTAAGCAAAATAGAAATCGATATCCTGAGACTACAGAGAGCAGGAGTATATTGAACTTTAGTAATACTGCAGTTATGATCTTGTTTCAGTTTACAGCGCATACCGATCTGAACAAGCTCCACTACCTGGTGTCTGTCTTGGGCCTAACTCAAGCGGCACGCTCTCTGCGTTAACAGTGTTAAGAAGAGCTAAGGCCATGTCTTGGTGGAGCCGTGTTTTATGGACGTGGGGGTGCATAAGGTTATTTTGTGTTACTAAGGTGTAACCATCAGCTGGATACATGTACTCCTTATTAGCACACAAGATAAATAAAATAGAGAGAAACTTTGTAGGTTTGCCACAACTGCCTTTAAGCCTTTCCAAGATTTTTTTCCATGTTTCTCAAATTCCTGCTGGATTTAAGTGTTTCACTTAATACAGTTTAAAATTGTTGGAATAATTCCTGTTCTGTCCTTTTTCCATCTTTCCATGATTACCAATCAAAGCATTAGTTTTGCATTAGAAACCCAGGTGGTTGCTGTTCTGTTTCCTGGCAATCCTAAGAAAGCTGTGCTACCTTTCAAGTAGAAAGAACAGAACATTAAATGCCAATATGGTTTTCGTCATTGTAGTACACTGACACCTGCCTAATACAGCCGGCACTAGAAACCATGGAAGGCTTGGGATGGTTACAGTGTTTCCCCTTCCAATGGTCATTGTAAACAAAGGTTGTGAGACAGTAACTTGCCTGTGTTTCTGGTTGTATATCCTGGCTTGTGCCACCTTCTGTTATCATTACTGCAGTGTGCTGCTTGCTTTTTCTGTTGTTTTTTTTCTTTTTCTTCTTTAAATGTTCAAATGAACGCTTAGTTGGTATTTTATACAGTTGTATAGTATGGGGCATATTTAAATTAAAATATTTTGTTGTCTTCTTGTAAATGTCGTGGTATTTATGTATGAAACTAGTTGAAGATTTTGTGTGAAAATCTGAACTTGAGGGCTCCAAACATTTCCCATCTGAAAAAGGTAAGAATATTGTCCCAGGTCACATCCTTACCAATTAAATGAAGTTATTTGGAGAAAAGCTTTCTGGCCTTCTGCTTAAGAGACTTGTGTGATCTCAATCAAAGCATGAGAATCTACTAATGAATAAAATACAGTCCAGAACATTCCCGTTAAAAACTGATTTTTCTGTGCCTGAAGTTGACATGCTTCCTAATAAAGGTATCAACATCTTACTGTTCTATAATAATGCCTGTGCATTTGTACTATCCTTACCCATTTTGTTCTACAACATGAATAATTCTTTTTCTAGAGCTCTTGGAATATGAAAATATATCAGCATTTAAATGGCTTTACCTAGTAATTGTAAGTCTTTGTGTTGTAAGACTTGTTAAGCAAAAATGCACTGAAGCTTTCAATCTCAATATGAAGTCCTTTCATGGCAGAAAGGAGTTATTGATATTAATGCTCATCATTCTTTTCTACTTAGGACTGGGAAGTATTGATGTTTGTAAGAAATTGTTCTATAGACAGAAGTGGTTTGAAATAGCAAAGTGCTGCTGCTCATCAATAGCAGGCCCATCCAGGAGAATTCCTGCGTAGCATAACAGAAATAGCTTGGTCCTTATGTGAGCTAACAGAAGATAGAAAGTGAAATAGCAATTCCAACTGAGCCATCCTGCTTTAGATAAAGACCTCATTTTTCTTTTTGGAAGTATAGCTCATGTTGTATTATTTGCCCTCTGCATAAGGCTAGCACGCACAGCCTCCATAAATCTGCCAGTGATCACTAGCATTTGTCATTTCACAAGACCTGTTGCCAGCTTAGTGACACACATTCCTGTCCTTAGATTAGGCATTTGTGCAGGCATTACTACATTGAGGACCTTACTTGTTACCAAGGTGAATTCGACAACATGTAAGATTGAAGTTTGTTTCTAATCAGGGTTTTGTTTTTCAGAGCAGCAACAAGTGTAGTAACTTTGATATTCGAAATACTGGACAAGTGTCTTAGTTGTTCTTGTGTAGCCCAGACTTGTCAAGGGTGGGGAAGGAATGAACTCCAGCAACTCTCTCTCATACTGTGTTAACAGTTACAGCATGGATTTTGCCCTAGGCGTAATCACCTGCCTAGTCAAGTTTTGCTTTGTCACACTGGCAAGAATGTCTTGGGGAAGACACGTTCTTTAACTTGAAATTGTGATCTGTATCTGTAAAGCTTGCTTGCTTGTTCTGGTCTGTCCCAAACCCCCTCCCAGTCCCTAACATACAAAATGATAGCAAGGGGTAGACCTTTACTCTAGGCGTAGACTAAGTTCAGAAATTCACTTACTAGGTCTTGGGTTCAGTTGTTGCACTGCTTCTATCATCTTTGCTTTTATCCTGGCTTGCCCAACACACTTCAGAAACATTTTGCAGAAAACTATACCTGTTTAATATTTGGGTGTCTAAAAAGAAGGTGACAAACCAGCTGATAATGACAAAGATATGTACAGTATCCTGGGGGATGTCCTTACACAGGTGATTCGATTGAGGAGTAGATGATGGGATGGATCTGGCAGGACTGGATTTATCTTCTTTGATAAAATTTCCATTGATAAAGTAGCGACTGTCACATTTGAAACTTTTTGTCACTGTACTTATGTATCTAAAATCAAAGCATCTCTGTCATCTTGCTGCTGCTGCTTTTTTTTTTTTGTAATTGGCAATTGTTTTTTTACTGTGGTACACTCCATCTGAGGTATGGAAAGGCACAAAATGATGGGAATTTAGGTATGAAAAGTTGCACAGGTGGAGGAAGAGGCAGAGGCTCCAAGTGGCGCTTTGTCACTCCTGGGAAGCATGTTAGCCGTCCTGTTCTGCACTTTCAGCCTCTCAAAGACCAGCTCAGGAAGCTCCCATACTCACCCCTGCCCTTCTTCCACAAGATGTTATTCCCTATTTCCAGAAGACTGAGTGCCTCTGAGGCTTACAAGCATTTCATAGGTCTTCCTTCTGAAATCACTTTTTCTCCTATCCAAGGACCAGCACAGCTCGGTGTCCGTGGCTTCAGAGCAGCGTTGCCGGCTTTACAAAGGTTTTGCGAAGGTCTTTTATGCTGGTAGCACAGCACGGGGGGAGGAGCACCGACAGGGAAGTCTTCAGTAGTCTGCAGTCTGGTGCTGCTCTTGCTACTGGATTTGGAGTCTGTCAATGATGATTTTCATACTTGGAGTGATTATGTATTTATAGCTTGCACTTCATAGTCTCAATCCTTTTCACAGACCATGAATTGGTTAGGGTGGGGCTTTCAGGGGTTTGTATCTTTGTCCCATCTTGAAATCTTTCTTCCATTTTACCTTTTTTTGTCCTTCTTCCTATGTACTGGAGTTCATTGTGTACCATCTACCAAACAGGTCATTTATTTCCTTAACTTTTCATTTTATTGTGTGGAGCTGCCTACACCTTAAGTGTGTGCGTGTTTTCTTGCCTTTGAAGTTGTGCCAGGCATTCCATTTTGTTTGCAGTTTCATTACTTCCACATCCCGCTGAAATGAAACCTCTAAGTGCAACTAAGAACTTCTCCTATATTCACCTAATGCCTGAGGTGTCATGTCCTTTATTAATCCTAACGAAATTGTATCTGATTTCCTGTTTGCTCCATGTTGCATGTCTCCTACTGCCATTTACACACACTTACCCTTTATTTATTTTGCTGGTGCAGATTGTTGTATTGTGTTCTGATGCCATGCATCTGTAACTCTGGCCAAGCCATAACCAATTCCTTACCTCATAGGGGGTGTGGTGATACCTGCGATACTTCTGTAGGCCTGGAGCAAGTCAGACTCATGAGTGGGGTGCTGGCTGCTATCTATCAGCGTACAAATCTCTGGAAATTTTGATGGTGTCTGTCCTACTCTACCAATTCAGTGAGGGGAAACTCATTCGAGAATAAACAAATGTACGGAGAACCCTAGAGTATTGGCAGGAGTGTGACTTGTATTTCTTTTTTTAGCATGTATCACCTCCTAATTACTCTTTAACTTGTTACACTGTTAGCTGGGATAGGCTCCTTATATCTCAGAGTACTTGCACTTGATACTGAGTATTTCCGTGGGTAGCCAGTGTTTTGCTCACAACTCCATTTTGTTCAGTTTCGTACCTGGAGTCTTGCTATTTGAGTTAAAGGTTTAACAAAAAGGGGCTTGCTGAGGTGTAATACAGAAGGCTGGAGGAAGAGGTAGAAAACGTATCTGTCTTCAAGTCGTTTTGTGCCACTGAGCACTGTGTCTCTTGACTGATTGAGTATTTGGAGTTACTCCAACCTCAAGCCTATAAAAGCACTAAAGAGGAAAAGCTAAAGGGGTCCTTTAAGTGTCCCTCAGGTAGACCTTGCCATCATTTGATCTGAATTCCCTTTGTGGGAACGTGGTGTGCTTTTTGGGATGCCCAGGAGTGCTGCTAGGTTTAGGTGTGTTCTGGAGCTCCCCTTTCAGCTCTCCGCATTTCAGTGGTTTGAAAGTTCGTACTGCCAGGTCTCTGCCACAATCCTATCACAACTTTCCCCTCTCCATTACGTCTTAAACTTGTGTCCCCTGATTCTTAAGATCCTTTCAACTTTTTCTGTAATAGTTCTTTTAAAAGATGCTTTAAAATGCATCTTTCAAAACCTGACAGGCTTTTAAATAGATTTTGGTGAAGTCATCTTAGTGTTGTTTCCTTTCAGCGTGTCTCTTGTCAGGAAAATGAAATAAACCAGTCTGACTTTCTCATGACTTTAAGAGTCAATCAATAGGAATGCCTTGGAAAATAAGGAAGTAATCTTGTGTATTCTATAAAAAGAGATCCCGAATCTCTTCTTTTGTTTCATTTCTGAGATGCAGTTGTCTGGGTTGCTTTTTTCCCCTTTTCCCTCATTCCTCTCCATTAACTGATTTCTGTGCCATATGATTTGTATAACAACTTACATCCGAACTCCAGTGCAGCTCTCGACAGAATTGTGCATCTACTTTGTTTCTTTGGGGGTGGGGGATAGGGGAGACTTGGGTGATTAGAACCGTAAAGCATAACTAAATTGTTGTTTAATTTCAGTGAATTGAAAGAGGTATGTGAAGGTGCCCATAGGTGGAGCTAAATATCAAGCAATGTCATTGCATGCTACTGAGTAAAACTAAAACCCGAAACTCAACCTCCAGCTAAGGTTCCCATTGCAACAGATGTGGAAGGGAAATAATTTTGCTATTAGGTTACGAAAAATACAGCATTCCTTGTCTCTGACCCCTTTGAATATAGTTGATTTGAAGCATATCTGTGGCATATAGTAAGTCTTGTAGCGAAATACTTTTGGAAGGTAATCATAAGCCATTTTAGCAGTAAGTTGCCGTGTGGCACGCTGTGCTCTACGTAATTTCACTGTTATCACTCATGAGGAAAAGTTCACATATGCCAAGTGTTTGAATCGCCCTGCTGAGAAATCGTCATTTTCGGAGCAGGTTAACTACTGGAAGACAGCTAGCAGTTTCACACCTCAGCGCAGGTTTTCAAGGCTTTTGTTTCTCTTTGTGCAGTTTGTGCTCTAGAACCTCTGAAAAGCACATCGAATGCGTGGCCAATATTTCATGGCAATGTTGCTTCCCATACTTGAGTAGCTTCATGCATCTCTCTCTGGGCATCCCCGCGTGTGAGTAAGCACGCATACAGTAACACGGGGTTAATCCAAATGATAAAGCATTTTGTACGTGGGCTCTTCATGCTGGGGTGTAGCAGTTCAGTGGAGAGTAGTTTTTCCTTGCTGAAAACATGCCATCGCTGCAATGCTCACATAGCAGGAAAAGCAAGGTGTAGAAGCCTGGCATGCACCGCAGGCTTGCAGTGATGGGTAGTGCTTGTAATTTTGCGGATGTCTTGATATCATACCTCTTACAAACCAGCGTTAATCTGACTTTCATATTTAAGCTCACACCAGCAGTGAAGCTACCTGTTAAAAGTGGGGAATGATTTTTATGCCGGAGGACAGAAGCTATCTGGGAGGAGGTAGTTCTGTTTGTCTCACGATACCGTTTGCTCTGCCAGCTGCCCTGGCCTGGCTTTGTGCCACGTAAATGAGAGTAAAAATTGCTAGCATTACATAGCCATTAGGCATGTTTAAAGTATTATAGGAAAAATTTCAAACTATTTTTGTCAACTTTTCTTCTTAAAACCGTTTGCTTTAAAGGGGCATATAGGATGCACGCAGTGAAAACTGGCTGGTTAGAAATGTGAAAGGTAAAGTTCAGATGCCCAGGTCTTTTTGGCTGCTATATAAAGTGATGCTAAATCACAGGGTGCATTTGACTTAAATGGGAGAGTTCATCCAAAAGCATTTCTTAATATGAGTAACTGCCAGGCTAATACAAAGAGGAGCAGCTATGTGAAGTGCCTTTGACAGCAGCAGGGAAATTTTTTAGCTTTTTTAAGGATTGAAGCCGAACCATGTTGGATTGAGCTTTTGTTGTGGTAGGTAAAGTAATGACCAATTTATTGATGTTCTTTGAGCCAGGGAAATACATGACTTGGCATAAAAAGCAGTTGCACAGCCCCTTGTACCTCTTGTTGTCCACTCTTTTAAGGTTTTGCCTGTGGTGTGAAATGGAGTTTAATCACCCTGGCCTGGTGTGGCTTGAAGCAGCCAGGTGCTGAGGTGCTTGTTACAGCCAGCAGTGACTGAAGTCGTTCAGGTGCTGAAGCACTTCTGTGTAAGCAAGCCAGGGGCACTTGCCCCTGTTTTGGTCGATCCCCTGCTCAGTAAGGATAAACAAATTGGTGGTCGGCTGGCACTTCACCAGAGCAAATGTGTGGAGATTTTGTGTGTGTTTACTTCTCTAGAAAGTGACAGATTTTTCAGTTTTGTTAGTATCTTCTCAGTGGCCATCTGGCATCTTGTGTCCTGTTCAAACGCTTCTAAAAATGCTGTTTCTGGTCTCTTGAGAATTGCAGAAGCAGCCAGCCAGTGAACTCTAAAGGCTGCAAGGAAATTTTTGTTCAGCAAAGGAATTACTTCTCAAACGTATCTTTTAGGCACTCTGTGCGCTCCGTACCTCGTTCAAAGGAGGGAGAGTGCAAAGAGAATGTACGCACTAATACAGCTCTCGTGAGAGGGAACGACAGTATCTTCCTTGTTCTCATGCTGAAGGTCAAAACTATTGCATGTTATAACCTGCAATATTCTGGCTGAAGGCAAATGAGCTTGTCCATGATGAAGGACACCTGGAAGGAGTTCTACTTCTTGGGGGAGGGCGGGGGGAATGCTGCAAGGTGAAGTCTTGCCTGTAATTGTTTTTCCAGTCTGTGTAAGGTAGCTCTGTTTGGAACAAAGTAGTGGCCCAAACTGTCTTAAGATGCACTTCTTAGAGGTACTGGAGTTATTCTGAAGACCAAAAGGATTAGGCTTGTATTTCCTCAGCCATGCACAGGATTTCATTCAAAGAGGTGGAAAAGACTTTCAAGAAGAGTTCTTGTGTGCAGTTCATTGCTCCACATGTTTTCAGGGTTTCTTATGAAATTTCCTATGTTGAGATTTTAAGGAAGAGCAGGTGGCATTCAGACTGAGACAGAGGGGAAGAGTGGGAGCGTGCTGTGATGGAAAGGGTGGTAATAGGCAGAGGGAGGACAGAAGGAAAGCCTAGGAGCAGGTGAACTGATTTGGAATTAGGAAACTGGGAGGCAGTGTGAGCAACCAGCAGCTGTCACTAGTGTCTTTTGCTGGTACCTGAGTTGGCTGTGTGAGCTGTGACCTGATCAGGAGGCAGTGTGAGCAACCAGCAGCTGTCACTAGCGTCTTTTGCTGGTCTCCTGCTGTACCTGGGATGGCTGTGTGAGCTGTGACCTGATCCGTGACTACAGCCGCTGGCAAGAACTGCAAGGCAGGCCTGTGGGGAAGGAGCACAGCTGGCACGCCGTCCCTCTGTCTAGTCTGTGGTTCCTGGATGAGAAGATGGCCTCACCAGACCACACCTGGGACTCTGCCACCATCATTTCCCCTGTCTGGGCTAGTCAGCAGGGTGGCCAAGTGTCAAGCATCTCAGGTCATGCACAGGCATCTGTCACTCTCACTTCTGCCTGTGTCCTAAACAGGGATGGCCAGCAGTAACTGTGGTTGTTGTTCTTGGTCATGAGAAGGTCACCTCACAGCTTGGAGCATGAGGCAGCTGGATGCCTGCCCTGGCTCCTTGGCTTGTGCCAGGCCTGCACGAAATTGTTTGGAAAAGGAGAGGCAAGAGATTCCTGAGGCCAAGATGAGAGTCTGTGTATAGGAAGGAACAAAAACGGGGAGAGTTTGACATGGACATCAGAGCAAGCTTGGCTCAGACTTCTTCTCCCACCACTCTGCAGTGCCCCCATGCACATGGACATCAGAGCAAGCTTGGCTCAGACTTCTCCCACCGCTCTGCAGTGCCCCCATGCGTGCCTCCTCCCAGTGGATGCAGCACTCCTCCAGGTTCTTCACACCCACTGGCAATACCACTGCTGTAGGGACCATCGCACTGATCGTTTTTGTAAGGATAGCTCTGATCCAGCAGCTGGACCTGTGTCCCTGGCACTTAACCTTCCTCTCCCAAGACACATAAAATCATAAATTGTTTAGGTTGTAAAAGACCTTTAAAATGACCAAGTCAAACCATTAACCTAATCCTGCCATCCCACCACTAAACCATGTCCCTAAGGGCCTCGTCTACCCAGCTTTTAAATACCTCCAGGGATGGGAACTCTACCACTTCCTTGGGCAGCCCGTTCCAGTGCTTGACAACCCTTTTGGTGAAGAAATCTTTCCTAATGTCCAACCTAAACCTGCCCTGGGACAACTTGAAGCCATTTCCCCTTGTCCTGACACCTGTTATCTGGGAGAAGAGGCTAACATCTCCCTCTGGGTGATGTGCATCACCAGGTTCCTCACTCATCACCAGACCCTGCCCTGGCGCAACTTGAAGCCATTTCCCCTTGTCCTATCACCTGTTATCTGGAGAAGAGGCTAACACCTCCCTCACCTCACTCATCACCAGGTACCTCTCAACTCCCTACCCTCCTAATTTTTGAGGTTCACAGAGAGGAAGCCTCTACTTTCATACACTCAAGTTGCGCATCTGTATTTCACTGACCTTCTTTCACCCCTTGAACCAAGTGGACAGGTCTAATGGCCTTACCAGGCATGGTGCTGCTGATCAGGATCTCTGTTTCAAGGTTCAGCCAAGCACAACTACAGTATTATTTTTTAAAGTACAAGCAAATATAATTTCTTATGTTATTTTTAAAGCTAAGGACTGCAGTGTTTTCTGGGAGGCTTGGGGGTTTTTTTAACACTTTAAGGAGAATACCCAATTCAGTATGACAGCAGGTGCATGTACACTCGTGTTCTGTACTATACAGCTGAGCTCATAATCTGAAGGACAGGTGTTACTACACCATGAGGAAGTCCACTTAGATGCAGTCTGCTCACAATAAGCAGGGAAAAGTGAACCGAATTACGCTGGAGGACTAGTAGTGTGAGTGAAGATTTCTACTGCCTTAGATCTTTTGAGGAAAGATGAGAGAGAAAAAAACTTCTGGCTCGTGAAAATAATGCAGTTTATGCTGTGGAAAATCTTCAAGAAGAAGGGACAGGGGGCTGTTGTACCTGACAGCAAAGTCTTGAATTCATTTGGATGAGTAACAGCTAGGTAATCAGTTTGAAGTCTCAGGCATACTAAACAATATATATTAGTATTTTTAAAAAAATATTTTAAAAAAATAAACAAAAGACCCAAACAATTTGATGAGATTTCTAGGTACCTTCAGCTCTAGATACTCTCTCCTTCCAGGGCAGTATTATGGAAAGGAAACTTTGACACAAACTAAATTATAGGCTAGTGCTGATATAATATAGCTCCTGTAGGTAGGTCAGAAAGCTTCCCGGGCATGGTATGATGTTCCAGCACGTACTTGCTGAGGAGCACTTCTAATGGCTCACTGCTGATTAAGGAGAGTGGTTTAGCAGTCAAAGTTTTTACGTGAGATTAAAAGAAGGTGCAGTACATTATGCTGTTAATCTCTCTGCCAAATTGTGCCGTGTGGGAAGAGACATTTAGCAAGAACTTTCCATGCTTTGTCAGCCTGTGGAACCATCCAGGGAAGGAACGAGTGCCATGTTGCGAGAGTGTTGTGTTAGTTAGTAGTAAATACCCAGTATTTCCTTTCCATAGCGCATGGCGATGAATTAACTCATCCACATGTCCTATAACTTCCTTCTCATCCCAAAGGTTTACTGCTCAGTACTTGATCTCTTTGCCCTCACCTCCTTTATACACCTGACGCATTGCCAGAGCCATTTGGGGACTCATTTTATGCATAGCCCAGTTTTCCTGTCAGAGAATGTCAATACGGAAGCAAGGTGTAGCTGTGTCGATTTAGGGGTACGTTGCTCATCAGATATCAGGGTTGCTGAGGGCTGTGGCAGTTGTGTGGGCTGTGAGGAAGAGGGAAAAACTGCTCAGGTTAAAAGCTGTGATTAATGGTTGTTCACCAAAGTTCACGATGATGCGTGTGCTTTGCAAGCACCAGGCTCCAGAAGGTCTCTATCTCAAGCAACTTCGAGCTACAGTGTGAGCGGAGATGCCCAGGCATAGAATTATAGAATGCTTTGGGTTGGAAGTGACCTTTAGAGGTCATCTACTCTAACCCCCCTGCAGGGAGCAGGGACACCTTTAACTGGATCAGGTTGCTCAGAGCCCCACCCAACCTGGCCTTGAAGGTTTCCACGGATGGGGCCTCCACCACCTCTCTGGGCAACCTGTTCCAGTGTTTCACCACCTCATTGTAAAGAATTTCTTCCTTATATCTAGTCTAAACCTACCCTGGGTTAGTTTAAAACCGTTACCCCTTGTCCTGTCACAGCTGGCCCTGCTAAAAGATTGTCCCCATCTTTCCTATAGGCTCCTTTTAAGTACTGAAAAGCTGCAGTAAGGTCTCCTTGCAGCCTTCTCTTCTCCAGGCTGAACACCCTCAACTCTCTCAGCCTGTCCTCGTAGGAGAGGTGCTCCAGCCCTTGGATCATTTCTGTGGCCCTCCTCTGGACCCATTCCAACAGGTCCATGTCCTTCTTGTGCTGAGGGCTCCAGAGCTGGACACAGTGCTCCAGGTGGGGTCTCACCAGAGCAGAGTAGAGGGGCAGAATCACGTCTCTCAACCTGCTGGCCATGCCGCTTTTGATGCAGCCCTTGTGAGAGAAGACATGGAGGAGCCCAGAAAGAAGAAGTCATTGAACGTGAGTGAGGTGTCAATAGAAACAGCTCCAGTCTGTGTCTTGGCTCTGAGCTCCCCGGTGTGGAGGAAGTTCTCAGATCTATTTAAGGGAACACTTAAAAAAATTAAGTCCTATGGGAAATCAATCTTTTTTTATACCCTAGGGCAGATGAGAATTGATCTAAATTCTGAGAATTTGTGCCACTTCTGTGGGCTGGGTGGCACAAGGCGGTGGTGAGCAGTAAGAGGGATGGTGTCGGCAGCGGATGCTGGTGCTGCTCGTTTCCTCGGCAGTTGATGCCTTCGCTTGGCCAGCTGAGTCACACAGAATTGCTTCTGCATCTGAAGAGATGCTGACTGCTGGCAGAGAAGGAAATGCACTGAAGAGATGCATTTGCTCTCTTGCCCACAGGGTAACTCACTATAGCCTGAGGATGCACTAGCGGCGCTGTCACCTATTGCCCAGGGTGAGTGGGAAGTGAGAAGGTTGCCATTTTGCTACCATTAGTCAATCTGAACAGCAGCACAGTCCCCAGTTGTTGTAAAAACGAGCGCTTCCTCAGCTGCCATTGCACAATCACCAAGCCTGGATCTGGAAACGGCAGACTTCTGCCCATGACACCGCAGCTTGGCTGGCTGCGAGGCTGCTTGCTGTCTGCAGATGCTAGCTATTTTGCTTCCAAAGGTCTCAATTTCCCTGCGTGCCACTTGATTACGCGCTGCCACATGGCGCAGCAAATTCTGCACCAACTCCACAAGCAAACTCCTCAAAGAGGGCTTCAGACAGAAACCACGTGGAGAGCTTATACTGCAGGTAGTCTTGGTGTCTAGGCCAGGTACATGGAACTTCCATGAGAAGATGACAAATAGCTTTTGCTTCCAAAGGTCTCAATTTCCCTGCGTGCCACTTGATTACGCGCTGCCACATGGCGCAGCAAATTCTGCACCAACTCCACAAGCAAACTCCTCAAAGAGGGCTTCAGACAGAAACCACGTGGAGAGCTTATACTGCAGGTAGTCTTGGTGTCTAGGCCAGGTACGTGGAACTTCCATGAGAAGATGACAAATAGGATGCAGGAGAGATGCCTGCTAGTGCCTCTAATGAGGGCAAAGGAATAAAGAGGCCTCTTCTTCATCAGAGACCAGAAAATCAATGTGGAGCTGGGAACCAAAAGGAGGGAGGGAAACGCATGCAAGTTCCTGCCTTCCTGGAAAGCTTCTGCCATTTTATGGGGGTTTTTTGGAACACCAAAAAAATCCAACTGTAGAGTGGGCAATCCATAAGAAAGCAAGTCTCCTTCATCCTACTGCTTGTGGAACGATTGGTTTAAAAATATCTATTACATAAAAAAAAAATATATATTTTGCAGTGATGAAGCTTTTAAAGTGCTTTTAAAGCATTTGGTGGAAAATGTAGGATGACTTTTTGATGCATGTACAAGGTCTGTTCACAGAGGTCCGAATTCGTTTCAAGCTCTGTGTCCCAGACTGCCCAACCTGGCAGTATTTCAGGGTATTACCAGAGGCCCATAAACACATCAGAAACCCAACTGCATTGAACACCTGAGCTTGTCTACGGTTGAGTCATGCCCACACTCGCTGTCTCGGTGCCACAGTGAGCTGGTTCCAGCTTAGGCCAGCCTTTTCATTTGGGTGAAGTCCAAACCTGCAAACATGCAAGCAGCCAGCCTTTTGCGATCATTCCCTTCATCAGCAAATCAGACGCCCATGTTGCGTCTCTTCAGATGGGCCTCAGAGCTCTAAGTGGTGTGGCAGGTGGATCCTTGTGCACAAACCCCTGCTCACAGATTTTCTTTGCCCGTTCCTCCTAATCAAGTGCATACCTTTCCCTTTGGGAAGGTGGGACAGAGGGAGGGGAGGGAGGGGGAGAGTCTATACGCTTCGCCAGGCCCCTGGTAGGTTCAGGTTCCCCAGCTAATGCTTTTGACCCAGCAGGCATTGAGTTCTTACAACTAGAAGCCACGCTTACAGCTGCTGACAAGTTCTTCTGGTAGCGAAAGCTGAACTTGACCGCGTGAAAGCCTTTTAATTGTAACTTGCAGAGTCGGAGCTGCAAAGTGCTACTCCCTGTGCTTCCCACCAGTGCAATCCAATTCTATGACTATTAAAAATGGAATCTAAAAGATATTTGGATAATTTCACCTGAAGGTTTTTCCAAAAAGGGAAAATCCATTTCCTTTGTTCCTTAGTGCTTCAAAGAATCAGGGCTAGAGCCGTAGAACTTATCCCTTACTTTTCATCTTTGCCTGCAGTGTCCTGACTGCCTGGTGAAGGGGTGTAGTGGGAGCATCTTAATGGGAATTACCCCATATCTTTGTTTCTTTTTTTTCTTCTGTATAATTATTTGTTGGTACAGAAAATGGAGCAGAAGAGACATGTGTATGCAACTGCAGAAATGGTGATAGATGCGTGCTTGCAGCCCTTGTGTTCCAAATCAACATATTTCCACGGTTTTAACCTCAGTTAACAGCATACTATCAAACAAACTGAAATGCCAGGGGATTTTTACTGAAGACTGAACAGAAGGCTTTTGTATTTGGTTTGCTCTGGGTGGAGTTGGGAGGGGTGGGAGGGAAGCACTCTTT
>NW_009260028.1:8414540-8423657 GCF_000687185.1 Egretta garzetta | reverse complement strand
CCTCTTTTTAGCTGGAAAAAAAACCCCACAATTATTTGCACTCACCTTGTTCTGAAGGCAGCTTGCTGCTTTGGCTGACTGCTGTTTGGGCAGGTAGCTAAATTCTGACCTACCTTGGAAGAAAAAAAAGCTTTGGTTTGACACATCTTACCAGCATTAGGTGCTCTATGAAGAACGGTGTTGGCCTGCGAGCTGCTGGGTGCCCGGAGGCTGGCTGGTGGGTGCTTGCTGAGGGGGGCGTCCCTTGTGGCAGGTGGCACAGGCACCCAGCTCAGGGGTTTGGAAAAAAAACCATCAAATTTGGCATTTTGCATTCTACTGGATCAGTTTGTGCAACTGTGGTGTAAAGGGCCCTTGCTGTTGTTTGGAGGTACTTTAAGTGCCCAGTGTCCTGCCTGGGGTTCCTCTTGTACAAAGAGAGCAGAAGGAACTTCTCTGTCCAGTAACTTCGGTCATGCCACGTTTCCTTGCTTGACAGTTGCTTGTGCCTGGCTGTGACTTTTATTTCGGTGGGAGCCGTGCCTACCGTCAGCAAGGTGGCTCTCCCTGAGCCTGTGCCGAATGCAGCCACTCATAAATGAAACCCACGTAAACATCTGCTCTTTAAATGTATTTTTATAAGCTGTAGAATCTGATGACAGTCACACAGCAGAAAGGAAACGTCAAAACAGGAGGACTAAGTCATGTGAAAGCGCTCGAGCAGACTTGCAGCAGCTCTTGGGGCTGTACTGCCTCAGCCCTGGGGTGAGCATACGCCAGCTTGACCCAGCTGGCACTGAACAACGTTAAAGGATGAGGTTCTCTCGCCACCACCAGCCCTCTCAGATGCGGAGTTCTTATTGCAAGGAGAGCATCTGCGGCCTCATCAGTGCGTGTATTTGGTCTTGGCGCTAATATCATTGCCCTAAGCAGACGGACTAAGACCTGTGTGTTCTTTCCAGCTACCCAGTGGTTCAGTTTTTAAAACAAAGCATACAGAAAGGTGACCCTAGAATCAGGCTAAAATAGCAATTTTGTACTACTGCAATGTCTAAATAGTTTCTTGTGTTGCTACCTGACCTGGCATGTAGATTCTTTTGTTTGTTTAGTTGCGAGATTTTTTTCTCAACCGGTTTTTGGGCTAATGTTTTTTCCCTATTTGTGTAAACATTTGCAAAGGTGATTTGGCATTGACCTTAGCTTAAAAAGAACCAAAACCAACACAAAACCCCGACTTGTTGGAAGTAAAATGAAAAAATAACAAAAACTGCCTTTGACGAAATGTATGAAAAGTCACAGTCAGTGTCTTGTGGGGTGTCAGGGGAGGGGGTGTGTCGTGGTTTAACCCCGGCTGGCAACTCAGCACCACGCAGCCGCTCGCTCACTCCCCCCACAATGGGACAGGGGAGAGAATCAGAGGAGTAAAAGTGAGAAAACTCGTGCGTTGAGATAAAGGCAGTTTCATAGGCAAAGCAAAAGCCATGCACGCAAGCAAAGCAAAGCAAGGGATTCATTCACCGCTTCCCATGGGCAGGCGGGTGCTCAGCCATCCCCAGGAAAGCAGGGCTCCATCACGCCTAACGGTGACTTGGGCAGACAAACATCATCACTCCCGATGTACCCCCTTCCTTCTTCTTCCCCCAGTTCATACACTGAGCATGATGTTATATGGTCTGGAATAGCCCTTGGGCCAGTTGGGTCAGCTGTCCTGGCTGTGCCCCCTCCCAGCTTCTTGTGCACCCAGCAGAGCTGAGAGCTGAGAAATCCTTGGGCAGTCTAAACACTACCCAGCAACAACCAAAACATCAGTGTGTTACCAACATTCTTCTAGTACTAAATCCAAAACATAGCACTATGCCAGCTACTAGGAAGAAAATTAACTCTGTCCCAGCCAAAACCAGGACAGGGTGCAAAGGATGGGGAGCATCACTGATATTGTTGGCTTGGTGTTGGGGAAGGAGCATTCACAGGGCACCTGGTCAAAGGGGACCCTGGGCCCACATGAGGGTTTGGATGATGCAGCTTGAATTAAAAAGGAAAGGGTTGATATCTTTGTTATTTTTCCATATGCCAGATAGGTACTTGCTCTGTCATTTTTATCGGGTCAATTTGAGTTTCGTTTCTTGTTAGTTTTAAGCACTTCTTGATGTCCTGGTCTATTCCCTAGTGCGATGCAGAAGCATTCAGATCCTGGACACTTATTGATATAATTGTGTGCATGACATTTTGGATGAGATTCAAAAGAAAAACCATGGGAACATTTTTTCTCTTCTGTGGAAACGTAAGTGGTTAATTTTGAACTTGATACGTAGTGACAAGATGAAATCTGGTGTGATAGAATAAACAAAAAATACTGTTTTCATACTACTGCTTTGTCCTAGAAAGCTTTACTTCAAGGTACGCTTTCCTCTTTGACTTTTTTCAAGGGGTTGTCTCATCTCCAACAATTAAATCATCGCTGTCAATGTGTTTAATTCATTTGCCGTAAGAAGCATTATTACATTTTGTGAAGGATGAGAAACGCTAAAGATGTTAAGGATCAGCTTGGCTAGAGCAGAGCTGAGTGGAAGAGCGCCACAAACAAACAGCAGCATCTATGCAAAGGATTCAAGTGTTCATCCGCCTCCCAGCCGTTGTCATGGCAAGCCCCTCGTTATTCTTGATGCCACAGTGTGGATGCATGGTTAAGGGCAGAAAGGTGAGGGGCAAAGCACAGCAAACCTCTGATTTTTCCTTCCTGGCATCACTGGGTGAGACCTGCTGCTTCTTCCTTTCAGGAGGGGCAAGGGCAACCACAGGACCACTCATCTCTGGTTGCGCGATGGCGATGGCAATGGCAATGGCAATGGCACGGCACTAAGCCTTCGAGAGGGACCCTGGTGGCTGAGCTGGTGAGAGCTGCCTGCAGCCAGAACTGGAAGCAGGGTGGCCACAGGCACCCCACAATGCACGGCCTCAGGGGCAGCCTGGTCTGCCCCGTGTGTTGAGGGGTGCGTGGTGCTTCCCAAACACTGACTGGGGGGGATCTCAAATCACTTTGTTTTTTCCCCATCTGTGGGGGGAAACCTCCCAGAGAAGCCAGGCTAATATTGTGGTGGTGTAGGATGGGGACAGGCAGCTGGGGACTTAGCCTGCAATGCTCTGCAATACTCGAACCAAATGCTATTGGTTCAGATAAAATGCCTTGGACTGAGGTGCTAGAACATCTGAGTAGTCTCCAGTGGTCCTCGCTGTCTAGAGCATTCCTGTGGTGCTCGCAGGTAGCGAACAGCTGGCGGTTAAAACTCCTGAACAGACAAGAACCCCACTTATTTTTTTAAAAGCACTTGGGTTAAAAGGTGATGCCACATGGAGCTTTTTGACATGAGTTGTAACACCAGAAAAAAAACATCCTCTTGGTGAGATCTACTGGAAACTATTTGGATGGTAAATTTGTTGCGTTAATACGGTTTGAGTAATGGATGGTGTTTGGAAACGAAGCTTTCTAAACAGAAGGAATAATGTGCTGTATCTGGCGCAAGAATTGAACAACAGGAATTCACATTTTCCATTTCCCAGTGTGGAACAAACAAAGTAGGCTTAAAATTAGTAAATTTGTTAGTCATTGCATTATGAATGGCACGGTCGAGTAATGCCACTGCTTGGGGAAAAAGTTCGTTATAACTATATACAATTTTCTAAACAAAATGGACCTGCTGCTTGGCACATGGATCTCACCATAGCAAGACGGAGCATTTGGCATCTTGCACATTTATGTGTGATGGAGGTTTTGGGCTCAGATGATGGACAGGTGCCAGCAACAAGGGGTCCCTGGACTTTGCTGGGTTGGGATGGAACTGCAAAAGGCGTTGTGGGCTGAGCACGAGGTGGCACGCTGCTGCCTGGGTGGCTTGCTGGGAAGCTAATGGAGCTCAAATGTATTGACGGCGCTGGTGCTTCTGCTGTGACAACTCTTTCAAAACCCGTGGGTTTTGCAGCAATTTGGGATTTCAAGGAATGAACTGTTCTCCCGTAGTAAGTTTGGGTCTTCCAAAGGGTTTTTGTCTGGATCTGAAACTTTATTTTAGCTGTCAGGTTTTCATTTATTGGCAACCCATTTTCTGAGGACATTTGCTTTCCAATAACGAGAAGGCATAGGTTCAGCCAGGAATTTTTAAAAGCAGAAAAATACAGTAGTTTGTTAAAATATCTCAGTAATGAAGTCCAACATTTCTACAAATATTGTGATTAAGGTGGTCACCTCACCATTTGCTTGTGGTGGTGTTATCCCTAGCTTATAGCAGGCAACAAGCAAAGTAGGGGCCACAGAGGTTGCTTCTTCAGCCTTGCTTGCCAATGGAGAAAGAATGGAAATTATGAGTTTAGCAATAGTCCCTTATTTAAAGCAAGAGGAATGCATGGCAGCCTGATTTAAGGAGGGACAGTTTCACTCCCTGTCTAGCCTATTGTTTTGAGTGGGAGGGAATTCAAAAAAAATGGGAAGGCTTGTTTGCCTAGGAGGGAAAGAAATGCCTAAAGTAACGAAAATATGCGGCGTGTGGAGAAAACATCCACGTGTGTGTATTTAAAGCATGTGTGTATAAATATACATATAAAAAAAACCCAAACGGGTGAAGAGGAGTGTGGAGCAAGGGAGCTGAGCGAGCGGCAGCCCCGGCTGGTGAGCGGGGTGGAAGCGCCCCCGGGGCAGCGCCTTGCCCTCCGATCCACGGCATCCACTTGCAGCTGGTGGGTGCTGCGGAGCTGCGACGGTTCCATTCCCCACGGGCATGTTTTTGACTTGGGCTTACCAGAACTTCTTACAGGTCACCGTCTTATAGATGGTGAAAGCAGGACAGAGCTTTTATTGCCCAGATGTTCCCCTCTTCTGAGATGGTAGCACAAGAAGATTCTTGCTTTTTTGCCACTCTAGGAGCTGATGGTGTGGAATAAAAACGTTTCACATCCCTCAGAAAACCATCAGGTTATGTGGGTGTGCCTCTCACGATCACAACCTTCAGCCAGTCTTCTGAACTACAGAGAGCTGGTTTCTTCCCCTCAGCATTCTGCCGAGCTCGCACGGCTGATAAATCCCTGTCTCCCTCCCTTTTATGTCTGCACAAAAAAATTAGGACAGTATACTGAGGGGCAGGGTTTTAAGGCTGACAGTATAGATACTGTGAATCATCAAGGCTTTTGTTTCAGTGGACTGGTACAAAACTCTTGGGCTGTGTTTCAATATTATTATCCCCACCATTGCATTTGACTAGTAGCCATGTGAGCCATTAGCCGATATATTCTCCAGCTCTGCCTTTTTCAGTAGCCTTGGGCTCATGTCTCCAAATGACTGACAGTAGCAGTTTGACTGGAGCGCTGGCAGCTGATCTACCACAATTAATCTCTTCCAGCATGTGTCTGAGGTTTGCTTTTTAGCCTCTGGCACTTCTGGGAGGTTCCATCTCTGTCATTTGTTAAACGCACTGAAGAGGGATGGTAACTTCAAAATCGATCAATTATTATCATCGTTGCCTCAAATTACATCATGCCTAAATCCTGTGAGAGGTTTCCTAGGTAAAGCGAGAGATGACGTCTCCGCTGTGAGGAAGTTACAGTTAACACACGATGCTGACAGAGATAAGGAACAGAAGGACTTGCCCTGAAGAACGGAGCGACCAAGCAGTAGACCCCACGCATTAAGCTTTGCTTTGCTGCTCTCCTCCTCGCCTCCGTGTTGCAGGCCCTGTTCTCAGGTAAGGATTTCAGCACTGATTAATTGAATTTGCATAACCCCAGCCCAAGGCAAGTCTAGTTACACCTCACACTTGCAGGCAGGCTGCTTTCCCCCCAGGCCAGCGCAGCCAGCTCCTAGCCCCCAGGCATCGCTGGCATGCCCTCTTGCAGTCTGCAGGCAACCTGGGAGGCTAACTCCAGGTCGGTATTAAAGATGAGGCAATTCTATTTGAAAGGGAAGAGAAATAGTTATTGATTTTTGGTGAAAATGGGATTTCTCATCCATCAGTTGAGCAGAGACTTGCTGCTCAAGCCTCTGCAGCACGTGTTGCTCCCCCAGACCAGAGAATGCAGTGGGGAGCAGCCGTGTTAGCGCAGTGGACAGTGCTCGGGTGCAGCAGGGACAGGCACGGTGCGAGGTGCTGTAGGGGGTGGGGTGGATCTGAACTCAGCACCAGCTGCAATGGTGGTGGTCCTGTACAAAAATCTGTGGTTATGGTCCAGAGGTACGGCGCGATATGTATGAGCAGGCTCAGTGCCACGGCAAAGCAGAAACTCCCAACCAGAGTTATTATGCTTATCCAATGCTGCCTCTCTGTTTTTCTTTGTGTATTTTTGGTTAGGGAAATGCCTCGATCGTTTTAATGTGTTCTTAATCCACATAGATCACTATGGTCTCTGGTTTCAGCATGACATAGGGAACTAGCTAAAACCATGCGGTGCAGTGCAAGGAGTGCCTGCTGCAGACATGGCTGCTGGTAGCTGAGAGGTGGTGCCAAAGGCTGCTAAGCTTGACACTAGTTTCTTACTGGTGCTCCCTAAACATATGCTCTGGCCACCTAAAATATTGGGTTAAAAGGAATCCGACCAGTTATGGCTGCTTGCATGTAGGAGCTGTTTGATGTTTTCTCGAAGAATCACAGCTTGTACCTTTGCTTCGAGGCATTTCAGATGCTGAGTGCCCTGTCTGATATTCACATCCTCTGAGTCAGCTCATGCCTTTTTGATTTTCCTCCCATGAAATGTGTGTGTCAAAGCAAAGAGGAACCTGGCAGAAAACACTGGCTCCAGGTGGAGTAAAACCACTCCTAAGCTGACTTTTCTGTACTTTCTGTTCCTAAGCCTCCGGATTTCATTTCCTTCTGCTCGGTTATGATCAGAGAAGAAAGAGATCCGATGTGTACTAACCTCATGTACTAACCAAGAAACAATCTTGCCCTTCGGTTTATAAAGCTACAAGCAAGTTGTCACACAGCCCCAGCAGATATCTAATATAGAGGGCCCCGTAGCGTCACTTCTGTTGAAGAAAATATGGGTGATGTGGCTCACACTTGCCTTTGACGTCTGGTTTAGTGTACAAATACAGAAAGCCTTTCCTCCTTGACTTGCAGAAGGATTGAACAGCAGGCAGTTTTTGTGCTCACTGCTTCCAAATCGCAGGGAAGAGGAAGCCGGAGCTGCAGCGTGAGAGATGCCAATGGGCCGTGGAGTGCCAGGATGGCCAGAGGGTCGAGCCGTGCCCAGCGCCCACCCGAGGCGGAGGAGGGCAGGGAGGACGCCAGGGAGCAGGTGCTGTGTGCTTCTGCGGTGCAGACCCTTGCTGGGACGACAGCAGCCAGGTTTGGTGCTGGCTGAGCTCTCGGGGTGCAGTGAGGAAGAGACCTGCTTCACCGCCTCGTCCTTGTTGGGCTGATCTGGTTCTGCTGCTGCTGCTCAGGAAGGTATTTTGGGAGCAACTGCAAAAGCTCTGGCTGTGCCCTTGAGGCAATCCATGAGGTCTGTCTTTCCTTACATTGAACTGGGAGAAAATGTACTCACACTAACATGATAAATCCATGCAAAACTGGGGTAAGGAGAGATGAGCAGGTCCAGAGGAGGGCTACAAAAATGATGAGAGTGCTGGAGCACCTGTCCTACGAGGACAGGCTGAGAGAGCTGGGGGTGTTCAGCTTGGGGGAGAGAAGGTTCCAGGGAGACCTTATTGCAGCCTTTCAGTACTTAAAAGGAGCCTATAGGAAAGATGGGGACAAACATTTTAGTGAGGCCAGATGTGACAGGACGAGGGGTAAGGGTTTTAAACTAAAAGAGGGCACATTCAGACTAGATATAAGGAAGACATTTTTTACAATGAGGGTGGTGAAACACTGGGACAGGTTGCCCATAGAGGTGGTAGAGGCCCCATCCATGGAAACCTTCAAGGCCAGATTGGACAGGGCTCTGAGCAACCTGATCCAGTTAAAGGTGTCCCTGTTCACTGCAGGGGGGTTGGACTAAATGGCCTCTAAAGGTCCCTTCGAACCCAAAACATTCTGTGATTCTATGAGATGTTCAGGATAGTGCAAATCCATGCCAGTCCTTCCGCCAAGGCTGCAGGGGCATAGCTGCATGTCTGAAGAAAGCCCTGGCCCTCTCACTCCGCCGTGGGTCAGTGGACCAGAAACACAAAGGATCTCAGAAGTTTCTGAAGGGTGGCAATTTGCTCATACTGCTCACATCTGGTGTTTGCTCAAGGGGAAAAACAGCATAGCAGGAAGATACGTGAGGCTGCTTCTGGATAAAAGCTTATCTGTGCCTCACTGTAAAACACACAACTTCTTTAGAAGAAGAAAAGAGAAAAACCAAATCAAGACTAGCGCTGCCTGTGAAAGAATTCCTTGATAACCCAGGCAGGGTTGGACCACATGTGGTGTGCAAGCAGAGGAATCTGTGGGTTGCGAGGGCAAGAGACTGAGGTTATAGCTTTCATTATTTTAGCTAAATGAACAGAAAGGTATTTTTCACTTTTGTTTCTCAGGATACAAGGTTTCCCTTCCGTGCTAATCTGGCTCTTTTCCTGAATGGGTGCATTTTTGAGAACGTCCCTCCTAGTGCATGGAGGGCCCTCCTCTCCCAACCTTACCCAGCAATTTAGTGCAAATTCCTGGGAGATTAGAGGGGTATTTGGGAAGCTCACTCCTTCTGTACCATTAGGGGGTCTTTGATCTTTTTTCTGGCAATGCTGCCAGCGAAATTGGTTTCTGAGCATAAAACATCTGCTTTTTGGTGTATTGGGAGATCTGCTGGTAAAAATGTGAGTATAAAACGCCCTCTGAGGTGGTTGGATTCAGTGGAGGAAAAGCCAAAGGTTCAATATTATTTTTGCTTAAGCAACGCACTGCCAGAAAAGAACAATGCAAACCTGGCAAGCTTTCAGTACTTTAAACATTGGGAGGATGAATAAACCTCCAACAATGTGGTGATGCTGTGGTGGCTTCCAGAAGCCCTTCCTGCCTGAACACTGTGGCTCTTCGTGGGTCATTGCGAGTACAAACCCTCCGTTGCCCACACAGGTTTTGGGGGATGGGGGGGAGGGGGAGGTAGGGGGATGGGGGGCGCAGTGTGGCAATCCTATCATTTAATGGCTGGTGGGCCTTTCTTTCTGGGGGGAGT
>NW_009260028.1:8406210-8414482 GCF_000687185.1 Egretta garzetta | reverse complement strand
GGCTGTTGGCTCTTCAATACTGAGGGATCTGGTTTGATTAGATGTCCTTTGTGAATATAACCTTTGAATTTTGCCGCCTGATTGAGTCAGGACTGTCATTTGTCAGGCCCACATTTGTCACCTCCCTGCCCCCCCGGGTGAGGGGAGGGGAGCTGGGCACCATGGAGGGATGGAGTGATGAAGGGGAGTATCGTCTGGGTACCCCTTGCTCAACCACGGGTGTTGCCATGCCATAGGGAGAGGGGGAAAAAGCCACTGACTCCTCTCCTGTAGCATGGATATGCTGCGTCCTTTTGGGTGCTAAGCTCGGGTTGTGATGGGTATGGCCTGATATTTGACGACCTCCAGCTTACTGCTGCAGCCGCAGCAGAGGTTGCACAGTGAGTTGCAGATATAGGCTTAGACAGAAGCAGAGAGCAGGGTTTGGGGTGGGTTTTTTTGTACTGTCTTGTCCTTACATGGTTGGGTGGAAGAAGTGACGCTGAATCCTGCTCAGTCACATGCTCTCATTTGGTACTCGGTACATCCTGAAACCTGCATCTCCAAAGCGTGTCCTCTCTGTAGAAAAAAGCCATTTTGATTTCTTAGTGGAATCTGACACGGGTTTTGGCTCTCTGTACTGCAAAGGGGGAGAAAGTTTACAGTATTTTCCACTTGCTAATTAGTGTTAGCATGATGCCAGCATCAAAGTACGGAGGGGTCTGTGGTGCTTTTCCGGCTGCGCTGTTCTCATAGTCTTTTTTCTTGTGCTGTTTTATTTTTATGCTTGTATAGCTTTTGTAATTCCACCTGGTTTAAGTGAGATCTTCAGACAGCATCTTTAAATCCTCGCCCAAAATATGTCTGAAGTGCTATTTTAGCTGTACTTTGCTCAAGATAATCCTTCCTTTTGAAAGAGGCACGTAGCCTCACCTTTTTGTAAACCATGACAGCAAGCAAGTACCTAATGCCCCTTAGACAACCTGGAGGAAAAGTCTGGAGAGACTCTTGAGCAGACCGTGCCTTCTGGCTATGCGCAGAGGATGCAGACCTCCATGATGCTCGTCCTTACCTTCCTCCACAGAGGCAGAGAACAGAGCCTTCTCCTGTGCTCAACCCAAATGGTGATCCAAGTGAGTGCTGCCTGGCTCCTGCCAAGCCCTGGAGGTGCCCAGCCGTGCTCAGCAGCTTCCCAAGGAGATCTGCTGCGGAGCGTGCTGGCGTGGGTGAGGAGACGAGTTCCCGGGGTGAATATGTCTGAGCTTGGGATCCAGAGTCTCATCCATTCTCCTTCTGCCCAAATCCCGGAGTTATGTGTACAGCCCAATGGGCATTTTCAGGATACACATAACACAGCCCGAGTAGGATTGAATTTTTCGAAAAACGTCTTTTTGGCCGCTTGTGTTTAATTTGCTGGTGGCGGTGTTGAGAGTTTACAGCAAGTATATAGGGAATGAAAGACAAAGATTTGGTTGCATCCCTAAAAAGTTGCCAACCATATCACCTGCTTTCCGGGGCAGCGCCTTGCGGGCCGGTCTGGGTGTGCCTCAGCAGCTCCATGGCAGCTCAGGCTTATGTCACTCTGCTGAATGCAAAAATTGAGGCAAATGCCAGAATCCAAGTCTCTCCCCTGCCAGGAGAGGGTCCTCACCCCCCGTTTGCAGAGCAGGGGGACTCTCTTCACTCCCCCGTGGGGCCAGAGGGTGACGTGACCCAGCCTTGGGAGATGGCCCCACGCACATGGTGAGAGGCTCCCTGTGGGGCCGTGTCTTAGGAGGTGGGTGGCGAAGGCTTGACATGCTTCAGGCCAAGGAGACGCTTGCCCCGGGGCCTCCTGCATGTCTTTGAGTGACAGAGGTCAGGGCAGCAGTGTGGCCAACTCTCCCAGGTGTCCTTGGCCGGACCCAGCTGGGTGACCTTTGCTGGGAACAGAGGTGGGGGTGGCTGGGGACTGGCAGGAGCAAGGCACCCGACTGCTGCAGGCCATTCTGGGTGTGCACGCATGCCCCTGCTATGGCAGGAACAAATCCAGCATGAAGGAGCAGGTTAGGCTGGGCACCTCAGCGACTGGGCAGCAACTAACAGTTGGTTGGGTTTTTTTCTAATTGTAATTTTGGATGGGTTTAGGCCACATGCCAAGATCTCCTGGGAAACCTTTGAAGGGTTAAGGGGCTCTCAGTCCCAACCCAGTATTTGAAGAAGCAGAATATTCTGAAGGAGGTAGAACTGAACGATCTCTGCAAAGGAACTTTTTTTTGGGGGGGGGGTGGTGTTCCAAATGGGTGCAAGAGTGAAGAAATCCCTGGCTGCATGGATGTGGTGGGAAGGGGTCCCCGGCCATCAGTGCTTGCAAGGTCAAAGATGTGTGCTGAGAGAGGGTGAAGCCAAAAATGGGTGTTCTGCAGAGGGGGGCACCTCCTCCACTGGGTACATGCAGTGGGCTACGGAGCTGCTCTTCGTGAGGCACCGCGGGGCAACACCTGCTTCCCCCTCTGCCCCGCGCCTTCCCTCGCCTCGGCACAGGCAGACATGCTCCTCCTGAGCAACGAGTGCCGCTGTGTCAGAAGTGAACAGTCATGCCTTTGCAGACCTTTTAGGCAGCATCCATGCCCTAAACGGAGGGGGGAACCAGCCCCTGGGCAGTGACCGCCTGCTGGCGTCCGGCACCCCGTGACTGGCATGCCGGGACTTGAGTGGGCGCAGGACGCGTGCTGGGGCAGGGGTGCTGTGAGGCGTGCAGGCACCTCTGTTACTGCAGCCAGTGCCGCCCTCGTGCCTGAGCCGGCTTCGGAGGAGGGGGGAGATGCTCCAGAGCAGACTTGGCCCCTGATTTATCCCTGCATGGAACAAGGCTGGAGAAAAATGGAAAAAACAGTCCAAGCATAACTTAGAGCAAAAAAGTTGCCTGGTCCTTCTCAAGGGAACACATGATAATTATTCCTCCCCTTTGTTAATGTGGCTTTTTAATCCGTGGAGGGGCAGCAATGCACACGGGTGGGCTCTGTCCTCCTGGGAGCAGGAAGGAAAAAATGCGATGGCTCTGTCCTGACCTGGGATCCTGTTCCACTGCTTGGGGCAAAACTTGGCCTCCTGTCCTTGGGCTGGTTCCAGGGAGGGGGAAGGATTGGGAGCTTGTTACCCAAGGAAACAGCATCTTTAAAAAAATCTCACAGGACTGACTGTTTGTAGGGGAGTGTGGTGCATAAAGAAAAAAAAAAATTCTCTGTTTTTTACTTACCGGCCTGTACCCATTTGAGGAAAAAAAAAATTAGCCACCATTTGTTAAAAAAAGGAATTGAATGTTTTGTGAGCAATGCACCCTGCTGCTGGGTGCCAAGGGCCAGCATTGCTGGTGGCTATCGAGCTGTGGCATCTGGGTACCCAGCACCGAGCTGAGACCATTTAATGTGATTACTGTGCTCCTGTCCCAGGAAGCACTCACTCCCCAGTGAGTCCGGGGCAAGTGTGAAATAACCTTGCTAGCCAGTAGGAACATGCCTGGGAATTTTATGGCCATCTCCATGGACCCGTGGAGCGTGACTGTGATTTTTTTCTGAGGTTCTGCTTATTGTTAGGTAACGATGCTGCTTTCCAGGTGTGTTTGCAGCAGTGCCTGGGGGGACCGAGCAGCGGGGACAGTAGAGCTGCTCTGCATGGTGGTGAGGAAAGGAGTGGGTCCTTTCCCTGCAGGCACCATGCCACAGATCACCCAAAACGCTGCTACTGGAAAAGGACAGGAGCCACAGCACAGGTACTGTGGGAGCTGATAACCGCAGCTTGCTCTCGGGACACGTAGTCCGTAGTGGATATGAATTTGTAGCTGATGGTATAGCCTTCCCAGGACACACGGTGAACAGTCAGAAGAATAAACTGCAGCATCAGTCACCGCTAAGCCAAATTTCCCCTGTCTGGTCATTAAAGCAATGAGTGCTTGCTGATTGGGGGTGACTCATCTGAATCACCATCATAAAAACAACACACTCCAGCCTTTGTGCCTCTGCCGGCATCTATGAATTACTCTTCAGTAAGGGAACTGCATTTAACCTTGTTATGGGGGTCGGAAGCGTCTCCATCCAGCGTCTTTTCCAAACGCTGCAGGTGTCAGCACATTTTTAATTTACCATTGTGATTTTTTTACGGTCTAAATCGTATTTCACTGGCAGGCTGCAAATGGCAAGCCAATTTCCCCAGCTGGTGTCAATCCGCACGGCTCTGCTTACTTTGCCGCAGCTCCGCCGATTCGTGCCAGCTGCAGCTCTGACCTGTGGCATCGCTCCTGCTGCCGCAGCCAAGCGAACCTTTGTTTGGCGGCTGCGTAATAGCAGAGGTTGTGCAGACATAGGGGAGCAGGTGGTCCATGTCCTTGCTTTTAGGAATTGGATGTGCTTGCATTAGTGCTGGGATATCAGCAAGTGAATTAGTGTCAGCCTCTTGGCCAGCTTTGCTAAATGTTACGTGTGATTCTGAGTACTTTTATTTTTGACTATCTGATTAAGCTTCATTTGCAGAAAGCCAGTGCTGTGGTTTTCCTGAAGGCTTTGTAAGACGATTTGGATAACCCCCAAATCCCAAGTCAGTTTTACAGCCTTTAGCTGAATTGAAGGTCACATCCCAAAGGGGCCATCCAAGACCTTTAGCGATAGACCCATTTGGTGGGAAGTCATTCTTGGGTTGGGGGGACAGACCTGGAGAAGGGCTGGAAGCCCCATTTGTTGCCCTCTCCCATCGGCTCAGCCATAAGGAAGCAGAGCCGCCCCCCCAGCCACAGCCTGGTGCCTGCCACGGGCTGAGCTCAGCTCAGGTCACCGTGGGACCAGAGGAAATCAAAGGCACCTTCTGAGTCATTTCTCCCTCCCCCTGGGCTGCCCTGAGCAGCCCTTTCATTTCTTGCTCAGGAGCCCAGGAAAACTCTGCAAGTAAGGGTTTGCACAGCTTGCTGGTGATTTCCCCCGATTTTGAGGGATTAACATGATGTGTATGGGGAAGTGCCAAAGATAATGATCTCCTGGACAGAAATATGTTAGACTTCCTCTATTTATGTGCAAGAGCCACAGCAGTAACCTTTCTAAGAAAGAGCGATGATTCATCGAAAGAGTAAACTGTATTTTCTATTCCCCATATCTCCTTCAGTATTTCTTTCCTCAAAACAACGCTAAGACCAATTTAAAAACAAGAGACGTCCACACCTCCACCAGGATTATGGTTTCAAGAGACCTGGAAACTGCCACCTTTCAGAGACAACCTGCATTTGCTTTCTGAGGGATCCCATCACTCCACATGTCATCATTGTACTGAAGAAAATTAAAGCTACTACTACTGACAGATCTGGGAGGGCGAAGAAACTTCTTTCCCAGAACGGTTTTGTAGCTTTGAGCCTAGCTTTTGTACATTGCCAATGCTATATTAAAAAAAAAAAACAACCTTGCCAGTCAGATGCCCTTTCAGGTCCCACCAAAGTCAAACAGGAGTTACACAGACGCTTCTAAAACGAAAAAGAAACTGCTCTTGCCTAATGAAGCCATAATCCTCCTCTCGGCTGCAATGGAGCCACGCTGGTGTGATGGTGGGGCAAGTGAGGTCCCACACAGACCTTGAGATCTCTTAAAAATAGTCCTTGCTTTGGCTTGCCCATCCCCACAGCTTGGCCCCCTCTGGAGCTGCATCAACTGGAGCAGTTTTGCCGGAGGTTACCTTGGTGGTCAGTGGTGCGAGGAGGGTCTGGGCTGGGGGAAAGCAGGGGTCAGTCACTGTATTCGCGTTTTTCTTCCCCGTCACAGGATGTTAGCCAGCGGGACCTTGTTCACAGATCATCTCATGCTGATTTTAGGAAAATGGCTGTGAATATCCTTTTGCTGTGATGTAACAAGAATGAAGCACAGCCCAGAGGTGCGATGGTGTTTCTAGAGGGTCGCAGGGAGGCTTGTTCCTCCTCCCCTTGCAGAAGGAGTTCATTCCCTGCCAGGTAGCCATCACATCCCTTATCGAGTTGGTAACCTCCCTGATGTGCTTGGTTGACAGCCCCTCTCTTCACCTGCCTGGGTGGTGGCAGGGTACTTGTAGCCCACCGGCTGCTGCTCCCTGTGATGTGCTCCTGCCTTCCCCAGGGAAAGTCTGCTTGCCTGTTTCAGCATGGGTTTGGTGATGCTGCCCAGCACAGCTCAGATGCTCTCCGTGGCCCCATCGTCCTTCATGCCAGCGAAGAGCCCTGCCTTGGGGGCAGGGGATGAGAAATGGGGCTGCTGCCCCTAAGCCTTGTCTCCAAGTGCCTTCCCTGGGCACAGTGGCCCAACCTGCCTCGTGTCCCAGTGGGTCCCTCCCCATTGCCTGCCTCTCTCCCAAAGGAGGGGCATGGCCACCAGGTCCACACCAAAGCAATGCTCCTCTTTCCCAGCACCTTCCTGAGTATTCAGCCATGGGAAGAGGAAGGCTGGGCCAGGAAGTGATATGATCTAATTTTGTCCCAAATTTCTCCCATGAGGAGGAAGCAGGGCCTGACTGCTCACTCCCTGCCGTTGCTGACCACGCACTCTCTCTTCTGTCCTCTTCCTCTTCCTTCCCCTCCCTTGTCCCCTTTTGGACCTTCTCCAGGCTTGAGGCAGCACCTTTCAGCGTGCTCAAGCTGCCCCAAAGCTGGGTGGGGCACAAGCCTTCACTGCCCTAACCCTATTTTTGATCCTTCTGCATTGCCAGAAGATTTAATCAATTTGTTTACCAAGCAGTGCACTGTTTTCCTAATTAACCACAGCCCATCCTTACAGCAACATCTTTTCCCAGTAATGCCCCAGTGTTCGCTTAAACACTTGGGACACCTTTCTGTCATTTGGATGAGGTCATGCACCCAGGCACATGATTTCTTGTTATTCTGGTATTTTGGTGGCCATGCTTGGCCTCAGGCTGGTGCTGCTGGTCGCCTGGGGAAGGGAACCTCTTTCCCCAGCGCTGGGGGAGCAGTCCCACGCTGTCACCAACTCCTCCGCTGAACTTGGGCCATCCCTTCAACTTCTCCATCTTCCTTGGCTCTACAAACACTGTGCCTCGTGGCAGGCATTAAAATGCACCTAAAGGATCTCAAAGGGGAATGCTACGTGGGTGCTAGGGGGTGCACGAAGGCAAGTATCAAATCTGCCACAAGGCTTCCCAGAAGCAAAGTGAAACTTAATTTTGCTGCCTTGGAGGAGACAAATGGAGCCCCCAGCAGCACACAGGAGCTGGACCAGAAGCAAGCCAGATTTTTCCAGGGCTTTGGGCACTGCTCAGGACAGTTGCCGGCACTGCCCACCCCCTCCTCCAGTGAAGCCTGCTGCTGTAGGTATCTCCCCACCTAGGGCCAGCCTGGGAATTTACACTGTCTTGTTAACAGCCTGCTCTCTCCTTTGGATGCAGCAATGTCACAGGCAATGAAAACATATGGTTCATCCCCCACCCCACTGGAAACACAGAATATCGCTCCTGAAAGCAGGCATGTAAAAAAATACAAGATGCTGTTTTCATCCATTCATTTCAAGACCTCAGTCACTGTCTAAATTCTCCTCTCCGCAGCTGTCCTAGCAACAGCCCCCAGTAAAGCCCAGGAGCATCAGCTGAGGAGGGGCCGTCCCAGTCCCTGTTTGCTGCGGGCTGTTGAGAGTCTCAGGGCAGGGAACTGCAAGGGGCCGCACCATGCCCCCGTGCGGATCTGCCACGGCCCCGGGGATGCTGAGGGCACGTTATCCCACATCACCAGCATTGCCTGAATGAGTTTGAATGCAGCTGCCTTGCGAAGATAATAAATTCATTTTATAGGATCCAGGAGGGCATTAGTGAAGCTCCCCCTTTGGTGAACTGGTGACTACAGACAATTTTTTCTCAAATGGAAAGTAGGTTTTTAGGTTTTTGGTTTGTTGGTTTTTTTTCTTTTTCACCCCTCTAGTGAGCGGTTTGTGTTGGGTTCGAGGGGCAGCCCTGGAAACGGCTCCCCCCCTTCCTCCTCCCAGCCCGAAGGCTGGAAGATGGACTTTACCTTACATCATAACAGCTCCTAATCCCTGGCTGATGCCATTGCTGTTTCTCAAAATGCCTCCATATGTGCCTCCCTGCACAGCTCTGGTCCCTTTTCTAGACCCGAGGACGCGTGGGGCAGGGCGTGCGTGTGAGCGTGCTGGGCAGCGAGGGGGCGAGGGCCAGGGTGCGAGGGCAGGGGGAGCCAGCCGGGGCAGCAGCACCAGCCATGCCTCCGCACCCCGGCATCCTCCTCCTGCTCCCCTGGCGCTGCCCTGCCTGCGCCCCGCGGGGCCGGGGCCTGTGGCACCCATGG
>NW_009260028.1:8380330-8406092 GCF_000687185.1 Egretta garzetta | reverse complement strand
CCAGGAGCCAGCCTCTGCCCACTCCCACCCCAGGGGTATTACCCCCAGGGGCTTTCCAGGGCTCACATCTTCCTGATTCTCTTTCCCCAGGAGCAGCTGGAGCCCTGCACCCAGCCGTGCTTTGCTGCCAGGTCTGTACCGACACGGCGCAGAGGGGCTGGGGATGAGAGCGGGTGGCGGAGAGCGGGGAGGCTGCAAGGGCCAGGGAACTGCCGAGCCACAGAGCTGAACTGATGGAGGAGAAGAGGGAGCCTGGGCCCTGCCTGCCAGGTTTTGTTTGCTGTTACAGCTGTGCCAGTGTTTTCCTGTTCTTTTGGGCTGGGTGCGAGCCCACGG
The DNA here is from genome assembly GCF_000687185.1 of Egretta garzetta. NCBI lineage: Eukaryota > Metazoa > Chordata > Aves > Pelecaniformes > Ardeidae > Egretta > Egretta garzetta. The sequence goes on along the minus strand of NW_009260028.1, from coordinate 8,405,756 downwards.
CAGCTGCATCTGAGAGGACAAACTTGGTTGCATATTGCTTGGGGGGGGGGGGTCGCTGAGTTTTCCACTTCAAAACAGTATGTTAGATATATAGCATGTGTAAGGGGACTAAATTTCTATCTTGTGATCAGGCAAAACCAGTGCTTTTGGGAAGGCACAAGCATACCCCACTGCATGGGTGTTGCTTTTTAAAGTGGCACAAGGACTTGAAGGGCAGGGATGGATGGCCCTAGGACTGGTTGGGGGAGGCTACAGATTCACTAGAGAAAGGTGGGTGCTGCGGAAGGTGTGCGCATCTGGTGTGTAACTGTGAATCTATTCGTACAACCCTGCTTGCTCCTGGGCTGCGCTGTTGTCCCCTCTCTGATAGGATCGCAGTGTCCTGGATGCTGCACTGCTGCAAAATTTCCAGGAGCCAGAGGGTGGAAATGGGTCTGTCTTGTGCAATGCTCTGGTCTCCAGAAAGTTGTCTGATCTACTCATCCCTGTAATGAACAGCCGGAGAAATGAGCCAGGGAGGTCAGTAGATCCATTCCTTTACAGTGGTGGAGAAGCATGTCATTGGCAGAAAATGTGGGAGGTGGGCAACGTGCTGTGCTAACTTTTGCTACAAGCGTAGCACAGGATTTTTTTGTGTGTCATCAGTTCATTAGAAGTTGCTAGAGCTACGTATTTTCTAAAGGCATGTGTTCCTCTAGACTGCCTCGGTTTCTGGTGCTTGGCTACTTGATGCTTTTGGCAGCAATATAAGAAGGAGATTGTTGGGATGTTTGCTTGGTATAAATTTGAACGTAAGTCCTTTGATTTGTGAGAGCTGAGAAAATTGTAATAGGAGATGAGCATCTGTCATTTAACATCCAACTCTGTCTACAAGATCAATATCGTATTTTAACCTCAGCAGGGAAGAAAAGTAGAGTTAGCCAAAGCAAATCAGTCTGCCCACCTAATGCTTGAGGACAAAATTCCCATCGAGCTCCCAAGCTGAGTATCACATCCTCTAGGTACCTTACATGACAGAAAATTGCCTCTTTTCTTTTTAAACCTCAGCAGTCGACTGGGACCCAACAAAATCTCGCAGAGTGTGCTTCGCTGAAGTTCAGCTGTTGGAAATGAGCCCAACTCAGAGAGGGGCAGAAAGGACGGTGCTGGAGCTCCAGCTGGGCTGGGTGGGCTCCACTGGCAGTGGCACCCAGGCGCAGGGAGCAGCCTCCAGCCAGCCTTTGAGCAGAGGGACCCGTTCTGCTTTGCCTTTGCTGGGGACCAGCCAGGTGTAAGTCAGGTCTGACATTTATAATGTAGACAGAAGTTATATTAAATGCCAGATCTCTGCAGCTGCAAATCGCTCTATTTGAACTCAAACGTCGATTTACAGCTCTGTAGTGATATCCCGGTTGCAGCCCTCCTTCCCCGGCAGCAGCGGGTGTGACTGCCTCAGCACCCGGCCGGGCACAGGGTGCTCTCCAGCGGCTCAGCTCCACCTCTCGTCAGACTCAAACAGGGGTCAGACGCAGCATCCGCATCACACAGGCAGTCTCATGAAACTACCTGAAAGGAGTAGTGAGGTGGGGGTCAGCCTCTTCTCCCCGGTAACGGGCGATAGGACGAGGGGACATGGCCTCAAGTTGCGCCAGGGCGGGTTTAGGTTGGACATTAGGAAAAATTTCTTCACCAAAAGGATTGTCAAGCACTGGAACGGGCTGCCCAGGGAAGTGGTCGAGTCCCCATCCCTGGAGGTATTTAAAAGCCAGGCAGACGAGGTGCTTAGGGACATGGTTTAGTGGTGGGATGGCAGGGTTAGGTTAATGGTTGGACTTGATGATTTAAAGGTAATTTCCAACATAAATGATTCCATGATTCTATGATTCGGTGAAACAGGCAAGCAAAGTACTTAATTCTTGGTAGGTCTAGGGCAGGGCTTGCAAGGCTAGTTGTTTCTAAAGCCAGTTTTCAACTGCACTCACAATTGTCCTTCAAATCAAAGAAAAGGGAAGAGACCACCACAAACAAAGTGGCTGCCAGAAGTTTGTTTATTTTTCACTTTTCCTTTAGGACAGCAGCTTTCCATCTCTAGTCAGTCTTCCTTCCCTTCCCTCAGCTGCACTCATGGCTCTTGCCCAAGCCACAGAGATTTGGGGGAGCAGCAGGTACTCCTATAAGGATGGTGGAAGGTGTTGAGGGGTTGAGCAGTGTGACCAGACTCTGGTGTGCTTGGGGATAAGCAGAGTAAGACTCAATATTCTCTGCACAGAGGCCTTTGGGGTGTATGAGGGAAGGGGGTGGTAGGTTTGGGGTAGTTGTTTTTTTCCCCACCAGTGGAGTGTCACCACTGCAAGGAACAGCTCACCTGTGTAAGTACATCCCTGGGGAAACTTTTCCATAGAGCAATGTCCAGGTTAAAGGCATCCCAGGTTAAAGGCATCCCAAGAAATATGGGCCATCGGACTGAGAAAGCAAACACTATCTAGGATCCTCGGGTCTTCACTGAAGCTAGATCGAATGTATGGTTTTACACCTGCTAAGAATCTGTTCATTTATAAGCAATATTTTAAAATGCTTTGGAAGGGGTGGTTAAGCCGCCTGCAGATGCTTTTCCTCCCTCCACTGACTGTAGAAACTGTAGGCCATATCCATCTGGCCACAGAGTGACATTTCTGGTGTAGGTCTGTCTCCTACAGTCCTGCTTTTGGCCATTCCCCAACTCTAGAAACCTGCCTATGGCATCTTGCCTGTCACCATAAACCCACCCCCTCCATGAAGACATTGTTCAGAGAAGACCCCTGTCCACCTCCCACAAGAAATCCATGGCATGAGAAAGAGGGGGGAAGCGGCAGGCGGCAGAGAGGAAAGGGGTAAGGCTCAGTGAGCAAAGGCCAGCTCCAGTGGTGCTGCTTGGCACCACAGCCCATGGGGCAGAGGTTCAGGTCACCGTTAACACCTAATGGAAGATGAGCTTGGGCAATGCCAGCCGTACACCTGCACTGCCGGGAAACCCACAAGTTGGGAAGCAACCTCCACGGAGCCCATCACTTTTGCTTTGGAGATCTATGTCACCTGCATTTAGCGTAATGAATGGAGAAGCAGCGATGCACCTGAGAGCAGGATGTGGCCCAGGCTACTGCCAACCTTCGGGATTTCCTAAGTTTTTTGTGTTGTGGGTTTGTTTTTTTTTTCCCTAAGTTTTGCCCCAGGTAATTTTTAAAACTGCTCTAGTGCCTGCCCCCTCAAAAGAGGCAGGAGGGGTGACCCCCCAGCACACACTGAAACTTCCTGTGGGATGGTGTGGGATGGGGACCACCACCCCGGGCAAGGTCCCAGCTTACCAGGATGCAATCCAAGTAAACTGGGATGCTGATTTTGGGCTGCGCTTTCACTCAGGGCTCCTCAGGGGAGCCCCACGAGGGGACTGGGGCAGTGGTCGCAATTTGCAGCCCATCAGCAGTCATCTGGGGAGAGCGGCAGGGAGCAGAAAACCACTCTGGCTGTGGTCAAAACAGAGATTTGGGGACAGTGAGATGCGACCATCAGTCATGGAGTAGGACAGTGATGTAGGTGGCTCTTCCCAGTCCTGTGTACTCCAGCTCTAAACCGGTCCCAGTATGGATTTCAGTGGAATTGCACAGGGCTTGTGCAGTGGCCAACGAAGCTTTTAGGCCTGCTGAGATTTCAGGAGGAGATTTCCTGAGGAACAGGAGTGAGCCCTCTCCCTCCCTTAACCTCTCCTGTTATTGCCGTCTGATGCGGTTACGGACATGGGGCCACAGCTCCCTGCCAGCTTCCAGCCCAGACGGCGTGCAAGCAACCCAGAAGTGGGCAACGCCTTGCAACCCTCAGAAACCTCCCCAAAGAATGTAGGGAGGTAGCTGAGGATATGCAGCCTCAAAATATCAATTCATCAGCACCGGAATTGTTGTCAGAGCTACTGATAATTATTATGAGAAATGATTGCCTGTCTTTCTGGAAAAAGTTGAGAGATCCAGTGAAATTCTTCTTTGGTTTGTCTGAAAGTGATTGCAATGATTTGCAAATGGTTTTACATTTTACAGTGTCGACACGTTCTGCACGCTTAGGAGGAGTAATCTCAGATAAAGGTTTAAACTTCTTTTTCTCTTCCTTTCCTTCTTAAAGGATCTGAACACAGCTGTGAAATGTGAATAGATTTTAACTATTAAGCCCAACCCGCCAAGATGTTATTTCCTGTAGCTTTGACTCATGCAACTGAAGAAATAAATTAGATCAGAATATTGTTTTGTGCAGGGGATTTTTGTCTCCCTCTGCCACCCCCAGGCTTGGCTGTAAAGCCAAAATACCAAGTCACACTCTCATGGATGCTCATTTTTCCTGCTGGTGAGGCACCTCATGGCAGGAGTGGCTTGCTTGGAGCAGGGTGAGTCTGAGCCCACAGGAGCTTGACCTGGGCTCCCAGTGGTCACCCACTCACCAGGCGAAGAATTTAGATAAATTCTAAATAAATAGAATTTATCATCCTGGGCTGAGCATCTGACTTTCTGTGAGACGCGGCCCCAGATCCATGACTGCGCAGCTGGGAGGTCCAGCAAAAGGGTTGGGACTAAAAAATCAGCACATGCAGTTGCAGTATTCATGTCTGCATTAATTGTGTACTTTATTTGGCCGCAACAACACCTGCTAGCACAGAACGTGCCGGGTGAATAACTGCTCTTCGTATGATGGACAGCAGGTCATAAGATCAGTGTCCTCGTCTTGCTTCCTCTGTCTCCTCATCTCCTTATACAGCATTTAGGCCATAATGAGGTGTAGACCATTCAAAGAAGCCTCCAGATACATCTCATCTACTGCAGCGTCATTACCGGCAGCTGGAGGCTGCGTGCCCAGCTAAACTCCCTCTCCTGCTCAACATCTATGCATCAGTAATGTTGCCCTCATGGAGGGCTGTAATTGCTGCCTAGGCCTTTTGGTGGCTTTCTGCCAAAGGGTTCATTTCATTCTTGATGTATTATCAATTATTATAATATAGTACCTCTTAAAAAAAAAAAAAAAAAAAAAAAAAAAAACAAGACAACAAAAGGTAATTATGCCGGAGAAGCTTTTGCTAATATGCTGGCCTGCTCTCACAGATTTAAAACCGTGGAAAGCACTGACAGCCATCGTATGTGATTACAAGATTGCTGTCACAGAAGTCACCTTGAATAACAGTACCTCATTCAGATGTGCTAAGGGCAAAAACAGAGGGAGACTGTTGTCTTAATTTTCTAGAGACATTTAAATTAGGCGTTGTAGTGGGATTGTCAGTCATGTTCCCTGGCTGCTGAGGCTTTGGGACTGCAGTGCTGATAAGATTGCTCCTAAGCGATTTACAGCGGACATTGGAAAAGAGAAAAGGACCCTTCAGATTCTTGTGTGAGACTGCCAATGCAGAGTGCCATGGCTAGGAGGCTTTGGATGTTGGCGTGCTTCTTGGTGTTACCATCTCCTCCCCTATTCCTGACCTGCAGTGATGCCAGTGGAAGTCTTCCTAACTGGACAATAAAACATCAGTTTCATAGCAATTTAGTTTGGAGGAGAAAGCAGTGAACTACCTGGGGGAGAGCAGCCAGTCTGTAGGAGGGAGGGTGAAGGGAGATGCTTTTCCTTTCCACTGCTGGGTAGGCAGTTGCTATAGACTCCCTCCGTATCTACTCTTTGGGCAAATGCCCATTGGAAGTTGCATTAAACCAGTGTGGGATACATTTCTGTCAGATGTTTGGTTGCTTAGTTTTCCGTGGTGTATATCATTACGAGAGCTGCAGAGGAAAGGCAAGACTCCTCAACAGGGGTAGACAGAAGGAGCTTGCTGCAGGTACTGAGCAGTTTCAGGTACAGAGCTTTTGTTTCCGAATTCAATCCTTAAACTGAAAGGAGAGGAGGGAGGACCAAGAGAAGCCATGATAACACCCTGCAAACCAGAAGCAGTTGTGGCAGAGCGGGAGTGAGGCACTCCTCATGCCTGTGGGGGCTTGGGGGAGAAGTCATGGGCTTTAAAGAGCAGTCCGGGAGGCCTGGGTGAGGTACTCCTGCGAGTGGCCAGCAGCCAGGGCTGGTGTGCACTGCGACAGACCGTCTGTAAGGACTGAGGGGGTTTGCAAGGTGAGCCTTTATGGGGGATGGACTCAGCCTAGCTGGCCTGGCTTGGAAATGGGGGGTGAATAGTGCTGCCTCGCCTCTGCTCCGACCCTGAGGTAGCGTCCTTGCTGAGGAGGGGAAACAGTGAAGGGAGACAGAGGGAATCGCATCTTTATCTGATGATTTAGCTGGCACGTCCCTGTTTTCTATGTTTTTCTAGAAAAACCACAAATAAGGAAGGAAGAAAGAAGTGCGAAGGACAGAAAAGCAAGATGTTGGTGCTGTCTAATGACACAGCCCTGAGTTCACTCCTTTCCAAGCTGCTTCAAGACTACCTGGAACAAACCAATAGCTCCGCACCTTCCCAAGCCAGAAGTGGCAGCAGCAACCTGGAAATCATCTATGTGCTGCTGATGATCGGCCTCTTTGGCTTCTTCACAGTGGGCGTCATGCTGACCAACATCCGCGCCAGGAAGCTGGAGGACTCCCGCGACCCCTACAACACCTACATTGCCACAGACATTTGGCACAAGAAGGACAGGGAGTATTTTCAAGCCAAGCTCATAGAAAATTACAAGCTGTGCTGTGTCTTTGAAAACCAGCTCGCCGTGGAGCAGCCAAGCACGCAGATTCCTGAGGCGAAGTCTTTCTAGTAAAACAGGAGTAAGGATTGCACTTTGCACAGGGACATCCCAAATGATACCTGGTATGAACCAGGCTAGCTGCTTGCCCATCTGCAGAGCTGCAGGTGATGGCCTTGGTCAGGCCAAATACCCATGAACTGATGGTGAAGCTGATGGGTCTGTGATGGCTGTGGTGCTGCAGAAGTGCCCGGCCACCAGTACCTTGTTGCAATCACTGTAAGGTCAAGGAAGGGGACACGTAGCAGGAGTATCATGGACTCATCAGCTTCACCTAGCAAAAAAATCAAATGTTGGCATTGCCAGTGTGAATGCTTGCAGTAGTGCATGTAATTAAAACCAATTTGGATCAAACACAAGCTAGAGGTGTTAAAAGCCAAGTATGGTTTAGGCAATCATTTTCAAGTAAGACCAGTTTCTTCCAAGAAAAGGTAACTGAAATATTTCATTTGCATTTTTGTCCTGCATAGAATAAGAATTTTATAAATTATACAATGTTGTGGATGAGATATTTCTTTCAGAATTGTGCACAACTTTGAGATAAAATTTTAGAAGATTCCCATTTTTTGCTGAAAACTGTTTCTGTAGAAAAGTGCAGACTTTGGAGGGAAATTTTTTAGTGACTGTCCCTAATTCCTAGCAGGTAACCCAGACCGGTCTTGCCAGCTACTTTTGGTTTTCCTTCTCATGGATGGGGGTTGATGCTGGCAGCAATATCCACCCTTGTACAAAGATTCAGCAGCCCACAGGGGCTGTAATTGTTCAAGAGTTTCAATCACACTTAATTACTGCATGAGACCAAACTGCTAGCCCTTGGTTGGAAAGTGAATTTCTGCTCTGTGAAAAGCAGTTCCACAAAGTGTCTGATATTTAACCACCGACACAGCTTATGTCTGTGCTCAACTTAAATCCTGTGAGCAGTTCCTCCAGCTCCCAGGAGCAGCCTCCCTCACTACAGAGGTTTGCCCATTGCAGTACCCAATGCTAGGTCCATGCCAGCAAGGTTTTCCTGCCAGCCGAACTTGGCTTCAGCGGCAGCAGCTATGAGCCAACTCTGTTAAAAGGGAGAAATATGTCTCCCCTGGACATTGCATTACTCAGAAGAGCAACCTCGCCAGCGTGAAGCCGGTTTTCTTGTTTGGGATCAAAGAAACAACGGTCTGGGCAGGAGGGGGGGTTTATTTCTGCTCTGCAGATACACATCCAATTTTTAGCTACTGGAGGGGAAAGATAAGTGGGAAAGGCTTGAAAGAAAGTTGTGCAGAGTGGCCGCTTCAAAAGCAAGGTGAGGGCCGAGTGGGGACAGATAGATAGCTACCCACATATTTGGACAGGCAAGCGATACAACCCACAGTGCATCCCACTTCCATGCATAGGTTCTTTAGCACTGCGCTTTCATTACAGTACTGTTCTAGCCATGTTTGTGTCCCCAGAATTCTTAGGACAACTAAAAATGCAGGGTGTTTTTTCTTAAAGGTATTTGTATGGTGCCCACCATTAAGCTGAGGACAAGATACACATTTTCAGTGTCTTGAACAGCTTGGAAAATCTCCATCAGCTTAATTATCTGAGTTACTTTTTCCTCTAGAGGAATGTAAACCAAAGCCAGGCTTTGGAAAAATGTTGACTTCTCAGCTTGGGCGCTGCTCTTTTGGGATCTCGCTGCACAGTCTGTTTATTACTTGCATTTCCCTCCCGCTGTGAGAGTGAAAATGCTCTTGGTTGCTGGTTCTCCAGAGGCAGGCCCATGCAGCATTGCTGACAATGTTTAAGCTTGCATCAAAAATGGCCTTTAATTACATTAAAGCCTTTGAACATTAAGCTTGTCATAAAGGCTCCCTCCTGCAGCTCCCCCTCCACCCCAAGTATTTTCAGGTGTTTTGGGTCTAGGCACTCACTGGTCAGCTTATTTTAATAGCCTCTGTGTAGTTATTTATGAGAAGAGTGATTGTCAGCATTGTTTGGTTTCCACTTGGGTTGTTGTGCTCAGCTGTTTTATTTATTTAAAAAAGAGGGGAACCACTGTGCCTTAGTCATAATGCTTTCCTGTGCCACCAAGCTACAAATCACCCGTCAGTGGCAGTTGTGGACTCCCACCGTGGCCTTCCACGTTACCTTTCAGTCTTGTAGTTCTCCTTCCCCCCCTATTTTTTTGCTTGTACAAAGCAATAAAATAGGAATTACAAACTGCGCTTGTGGCCTCAGATTTTTTTTTCTCCTAAGCTGTTTCACAAGCTCGCAGAAAGAGTGCTGATACTACCCGATGGGCACCCACTCACCCGTCCCCTTTCTACACCCTATTAACCAGGGCCAAGCCCGGGTGCTGGGCTATCTCTTGGTACACCTAGATCTGGAGAAATATCAAAATGCCAGGAACGAATTCCTCACCTCGAGTACACTCCCAGGGTTTGCAGCACCCTGGGCAAGCTTGGCACTGGCTGTTCAGTGCAGTGATCCAGCTGCAGCCTTCGGGCACGCGTTGCACACAGCTTTCCACTGTGGCCCCAGCAGCACCTGCCCCATGGAGAGCTGCGTTTTGTTGCAACATCCCCCCTCCCCCAAATTACACTGGGCCTGGCAAAAGGGGAGAAACAGCTTTGGAGTAGTAGTCCCCCCAGCAAGGGAGGAAGGTCTTGTGCCCACCTGGAGCCCAGAGGCTCTGCACCAAGGCATCGGCTGGGTAGCTAGCCCTCATGGGACACTCCGCTGAGGAGATTTGTTTTAAGGCTAGAAAGGATCGTTCTGATCACAAGAGGAGTAGGAGTACATATCATGAGATCTTAAGGGTTCAGGTCAGCCAGGTCTCTTTGCGTGCACTCCTTGAAAAAGGCTCTGAAATCCCTTTCTACGTAGCTCTGGATTATGTAGTAACAGTGTGGGAAATGTAAAGCATGAGCCAAGCTGCAGCCTGCGCTGGCGAGCATCCTCCAGGGCTTGTAAAGGCAGCTCCCACTTCCTCTGTCATTACCACTGACTCATGCCGGACGGCTGACACGGGACCCATCTCCGACTTCACCTAATAGGAGAAAGAGCATTCACTGGCCAAGGAGTGCCTAGAAATGTGTGATTAGTTCACTCGCTCGTCATCTTTGCCGTAGACCAAAGGCCAGCAGCAAACCTGTCATATAATTACCATCACACAGAGCTCATGTTTTCCCATTTCCTTCCTGTTGGGGAGATTGAAGAATCTTAAACTCATTATGCAAGTGCTGCGCTTTCTTTGGCCAAACTTTAAAAATATTTTCCTCAGGAGACATACAATAGCCAGGGAGACTGTCAGAGGTTTATTTTTATCCAGTCCCCAATAGCTAAAGCCCCTGGCTTCATCAGCTGTGCCTTATTCTGGTCGGTAGCCTTGCTGCCGGTTGGCCTGATGGGCATACCTCCAGGCACAGGTATTGCTCTCTGGCTACTTATGGTTTTTATAATAGAAATCACATTATATAGAAATACCAGAATTATACAGAAATGGCATTTTGAATGTAAGCCCTATGTTGTTAACAGCGATGTGGTGGTCATGCACAAAGGCCTCAAGCAAAATCAAAGCCCAGTATAGTGGGTTCTCTCCTGTTGGTATTTTGAGAGGTTCTGCTTTGTACAGTTGCAGACTAACCTGGAAGTTTTGTGATACAAAGCCACATAAATAAAATATTCATAAATAACTGCAGTACAGGGCAAATGCAACAAGATTCTGCTTCGTATCTCTCGGAGGGGAAAGTCAGTTCTCACGCCTTGGGGGAAGAAGATCCAAGGAAGTTTTTCACTAGGTTATGTGGCCACTGACTCACAGGCAGGTGAGGTCTCCCTCTTCTACCCTTTCCTGCCTGCCCTGGAAACCTGTGTGGGTTGCCCAGGCTTTGGGCAGCTCTGTGACTGCTGCAGCCCCCCAAACCTAAAGCATGGCTTCTCGGGCCATGCCTGCAAAGCTGTTGTGGGAACATCATCTGCAATGCCTCTACCGGAGAAGACTTCCCCAACCATGCATGGAGCAGGGTGCAGCAGGGTGCAGGTACCCTTCTCTGGCAGCACGCAGTCATGTGCCAGAGTGGGAGTGTGTTCACCTGAGGGTACGTCTGCATGGGCTGACATAGAGTGTGTATGGGTGGCCCAAGCTCAGCTTTAAGATGGCCAGATGCCAGCTCACCCAGAAAGCATGGGTGCAGTGCTGAGGTTGAGACCAATATACCCTAAGCAGTGGCCAGAAATGGTTTACATCCAGGCACCACAGAGCCCAGAAAAGTAAGTTGGTGCTGATCTGTAGCCCCTCAGTAGCCTGACATGCACAACCTTCCCGTAGGAAGCCCAAATTGAGAGCTCATCCTTTTTCTTCACTGCAAAACCTTCTCTCTCCTCAGCCTGGAGAGTTTCAGGACCTCATTCTTATTTCCCATCTCATGGAGAGCTTGCATCTGCAGGAGCTGGCTCTTGCTCATACCCAGCAGAAATCCTTAGGGCTGCAGGTATGAGGGACCAAGCCCCTAGTATTAAGTAGTCCATCTGGAAAATACAGTCAAAGGCAGACCGAGTGTGCAAGTCCGAAGTGAGCTCCCCCCCGCTCCTCACTTTATAGTTATCAATGTTATCTTTATTTGTGGTTGGTTGGGTCAGACCTGCTACACCGGGAAACAAGCACAAAGACAAGCAGAAGGAAATCGATAAAAATAGAAGATATGAGCAATCAGAAGCAAGCAGAACATTCTTTGCAGCCGATAACTGGAATTATCTTATATAATATTTCTATGGCATCCTGTTTCATTTTTACACGTTGTTATCACTATGCCAAAATCATTCCCTAATCTCCTTATCCAGCTGGAGTCATCAGCTACTCATGTGAAACCTCCATGAAGCCTTTCTCAAGAAATTGCTCAAGGGACCAGCACAAATGCAATTGCTTGGTAGAGGAGGCTGTGAAAGGTCATGCTGTGTCTCACCCGTGAGGTGGGCAGGAAGCTGTTCCCCGAGACCAGAGCTTCTCCACACAGCTGGCTTTGTGGATATGTTCAAGCAGAGAAATGGTCCCAGTCAACTGCCTTCAAATGACGAGAAGCAATGGCCCATACCATGCCAAAATGGTGAAGGGTCTGGAGCACAGGTCTGATGAGGAGCAACTGAGGGAACTGAGGTTGTTCAGCCTGGAGAAGAGGAGGCTGAGGGGAGACCTTCTTGCCCTCTACAACTGCCTGACAGGAGGCTGTAGCCAGGTGGGTGTTGGTCTCTTCTCCCAGGTAACAAGCGATAGGACAAGAGGAAATGGCCTCAGGTTGCACCAGGGCAGTTTTAGATTGGGTATGAGGAAATATTTCTTCACAAAAAGGGTTATTAAGCACTGGAATGGGCTGCCCAGGGAAGTGGTCGAGTCCCCATCCCTGGAGGTATTTAAAAGACGGGTAGATGTGGCACTTCGGGCCATGGTTTAATAGTGGACTTGGCAGGGTTAGGTTAACAGTTGGACTCTATGATCTTAAAGGTAATTTCCAACATAAATGATTCTATGATTTGGTGAAACAGGCAAGCAAAGCACATAAGTCTTGGTAGTTCTAGCGCAGGGCTTGGAAGGACAGTTGTTTCTAAAGACAGCTTTCAACTGCACCCACAATTGTCCTTCAAATCAAAGAAAAGGGAAGATGTACAAAAATATCCATGGAAAATGCCTGGATGCTAAATCCAGAAGTGAACATTGTGACCATTGATCTGATTTAGCAGAAGATAGGCAAAGACTCTAATGCAATACTTTCTCCAGGCAGGCCCAGAGCTTCTGGTTGGACTACAGCACATTATTTTCAGAGGCATACTCAGGCTCCCCAAAATAATTCCTCTGCTCAGTCCACAAAATCCGCACACTGGACCAGGAGCCACCAACCTTCCAAGACCAAGAGCCAAGCAAAATAAAATGTGACACCTGAATGTGAGAGCTCTAAAAAATGCTTAATTCAGTATTGGTTCGATGAGTGTGATAGCAGTTTTACAATAGGTATACCACACAACCCAAAACACAGGTGACCTTCACAGAAATACACTGTTTGATTTTGACTAATGTCCAGTAAATGGATTCTCAGTATATGATAGTTCTGATTTTGTTTCTAGATGTGGTAGCTTTCATATTTTATCCAAGCAAAGTATGGCTCATTAGCCCAGCTGTGAGCATTCATTTTGATTTAATCCCAAGGATCCGGGATTGATCGGCAGATGCTGTTCAGTGCGGCGCGCTTACCTGCTGGGGAGGTAGTGCTCATTCGGCACAGCCCCATCACCAGTATCTCTTCTGCCTGCCCCCCACCGCAATATTCACCCTTCACCAGGTTTCCCTCCAAAACACAACCTCTGGCCTTTGGACCTCCCTTCCCAGCCTCCCCCATGGGTCCACAGGTCCTGGCTTGGCGCAAGAGGAGCGTAACCCCTCTGCCTCAGCCGAAGGGGGCCGTATCAGTGGAGGATCTAAGCCATTGTTCCCAAAGTCTGAGCTCCGATTTCCTCTTTCCTTGTGACCTCCAGCTTTGAGCGGCAGGGCAATTTGTCAGGGGAACAGTTGATTCAGCAGCTGTTCTGGTTCACTGTCGTGCACATAAGCCTCAAGCCTGAGGTCTTTATTCAGACCCATGGCAACAGCAGGCTTAGGGACCTCCAATCTGATGGGACTTTTTGCCCTGGCAATATTTTCTCAAGCCTTTATTATCAGCTTCCCGCCTAACAATGCAAACGAATCTGGGAAAAGAGTGCAAACAATAATCTCATACCAACTCTGCACCTGCAGGCAAGATCCCTTCTCCAGGCTGCTCCAGCCAAGCTCGCCCCGCAGGTGCCTCTGCAGCTTCACCCCCAGCAGTCCAGCTCCAGGGGACTCAGGGGTGGATCTGAGCCTGAGCTGCATGCAGAGAGCAGAGGAATAAAACTTCAAATCCTCCCTATACTTTTATTTATTTTTCACCTTAATAGGCAAGAGTTATGGTGCAGGAATAGACAAACCAGCACACTCATCAGACCTCTATTAAACTGTCACTTCAAATTCTCACAACTTAAACACACCGCATCTTAGAGCATAAAAAAAAAAAAAAAAAAAAAAAATCTCTCTCTCTAACAGCAATAGCCCAATAGTCTTTCCATCAAAACCCTGACCTTGAGAAAGGGACTGTAACATAGTAAAATGTGATTTGAAAAAAAGTCAGCAGATGAGAAACATACTGGTTCATTCTAATCCAAATTTCCAGTGGTGTTAGCTAGCTCACTGCAGAATACGGATGATAGAGGCAGGGCCGCCTTTGTTTGCCACAAATTATTTAATCCAACATGCACACTTTAAACAGTCTCTTCTAGGTTTCTTTATGTGCATGTTGCTCCTTATTTCTGTTTGCAGAAGTCACTGAAATACAGAAATTGCCAGGCCTGTTGAAGCTACCACCAGGCAGGACCTTTCGTCTCAAGGGCAGACTAGCCTGGCTCAGATTCCTGTCCTGTTTTCCTCTCGTTTCCCATGTCCCACCAGGAGAACATGTCTATGTCCACCCTGGCTGCGTGGGGCAGCTCTTCTCCCTGGAGACCCCCTGGCTAGGCTTGGGCAGGAGCAGAGGTGATGATAATGCCTCTGCTGATGGCAGTGCTGTCATTGGCAGCGGTGGGAACAGGATCTCACCCTCTGATTGGGACTCACGAGGGTCAAAGAAAAGGGCATCACCCTGTAGTATAGGACATCACCACACCCCAGCACATGTCCCGCGAGGGAAATGATCTGGTCTGGTGTGAAGAACAGTGTTATATGATGTAAACTGATACCTTGTGATCTCGTAGTGTAAAAAAAAATGAGCAAAACTACCTTGCCATGGTGTGTGTTCAGCATTTTGTGGCACAGTGTATGGATGCCAAGGTATAACTGCAATAGCAGCAGGGGTGATTGTCGAGCAAGTTAAATGGCAAAGAATCCGCCCAGTAGCTGCTCACAGGGGCCAGCAGCCACACCAACACCCCAGACCTGCTTCCCAGCTCTCCCACTAAGATCCCCAGGACCTGGGGTACCAGGGGGACCACAGCTGCACTGGTGGTTCCAGCTCTTCCTCCCTTCTTTCAGCTCTGTGCAGCTTTCCTCTTCCCTCCCAAACTTCCTTTGGTGGGAAACGACACAGGAGGTGCATTAACCCGCATCTGGGTTCTCTTCTTTATTTATCCACAGGAGTGTTTGGCATTTTGGGAGGTTTGCAGAGAATTAAGTAGTCTGTGAAATTTTAGAAAAGGAGAAAAGGGATGTTGTGACCTGATGTGCTTATCAGATGTGTTTGTGGGTTTATTCCACGTTACAGTTTCCATTCAATGAGGAGGGCAAGTCGGCACCTACTGCCGGGACCAGGCCAGTGTGTTACCAGTGGGTGGCCAGCTGCACAGGGTGGACGCTTCTGGCCTTCTCTGAGGAGACACGTTAAACCCGAGTGCAAGTGGTTCAGGCTAACACATTTTATCTGGAAATCTTCAGGGGAGGGGGAAGAGGAAACAGGCAATTACAGTGGAGGGGACAACATGGGGCAACCTGTCAAACTGCCTGGCCCGCTGTCACCATGTGTGGCCGTACCCAGGTGCCTCCCTAGATCATGGCCCTACACAAACACTCCTCCTCTGCTCCAATACACCTCCTTCTTCCATTTTTGGGACGTTATGGGCAGATGCCAGACAGCTGTTCCCAGCTGCCTAGCCTGTGGTTTTAGAAATGCCCAACTCAAGGTTAATGAAAGGAGGCTGTAGCCAGGTGGGTGTTGGTCTTTTCTGCGTGGTAACGGGCAATAGGACAAGGGGAAATGGCCTCAAATTGTGCCAGGGCGGGTTTAGATTGGGTATGAGGAAAAATTTTTTCACTGAAAGGGTTGTCAAGCACTGGAACGGGCTGCCCAGGGAAGTGGTTGAGTTCCCATCCCTGGAGGTATTTAAAAGCCGTGCAGACGTGGTGCTTAAGGACATGTTTTAGTGGTGGGATAGCAGGGTTAGGTTACCGTTTGGATTTTATGATCTTAAAGGCCTTTTCCAACCTAAACGATTCTATGATTCTCTTATTCTAATGTCTGAGAAGCTCGCCACAGCGATGGCCCAGAAGCAGCTCCCTGAAGGGTCACCACCCCGCCACAGCTGCATCTCTGCCAGTCGCAGGGCAGCAAACACGACTTCTCTTCCAACTCTGTAAGCCCGCTCTGTGCCCTCCTCCCCCACCTACCCCGATGGCTGGCTGCAATCAGCAGTGAAACACGGCAGAAAAAAAGCTCTTTGCGAAGTTTCACGTATATTATCAGCATTCATCACAGATGGTACCAGCCTCCAGTGTCCCGCTGTGCTTGGTTTTCCTGCTCCCACTCACCTCCTCCTGCAGGGAGGGCACCACTTGTCCTCTGGTGTCACCAGCAGCCACCGCCAGCGGGCCGGCTCAGGCTGTCCCATGGTGATGTTGTCCTCGGCCAGAGCTCCCTAATGTGTAGCCTGTGGTGGAAACAGGATGTGAAGCACAGGATGGGAGTGGCAATTGCTTTTATTGCTGTCCTGAAGGTGATACTACTCAAATCGTATTACCATGTGTTTTGGACAGGAGCCAAAAACGTGAACGTCGGACCACAATAAATGTTGATCTTTTTTTTGCTTCCCAGATACAATTAAAGGGCAATACCAGAATTTTACTGTCGGTTGGTGAGTCACAAGTGGCAAAACCTGGATGTGGCTCTGAGACAACCAGCTCCTGAAGCGGTTATGTCTGCGCAGAGCCCACACGTGAAACAAATCAAGGGATGAAGCACGGATGAGTCCTCAGTGCTTGGTAATGCCTTTGAGAGAGGACAGGTCCCGGTTGCGCTGGCTGCCGCAGCTGCCTCCTGGTGATGTGGGGTCACAGCAGCACTCAGACAGCATTAGAAAATGAAATTTCCTGGCAAAGGGAGAGTCTGAGAACGGGGGGAGAGCAGCAAAAGCTGTGGACGTCTGTTGCACTGGAGTACTTGAGAATGCTAAATGCGTTTAGAAGGATCAGCCGATAAATGTTGGAAAAGCTAGAAAAAAGGAAGAAAGAAACGAAGAGCCTAAACTTAACTGCCTGAGACTTTTGTCATCAGAATCACTCATAATACAAGGTCTAATAACATAATTTTTGCCATCTGACTCACACTGCTTATCTCACAGAATGCAGAAGCTCTTTTCTTTCTTCTGATGTATTCAACGTGCAAGTAGCTATTCAGGGTTTGTCTGTATTGCTGAGGAGGAGTATTGGGAATATCTAAAGGTCTTGTAGGAAAAAACAGTGAAGAGGGAGCGAGCCACGTGACTACAGTGCCGTGCATGGGCACGGAGCAGAGACCCCTGAGCAGATTTGCCAGCACCATGCTGTTTCCACTCAGCCCCAGTGTACGATCGGGGCTGCAATAGTGTTTTGCGTAAATACTCAGGGGTTCAGACGAGCTTTTTCTCACACCTACACTTGAGCATGGAGAGAGAGAAACAGGTCACCAGACAACCAGGACTAGCCCAAGGCCTGTTATTGCAACAGCAAAATGAAAGCTCTGGCTCATTCTCAGTTGCAGAAACTTGGGCAATGCGACTCGTGGCATGGTCTGACCTGCGCGACAGGCAATGTGTGCTGCCTTGCACCGCGGCCACCACCTGCAGCCCTCACCCTCAGCCGCTACCAGTGGGTGCCCCTTCTTGGCCTCTTCTAGGAAGCCAAGGTGACTCAGCCACCACCAGGAGGAAGCTGGGAGAGGGACACGGCAGATTATCGCCCTGGCCAACCAGGGTCCTAGGAAGGGGTTTTCTACATGAAAGAGCTCAGTACTCTTAACAAATCCTCCCCAGCTCTTGCCTAACTCCCTGCAAACTCAACCTATTTCTCCTCCAGTGCTGGCTCCCCCAGTTCCCCACAGAGCAGGTCTCCTGTCGGTGCTGCAGCAGCGTGCCAGACTCCTGGGCACGGTGCCCCTGCCTCGTGGGCAAGCCAGGCCTGCCTCTGGGACACCCTGGGGCCCTCCTGCCAACAGAACCCCCGGGATGATTGCTGGGGAAGGGGCACCCCTCAGCATCCCTGTCTTGGGGATGGTTCATTCCCGGAATGAAAGCCTGTCAGGGCGTGATCTAGATTTTTTTTTGAGGAAGTCACAAGGCTAGCGTGCAAAGAACCACATGGGGTTGAGGTCCTCAGTACCCCACTGTCCCCGATGACCGGTGTGGTCGGTTTGCAGGACTCGGCCATGTGAGAAATGCTCCATCGCTCATCTTAGATCCAGACATTCCTTCATCCCACTTCCTCCAAGGCAGGCAGGTCGCCCTGGCTCAACAGGAAAGATCGCTTGAAGACATGATCCACCTCATATCCCGGAGGGGTGAGAGCATGGAAAACAAGCTAGCACGCTGCAGAGGAAAGTGTGCATGGGAAATGCTTCAAGCCTGAAGCTCATCTGGGCTTGTCCGGGTGCTTCAATAGCATGATGAATCTTCCTTTCCTGGCTTATTCCCACTCATAGGATTTTAAAGACATGTCTGCCTGTCTTGCTCATGTCCTGCAAGTGCTTCCAGGTGTCCTTGGCCCTAGAATGGGGGGAGCACAGAGAATAATTCAATTTCCACCAGCCCCTAAACCCCCCTCCTGGGCTTTGATTCTCACTATAGAGTTGGCAACATTCTGAAATCCAACTTTTATGAAAAAATATGTCTAAAATAGCCTTGCTGATGTGTATTGTTTCCTTATGTTATTTTTTTTTTTTAAATGAAACTTAAGTAATAAGAGAATCAGATCCTCAGCTGATGTGCCCTGGCCTATCTCCTATAAAGCTGATGGAAACTTCCCAACTTATTCCGGGGTCCATACGCCTTCATTGAAAGACTGTCAGAATTACTTCTGGCCCTGCTGTTGTGCTTGTGCTCCAAACCCCTTCCCTCATCCTTCATTCCTTTTTAAAATAAAGGTGTGTCGTGGTAATCCTGGCTGGCAATTAAGCCCCACATGGCTGCCTGCTCACTCCCCCCCAGTGGCATGGGATGGGGGAGAGAACTGGAAGGGTAAAAGTGAGAGACAACTCGTGGGTTGAGATAAAGACAGTTTAATAGGGAAAGCAAAAGCCATTCACATGCAAGCTGAGCAAACCAAGGGATTCATTCACTGCCTCCCATGGGCAGGCGGGTGCTCAGCCATCCCCAGGACAGCAGGGCTTCATCACGCCTAACGGTGACTTGGGCAGACAAACGCCATCACTCCCACTGTCCCCACCTTCCTTCTTCTTCCCCCAGCTTTATATGCTGAGCATGACGTCATATGGTGTGGGATACCCCTGTGATCAGTTGGGGTCAGCTGTCCCAGCTGTGCCCCCTCCCAAATTCTTGTGCACCCCCAGCCCCCTCGCTGGTGGGGTGGGGTGAGGAGCAGCAAAGGCCTTGACTCTGTGTGAGCCCTGCTCAGCAACAGCTGAAACATTCCTGTGTTTTCATCGCTGCTTCCAGCACAAATCCAGAACATAGCCCCGTACTAGCTCCTATGAAGAAAATTAACTCTACCCCAGCCAAAACCAGCACAAGGTGTCACCTGGCCTTGGCACAGACTTCTAGGGCTGTGGGTGGAGGAAGGAGGCTGTCACCACCAGGCAGGTGCTGAGTGCTTGTTCCTGGTCAAGGGACATGGTTGTGGCTGCATGCCCTCTCCCCATCCACACTGCAATAGGATCCAGTCCCGTGATGCACTCCCATAATTTCCACCCTCCCCCTCACCTGGATGTATTATGCTACCCCAGATCCTTTGGTGCGTCTTACCAGGAATGGCATCTGGATGTTTCCTCTGGGTGGGATCCTTGCTGTCCTGTCCTGGGAAGGACAAGTAGGAATTCTACACCCTTTGCCTGGGTATGACTGAGGGGGGGGAGTCTGTCTCACAGCACTTTTACTGTTGTCAGTTTAGAGGCTGACACTAATCACAGTCATTAGAAAGCAAGCTCCTCTTGAGGGCACATTGTGCTGAGAGATGGACTCATCACCCTTCGGGGCTGTCTGTCTCTCCCCATCGAGCAGGGAAGCACCCCAAGGAGTCCCGGGCAATGAAACAGATCCCGCCTTCGGTGTATGCTTGAGCCTGTGTTGCTCACACTCCCCATGTTGTGCAGGTGATCAGATGGCCATCGTCACCAATGGCTTTGTTATCAGTGTTTATAATTTACATTTCCATTTGGTTTTTTTTTCCCAAGAAAAGGGACCATCGAATCTAAGGAAGAGGTATGAAAACAGGTGGGTTTTCCATGTCCACGTTCTAGGTGGAAGGAGGGGTGGCGGCAGGAGCTGCAAAGGAGATGTACTTGATGGGGCTGAGGGACAAGATGTGAGGCTCACCTCACCTAGCCCTGACCATGCTTCCTCCAAAACTGGAAACAAGACAGCAACTTCAGTATAGTGCTGGATCTAACCCGAGGAGCCCTGCAGAGAAGCCAGCTAATTAGCTGTGCTGTAGGGGCCATGCGGACCCAGCCACGCCGCTCCCTGGCCTTCACTGGCATCTCCAGCCCAGGTCTCCAGCTCTGCCCGGTGCAAGACCAGACAGACAATCCTGCTGGTGTTCCGTGCTCTCCAGGGGGTATTGGCTCTTGGAGGGATGGTGCCTTTAGACCAGTAATAAATACTCTTAGCACCACGTTTTGCTCCGAGAGTTGGCGTTCAGCTGTAAAACAGCTCCGTCCGGCTGGCAGCAGTGGGGGTTATACAGGAATGGTGGAGGGCACATGAGGGAGTTTACCCCAGCCTCTTTTTTCCCCACCGGCTTCGCTGCCTGGGAGCCCTCAGGTCTCCTTTCCTCCAACCAGTAGCTCCCTGCTTCTGATTTTCTTCCTGTTTCTGCGTTTGTTAGCCAAAGGTGCAGCTTGCCTGACAAGCTGCTGATCCTTTCAAAGCAACGTGTGCTATCCAGCGAAGATTAGGTATGTGAAAAAAATGAGCAGTTTGAACCAACTCCCATGGCAAGATTTATGTATCTGTCTGACTGCAATTTAATAGCGATAGCTGCTGCTGCTTCCCGAAGGCAGACATCCCCTGCTGCCATGGGGCCCTGCTGCCCTTGCCTTTAACAGTCCTCCTTTCCACGGCAGGAAAACCGGTCGGTTTTAGCATGAGCTCTCCTCTTCCCTCCCGCTTGCCGCGGCAGGAAAACCAGCCGGCTTTAGCACGAGCTCTCCTTCTCCCTCCCTCAGCCGCCCTCGGTTGTTCTGGTTGCACAAAGCAACCCCACACCAGCAGCCATCTCTGGTTCCCGTGGCAAAGCCTGAGATAAATGAGAGATGTTGCAAGCTGCGGCTGGTGGTATGTGTTGGTCCTGAAAGGGGACTTGGCTGTGAAGGGGTGTAACTCCTGCTGTTTTGCCATGGAGAGGGTGTATGAAGGGAGTAAAACACCCATGCCCAGCTGGCAGAACAGGATACAAGAGGCTGGGGCAGGAGGATGCAAGATGAAAGACAGCGAGGTTGCTTCACCCAGCGCCCTCTTCCCTATTCCTGGCTACTTTCGTTCCCCATCCTTTCACCACAAAGCGGGGGCTGCAGGTGTGCGCTGAGAGAGGGGGCACCACCGCGTAGCCTCTGTCCTCTGGTGTGATGAAGGGGGCATCAGCCAAAGGCATCTGGGGGGTACTGGGACAGCGCTATTTACTTTCCCGCTTCTGAGAGTCACCAACTTAAAAAATGACAGCTATGTGATGAACAACCAAAAATCACCCCAGGCCCACAATCCGCTCTTACATGCTCCCGGTCCAGCAGCAAGCACCCACCTGCCCAGAGCAGCCTTTATGCTTTAATTGGGGCGACTGAGTCCTCGCCCGTGTTATTCTCACCCCCTCCAGGACAAGGCAACAGAGATGGCCACTTGCCCGGAGCCCCCAGGTAGCCCGAGCCTCGCGGGCCCGTAGTATCCTGTTACCACATTGCTGTGCCGACACTCCCTCATGCCTCATGTGCCTGTGGTAACTTGCTAGAGGCGAGGAGCGGAGGCCACTCCCCTCCTATGCACCTTAAATAGTTAAATGCATTGGTCAGCTGGGAGCAAGCCTGACAGCCGAAAGAGGTGCTGCTCCCAGGACACAGCCCGGGCTGCCTGTAAGTAAGCTGCTGGAATGGGTTCAACGTTTCGTAGCTGGTGTTACGGTGCCTGGGGTGCCTGCAGCTGCCTCAACATAGTGATAAGTAGGCGCTGGTTTAAATTTTCGTTTCGATTTGTCCATTATTTGGGATACGTTTACTGGATCTTTTTCCTCCTAAAGTGCTCTTCTCTGAAAATCAGCTCTGTTTAACACTCAAGCTACTAGTAATTTATTTATTTTTTAAAAAATTAGCTAGATATGGCATTACACGTGTAGCTCTGTGGGTGTTTTTGTATTTTAGTGTGTGTTTGTGTGTGTAAGGAGAGGAAAAGCATAGGCTCATGTATCTCTGTGTGTGCCTTTGCATGCATGGACTTACGCCTACTTATGTGGCAGGTGCTAGCGATGTGTAGTTCTAGCTGATGCGTGAGGGACATACCTACCTTTGCACATACACAGAAAATGGTCAACATTAAAAAAAAAAAAATCTTTAGGTTGTGGAAAAGCAGTGGAGAGGGGAGTGGGTAGAAAGGGGATGAGTCCCACCATGGAAATAAAAGGCTGATTTCTAACCCGTGTATCTAATACGATGATGGGGTAAAATATACCCACAGATGTTTGAAGCCTGGGAGAGCACTGATGGGGTGTCCCAGTATCTTTCCAGCATTGTCTTTGGGGGGTGTGTGTGTGTGTGTGTGTGTGTGAGTGTGCACATATACGCGGACAAATGACACACAGCCTTATTTGTACAAACCCATCGGAAGCCTGTTTTCTCTCTCCTGGAGGCCTGGTGTGGCCAGACAGCAGCTGCTAATTCTTCCCCTGGTTGCCACTAAAGGCAGACCCTACCCTAGAGGACTTCTTTCCCATTTTGGGGTGAATACTCAGGTTCTGCCTCTCAGCGGCATCACGCTTGCGCTTGGCCCCCACAGCCTTGCTGGCTGAAAATCCCGGGTGTGCTGTGTGCCTGGCCCAGGGGGAATTAGGCAGCCATTAAAGCTAACGGGCGATCCTCTGCCCTTTCGGCTTGTTATGTCATTTGCCTCAAGCCTCTCATTATTCTGTTCTGGGGATTGGTACCTGTCGTGTTGTTTTTCTGTTGTATTTTCTACGGGAGGGGAAACTGTTAGAAAGGCATAAATGCATATTGCGCCCTTCCCCCCCAGTGTTTTCTGTACAGATAGGATTTTACTGTAGCAAAGCGGCACATGGCTCGGCAATACCTGCACTTGCAGATATTTTAAGTGCCAGTCCAACATTTAACTAGTTTCACTGTCCTAGAGCAGAAAGCACTGCATTCCTTAGAAAGCAGTGTCTGAGGAACGGTGCATCAAAACATTGTGATTTTGTATTACATTTTCAAAACGCAATGATTTGTATGCATCACTCAAGGACCAGCCTCCCCTCAAGGGTGGCAGAAGTTGGGGAGCCCATGCCAAGAGACTCCAAAGGGCAGCATGGAGCTGCGGTTCCCAGCCACACATCATCTTCCCAAATGTGAGAGGGACGGTCTGTCTAGCTGCTTGTCTTGTCTCCAGGGGTCTGGAGAAGAGTTTGAGGTGCCCCGTAAAGCAATACCGTGAGTGCAGAAGAAGCCCCTCAACAAAACGCAGGCAGCAGTAGGCACTGGAAGTAATAAACATGGATAAGAGCGTTCAAAGTATAGCCTCGCTTTTGTATGTTAGCAAATGAGTATAGTTGTGGCAACTGGGTACAGGATGATCTGGAGGTGGGCCGAGGGTGGGCTGTTTGGGGTTTTTTTTTGCGGTGGGATTGCAGAAAGTTAGGAAGTCCATCCAGCAAGAAGAGTAAGGACCACTGGTATATCTCTGAACTTTGGTCCTCCACAGTGTGTTGTGGTTCATGTGCCATGTAGCCACAAAATCTGGGACAACCAGTATAGCAGAATAGGCTGGAGAGGCAGAGAAGGGAAATGTGGGTTTGGGGAGCAACAGAGAAAATCTTTTTATCAGAAAGTCAATTTATTTTCAGTAAATCTTTTTCAGAATAAAACTTTCACCTAGTGTTCAGCCAAGGTATGGATCACTTCTTTTCACATTGTGCCCTCTGAAAGGGGAACACCAAGACAGATTTCACTTCTGCAGAGTATTGTGATCACTTATTTCTGCTGCAGCCAAGTAGATGCCTCCAGATTGGGCTGGGGTGGACAGAAGAGGAGTATTGGAATCTATGGGCAGGTTACTTGTAACTGGCTTGGAATTTGGAAGGAATCTTACCTTTCTATTTTTTTGTATAGACCGAAAAATCCTGGTAGCTAAAAGCTACTCTATCTGAACCATGTGGTCCCACACACCCATTGGTGCTGCAATTCATGATATTCCCCTGGTACATCTCCAGTTCCCGTGCTGTGGTTGTAAATCTCCACACACCTCTGCGAATGGCTCCCGCAGAAGCTCTGCCCTCGACTCACGCAGCCGTCTGTCGTGGTTATTTGGCTATTAATAGATTCCAGGCAGATCAGTCACAACCCAGCCAGCAGGGTAAACACATTCATTAAAAGGTAATAGTTGCAAGAAGGAGGAAACCTAACCAGGAATATCTATCCTTAATCATCCAGGATGTTCAGGCAATTTCAGACACCCAATCAGACCGCTTCAGTGGTCCAGTGATGGGCGCATCCTAGCTGGAACGGAGAGGAAATCCTGACTTCCCTGAGTCAGGAGTAGTGAACATCCCGGTGTCAGGCATGAGGAGGGAAGATAAAACACCTCCTGCCACCAGTGCCTGCAAGCTGGATGACAAGGGGAAGGAGGCTGCCAGCTGGGGATGCTGGCTGCCCTGACTTGGAGTTCAGGCTGCCACCTTTCCCAAGGGTAACCCTCATTTTAATAATGCCAAATGTCTCTGGGGTGACCGGCAGGCAGGGCTGCTCTGAGGGAGCTTTCTCTAGTCTCCGTCAGAAAATTTTCAGAGCTTTTTATTATTTACCTATCTCTTTAAATGGTTCCTTGTATGAGATTTAAGGGAGCGGCCAAATCCTCAGGTACTGTAAAACACCAGAGCTCTTGCTGCAATGCGTGGGGTTGCAGCCTCAGTTTGTACAGACCCTTTACCACAGGAGAGCTACACAGGGTAATCAGCACTGGCTGAAAAGCAAGGAAAACTGCAATGAGGAATGCAAATGACTTTAAATTAGCAGAAGTTGCATGTTTGGGATTAAACTCTTGGCTGCTATTTACAGCTGGGCAAGGCTTCATGGGCAGATTTGCGCAAAGCTTATCTAAGATTATCACATTACTTTCCAAAGAAGGGGATTTCAGAGAACCAAAAATTACACACAGATTTGTATCAAAATTGGGAAGCTGTTGCTGCCAAAAGAAAAAGCTTATTTTTTGGATGTGGGATTGGGAGATGGAGTCAAAACTTTTTGAGATTTTTCAGAATGGAAGGACTTTGTGGTTTGCTTAGAGGCCATGATTTAAGTTTCTCTTGTGCTAAAGATGACTTTGAAAAATGTTCATAAAGAAAAAGAAGACAACCTCAAGAACCATAATTTAGCAGAAAACAATTTCTCTCTCAAGCTTCCTCCTCAGCAAGACAACAAACTTACACCAGTTTGGAATCATTTAGTTCCTTCCCATAGCTCTTTTTCAATTGAGCAGGTTTTACTGTGGATGCTTTAGCAGGAATCGCA
>NW_009260028.1:8366605-8380318 GCF_000687185.1 Egretta garzetta | reverse complement strand
TAATGCCGGCATAGTTCTCCTCTCCCCTTAGTGGTGTTACTGTTTGAGTTATGCTGGTACCACAGAACAAGTCATCCTGTTTCCATTGAGAGAGTCACTGGAATTGGCACGTTATTGCCATGTCCTGATTTTGACGCTACGTCACCAGCCAGGCAAAGTCAGCCGAAGGGAGTAGTAGATGCCCGTGCATGTACACGCACGTCTTTCATGCAGAGAGCAGCAGCCTTTGATTCTCTGAATTCTTGCGCTACCTTGCCGCTGACTTTCACCGTGGCTCTCCGCACGCAAGACGTGCAGCTGGAGGATAGCTGAGTGCAGTTAGCTACACAGCAGAGGAGAGGCAGCGGTGGGAAGGACCTGGGCTAGAAGACACGCAAGGGCAGATGTGCATTAACCAGCTAAGTTGGTTCTTTTGTTTTGCTTTGTTTTGCCTAGCTTTTGCAGCCGGAGTGGAAGCGTAAGATGGCTTTCAGCAACCACACAAACGACAGTTCGGTCATGCCGAATTTACTCCACATGTTTGTGGAACAAAAGAAGACCCTTCGGTTCAATAATTTCAGCAACCCAGCCCTGGAGATGCAAGAGGAGATAATGGCCTCATTTTACATCCTCATCATCGTTGGGTTTTTCGGCTTTCTTCTCTTTGTCATGATGCTCAGTAATATTGTTTCCAGCAAGCCTGAAAACTACATTGAGTATCTCTATTCTGGGAAGCTTAACTCTCAGAGAAGCAAGGTGGAGCTTCCAGGAAAGGACAGCAAAGACACTTTCGTTATTATCAACAGCACTGCCTTACTGGAGCTGCAAAGGCAGGACGGCAAACACAACCCTGGGTCTGAGGCGCCGAGCACAGACGCAGCTCTCAGGAATGTATGAAAATGGTTTCTTTTTATTATCATTCTGTTGTGCAGAAGGAGCCTAAACAGGCATATTTTTCGTTCATGAAAGCAAGAAATGAGGAGCTGTGCCAGGACAGAGGCAGACCGGTCTTGTGCAAGCTTCCCACGTGCAGCTGTGAAGGTACCTGAGTGCAACCTGTGCTATTTCAGCCCCAGGCCTTGGGAGAAGAGGTTGGAAGTCAAGTCCTTGCTGGCCTAGCTCTTCTGTGGCTGTTTCTATCGTGTTCTCTAGCTTGCCTCTCGGGAGTATGGAAGACCCTCCTTTGCATGCTGTTGCTTCATGCAGGGCCAGTATGCTTCCAGCGGGGCACTGTTGCTGTGCCTGTTTGCTGTTATTATTTGTTTGTTTACTTATTGGGGGGCGGGGGGGGGCAGAGCTGCCACTCTGCAAGCAGAAAAAGCCGCAACAGCCTCTGCATCCACCCTCAACGCCATGCCGGGCACCCAGAAGTGGAGGCAAGCTGACCCACCTCTGGCCCTTCTGGAAGGAAGGCTATTTCAAGGGTCTGGAGGCACACGCGAGACTTGAACTTGTTTGCTTGCTTGGCAGGCTTGGTCTGCAGCAGGTTTTTGACAGTGGTCGTGCATTTCTCAGCACCTCTTTTCCTGCCTGTCAGCCCTTTTACCAAAGCCCAGGACTATGTGGAGAGCCAAGGCATCCTCACGTCTCTCCAGGGTCCCTCCCAGGGCCCACCTGGACAGCATCGGGGCTGACAAGCCGCAGCTGTAGCCCTCAGGGTTGTACCACCGTTGTGTCAATAATCCCCAACAAATTCCTTCAGTGTTTAGCGCTAACCCCCTCATCATGAAATCCCACCAAGCCCTCAGCCCCTGCTGCTTTCTCGGGTGGTAGATGGTAAGTGGAGGGGTGCCATGGTGGTTTTAGACTGTCTTCTGCAGGCCCCCAAGCCTCAACAGACACAAGAAGGAGGGGTTTGCCCACCACATGGCTCGAGGGTGTTCAATCCATGTCCTGTAGCATCCTGGCATACAGGGGTCCAGGATGGGCAGTTGTGGTGAGGCAAATGTTGGCAGTGGGCTTCAGCCTGCTACACTTGGTCCACACATTCATTGGAAAAAGCTCTGGAGTCTGCAAATCAAAAGTAGTGGTGCAGACACTCCAAGAACTTTAAGGCATTTTATTATAGAAGCAAAAATCCTATGAAATCCTATAAAATTGTATGCCTGTGGGGCGGGTGTCGCTGGTTCCACTCAGCCTCCTTTACGTTGCTGTGTGTGTTTACTTTTTGTTACCGATAGGAAAAAAGTTCTCAACCATTTCGTACCCTAGGAAACTTTCATTCCTAACTTTTCTTAAACAGGCTTTTACTCCATCTGTAGCTTCATCGCTACTGCAATTTCATTCTCCTTTTTTTTTTTTTAAAGGATCCTTTGCTGCCATGATATTGTTATTATTATTATTATGGGGTTTTGCCACTGTTTGGCCCAAGACAACTGCTTGGAAATGATTTACTTCATGTGGGCCATATCCTTAAAGGGAATTTCTATGGCTTGATCTCATAAGACATCTTCCAAGGCTGATACTTCCAGCTGATAGCCAAGATGAAATCCACACCGCTCTCTTGGCTTTCCGCACTCCTTCCTTGAATTCCAGAGATTCAGCTTTCCAACACAGACATCTCCTTTTTTGGACAGGTGTGTGTTCCCCAGACACTGGCTCCAGCAGAGGCCAATTAGGCAGTTGAGTTAGTTTTGGAGCCCATCACTTTTGGCTTCGTTACCATGTCTGGTTTGATAACTGCTCAGTTTGAGCCAGGATCCACTATTTCTGCTCGCTGCTCCTGACTGCGCTCGGTAGCCATGCTCCCATTGCTGCAGCTCAGCTATTCATACCTGAAAAATGAGAGGTGTTTCGAAGGTAGAAAAAACACTTGCAGTTCCGGGTTTGTTCCTTCTACCCGGTGTGGGTGTTTTCCAGAAGGTGGTATCACCACCCGTTTTGGAGAAGGATCAATTTCTGCCCAGTGCCAGTATTGAGAGGAGACTCTAGCCTGACTTCCAGCAGTAGTGACAATTCCTCCTGCTTCGCAGACCCCATTTGTCATTTTTTTTCAGTCATGCAACAGTGTAGTGTCAGGAAGCAGAATCAACTCCCTCTTTCCATCATGAGTGTTAGATACAGGTTTCAGACATCCATCACCCACGCCGGGTTCTGTGCGGTGAAATTTCACCTCCTGCAGCAGTGGCTGCTGCTTTTCCAGACGGGCTGATGCAAGGGAAGAGCTGGGCCAGAGGGTGAACTCCAGAGCCGTGGGAAGTGCTCTTTGCGTCCCTGCAAACTGACCTTTTGAAAACTAAGTCACCGCTGATGCATGACAGAAGTCTACTGATATCCCCTTTGGTGTCCACCTGGGGACGAGCCCGTTCCTGCTCACACCCTTACGGGTAACCAGCTCTTGCGGGCAGTCTGTGGTGGGGTCCTTTCCCTGTGCTCACCAGGCCCCAGGGGCTCTACACCGTGTAGCGAGAGATAAAATCAAACCTCGACCGCTCAGGTAAGGGACCTAATGGCTCTGTCCCCTTCCCAGACCCAGGCATACCCATCAGCTCTATGCCGATCAGCTTCAACTCCTAAAGATATCCCATTCCTCCAGAGTCCAGGCAATAGATGGCCAAGTATTCCTACCTGAAATGGTGGCCGTACTTGGGCAGAAGCAATGACTGTGATGCCACCAAGGGGAAGACTGCTAAGCTCAACCTTGGCAGAGAATCCCTAATGCTCAACCCCAAATTTCATCAGTTTTCAGAAGGTCCCTCACCAGTCTTTGTGGGAAACCACCAGCAGTTGTACTAGCTCTGCTCTGAGAAGTTTAGGGGTCTTGCTTTAGGTACTGACTTAATTTATTTTCTGAAGTTTCCACCCCAAGGCTGTCTTTGATTTTGGCCAGTGCTTTTCTTCTGGGTTCCATCACAGATGAAAAGCTAAAATTACACACTTTCGGAAAGTCTCATCTGACACCAGAATTACTACTTTGGTATGGGACTTAAGCTAGTGTTCAGGACTTCATCAGACAGCTAGGAGGGAAAATAGATTATTTAAACCAGGTATAGTATTTGTTAGAAAAAAGAATCCTAGTTTTTTCTCACTCTATCTAAGACTGGAAGAGAACCAAATTCCCTGTAGAATAATGTTCTCAAGTGTTGGTTTTGAAAAGAAAAAAAATTTCAAACTTACAAAACTTTTTATTTAGATAAAAATGTTAAATTTCAAAATTAGCAACTTCATTCTAGCTGCTACATGTAATATAATACATCAGTAAAAACATCCAGTTTGCCTAACATCATGCCTACTGTTTATGTGTATTTCATTATGTTCCGTATTTCACTGTGTTTTTATTTGGGATTTTAAAATAAAGGGTTTGTGATTATTTTTAGCTTACATATAGAATGTGGTGACTGGTAACTTAATAACATAATTACTACTGAAATGGGTAATTGGTATGTAACTGATAATTGGTATCCTAATTGCTTCATTAATAGGGACTTTGTTCATGGGTAATTGGTAAATTTGTTATTTGGCAAAGTGGTACAATGGAATTTGGTGAAGCATCAGAAAAGTGCATGGCAGGGGGAGGGTGGGGGGATGGTGGGAGTGGGAGGGTTGGTCACTGTTTAGCCCCCGCTTGTGTACCCAGGCAGTGATGGAGGAACTGGCATCAGGCAGGGGCCAGGCCTCCCACCTCCTTCCCAGGGGGAGCTGGACATCCCTAAGCCTGGGCATCCCTGTCAAGTGCTCTACATGAGGCCACCCCTCCACACCTGCAGACACCTGGGGGCCATGTACCAACCCCGGCCAGTGCCCCATGCGTGGGTGCTGGGTGCCACAGCTGCGTGCGCTGGGGGCGGTGGAGGAAGACGGGTGGTCCCAGCGCTGAAGACCCCAAACCACAACTTTCGGGGCACCGCCGTGCTGCCAGAGGCAGGTCTTGCTGGTAGGGCCGCCGGGTGAGAGCTGGAGACTCCGGTGCAACGGCTGAAGGATAAGAGAGTGATGGGAAGTGCCTTTTCCCTAATCCCAAATGCGCCTGTGAGGCGGGGCTATGCCCAGAGATTTTGCACCGTGTGGCCTTGCTAGGGGATGTCATAAAGTCTGAAATTACCAAAGGAGGAAAGGTCCTTGCCCTCAAGCGCTCACTGGCTATGTGGACATGGGATGGGAGGGAAAAGAGGTGAAACGTAACACAGCAGGCTAAAGGTAGCACAGGAAATAAAATGCATATTTTTGTGTCTCAGCCCAGTGCCTTACATCTGCTGTCCAAGTTTTTTAAATGATATTGAGCCACTAGGACCATGAATAATTGATTTTAAAGCAGGTTAACCAGTGGGACATGAAAGCAGTCCCTCCCTCCCATCTCACTGCATATCAGCTGTGTTATCATTGGTGTTTTCATAAGCAGTTAGGCTCAGACCGCTCATGGGGGTTGAAGGAGCCAGGGCCAGCTGGAGATGCAGGCACAGTGATGCCACCTGACAGGCTAAAAGCGTCACGGTGTCCTCCTGGGACAGCACCACAATACGGTGACACAGACCTTGCCCATGCCTAAGGCCTCGCGAGCAGAAAGGCTGGTTTGCACCTCCTTCCTTGTTCAGCCTGGAGAAGAGAAGGCTGCAGGGAGACCTGATTACGGCCTTTCAATACCTAAAGGGGGCCTATAGGAAAGAGGGGGAAAATCTTTTTAGTAGGGCCAGCTGTGACAAGACAAGGGGTAATGGTTTCAAACTAAACCAGGGTAGGTTTAGACTGGATATAAGGAAGGAATTCTTTACAATGAGGGTGGTAAGACACTGGAACAGGTTGCCCAGAGAGGTGTAGTGGAGGCCCCATCCCTGGAAACATTCAAGGCTAGGTTGGACGGGGCTCTGAGCAACCTGATCTGGTTAGTGGTGTCCCTGCTCCTGCAGGGGGGTTGGACTAGATGACCTCTAGGGGTCCCTTCCAACCCAAAACATTCTATGATTCTATGATTCATCGCCCTTGCTGCGTCCCGCCATCACCACACGAAAGCGCAGGCAAGCACTCAGCCTACAGCAGCGGGCTCTCTATCGCTCAGCATTTTACCTGATGCTGCAGCAAAACCACAAGAGCCTGGAGAGAGCGAGCACGACGGTTTCAAGACTGTTCACTACAGGGGGTCCAAACTGCAGAACAGCAAGCCCAATTTTCCTGGCCAGCCCCAGTTGTTACCTACTTGTGTGGTCCAGTTGAGATGAGGACCGTGTTTTTGAAGCCCATCTCCTGGTGGCTGCAGCTGTGCTTTGGTTTGCCTCACGGAGCAGCGTCGGAGCGCACAGCTGGGCTGGGCACCACGGCTTTCAGCCTGTGGGCAGCCTGCGGGGGCCGGCAGCACGGAGATGTCACACACCAGTCACTGTGGCAAGGCCAGGTCCGAGAGAGACGAGGCAGACAGTGTTAGAGCTGTCCTTAGCCTGGCATGGCTGGGAGGCCTCAGGGACAAGGCCAGGGAGGGAGGAGAGGACGGGGAAGGAGAGGGGAAGCCCTCACCTCACTCTTGCACCCGGGGGCCCTGCCTGGATGCTCCCAGAGTTGCTCCCCTGCCCTGTTTCCTACTGGTGCCCATTCACAAGCAGAAGGCAGCTAGAAAGCAAGAGTAACAAAAGCGACGTACCCTTTTTTGCATCTATCTCAAGGACGGCATGCTCCAACTCATGCGCAAATCAGTAAATCCTCTCTGGAGAGGGGACAAGGAAAAGCCACCTTTCATCTGGTGGATGAAAAGCTGGACATGAGCCAGCAATGTGCGCTGGCAGCCCAGAAGGCCAACAGTACTCTGGGCTGCATCGGGAGAAGCGTGGCCAGCAGGTCGAGGGACGTGATTCTGCCCCTCTACTCTGCATGGTGAGACCTCACCTGGAGTACTGCGTCCAGCTCTGGAGCCCTCAGCACAGGAGGGTCCAGAGGAGGGCCACAAAAATGATCCGAGGGCTGGAGCACCTCTCCTATGAGGACAGGCTGAGAGAGTCGGGCTTGTTCAGCCTGGAGAAGAGAAGGCTGCGGGGAGACCTGATTGCGGCCTTTCAATACCTAAAGGGGGCCTATAGGAAAGAGGGGGAAAATCTTTTTAGTAGGGCCAGCTGTGACAGGACAAGGGGTAATGGTTTCAAACTAACCCAGGGTAGGTTTAGACTAGATATAAGGAAGAAATTCTTTACAATGAGGGTGGTGAAACACTGGCACAGGTTGCCCAGAGAGGTAGTGGAGGCCCCATCCCTGGAAACATTCAAGGCCGGGTTGGACGGGGCTCTGAGCAACCTGACCTAGTTAGTGGTGTCCCTGGTCACTGCAGGGGGGTTGGACTAGATGACCTCTAGGGGTCCCTTCTAACCCAAAACATTCTATGATTCTATGATTCTATGCGTTTAGGTAACAGGGAATATGAGCTGTGGTTCCAGTGGGTGTCACAGGTGGGATGCTGATCACAGACACCAAGGAAAATTAGGGAATAAGATTTCTTTGCAGGTAGTTCTTTCGACACTTTACATCCAGTTGCTGAACAGTGAGGTCCCTAAATCAGCATTTGTGGGGACCTCAGGCACTAATCAGGCCTCTATACATGTGCGCTTTTCAAAACATTATAATAAGCATCCAATAACTCCAGTAGGACTACTCATGTCAGCTGATGCTCCTGGTATATATTTATTAAGGACAAAAGCTAACACTAAAAGAGAAATTATACCACAGTGTGAAATGCTAATGAAGATGTATTCTCATATGAATACGTGCTGCATATTCAAGGACTTTTCTTCATATGTGTAAAGTCTGAATCTGCCACTGTTTTTCATCTGGCTAACAGTTAAACCATAAAGGCATGTTTCTGGGGGTATACCCTTCTTCTTATATCCAGTTTCCAGGCTTCGGCTCTCCCGCGTGATGCTGCTAACGTGATGTGCCCCATCACTCATCTGCCTCAGCAAGGAGGGCATCCAGACAGCTGAGTTAGACACCACTGGCCATGTTCCTCTTCAGACACCTTTTGCCTTCAGTTTCCCACTGTGTTAGGGGGAAGGAAAGCTGTTCCAGAGGGGATGACACAGGCCGTGGGGTATCTCAATTTCAAAGGGGGGCAGGGAAACACATGCATCAGAGGCTGACACGTTTGCCCTGTTCAGCCCCATCTGGCAGGCTGATGACGCTGCCAGCATTTATTCCCAGCCTTGTAGGTACAGCTAAGTGTGAGAGATTTAACAGTACCGTGGTAAAATTGTGCCTGTGCATCTGTAGGGAGGAGGAGCGACATGTAAGAAACCAGATGGGTCAAAATAGTCACCGCTTTCTGCTGCGCCACAGCCTTCCCCGGCCAAACACTTTCTGCCCTTGGTGCGCCTTTGCACATTCGCACGCATGCATGCATGTCTTCCCCTGGCTGTTCCCATCTCCCCAGACCGGCTGCAGCCCTCACTTGGCCAGATGCTCCTGTGACCCCGTTCGACTTGCCATGGCAGCAGGGTGGTACCTGTCCAGCCTTCTGCTCTGGCCTTCGTTTCAGCCTGTGTGTTCACATAACACCACACAGGCAATTTTCTTTTTCCCCCATAACCCCTTCAATTTCCCTGAAGGTGTTGCTCACCCTTGGAGGAGGCGATAGTGTTGGTGTCGGGCTCAACGCAGGTTCTTCAGGGGTTCATCAGTAGGGGCCAGCACAAAAATGGAGAAGTGTGTGCACAAAGTGGGAAGTTAGGGGAACTCTAGAAACCAAATTACTTCTAAAAATACCTCACCCTGGAGAGACATTTGAGGCCTCACTTATTTTTTCCCCCTTCCAAAGCCTGGAGCTGGGCAGGCTGAGCATGGTGGACCTTGCACAGGTTGCTGTGCTATTGGGATTGTGCCTGCCTGTCAGAGAGGCTTGTGTGTGGGTTCAGAGGTCCTCCTTCCCCCCATAACCAGGCACCTGGGGTTCAGCCCCCTCCTGCACCTGGGGGAATTCAAGGCCACATCTTCCATGAGGCCACGCGCTTGCCAGGGAGGGAGGGAATGGTTTCTACCACCGCTCTCAAAGCTCAGGCATTGGCTCACTCTCCATGCTGACTCCAGGCAGCTCCTTCTTCCACATCCCCACCGCTCTCAGACCCCTTTCGTTGGTGCCTGGCTGGCCCCCACACAGGGCCCAAGCACCCACTCAGCGCTGTGAGGGAAGGAACCACAATGTTCAAGATGTACAATGTCCTGATGCCAGAAGCCACTAGCTGCACCATTGCAACCTACCCCGCCTGATGGGACCTTTGTTTTCCCAAGATGCCTTCTGATGGGCCACCTGGAAGCCCCTTGAAGGTGCTGCCACTGGTTGGGTGTGGCAGCATGGGGTAGTGCCGGGGCAACGGGCACATTGTGAGCTCTGCCAGCGTCCTTCACAAGTCTTGGGACACCAGCATGCAGCGCTTCGCAAATCCGCTCCTCAGGCACATAATTCACACGGACTGCTTTGATGCTGCTTCCAAGAGGCAGTGCCTGCAGTATCTAAGAGCTCTGAGGACAATGCAGCTCAACGGTTTCAACACTGTTTTTTTAGGGGAAACAGATATTCCAGAAAGTCTTATAACAGGAGAAAAAATAGCCAAGGAGACCAACCTGCGCTGGCCGGTATGGACACTTGTTCACGCTGGCAGCAGCCAAGGGTGGGTGCCCTGGAGGTACAAGCTGCTACTGAGAGGTGATCTGCCTATCCATCAGCAGAACAGCATCTTTCAGGAGTTGTGTGATTCTCTGACCACCTCCTATGGGAAGTGCGTAATCGTGACGAGGGATAAACCTCAGCTCATGCATGTGGCAGCAAAAGATGGCGAGGAGCCAGAGATGGGAACTCTGCCGCGAGTCCCACCAGCGATCTACATGTCTGGCATT
Organism: Egretta garzetta; assembly: GCF_000687185.1. NCBI lineage: Eukaryota > Metazoa > Chordata > Aves > Pelecaniformes > Ardeidae > Egretta > Egretta garzetta. The sequence goes on along the minus strand of NW_009260028.1, from coordinate 8,370,538 downwards.
GAGTTTTGCCCTGAAGTTGCTAGAGCAAATGGCCATGAGCTTCTTCTCGTACCTTCGTCTTACAACTATCTCTATCCTATGGATGTCGCCTGGTCTTCTTTGAAATGGTTTATTATAAACAACAGGAAGGACTTCTCCCTGAGGTCTACTGAGAGGACCCACTCCTATAGGTGTATCCTCTTCAGTGACTTAGTTCTTAAAGGAATAGAGCAGATGACCCCAAACAAATGGAAGGTAGTGATTAACAGAGTGAAGAAATGGGAGAACTACTACCTTAACACACTTTCTTAAACAATTCTTCCTGTAGTCAGGCCTCAAACGTGTTTTGATTGGTGTTGAATGAGTCACTTTGCTCCAGCTCTGCTGAGCCCTTTCCTTCAAAGGGTGTAAACCTGAAGAAACACATGTCAATAGCATTAATAAAAGAGATCGTTAAAAATCAAAATGTTTTGGTTTAGTTGTATTCCAGAACTAGGTTGATACATGCTACACTTGGGTTGCAAAGGGACAGTTAATTTGCCTTATCACAAAAATGGGCCACAGCATGCCCAAGATCCAGTTTAGCTGGCCTTCTGCATAAATTCCTCTGTCATGGGAGTCATGAGACCATGCCACAGATATAAATGACCTCAATTTCAAGACAGACTGGGCTTCAGAATGAATTCTGCAGGTCAGGCCCGTCTTTGACCCAAATGGGAGATCTGCTCCTGAGCAGGGAATATGCTAGACCATGACTGACGCCAGAGTCCACAGCTTAAAGAAGTCTGAAGAATTTAATGTGACTTTCCCATAATACATGCATTAACATCTGATATCAGCTCAGTAGTTCATTACATCAAGTAACTTGCTTCCAACAGTGCTCTGCAATAAACATTTCAGTGACAGGTAAAAGAAATCTTTCTAAAAGGGAAGTTCCTTTCCGAAGCCAAACCATTAGCAGTTGGTTCAGTCTTTAAAAGCATGAAGAATTCAGTCTCTCAGGATAAAATATGGCACTGGAGATTTTCTTTATCCGTGACATGGATTACTGAGATGTAATGATTTCTCATGGAATTGAGCGCAAAAGATTATTTATGAGTGATGCGAGGTAGTATTTCTTAACAGCAGTTTTTTCAAGTTCATTGAATGCTTTCTTGGTTTTTTTAAAGTCGCTTCCAATTTACATTCTCGGCGTTGCTCATTACTGGGTATGCATTTGTGTGCTTCTAAGAGAATTAAGAACATAAAAACATAAAAGAAATTTTACGAGATGATTCACAGGTTCACGAAAACAGTTCAATACACTGAGGCAAATCTGTGCAGTTTTTCTCCTGTGTGTGGAAACCACCTAAACGAGCATTGTAATTTGGTGTGGCAGAGAGATATCTAAAAACGGGAGTCTCGTCTACCTTCGGAAGAATCCACGCATGTAGTTTGCTAAAGCTGAGATGTGAATAGAGAGAGAAAAATAATCAGATTTTCTCAGCTTCATATTCATCAGCAAAAACATCTGCTCAATTTTTACAAATATGGAGGTAGCAGAGAATGGAAAATTAGGTGCTTCAAATGCAAGGAGGAAATTTAGTGGGGGGAAAAGGGGAGAGACTGGAGAGGGGCAGGAATGTTTTTATTGTCCTGGTATCATGGGCCTGAACATAACTTCACATTGGCTTGAAGCAGCAACTGCTCCACTAAATATCGATGAATATAAAGTGGTGTGAAATCAGCATGAGGAAAGAAACAGGCCCAGTGCCTCTTTACCACAAGGATAGGCAGTAATTGCACAGTAGCTTGGTTTTCTTAAGAAACAAATGATGCACACCCCATTTTCCCAACGACTGTTTACCTTCACCCGATGACACTACACTACACTATGGGGGAGAAGTAACAGCCCCACCACAGCTCAGTCTTACCAGTCTCTGCTGCCATGGCTTACGCAGCTGTGGGTTTAGAGCCGCGTTGCGACACTTCTTCATGGGTAGGGCGTGTCTTCTGCCATCCCTAATTCGCAGCAGAGTTCATGGGACCAGGTACAGAATCACCTGCTTTCCATTCATTTTAGCCACGCGGAAGTATCAGAAGGAAGTAATTTCTGTCACGGGAATTTATCAGCCTTTTCTGTTTTGTATTCTTTGGTAAAACGAGGGCAAAGCCTCCAAGAAGGGTTTCATGGAAACAAGCAGGAGGAAAGAGGAAGTGTTTAGTGCCCCATCTCCCAGAGAGCGAGGGGAAAACACCCTTTCCCTGCAAAGGGCTGGGAAAGCCTTGCTAAACACCTTCACTCTTCCCAGCCTCCCACATGGGAGGCTGAGGGCTGGTGAAACTTTTTTACCTAGTCCTATTCTATGTGTATGGAAACCTGTGGGCAGGAAGAAGAACTGAGTCTGAAATCAAATGAACTTTGGTATTTTATGTAAAATCCTCTGAGATGAGTCCTCTTTCTTTCTTCCTCCCTCCCCCTTTGCTGCTGCAGAAGGGTAATTACAACCCATGTTTTCCACAAAACGTTGTAACCCTTTGTACCGAAGAAAAATATTGTGGCTCATACAGTTCTGACTCAACTGGTAATTTAGGATGACAAGCAATTCCTTTAACATATGACTAAACAAGCTAATAGGAGGATGTTACCAAATAGCATGCACCTTATTCAAGAGCACTTGAAATAGCATGCATGGGTCTAATATCTTCTTGGTAAGATTTTAAATACCTATTATTTTACTAGGGTTGTGAGCAATAGCTCTTGTAGCGAGGCTCAGTACACTTAACCATTGCAGGATGTCAAAGCAAATCTCTTTGTTCCCACTCACGACTCTCTCCGTGTGACTGAAATGCACCACTAGAATAAAATGATTAAAGCATCTTTGCATAAAGAGGAGAGGCAGATGCAAATGCATATGTTGACGAAGAAGCTATAACAGATGTCCCTCTGCTTTAAGCTAGCTGGAATGCAAATCACCTGAATTTTCATGATGTCTCATTGACTAATTACTTCTAAATGCTTTTCCAAGTCTCGTCTTCATGCAGAAGAAACCCCTTTCTTTTCCTCCAGCTTATGAAGCTGGCCTGTAATGATAGGCTCAACACATTTTTTTCCCTATTCTGAAGTCCTCTGTACTAATAGCATGCTGCAAACCAGGGTGCAGACAGGAAAAATGCACTTGGGGCAAGAGCCTACAGAGGCTCAAGCCAGGGATGTAATGATGGGATGCAAGATGTGAGCTTCTGTGACTGAGCAGGCAGAGTGGGGCCCGTTTTTTGTCATGCCTGAGAATGGGGAGAAGGCTGGCCAGGTAGTGGAAAGGCAAGTAACATCAGTCGAAGCCCAGACTCTGTGAGTTTGTTCCTTGCAATTTCCTTCTGCAGCGACCATGTGGAAGAAGTATGGAGAGAAATGCACAGAGGAAAGAAGGAGGGATACAGAAACAATATTCTATGTAAGAAACGCAAAATAAGAAAACTGTTTGAGAAAACTGTCATGGTTTAACCCTGGCAGGCAAGTAAGCCCCACACGGCTGCTCGCTCACGGCCTGGTGGCATGGGATGGGGGAGAGAACTGGAAGGGTAAAAGTGAGAGACAACTCGTGGGTTGAGATAAAGACAGTTTAATAGGGAAAGCAAAAGCCATTCACATGCAAGCTGAGCAAACCAAGGGATTCATTCACTGCCTCCCATGGGCAGGCGGGTGCTCAGCCATCCCCAGGACAGCAGGGCTTCATCACGCCTAACAGTGACTTGGGCAGAAAAACGCCATCACTCCCACTGTCCCCACCTTCCTTCTTCTTCCCCCAGCTTTATACGCTGAGCATGACGTCATATGGTGTGGGATACCCCTGTGGTCAGTTGGGGTCAGCTGTCCTGGCTGTGCCCCCTCCCAAACTCTTGTGCACCCCCAGCCCCCTCACTGGTGGGGTGGGGTGAGGAGCAGCAAAGGCCTTGACTTTGGGTAAGGACTGG
>NW_009260028.1:8352801-8366066 GCF_000687185.1 Egretta garzetta | reverse complement strand
CCGGCCCCCTCCCGGGGGGGGTGGGCTGAGCAGCAGCAAAGGCCTTGACTTTGTGTAAGCACTGCTGAAACAGCTAAAACATCCCTGCGTTATCAACCATGTTTCCAGCACAATTCCAAAACATAGCCCCATCCTGGCTCCTATGAAGAAAATTAACTCTACCCCAGCCAAAACCAGCACAAAACCAAATACATGTAAGGGTCAGACTCGTTTATATGACTTAAACTGCACTTAACAGTCTGTGTCTGACATTTCTTGTTGGCTAGATCTAAGCCTCCTCAAACCAATGAGAAACACTAAGCCAGGAAATTAGCCTGAATTTAGGCCAGAGGAATATGAGTCACAGCAAAACAAAAAAGCCATAGGACTGGGAACGTGCCACACCATCAGAAGCTGAAGCATTGGAAAGCAAAACCACCCAATATAGATTCATAGATCCTTTAGGTTGGAAAAGACCTTTAAGATCATCAAGTCCAATCATTAACCTAACCCTGCCATCCCACCACTAAACCATGTCCCTAAGCACCTCGTCCGCCCGTCTTTTAAATACCTCCAGGGATGGGGACTCCACCACTTCCCTGGGCAGCCCATTCCAATGCTTAACAACCCTTTCTGTGAAAAATTTTTCCTAATGTCCAACCTAAACCTGCCCTGGCGCAACTTGAGGCCATTTCCCCTCGTCCTATCGCCCATTACCAGGGAGAAGAGACCAACATCCACCTGGCTACAGCCGCCTTTCAGCCTCCTATCGCCCTTTCAGAGGGTGATAAGGTCTCCCCTCAGCCTCCTTTTCTCCAGACTAAACAACCCCAGTTCCCTCAGCCACTCCTCATCAGACTTGTGCTCCAGACTCCTCACCAGCTTCATTGCCCTTCTCTGTTCCAGCAATGCAACGTCTTTCTTGTAGTGAGGGGCCCAAAACTGAACACAGGATTTGAGGTGCGGCCTCACCAGTGCCGAGTACAGGGGCACAATCACTTCCCTACAGTCCAGGAAAAAAAAGAGACTAATAAAAAAGGATAGTCATGCATGCTGTATTTCTAGTGATCTATAGAAGCAGCTATAGACATTTTCTGCTCTGTGACCAGCCATCTCAAGAGCCTTTGGATAGACTGGAAACAGTCTCGTGGTGCGGCACAGCCTTTGATGCTGGTACACACAGACATTTTCAATAGCTCTCTCATCAGATTCAAAGTGGGAGAAATAGATGCCATATGGAGATACACATGAATACATGCCTAATCACTTATTTGTGCCCAAACAAACTTCTTCTCTACAGGAACATATGAGGAGTCCATTGCTATGGCGATAACTGTTCTGGCAACTACCAGGTATTTCTGTTTCAGCTGGAGAAGGGCCAGTTGGTGCTCTGATTATCCCCAAGATTGGTACACACATATGCCAGTCAAGGTCCAGCTGAGCCTAGATGATATGCTGGGCTTGCTCCAGTAGCCAAGGCAAACCAGCTTCAAAAGCCAAAGCCAAACTATGGAGTGATGTGTGTTGTGCATAAACATCCAGCCACCTCTGCATCCCCAAACCAGATAGCCGCTTACAGCCAGCCTACCTGGAAATGGCTTTTGGCATATGGGGGAAACGTAAACTCAGGTTTTAGAAATTTTACCTGAATTTTACCTGATCTGTCTCCACACACTCATGTGTGGTTGTTTTCCATGTGATCAGGAGCATGTCAGACACAAGACTGTCACAGGGTAGTCAGCTCCTTTGTGTGAGGTCTCTCAGCTCCTCACTGAGCTTGGCATGAAGGCTGAGGTTAGCACATAGTTAATAAATGGGGAGAGGATGTAGCAAGTTGATGCATCTTCGGAAGCAATTTTGCAAAGGCTGTGAAGAACTGGTGAAGGCTGAAACCAGAGAGGTTTGTTTCAGCTTAGTCTGTTGGTTCGGGTTGCCTGGAGGGGAGCGTGGCCCGCAGGTCGAGGTAGGTTATCCTCCCCCTCTACTCTGCCCTAGTGAGACCCCACCTGGAGTACTGTGTCCAGTTCTGGGCTCCCCAGTTCAAGAAAGATGAGGAACTCCTAGAAAGAGTCCAGAGGAGAGCAACTAGGATGATAAAGGGACTGGAGCATCTCCCCTATGAGGAAAGGCTGAGAGAGTTGGGCTTGTTCAGCCTGGAGAAGATTGAGAGGGGGACCTCATCAACACATACAAATATCTTAAGGGTGGAAGTCATGAGGACAGAGCCAGACTCCTTGCAGTGGTGCCCAGCGACAGGACAAGGGGCAATGGGTACAAACTGAAGCATAAGAGGTTTCAGTTGAATAGGAGGAAAAACTTCTTTACTTTGAGGGTGACAGAGCACTGGAACAGGCTGCCCAGGGGGGTTGTGGAGTCTCCTTCTCTGGAGATATTCAAAGCCCACCTGGACGAAGTCCTGTGTAGAATGCTCTAGGAGAACCTGCTTTAGCAGGAGGGTTGGACTAGATGATCTCCCGAGGTCCCTTCCACCCTTGCGATTCTGTGATTCTGTGATTTCTCCCACGGCAGAGCTGGAAAGGGGGCTGTGAGAGTTTGCCGCAGTGCTGCTCTTTGGCCAGAGTTGAGCCCAGGGGGCTGACAGTCAGCAGGTAGGCAGAGATGCTGACCGAGTGACACAGGTTAGAGCTGGGATCAAGGAGAACCATGAAGGACTCTACCCCAGACAGAACATTTGCAGTGCCTTTACTGAGAAGAGCAAGAAAAAACAGCTGGAATTGCTGATCTCCAAGAGGAAAACTGAGGAAGGAAATGTTGGAAATAGTTGCCTGCATGTGAGGCTCTTGGAAGAGCTGGAAAATATTTAGCTTCCTGACTTGCAGCACAACTGCTGGAGAGCAATCTCTCCTGCCCTGGGGCACTGCTCAGGGAGCTCTGCCTTCCTCCAGCACCAGTGCTGTTGTGTTTACGGTAAAAGTCTTGCGGCCTTCAGACTAAAAGCGTTCAGTGGTACTAAAATCAAGCTGAGTTCATTTCAGCCAAAGTCTAAAATAGATAATGAGAAAACAGCCCTGTTGAATGCTTCTTCACTTATTTTTCACCTTAAGGACCACAGATACCCTACAGCCACTGAGCAGCTTCAGGCTGGAAGAGCCCTATCCCAGCAGCCACTTTAGTTGGCTCAGAACCTGTGGGAGTTTATTTTTTCCCCTTAAATCCCAACAGCTCCTTTCTTTATTACCACACAAGGATTTCAGATTTTGTTTAAAAACAGATGGCCTTCATGTCAGTAAAAGAAAGCCTAAAGGTGCGAACACTAGCAGTTTAAAAGCCAGTAATCCTTTTATTTTCTCAGTCTTCAACACTTGGCACAGGTGACAATGACAACATCCGATAGGGAAATTTTTTTTGTGTAAGGTTGAGCTGCCCATCTATACAACATGAATGCTCTTTTCGAAAGGAGTAATTTTAGAGAACGGGGAGAAGGAGACTCTGTAGTTCTGTAGGCACCAGAAAGGCCTGACCTGTCTCGCTTTCTGGGATGGGGCATCTACAAGAGGATCCTGTGCAGATCGCCTGCTGTCTAACATGCTGCCCACTCATACACACTGAGCGCTTCAAGGCGCTCTGTCCTTGCTGCCTCCTCTCTCTTGCTCAATCGAAATGAAATCTCTATTCCTCTTTTAAACTTGCCAGGACTAATCGTATAACCCTTCTTTCCATAAGAAACCAGACTTCAAGGTCCCTGGCTGGTTTCTGAACAAGAAACTGAAACAAATCTGAGCCGCTGTCTCCCCCCAGTGTCAGCATCTTTTCTTGTTTAAGGCTGCAACTGCAGCACATAAGGATCCCCAAGGGTAAAAAAACCTGCTGTAACCTATCCAGTGATAGCATAGCTCAAAACTCTACCCTGGAATGTCAGAGAACAGATACTGGTTCAGGTTTGGGAATGGATAAGATCTCTTCTTATTTTGGAAACTCTAGGTTATCAGCCTGCTGTGACAGCCATCACAAGCTCTGGGGGTTATCTATGCTGTAGTGTTACTCTGAAGTGAAGGAAAAAAGCAGCCAGGCTGGACCAGATTTGAAGTCTTACATGTACAAAGAGGTTTTCTGATTTGGCTGTAGAGGCAGAAAAGGTAGCGATGTGGGGGACTTCTGAGGAGACTCCTCACAGCTGCTTTCTCTCCTGTTCAAGACAGGGACAAAAAAGAGGCTCCTTGTGTTAATGCCCTTCTTGCACATGTTTGGCAAGGTAGGGCTCCCAGATTTTAATGCCAGCCTCGATTGCTTTGGGTGCTAAATGATGCCCAGTTGCTTTGATGCTAAATGACTTGCTTTAAAGGGAGATTGTGTACCTTTGATTCTGCTTACACAGCAACTGTATTGAAGTGGAGAATACCTCTGCTTTCAGTTTAAAAAAACAAAAAAAGCTCATTATTACTATTGGTCTAGAAAAATCTACTCTTGGTTGAGTCTAAAAAAATCTAGATTGGGTCCAGTATTCAAAGGCAACTGATGACTGCATGGAGCCAAGACATTGCTTACTTTTGAAGCTGGTGGACACTACAGAGGCCTGACAATTTCCTGTTAAGGTTTGGGCATGTGGCTTAGCTAAGTACCTTGGTGCCTTTCCCTCAATAGCTGTTTAATGGAGGTGGTTAGCAGAGTCTGTTCTCACTGAACACCGCAGCCATTTAATTAAATTACCATTCAATTCTGCTTTTGCACAGACAGATGACTGCTGAGACCGTAGAGGGAAACTGAGGTTTTACAACAGCAGGATGAATTCTGGCAGTCCTGAGGCTACCGTAGCAGATATCGCTCTATCCTGGGAATGGGTTTCTGTAATACTTATATTCCCCAGTCACCAAGGTGACCGCATGAACAGCAAGATTTTAAAAATCACTGCAGTTCCCGGTGAGTAACTCCACCACAGCAAGAGCTCTCTGAGCATCAGCCATATCAGCTGCACACAAACTTAGATAATGCTTGAAAGAGGGATACTGCAGCAGCGTGCGCTGGTGTCGCCACGGTGGGCACCTCAGCCCACAGCCGCAGGAAGAAGGCAGGAGCTAGCCATCCCAGAGGCCTCCTACATCCTGCTGGTCTGTCCATGAACCTTGTACATACCCATGATGAATTCAGAGTGTTTTTCTCTTTAAAACCAGCCACCTCCTTGCAGCTAATCTTTAAAAACTGCCTCCCCTGCGGCTCTAACTGTAGCATTTGAGTAAGCAGCAACCAAGGCCATTACTTTTTTTTTTACAAAGGATTTTTTATTGCATAAATAGAGGGTTAGATATTTTGCTGTACGTATAAAAAGCTGAGATACAGTTTAAGCAAATGTTACTCTTGAGGGTTTTATTCCTTTGACACATCCTTCATCTACAAGGAAGGCTTCGCTCTCCCAGGAAGGGAATCCAATGCAAGCTGCCAAGTGCCAGAAAATCTGCAGGGTGGGGAAACAGCAGTGAGAACAGCAGGTGTGATATGCTGGCAGCACATGGGCTAAATCTGCATGCCCACGTGGCATGCTGCAATCGGAGCTAATCACAGCTCGGCGGTGCTGACACTGGAGAACATTTTTAGGGTAGGAGAATTCACCCCTTCTCACAATCCCATTATAGAAAGACATGGCTGACAGCCCAAGAGATGGCAGAATTTAGGAAGGACTGGGCCTCTGGTGGGCAACACTGGGTGACTAGGGTGTTTTCTGCAAGATCAGAGATGCGTTAATGCCAGTCATGCAACAAGGTCAAACATCACACGCTGGACACAGAGGCCTTGTGGGATGAGCTCCTGGCGCAGCAATTCCTTGGGCTTTGGACTCTGCCAGGCAGAACTGCCTGGGACCCAGCGCTGCACACACAGCACGGTATGGTCTGCTCATGACAAGGAGCAGGCTTACTCACTTGCAGGGCAGCCCACCTCTCATTTGTTTAGCAAGAAAACTCCATATAACTTACTCTGCCTGCAAAAATGGAAAGAAGTGTTCCCAGCATTTTCCAGTGGCTAGCTAAACTGATTTAAAACAAGAGTTTAAAATGGCACAAGTCTGCCCAGAGACAAGTCCTCAATCTGATGGAAACAGGAGACTGAAAAACACCTTTGGTTTTGTGTTTTTTTCTGTGCAAATGACCCACTTCATTCCTGTGGTTATTTCCAGGGCCCCATTTCTTGACACAATTTCCAAACCCTGTTGCATGAAATAAAACAGTGATAGGTTTGAAATCAGAACTAGTAAACATTTCTAAAAAGTGAAACTCTTTTCATATGTGAGGTGATGACCTCAAAAGGGGAAAGTAAAGTTTTTTAGTTTAATAAAGAGTAACATTACATCAACCTCCCACTGAGCTTACAAAGGGCAGGCAGGAATAGAATTCCCATTTTGCTGCAGAACAGAGAGATGTGAAATGAACTGATACAAAAATCACATACCAAACAAGTCAGGGAATACAATCTTAGCGCTAGTCAGCACTCATTTTGCTAATGGACTTGATCCAATGAGGCAATGATTGCTTAAACTTTGAAAACAGTAGGAAGGAATTCAGCACACAGGGAATGAAAACATAAAACTTTAAGATATTTTGTGATGATCATTTTGCTTTCTTATGCAGAAATGTGTCCATTTTTCTCAGTGAAGTATATATAATGGATGTTACATAGCATAACCTGTAGCATTTATGTTACCTTGGGAAGCTCCATGGCATGAGATTTGGCGGTTCCAGCTAAACTATCTACAACTTGTCATGTATTTAACTAATATAGAATGGCTGAGTCTTTTCTATCTTAGTTATGTGATATAAGGCCAGGAGGTCTGACTGCATCATCCTGTCTGTCACGCCTCTCACACATTTTTTGCCAATTTAACCATCTCTTTACAGATCGGGATTTCCTGTGCAATTGGCTGGGTGTAAAAATTCAGGGAAATTAAGAGAAGAGAAGGAATACTGTGCTAAGGTCTCCTAAATCACGAAACATGGCTGCCAAGTTTTCTGGTAGCGACCACGGTTCTTACAAAGAATGGGCATCATATGGGTGTGCAAATATGCTGAAGCATTGCAGGAGACAAATATTACAAGAACTCAGATAATGGTGACAGTTCTAATTGCACAATCCAAATGTATCCAAGCCAAACATAATAGGATTAATATGTCAATGCCATTATCGAACACCAGGACGTCGAATAAATTCTATACCTGAGAGAGTCTTCAATCATCCTTCTTCTCTACTTCTGCTTTAAATTTCTCTTCACGTTCCCTCTTTAATTTTTCTTCAAGTTTTTTACTCTGGTACATTTTTACTCCGGCAAACGCTAAGCAAAGAATCAGTGTCTTAGCTGCCAAAATGTACATCAGCAATGGGAAATTCTCCAAAGCCTGAAATGCAGAACAATATATTTAAGCAGTTACTGGAACACTCGGACAATTAAAAATTAATCTACAAGGATGCTACACAGTTTCCTACAGCAACAGCATTATTCAAAGCAATGGTATTGCTCCGCTGTTGATGCTTTTTTTTCTGTAGGGACTTTAAACTAGGCAGATCAACATCTAGGGGAAAGGACAAAACCAAGTTTACTCAAGTTTGTATACGAAGCCCCTTTGCACAGGTCTGTGTCGCTTTTGCTTGCTTTACAGCAAATGGAATACTGGCATGACCTAGACCTGAAAAAGGGGAAGGATGGAATATCTTAGGATAACTGTAAAAGTGGAAATGCTTCTGAACAATTCTCACACAAGCCATGAATCCGTGCATATCAGCTATCAAGTGTGATCCCCAGAGACACTTCTGTGCTCCTAGAAATTTTAATCCATGGTAGTTTTGCAATTAACTTGCCCAGATCTAGAAGATATAGACAAAGGCCTTTAAACTGGAAGAAAAGTAAAAAAAAACCCGCAGCCTCCAATGATTCAGTTTCAGGAGTTTTTAATGCCTGGAACAACCAAAATCGCACAACATATTTCAATGTTATAAAAGCATGCTACCGTAAGTGTACATGGAGTGAAAAACAAAATGCAAATGGGTAACACTGTGAACTCAGAATACAAATATAACAAGAGCAGCACAGGCACTCAGTGAAAGATGTCAGTTCCAGAAGGATACTGAAGGTACATGAATTTTCCAGCACACTGTTTCAAAGAGCCACCTGATCAGCAGGATTGATCCGGTGGTGCACAGAAGGTTCACAGTGCCAGCTCCCCCGTAGCAAGTCTCCCAGTACCCCTCTGTACCCTTAGCAGGCCTTCCAGCACCTCGTAAAGCTGTTTGGCCGTTGTCAAACTACTGAATTTAGAAAAAGCCTTGTATCCATACACCATTAGTGTGTCTCATTAAAGCCCCCAAATCAGAGGCTCAAGAAGGGTCTTTTATAACGCTGATGTCTACAAGCTGTACAGTACGTTTGACATCAGGCCACTCCCCTCTAATTTTACAAAAACCCATCATCCTCTGTCAATCTCCCCACACATTCAAAGCGGCAATCTCCTTAAACCACAGCTCTGATACACCAGAAAAGGTAGAGCCAAGGTTTGGGGTTAGCACTGTTTTCTTGATAAATGGTTTGATATAACATGTTAAAATTGTTAATGCATGAGGTACTTGCTCAAACACTTCAATGTTTTACACACGTACCCTGCAGAGTGTTTATGGCTCCAAATACACTGAAAGACATAGTGGAAAAAATGCCCTCCAGTAATGAAAGGAGCAGAGGAAAGAGAAGTTGGAGAAAAGCCTTGAAAGAGGAAAGCCAGGAGGAGCAGAGGCAAGCAGAGCTGAGCTTGCCTACCAGCACTGCGTATAGATCTAAAGTGTGAGGCCCCAACAGCAAATACTGGGGCCAGCCTGCAAGGTGCAAGCGTGTATGGCAAGAAAGGACTACAACAGTGAGTCCTCTCTCCCTGAAGTGTAGAGAACGTGGTGGTTAAACAACCTTCACCTAGGCAAAGAAACCACCTTTAAACACAGGACCCAAGCAACCACATCTGACATGCATCTGCTTGAAAGAGCAGACATCCACTGCTTTATGAATGTGAAATATCCTCACCTTCCAGTTAAATGCCACCATCTTGGCTGCACAATGATATTGTCCGTCCCACAGCAGGCTGCGCCCCACACCGATGAGTGTCACACTTCTAAAGGCACAGACCAGGGCAGGAGCATCTTGAAGAAATGGAAATTAAAAAAGAATTAGCCGACCTGTTTCTACTCAGCATGTCCACCCTGCACCTCTCTGACAAGCTGATCTGCTGCACAGCGCCTGGCAGCGTACCAGTGCCGCACAGTTCAGGAATGACCTACGTGGGCCTTTTTGGAGCTGAGTGACAGGAGCAACACCCGTGCTGCTGAAGGACAGGGGTTTGACAGGCCCTGGGCGGGTGCCACACTTGCACAGTGCGGAGGCTGCGCTTCCACCACATGCAGCACATCCCAGCAGCTGCCCAACCGAAGACACAAGGCTGCCTGCCTTTGAAAGCTTGACACGGGTGCACATCACGATGCCTCACTGATGTTTGATATGTAGTGGACAGAAGCGCACCCAGAAGAGCTGTCTTGCGGTTTTTAAGCCCACCAGCCCTGTTCAGAGCCCAAACACCTAATGAATCCTAGTATCTAATATCATCTGCCAGTTCTCTCTGATTTACTAACAAATTAAATTCTCCATGCAGCCCATAATAACACAGAAGCAAGCTAACCACTCACTGGATCCCTTGAGTGGTCAATGTATGTTTCAGAGCTGAACTTCGGAGCTGAGAAATGCCCGAGGGGATGCTGAGGGCTGCAGCACACAGCCACAACACTGCCCTCCAGACTCTGCTTGCTGCTCCACCAGCGCTGACACCGTTTCAGCTGCTGGATTTCAAATTAAATACGTTTCCCTGTCTGATCCCCTCGAGGTGTTTTCCTCTATGCGTAACAACAGAATCACTGTTGAAAAGCAGGAGGAAGCCCTACAGCTTAGTCCAAACTTTCACCAGCAGCTGGGCTGAATAAATCACCACCACACCACAATAGATGCTGCTGACCTTTCTTCAGAAACAGGGAGTCAAGTAAATGTTCTTGCAGCTCCTGTGCTGCTCAGCCAGCTTCTTTGCAGATGCCCTCATTTCTCCAGCTAGGCATCCTCTTCTCTCCTCTTCCCCGAGCTGCAAAATCCTCACCCCGCAGAGACCACCCTGGAAACATCCCCACGGAGAGACACCACTGGAGATCTCTGTTACCAAGACCGAACTATATCGAAGCAGTGGTGTGGCCAACTCTTTTGTCATTCAGTATTTACTGTGTTGATCCTGAGTGTGCAGCTCCCTTCTTCCGTTTATATAATGTCAGGGCAGCTGTGAACTAATGAGTCAGTAGCACTTCACCTCCAAAAAAAAGACATTTTAACTTCTGACGTTTCCTCCAGAATTTCAGCGACCATTAAGATTTGAAGCCCCCTGACAGATGGTCATGGCAAAAACCCCACACCAGAGCAGAATCTGGTTCTCAGATGGGTACGTGCTTCTCAGTGAAACCCAACTTAAAAAAGCCTGGCCTGATCTGAAGGGATTGCGCTGCCCAACTGGGGTGTCCTCATCTCAAAATGCTAACGTGGGTGGGGGCTTCATCAGACACAGTCTTCACTCTTCTCCTAAATTGCTGTAAATTCTGTGCTTCAGCCAGAATCAGTTTTGCAACATATTGTAAAAAGGCAAGAATTCAGCCATTCAAAGACAGGCTAGCATCTGGCATATGATGCTGAAAATGGGGTTTTAGTGATTTTTTACGTACAGAAAAAGTTTTAGACTCAGCAAACGTTATGCGAGCCCATCTGTGGGGTCTGATTGCAGGGTACCGTCCCACCAACAAGAAGCAGCGTATAATGTGCATCACAGTGTGCGCTCCTAAAAGTGCTCTTGGTTGCGAGTCGGATTATTTAAGCATTCAGAGCAATACTTCTGTAATATTTCCGCTCTGCTGAGACACGAGCCTGAATCTGCCTGAATTGTGTATCCACCGGGAGTAGCTGCACTGAAGTCACAAAGGACAATAAGTAAAGAAATTCTCCCTTTGTTCCAAAGAGCGGTGTCTTGATCCAAAATGTTTCCTGTGAGAGCTGACACTTCTGATGATCTGTCCTCACAGGGTCTTCTGTGGTTGGAACTCAGAGGGGAAGCCACCGCTCTCTCCATGTTGCATCCCCACATCCTGTGCCACCAGCCTGCGGTGGTCAAGCACTTCTCCCCATTTCGCCTCTTGACTCTTCCAGTCTCCATTTTGATCCAGACCTTATTAAATACAGCTGAAACCCCAGGACAGAAAAAAATGGGTGGACCTGGGGCACGGGGCAGGGAGAAGAAAGTGGAAAAGGAGAGAAAAAGGCAGGGTTCACTTCACATTTGAAAAAAACAATTTGTTAGCACTGAGGTCATCAATTCAAAAGCAAAAAGCTCAGATGCCGTACTTTCAAGGTTGTGATATCTTAAAAGCATGCAGGCAACTAAACAGCTGAAGTTTCATGTTTGCCTTTTCAGAGGCAGATAAGGCACAGATAGGAGTTCAGAACACATCTACAGTCAGGCATTGTTCGTTCCCCAGGAAAATGCAAGCTCCCTTAACAAACACAGCGCTACTGGGAACAGAGACTGGGCCCCACGGAAGGTCACTATTACCTTCACTCACAACAAGGAGGTCTCGTGTTGAGACACGTGAGAAAGAAACAGGAACACTAGGCTCTGCCTGAAGCCCTGCCGGCGCCTCCGTGACAGATGCTCCATAAGCTATCCATCATCTACTTGTAGACCTCTGCGCCAGGTAGGGATAAAATGATATCACTCTCACATGTACTGGTGGCCTTCTTCACCGTGATTGCACCTCACAGTCACTAGCCTATTTACACTCAGACCTCCTCTGTGAAGCAGATCAAACTACTGCAGATGGGAAAGGAAGAGAGGGTCTGCCCACACCGCACATCTCAGTGCTGTACTAGCATTCCTCCATTAGCTCCAGATCCTGTGAAGTCTTCTGGGTCCAGAGCAGGCGGAGAGTCACCAATGCAGCCCTAGAGGCTCGTGTCCTCAGCAGGGAGAAAGAGCTCTCAGGCAGGGCTGCACCAAGTCCCAGAGCAAGACTTCAGCTGATACCAGCCCCAGGATCTCTGCACAGTGCTGTGTTGTGCAACACAGACCACCCCAGACAAAGGAGTTGGGCCCCAGTCAGATGGGAAGTCTGTGGTGGAGCACAGAATTGAGTCCAGGTCTCTCAGCCACTGAATTACAGTTCCAGTCCACCACAGCAACCACATCACAGCCCAGCCACTCACACCATTGTTTGCTTATGCAGCGGCAGAGCACTGACTGGCCTGCACGCACCAGAAAACGTCCACACAGGCATCTGGGTACTCACAAAAATGCTTGAGTTGTCTTGGCTGAAAGTCTGACTCAGCCTGCCAATAACTCCATCTACTCAACAAAATGGGACTCAAGATATTCTTTGTCTACTGGGGATTTCTGAGCATTTCCATTTTACCCACTTTGTGAAAAGCTGTAAAAGTCACCAGCCTCGGAAAGCAGACACAGTGGCTGTATTAAGTCAGAAGCACTCAGACCTGTGTACATTTACAGCCCATATGTGTAGGTAGGTGAAGACATCACTCCATTAAAAGACCTGTGTAATCGCACAGTTCATACCAATGTCACCGATAAAGAAATTCCTACACTAACACCAACTCAAGAAACATCAAAAACATAAAGCCATAGAAGATCTTCATACCTGAAGAAGCAGAAATGAAAATATTTGTGATTTCTCTGGCAGCTCATCACATGCTGCTAACTCTGGAAAACAAGAACAGAGCAGATGGGATGTATCAGTCATGGTGGCTGGATTAAAATCAAAACAAAAAATGCCAGTGGCACATCAGACTGTCCCACCGTGGGTCCCAGGGCATCATTTCAACCACGTCCCAGGGTCCTTGCAAGCAGCAGGCCATTGCTTGCTGCCACCGCCTTGCCCTAGAGGAGGGTCTGCCGGGCTGGCAGCCACCGCTGCCTCCATTCCCACCCTGGCTCTGTCCTGATCCCCGGTCGCCTTTCGTGGTCCCTGCAGCACCAGCGCCCAACACTGCCAGCAACCCACACACACCCATCAGGAAACCAAACTTTTTCAACGAATGAGAACTTCAGATCCCTCTTTCTCACTTATTTGCTTCTTTTTTTCTTCAGAAAACAAGAAAACTCGGCAGATCCATACGCAGTAAAGCGCGCTTCCAGGTGGCCGTGCATCATACCCCGCCTGTGGCAATCAGGCCTGCCTGGGGTTTACGGCAGGAGACCCGACCGTGCCTTCAG
>NW_009260028.1:8343425-8350906 GCF_000687185.1 Egretta garzetta | reverse complement strand
CTTCCCCCGCGCTCACGGACTGAGCTTATTCAAAGGCTTATTACTATCGCCAGCAAAAGGCGCCTGGGGAGCGCGGCAGCAGCTGCTGTGCCGAAGCTCAGGACCGGTCTCCAAAACCAGCCAAAGCTTCCCAACAAAAGAAGGCCTTTTCATTCCTTTTTAACACGACCAAACCAAAATTGTCGGAAATGCAGCACCAGGCACGGCTGAAGTGTTTCAGCCAAAACTTTCTAAAAGCTAACACCAAGCCCACACGATAGACAGCCAGCATGGGAACTTTTAGCTTAAGTGACTTAAGTCTGGCAACGCGCATCGAAGCTAAACCCAGAGTCTTACAAAAGGAAGCACGTTTTAATACTAGAAGTGCCACCAGTTCTGCTTCTAATTATTCCCTGCGAGCCAGTGTTGCGATACTTCAGCCACACAGGATAAGATAAAACATTGTGAAAACCCATTTCCCAGCCGGTGGAAAGCAGTACCAGCATGGAAAACCTGTAGGAAGCACAGCAATGGGACAGCCTTGACAGCTGGGTGTAGAAATTCCCCCCTCTCAAAGCCACAAGGCAGGATCTCAGTGGTTTACACTGAGCCCTGGCTGATGGATGTAACCAGCGCCTCCATCACCCAGCTTGCATCCCAGGTAGACAGATTGCTCTGGAGAACCAAGGAGCAGCAGAAGAGACAGCTTGGCCAGTTACGGACCTGAGGACGGATGAAGAACCTTTGGAAGCTGCCCCGGACAACCAGGACGTGCTCCTAGATGAGACTGCTTAGTTTAGCAGCTCTTCTGCTATAAAACAGGCCTTGTCAGAAGGCTGTGAGTCAACCTTTGCTGCCAATGAATAATGAAATCAAAATGCGAGCCAGATCATTAA
This sequence comes from Egretta garzetta, assembly GCF_000687185.1. Classification (NCBI taxonomy): domain Eukaryota; kingdom Metazoa; phylum Chordata; class Aves; order Pelecaniformes; family Ardeidae; genus Egretta; species Egretta garzetta. The sequence goes on along the minus strand of NW_009260028.1, from coordinate 8,350,031 downwards.
AAAAATAATTTGGAATGAATGTGTGTAGGTATAGGTTACCTTCTGTGATTCATACCATAACACGTTTTTCAGTCAATAGGTGGAGATTTTGATGGTTTACTGTACATTTTCAAGTTATTTTTAAGATGGGCTTAAGTCATACAGTTTGGATCCAAATCAGCACTTTTGACCGCTAATTCACAGTTATTCTGAGGTGGGATCATCTAGATCTGCTTCTGGATTTAAGAAATGTTAAAAAAAAAAAAATCAAGTTATTCATTATCTTGTTTTTATTTTCCTGAAGAGCAGAGTATCAAAGCAAAGCACAATTATGCATTTTTCTTGGGTGTTCCCTGAGCAGCTGTGCCAAAGTCCTCATGGGAAACAGTAACGTTGATTCCCTCAGCACTCCATCACACACTGACCTGTCCATTTAATGAACAGATTCACAGCTATCTGTAATTCTAGTGAGTTCCCTACATGTGGCTTTACGATTTCCTTGTTGCTGGTGTTTCCAAAAAGTCAAGGTGATCCAGAGCTTGTTTTTTCCCTCGCACCCAGGTTTTCATGGATCACACACTTGAGGTCTTCTCGATTCAGAACCTGGCTTTTATACTTCTCGCCCCAGTCCTCAACGATGTACTGATGATAGGGGTCATGGGAGTGCTCTCGCCTCTTTGATTTCACAGTACTCACCAAGATCGCCACAATAATGAAGGAGAACATCCCAATCATCACCATCAAATAAAGGATAACATAGTCAAAGTTTTCAGCCTGAACCTTGGCTTGCAATTTATCTGCTGCGTCCGTCATGTTTTTCCTCCAGCCATTCATGTAAGTGAGAAAGATTTCCTTGAAAATATCTTCCACCGCCCAAGTGAAGTTTCGCATTTCAGCCATTCTTGCAAGTTATGGTTGCTAAAGACAACATGATACTTATTTTAATCAAATATCTATACTAAAACAGCTACATTGGTTTCTTTTGTCTGCATTATGACAATTAAATAATAACACCTGCTACTTGCTGGTGAAAATGTAGTACCAATTTTAGATCAGCTGAGAATCCCCGTCTCTGAGTGGTTCAATACATTCAGAGACCCAAGGAGCTCTTACTCCTCTCTTCACTCTGGTCACTTTTGGTCTGTGGGAAGCCAAATATGCTTTGGTGAAATCCAGTGAGCGCGGGCCCTCGTGACCTGCGTTAACAGGGGTCGAGGTGCACTGCCTTCCCTGCTGAAGCGGTAGCTCTCAAGAAGCTCTGAGAAAAGGCACGGTCCTTTTCTGCCTCTTCTACATAAAGAGGAGGGTGTGACCGCATTGCAGCCTGCCAGCCTGCAAAAAGCAAAGGGTCTGGTAGAGGATTTCGGTCTGACGCTCCTGCGTAACACCTGTCCTTCAATGCTTCAGGCCAGCCAAGCCCTACAACATGTGGCAAACCTTCCACAAAAAGTCACTTGATTGCTTCAAGCGATGACGAGCTTACTGCAGCCTGTGGTAAGGGGTGCTGAATTTTCATCACTAATATGAAATTGCGGTGTCTTTCCAATTTGAGTTCAGCGGTCTACCTTCCGCTGCTTGTCAGACTCGCCTTGCGATACCAGCATGCACAGAAGAGGCACACACACACAGAAGGACATGGGTACATGTGCAGGTAGGTCTCTCTGCAGCTACGCACTCACACACACTCAAACACAGGGGATAAAGGTAATCTAATGAAAGTAAGCAAGCTGTAAGAAAATCCAAATATAAACTGCCTTGAAATGTTTGGGCGTTTTTTTGTGTAAAAGCTCTGTGCTTTTTCAATAGGAAATAAAGAATTACCAATGGAAACTTACCTTTCCTGTGTCCTTCTCTAATAAGGTTCCCGGTAAAAATCAGGATTTTAAAACTCCACTGGATAATATGATGGTACTCTCGAAAGGAGCAGAGGTATCGTAAACTTTAAGTAGCCTCCAGCCTGCACAAGGCTATAAGCAATTGCCTGTTAAATAAGTGCCTTGTACTGCACGCTTCTTGTTTATATTAAATTTAATGCTAAACCTAATCTCACCTGGAAAGCCAAATATTGGCTGACAGCTTACATCAGTCATCCTGTTAGATGCCGAGTACTATTCTTTATGCTTATTACTGTAATATCATATATTGTGAAAGAGCACCGTTATGCTTTCTAGGGGTAAACACTGATGCAGCTCGATTTTTGTTGACCCAGACAGAAAAAGAGTAAAGATGAGCCCTACAAAATAATAATAATAATAATGATAATAATGATGACAATAATAATAATAAAAAATAATAATAATCCCTTGGCTGATATGGGCACAAGGGGCTGAGCACTGAGCAGGCAGTGTGAAAGGCCTGCCAGCCTGTCAGGCTGCTAAGCACCCAAAGGGAAGAATTTTCCGCTCCTTCGCTTCCCCTGGGAGGTCAGTGGTATGTGTCTTCTGTCTCTTTCTCTGTTCTTTCTCCTTCCTGCGTTTCAGGTTTCCCCTGCCCTTTGCCATAAGCTCAGCTTTTCTCTCCCTTTCCCCTGGATTCCCCCCATGGTTTGCCTTTCTTTTTCTTCTACCAGGATCATGCTTGTTAATGAGCAACCCCTCCGTGAAGCCCTTGCTACGAGAAGCAGGACCTCAGACACAGCCAAGACCAGCTGCTCTGAGCTCTGCCCTGTGTGCACCTCACTCGTGATCTGGAGCAGGAAAAGACAAAAACTTATTAAAAAAAAAAAAAAGCAGGATTAACTAATGTTGATTTTACTTTTAGCGAATAGCACATGCTGACACCTAACTGAAAGGCTCTGAGTCACTCCCTAGAAAATAGCAGCGTGCTCAGTGAAATGAGACAACTTCAGTTTTAGTCAGCAGCGGTTCGGTTCCTGGCCGTGATGGGGACGTCCAAGGGAGGGGGATCAGGGCGGGGTTGTGGTGAAAAGCACTCCACAAGCATGTGGGCTGGGGCAGACTTTCCATAAAAAGCATTTTCATTTTGCAGGTAGTCCTGCCTAAGCAATTTGCAGAGGAAGCAATTTCTAAGGTAGCTCTGCTTTGAGGAAGATAAAGCAAACCTGGACTACCACTGGATCAACAGTGCATGTCAGAAAAAAAGAGATACGCCGTTGGTACAGAAAGGTGCTAATCCCTGAGGAAGCCCTGCTAGTGCCGTGCTGCTGGCATTGTCATGGTTACTGCTGTCATTTCTTCTGGATGATTTTCTGTGCCTGAACACCTCCCAGCACGGGGGCAAGCTGCTGGCAGCTTTTCCTCTCTGATCCCCCGCTTTTCCCTGGCCGTTTCCCATGTGCCCTCAGCTCAGCCCCTCAAAATCGAGGTAGCTGGCAAGCTGCTTCTGTCTGATGAAGCCCATAAGCCGGAGGGATGGCTGCAAGTCCAGCCTCCTGCAGTACGCAGCCAGAGACAGGCACTGGCTGATCCTGGCTGAATAAAGTCACCAGGAGCCACCAGTGTGCTGTCGGAGGAGCACCCAAATGCAGGGCTGTAAGCCTGGCTATGGAAATGATAGCAGAGCCATAGCCCTGGAGGCTCCCAAGCAGAGTAACTTGGGAACTGGCTGCCCTGGACTTCCAATAACCAGGTGAAAGGAGCTCTCACTCCTTCAAGCAACCTCTGCTGCTGTCTGTTCCTGGCCAGTCCTGTTTGGCCAATACTCGCAGGCATACACTCACGCACGCATACAGGCATACCTATGTATATCAAAGATGCATATGCTGTCCAGCAGATGTGAAATTTAGCTGCCAGCTCTGTTCTCCACCACACCAGAAGAGTCCTTGAATAATCCTGTTCTGCTGCACGTCTCCTTGAAGGTCACATTTGCTCAAGGTTTGCTTAGTCTCTAAAGCAAGGAGGCGATCAAGGACAGACAGAGTGGTGGAACTGGTTAAAAAGCAGGTGGGGCAGCCAAATGTCTCGGGCAGGAAAAGTGACTGCCTTAATATTAGTCTCCCAAATGGAGACTAGTATTGAGCAAGATGCTTCTGATCTCAATGGAGAGAGGCAGGAATGGCTGGTTGAGCCTCCTGTCTCAACCCCAAGAACAGCTAGGTCATGGCAACAGGAAGAATCCCTCATGACTGGAAAAAGGCAAATGTCATGCTCGTCGATGAGAAGGGCAGTGATGACCCAGGGAGCTGAAGGATGATCAACCACACCTCAAACCGTGTGACGATTAAGGGGCAAATCCTTCTGGCAGCCATTATCAGGCGTGTGAAGAGCAAAAGGTGATTGGAAACAGCCAGTATAGATTCACCGAGGGCAAATGGTGCCTGACCAAGCTGATCGCTTTCTATTGCGAGATGGAGGGAGGACTGTTTCAGTGGATGAAGGCAGAGGGGTAGCGGTGGTTTGCCTTTGATTTAGCAAGGTTTCACCATGGTTCCTCATAGCCAGATTGGAGAGATACGGACCAGATGTGTGGACTCCACAACTAGCTGTACCACTGTCATGGGCAAGACAGAGTGAATGACAACCCATAACAGATCTGAATGCTGGGATTTGTGTAAGAACGAAGAAGACTAGTGCTTTTACACCCATCTGCCAGCTCCATCGCAGCAACTGACCATCCACGGATGGGGCAGTGCTGTGGCAACATCTGCTTGTGCCTCCCAGGAGCTGTGGAGCAGGTGGGCCCATCCTGTGACAGGGTGTTGTCATCAGCAGGAGGTACACTGCATGTAAACAAGCACGGTATTTAACAGTTAGGATAAACAACATTACAATTGGATGTATTTTCACATGTAGCAGCCCTGTGGTCTGGAAGGCACCATTCGAGGAAAACATTTGCTTCTTAGATGTACAGTGGGCTCAGAACTGAATGGCATTCAATTGTTCATAACAGTCGTGATTGACAGCTCTTCTGTGACTGTTTAGCAAGGTGTTCATTGTTGACTATTTTACAAATCCCTTGTTAGTCTTGCTGGTGAAATGGTGAAGAAGGTAGCAGACATACTGGAGATCTTGTGGTTAGACCCAGATCTCATAGGAGGGCTTACGTGAGTTTGTTAGCAATTCATCTTGCCCAGCATTTTGCAATATCAATTGTCAACGCATAAAGGGTTACTCATAAATAAACACAAACATGCGTACACATCACATGCATAGATCAGTATCTGTAGGATCAGAATGGGGTGCTCAGTTTTCTGTGTTTCCTCTAGAAGATGAGATTAACAGAAGAATGTTATTAACAGTGATCCTTGTTCCCCAGATATTTCCCTTCATAGGAGCTTCCGCTATACTCAGTCACTTTTTTCCAGTCCTCCATCAGTTGTTTCCCCCTGTTCTCTACAACAAACAGACAAACTTTACACTTTATTGTAAATCAGCAGCTGATGTATTTATCCACAGCTTTTGCCATCCTCTTTTTCCTTCCTTTTCTTTAAAGTAAGGAAATAAACTACACATAATTCATGAATTATAGGGTTCATTACTTAGGATCATGAATTTTATAGGGTTAATTCTTAGAAACAAAAAATATAGCTGTTAAGTATGGTTATTGGAGTATCCTCTCATATGTACCTACTTAATTTTCCTTTGATATGTGTTCTGCTCTGGTTAAATCATAACGCTGTGCTATTCACTGTGCCTTTCAGACCTCAAACCTTTGTATACACAGACTTAACCCACAATCTTCCAAGCCTTTAACTGCTGATATGCCATGCTGCTAACTACTGATACTTCACAGAATCACAGAATCGTAAGGGTTGGAAGGGACCTCAGGAGATCATCTAGTCCAACCCCCCTGCTAAAGCAGGCTCACCTAGAGCATGCTACACAGGACTTCATCCAGGCGGGCTTTGAATATCTCCAGAGAAGGAGACTCCACAACCTCCCTGGGCAGCCTGTTCCAGTGCTCTGCCACCCTCAGAGTGAAGAAGTTCTTCCTCATATTCAACTGAACCCTCTCGTGTTTCAGTTTGCATCCATTGCCCCTAGTCCTGTCGCTGGACACCACTGCAAACAGACTGCTTCCGTCCTCTTGACTTCCGCCCTTAAGATATTTGTATGCGTTGATGAGATCCCCTCTCAGTCTTCTCTTCTTCAGGCTGAACAAGCCCAACTCTCTCAGCCTTTCCTCGTAGGGGAGATGCTCCAGTCCCTTTATCATCCTAGTAGCTCTCCTCTGGACTCTTTCTAGGAGTTCCTCGTCTTTCTTGAACTGGGGAGCCCAGAACTGGACACAGTACTCCAGATGGGGTCTCACCAGGGCAGAGTAGAGGGGGAGGAGAACCTCCCTCGACCTGCTGGCCACACTCCTCTTAATACACCCCAGGATACCATTGGCCTTCTTGGCAACAAGGGCACATTGCTGGCTCATGGTCAGCTTATTGCCCCCCAGGACTCCCAGGTCCCTCTCAGCAGAGGTGGCATTGCTCAAGGAACAACGTCAGGGCCGATCCTGTTCAGCATCAGCATCATCAGTTACCAGCACAAGGGGCGGAAGGCACGTCAGCAAGTCGGCGGGTAATGGTAACCCAGAGGGGGGGGAAGCAGTTCACGGCCTTGATGGCAGGATTAGTCTTCAGAGGTACCCTGGATGAGACAGAGGAACGGGCCAAGAGGAACCTCCTGAAGTTCAGCAAACACAAAGACACTGTCCTGTCCCTGAGCTGGAATAGGC
>NW_009260028.1:8261072-8343094 GCF_000687185.1 Egretta garzetta | reverse complement strand
TGATGGAGAGTGGCTCAGCAATGTCATCTGCCAGTTCCTTCAGCACTCGCGGGTGCATTCCATCAGGGCCCATGGACTTGTGGGTGTCCAGCTTCCTTAAAAGATCCCTAACCTGATCCACATCAACAGAAGGAAGGTCATCCTTTCTCCAAGCTAGCTTGCTTACCAGCACTTAGAGAGTGCTGATAGCATTTAATTAGTTTCCCCACTGTTTTAAACTTTTTACCTTCTTGATAGCCCTCCTAGATTCCTTCTGGTATTCACACATTTGCTTAAAAGAACATTAGTGAAATCAACAGTTCTGTCCCTGGGTCTGGCTGCTGCTTTCCAAGTTGTTGTCTGTCAGTCAGTCACCCTGTAAACCAAAAGGACTCACCAAGGCCACTAGGTTTTTATAGCTTGGCTTTAACTGACTGCTGAAACCTTTCCTCTTAGGATTACTCAAGATTACATCTACTAATTAAGTTTGAACTGTTTCTTTATGTTGATTTTTCTTCATAATCCAATTTTTACTACATCTCAGGAAAACTTCCCAGCTCCTTCTGGTTTCTCATAGCAGTGTTGGTAATTAAAGATACTGCCTCTTTATTTTTTTGTTTTGAAGCTGTCCTTTTCAGTCTCTTACCTGTTTCTTGCATTCTTGTGCCAAGCCTCTGCAGTGGGTCTGCACGTGTGAGCTACCACCTCTCCAGGAGCTTTGACTTCTACCTCTCGAACATTTCACTCTTCTGCCGCTGTTTGTTCAGACGATTTTACAAAACGTTATAAAGTTTTGAGGTACTGCAGTCAAGGATCAGACAGCAGACATAGTATTAGCCTCTTTAGCCTGGAGAAAAAGGAGGCTGAGGGGAGACCTTATCGCTCCCTACAACTCTCTGAAAGGCGGCTGTAGCCCGATGGGTGTTGGTCTCTTCTTCCAGGTAACAGGTGATAGGATGAGGGGAAATGGCCTCAAGTTGTGCCAGGGCAGGTTTAGGTTGGACATAAGGAAAAATTTCTTCACAGAAAGAATTGTCAGGCACTGGAACGGGCTGTCCAGGGAAGTGGTGGAATCCCCATCCCTGGAGGTATTTAAAAGATGGGTAGACGAGGTGCTTAGGGCAATGGTTTAGTGGTGGGATGGCAGGGTTGGGTTAACGGTTGGACTTGATGATCTTAAAGGTCTTTTCCAACCTAAGCAATTCTGTGATGCTATGATTCTAAGCAAATCATTATGGTTTAATTTTCTTTCTGCATTCACCCCATGCATGATGGATGCTATTTTCTTTCCCGGGGTAAAGGAGTTAGGATTTGTACGTTGTTTCCTCTCACGGGTATGGTTTTCATCACAACTGGGAGTTTTGATGTCTTGCCCTGTACAGGTTGGGTTTTCTTTGTAGGTGAGGAAATCCTGTTGCAAGTGTTAATTTCTTATGCAACTGTTCTTCCGTCTTTCAGGGAGCAGTGTTTGGAGGTTTCAACCTCAGCCTATTTTCTTGGTCCTTTGTCTGCTTAATTGACTGCTGAAACCTTTCCTCTTAGGATTACTCAAGATTACATCTACTAATTAAGTTTGAACTGTTTCTTTATGTTGATTTTTCTTCATAATCCAATTTTTACTACATCTCAGGAAAACTTCCCAGCTCCTTCTGGTTTCTCATAGCAGTGTTGGTAATTAAAGATACTGCCTCTTTATTTTTTTGTTTTGAAGCTGTCCTTTTCAGTCTCTTACCTGTTTCTTGCATTCTTGTGCCAAGCCTCTGCAGTGGGTCTGCACGTGTGAGCTACCACCTCTCCAGGAGCTTTGACTTCTACCTCTCGAACATTTCACTCTTCTGCCGCTGTTTGTTCAGACGATTTTACAAAACGTTATAAAGTTTTGAGGTACTGCAGTCAAGGATCAGACAGCAGACATAGTATTAGCCTCTTTAGCCTGGAGAAAAAGGAGGCTGAGGGGAGACCTTATCGCTCCCTACAACTCTCTGAAAGGCGGCTGTAGCCCGATGGGTGTTGGTCTCTTCTTCCAGGTAACAGGTGATAGGATGAGGGGAAATGGCCTCAAGTTGTGCCAGGGCAGGTTTAGGTTGGACATAAGGAAAAATTTCTTCACAGAAAGAATTGTCAGGCACTGGAACGGGCTGTCCAGGGAAGTGGTGGAATCCCCATCCCTGGAGGTATTTAAAAGATGGGTAGACGAGGTGCTTAGGGCAATGGTTTAGTGGTGGGATGGCAGGGTTGGGTTAACGGTTGGACTTGATGATCTTAAAGGTCTTTTCCAACCTAAGCAATTCTGTGATGCTATGATTCTAAGCAAATCATTATGGTTTAATTTTCTTTCTGCATTCACCCCATGCATGATGGATGCTATTTTCTTTCCCGGGGTAAAGGAGTTAGGATTTGTACGTTGTTTCCTCTCACGGGTATGGTTTTCATCACAACTGGGAGTTTTGATGTCTTGCCCTGTACAGGTTGGGTTTTCTTTGTAGGTGAGGAAATCCTGTTGCAAGTGTTAATTTCTTATGCAACTGTTCTTCCGTCTTTCAGGGAGCAGTGTTTGGAGGTTTCAACCTCAGCCTATTTTCTTGGTCCTTTGTCTGCTTAATGGTAAATACATTTGCTGGTTCAACGGTGGGGTTATTCTGTTTTTCTGAGACCCTGAGACTTAATTGCGTGTTATATAGTTTGATCACCTGTTGTGACACATATCACTCCTTCAAGCAACCTCTTCTTGAGGTTTTGTGAAAGTATTAACCCCCATCCCTTCACACAGGATCTGGCACAAGTGCCAGCTGAGAGGAACAGCTGATCTTCTGGAGGGTTGGCTGCTATTCAGAGGTGTCTTGACAGGCTGTCCCCAGAATGTTCATAGCTGGTAAAAAAATATTCCTAAATATTAGGAAAACTCCATGTCTGAAGATCGTTCCCTCGTCACATCAGAGACCCACATCAGGATGCACTGTCCTTAATACCTCGTCTAGAAAATATGAAAAGAGTGCAGACAGTGGAGAGGGACACACGGAATGGTCCTTTGTGACTAAATAAAAATATGTTTGACAAAGCAACATTTTCCAGTCATCACTGAAATGAGAGGAAAAGCATTCAGGAGGAAAGTGAATTTTAACCATATTCTATTAAGCAGTACAGGCACAAGCAAGGTTGTGAGGAAAACCCTTTGTGTCTCTGAGAAAAGAGTGTATCTCATGAGGACACAGTCAACAGTGAGACACTCCAGCCTAAGCAGTTTCTCAACCCCAAATGCTTGAAAAGAACAAGCAGGCAGAACAAGTCGGGTCCCAAACTCTGGCTGCGCCTGGTGCCGGGACTGCACTGCAACTGAGCTCCCGGCACTGGCCACCCTGCCAAGAAATGCGCTGCTCCCCTCAGCCCAGGCTGCAGGGATGGAGAAATCGCGGCCAGGCGGAGTCTGCAATCATTCAGCTTTGTTGCTATGGTTTTATGTGTTGCTGTTGCAAAAACTGTAGAGGATAAACAAGGGTGTTGCCTGCACGTAGCATTTAAATGAAAAAGCAAACACTAATATTTCACCGTGTCCGATGCTTAGCTTTTAGTGACTTACAGAAATTCACTCCTCAGCCTCTTTGAGATCACCCTTCTGAAAGCAAGACGGAAAATGAACATCTTCCCAAACAATGACCACGGGGACGGCTTTTGCTGGGGACAGATAGCCCTGAGGGAAGCACTGTGCGACACACCAGGCTCTAGGTAAAGGGCATCCCCACATCAGCCCTGGAGAACGTGAGCGGCTGAGCGACCTCCGCTCTGGGCACGAGCAATGGGGATGGTACCTGCATGCACCGCTGATATAAACTGTGCAGCAGCTGGCAGCACCGCACCCCTCCTGTCTGCTAACTCCAGGGTCGGACTGACAAGGGCTACCTGTTACGGCCACATGCCCATTACCACCTCACCTGCGCACAGGCTGATCAGCTCTCATGTGAAACCCCATCCTCACTGCAGCCCAGGCAGCCAAAAAGGGTTCCTGAAAGGCAGCCTGGGCTGTCAGCTCCTAGCCTGAGCTCTTCACACCACCACAACCCCAGGGCAGCATCCTTCTGGCTGGGAAGGTAAGATGAGGCAAACTCGAATGCATGTATGCGCGTCCCTCAGAGAAGAAAAGAAACCTGAAAGTGCCCACACAGGTTCCCTCCTAAATATTGAGTGGATTTTTCACCATACTTTCAGCTGTAATTAAAATACTGTTACCTGCAGCTAAACTGCAGTGCACCACCTGCGGCTATCTGAAGGCAAGTGCCTGCTCAAGGCCAGTGTCGTGAAGGGCAAAGTTAATGGTAATAACTGACAGCAGCAATTTTGCTGCTAACAGAGTAAGCTGAATCTGTCCTTTGGATGGGAAGCTGCAGGTGATTTGCTTGCTGGGTTGTAGGTAGGAGCCACAGAGCTCTGCAGACAGACAGACACACACACATGGTATGGATGGACTCTATCTTAAAGGTCTTTTCCAGACAAATGATTCTGTGATCCTATGACTTCCCTCATGCACAAGCATGCTCGGTACCGCCCAACATAGCTGCCCTCTGCTCCTAACCCACACTCTCCAGGTCCTTATGGAGAAATACGATCAGTACCTCAGCCAGAGCAGTTAAAGAGTTGGAAAGATGGTAGTAAAGAGTTGGATAGGGAGTATAAATGTCACGCAGGGCAGCGCACACAGTGAGGTACTGGCAGTGCCCACCTGCCCTCTGCTTCCATAGAGTATCTCTGAAATCCATAAGTAATTTGCCATCAGTGGTTCGAATGAGCACCGATGGTGGTAGGAAGGTGCCACTGCCCCTCATGCCCCCCACCTACCCTGGGATCTGGGCCCTCTGCCCTGGGAGCCCCTATACAGCTCTGGTGCTTGGACACTCGACAGCTACACTCCTGGTCCTGGAAATAAAATTGCATCATGATCCATCAGGCTCAAATGTGTTTGGTTTTTGGTTTTTTTTGTCCTGGCACTTGCTCTTATAAACACTATCTGTGTAGCTAAAGACTGACTAAAGAAGTGTGCACTGTGCACTTCAATTCACAGACAGAATAGGACCTTTTGAGACATTTAGGGTAGCAGCTGCTGGTCTCACAGAGAAATGCTTGCCCTGTGCAGAGGGCCAGCCCAGCCTAAGACTTAGCATCTATACCTGCACCTCAATTTGACTTCCGGCCGCGTTCGCAGCTGAACGTGATGACAGATGAACATTTCTTCATGCCTTGGCTCTTCAGGTGCCTCAGCTGGGGAAATGAAACAGCTCTTTATTAGATGTTCTTGCCACTTCCCCGCAAAGCGTCCAGAGACAGGCAAGGCAGACCCTAGGCAGTGCGAGAGGGCCAAAGGTATGTGCTTTGGTCCCAAGCTGAGGTTTTTGTTTGGAATTGACTGGGTAGCAGATCACAAGAATTGCAGCACCGATGTCCAACAGTAGCAGGCATCGGGCCACACCTGCTCTCTAGCAAAAAGCCATTTCTTGCAACCAAGCTCACTGGACCCTGGGGTCTCCTTAAAAGTGGAGTGCTAGTATCGAGGAGTTTCTGGGGAATGGAAACTCTGAGAGGCACCCTCACTGACGCCACATCTTATTGCAAAGTCCTGTCCTCATAAAGCAGAGGGAAGGGAGAGTAGTAGTTACAGCAACAGGCCACGGGCTTGGCAGGAGATCGTCACACTGACAGAGGTCACTGATTGCAACAGCTCCTCTGGGCAGGGGCAGCTCACAGCTTCTGATGGGGCTGAATGCCCACAGTAATACCGCTTGCCTTCAAGCCTTGTTGCTTCTCCTTTCATATCCTGACCGCAGAGGGTGGCCCGTCAGCTGAATCCAAATCCTGACCGAGTCTCTGAGTCTTTACGAAAGGAACGTGTCCCCTTCTTTCTTCACACAGTGAAGGCTAAGCCATGGACCTTCTTGCCACAGGACACTGTAGATGCTAGTAGCTGGCAAGCATTTGAAAGCAATTAGATTGATTCAGAGAAAAAAAATGTGTCAAGAGCGTTTGAGTAAAAAGACATCATGCCCTGTCACAGCAGACTGCTGAGGATTATGCTGGGGAAGCGTAACTACATGGTTGCCCCACTTTTATATTCTTTCTTAGTCTTCCAGGTTCATCCGTTCTCTTGATTGATTTCTTCACTTAACAAAGCCTCCCCATTCTGTCTGGTAAAGGGGAGGGAGAAGTAGGAAAGAGGACAGTGGGAAAAGAAAAAAAACCATGTAGGAATCAACCTGTCCAGTGGACAACAGAGAAAACAAAGGGAAGGATATAGAGGTCAACAGGATGCTCCCAGCAAACCTCCCCCTCTGGGGGCAAGGGTGCCATGGCTTGATGGAGCTGCAGACCCAACGAGGTAAATAAAAAGAGGAGGGCAGGGAGCAGCTAGGAGGCTCTGCAGGGGTCAGAAGAGAGATCACAGCCTGCTGCCCTCGGGGTGCTTGTGTGCCAGGGTGTCCCTCTTGCCACAGAAGGCCAGATGGACTCGTGACTGACCTGGGATGGTCATCCCAGGTCCACTGATGCTCCAGAGTAGGCTTCAGCCCCAAGTTTGATGGCAGCAATGTAGAGTCACAGCTGAGAGGTGGATCAGAGCAGAGGTGCAGGGGCATTTAGGCCAGGTTTGGTACTAGCCCTCCCATGGGCTGCCTCTCCGGCACAGCCCAGATTGTAAACAAGCTCGTTCTGCACTCCTGGCTCCAGTGAAGACCACAGAAGCCGGTGGGGAATTTGGATGGAACGCAGCGAGGAGAGCCTGAGCTGGAGCTGAAGTGGCTGCTAATACCCACTTTCGCAGGGCTTGATGTTGTTAACTGACACGTCTGCAGACTTACGGACTCAGTGCCGAGAAGTGGTACATGTGAGTGAATCACCTGTTTTCTTAACTCCTCAGCAAAAGAAATGGTCTGATTCACACGGGCAGGAGAGTTCAACCAGAAGCCCCCCAGGAGCGCTGCTGCGACTCCTTGGCAGGGTGCATTTCAAGGCATGTTTTAAAGCAATGCTGTTTAGAAGGCAGAAGGCTGAAGTCTGGGATTAAATCCTAGCCCCCCTGGTCTCTGAAAATTTACAAGACACTTCTGGGCCTTTCAAGTTCCGTTGGAAGCATTTTCTCGTATTACCAAGCACTGCAGATCCTGACAGCTGACCCGTTACTCGTCCAGTTGATATATCTCCACGGACAACTTCTCCTCCTCCAGAACAAGCAGCTGTGCTTTATTTAAACACAGCTTGCAGCCACATGTAAAAGACGCTGCCTTACCTTGCACTTGATCTCTCCCCCACCAGACACAGTTAGCCCGTGGTCGGGCCCTGCCTCGGGCATGGCCATGAGATGCTTCTGCTCAGGACAGGCTCCCTTTGAAAGCCTGGCAGGCAGCTTAGCTCCCACTGCCCCATTTCTTGGAGGAGGCTGTGAGAGGAAGCACTGCCAGAGCAGCATGCCTTCCCGGCAAGTGCCCACAGGAGTCAGTGACTGGTGGAAGCTGGGAATTAAAGGGCTTGCCAAATAGCATGCCTGCCTCCCCCTGTCCAGAGCTCAGCGCAAACCAGTCCCTTTTGCACTGGAGCCGAATGAAAATGCCTGTAACCAGCACAGTCTCATGTTAAACAACTTAATGTTTACAACTCCACCTTTGTCCGTATGCCTAGATGCAAATGCATGCCTACATACAGACATACAAGTTGCTATATTTTAATCCCTTCTCTTTGTAAAGGCTTTATGAGTGCTTTGCTCAGGAGACGGGAAGGAGAAATGGACTGGAGACCACCAAGATAGAGCCTGAGCTTAAGCTGGAAAATCTGATAAGAGAGCAAGTCAGGGTGCAAATCTGTGATATTTAATGCAGAGGCAGAACAGACCTCGACTCACTGCTTCACCGTCACCTCTGCAGATGCAGCCCTCAGTGCAAGCTCAGCTTTGACTGCACTTCTTCCAGGAGTACACTAAGGCCTCCTCCCACCCAGGTACCCGGTGGGCAAATGCTGCTGGTCTGCTGGAGCTGCCCCTGGTCCCAGGCCTCACACTGGAGGAAGGCTGTTAGCCAGCGGTGTGCTGCCTGGTAGGGCCCCGTCTTTAAAACCGTGGTGCTAACGAGCAAGCACATTGCTTGAGCATAGCAGCTGCCCCTCAGCCACAGAAGCCCCTGTGGCTCTGCCTCCTGTGTTGGGAGAGAAGAGACCTGAGAGCTGCTCTTCTTGTCTTGCAGCACTTGGGCAGCTGTGTTACTGGTGGGGTGCAGGCACCACAAACCCATGCGGAGTGCCTGTGCCACGTTACGCTGCACAGGCAGGAAGAGGATGAGAGCGCCCAGCACAGGTCCTGCCCATACCAGCTGGTGTGGGCACATGGTCACTGTGGCTGGGGGCAACCTGCTGCTGAGCTCAGCGATTTGCAGCAATCTCAAGTAAGGTCCAGAGCTCCAATCTATTTTGGGTTTAATGCCCTCCATCACTGCATATTAAAAAGAGTGCTGTTTATTTTTCCCAGCCTGTAGACCTGGCTACAGCTTAATAGAGATGCTCATTGCTCATACTCGGGACTTTAATGGAGTCCTATGATTGTGGAACCAGTCGATACTGGTGATAGTGAAAGGGGAAGCAAAAGTCAGGTCAGGACATTTTACTGAAATAGAAAACCAGAGCAAGCACCCTACATAACTTCATGCAATGGCATCTTCTGAGCCCAACTCCACTGTCAGAGAAAGTTACATTACACTGATATTTATTTTGGCAGAAAAAATCTGGTTTACACACAACGATCCATAGAGGTCATTAAGGCCAAAATGTATCCTGAGGCCCCACATCACCCTGAGAGGTCTAAAAATTAAAGACAGCTGATCGTTTCAAGCCCACTGACAAGGAAGGAGAAAAAGTGTGTCAGCACGAGTGATGAAATAATTGCTCATTTAACCTGGTATATGTTGCGTGAGCCCAGGCACATTCTTGTTTCCTCAGCTTTCCTTGACCTTGGGCCCATTTGCTTATACGGCCGCAATCCAGTTGCGCAAACTGCCCTTGCAATCTGCCTGTCTTCAGCTCCCACTGCAAGCAGAAAACCCTTGCCTCCGGAGCAACAGACAGAGGCCACCCATGCGTGCACACCTTCCCCGTGCTGGTGTCTTTGCTGCGCCTTCCCTGATACCTGGCCTCGGCACCACGCCGCAGCCACCAGCTTGGGGTGCAGGGCTGGTGGCATGCAGGGACACTCAGCACTCCTGGCACCAGCCACCCCCCATCCTGTACCAGCTCCCCCAGGACGGCTCTGGGAGCCGAGGCGAGCTCCTCGTGCTGACCCGCTGGGCCACACATCTTCACACCCCCCGCCCCAGGACGGCTCCCAGGCCTGAAAGAATGTGTGATTTTAGATGTGCCATGCACTGCATAACTCTGTAACTCTGTGAGTATTCCCATGGCCAAGAAGGGCAGTGACTCTGTGGAGACGCCAGCGGCCTCCTCCCAGCTTTCCAAAATCAGCTGGAACCTTCCAGTTGACATTAATCTCAATTTAGGAAGGCAGCTAGGGTGCGATTAGGTACAACCTTGTTGGAAGTGGCTCTTACGTACATGCCTAACTTTAAGCAAATGCTTAAGTGCTGTTCTGCATAAAGATGATTTCCTGAACTAGAGCCTCCGCTAAGAGCTGGAGTGGATCCAGAAGAAGGTTATTCTGGGTAAGCTGCCTGAGGGATTTCGACAGATAATTTTGTGCATCTATATAGCACCCTATCTGGAGAATGGGAGAGTAATCTTTTAATTGGATTTCATCCGATTAATTACCCTCCTGGATCTGCTAATATCCAGCGCTCTAGAAACCGTGTTCTGGCATCTCCATCGAAGGCTCCAGTAAAAGCTACAGTAAAGAACCATGGACTGTCAATTCACCTTAGATTTCAAAAATACTTTGGATGTGGTGGCCAGGAACATATGCTGCAAGCACTGTGGCATGACATGCACATTTATCCCACCAAAGTCATGGAAGTGCAGTTTGGTCCTGCTTTCTTTTAGTCCCAGGACTATATGACACGCTGTTCCTCCCTCAAAGCGTCTTCTTTGAGAAGAATGAGTTCTGTTTCTGTTGCTGCCTTTCACTGGCCATTTCTGAGATGGAAAAAAGAGGAGAAATTGCCATTTTCATAAAAATGCAGTCACTTTTAAAATAAATCAGGTTTTTCATAGCACCCAAGGATGTCTGCAGACCTGCCTGATTGGAGCACACGTGCCTTTTCATGTGTATGTGATTGTTGTGGTTCATGTAAGAACCTGTTCACAAAATTTCCATCTCATGTTGGTGCCTTACCCTGCTTTTGCATTGACCCAGATCATTCAGAGGTCTCATCCTCTCCGTGGGGTAACCACAGTTCCCATGCTGTTATCTCCTGGATGGGGATGAAGCTGCCCAGAGCAGCATGGAAGGCACTAGAGTACCGCAGTCAGCGTGCAGGCTGCCGAGGGCAGGTCTAGGCTCAATACCATGACAAGGGGTAGCTTCATATCCCCATCTAATGTGTTGAATCAAACTCCTGCTTTGTGCTCTTCTGCAGGGATTGCCACACCTCATGCACTTGCAATACTGAGATTTACCCTTACCATCACTCCTTCTCCGTCACCAGAGCTAGCTACAAGCCCGGTGTTTAAGTGCA
Organism: Egretta garzetta; assembly: GCF_000687185.1. Classification (NCBI taxonomy): domain Eukaryota; kingdom Metazoa; phylum Chordata; class Aves; order Pelecaniformes; family Ardeidae; genus Egretta; species Egretta garzetta. The sequence continues at coordinate 8,332,469 of NW_009260028.1, read as the reverse complement.
ACCCTCCAGCCCAAAAGCAGCCCTGCACATGAGCTCAGACCCTGGTACATTCAACAATGCACCAGGCCCACACAGTGCCCTGTGAACTAAGGGTCTAGATGTATCAACCACCGAGGTATCTGTATGACAGAGGAGAGGAGCCTTAAGACACTCGGGTGCAGTGTGACTATGCATTATCTAACTCTGTGGGGGTGATCCTGGATCTTGATTTTAAGGTACTTACTGCTATTGTAGCAGCAGAAAGCACAGTACAAGGTTCCTAATGCAAATTAGTTATAATAGACACCACCAGATTTCAGCTAAAAGTTAGCAGTTTGGCCCCACAATCTTTAAAGAAAGAAGTCTGGAGTCAAGTGGGTATTTATTTGTCTGCTTGTCTTTTCCTTATCTGCTCCAGATACTTTCAGAGCTGACAAACTTCAGCGTGTTGTCCTCGGGGAGCTGGGAATCAGTAGACTACAAGGGGTAGACTGCTTACCTAATTCTGCACATATGTGTCTCCACTGAAGTTAGCCTGAAAGATATCCCAAGTAAAAAAACATCTCTCTTTTTCCTGTCACTGATGTTCTTCAGCCTGGTATTACATTTGCAAAGTGAGGACCTTCTATGGGATACTTTTCAAAAGGGAAATTGTCCATTTATTCAAAGGCCCTTTAAAGAAAAGCAGCATTGGAGAGGGAAGAGCAGGCAGAAAGGCATACATAGGACCTATCTAAAATATGGAATCCATACAATGTCATGGACAATGGTTTGCCATCTAAAGTATCCTTTACAGTAACGATGTGAGAAGCTGTATCTTTCAATGGCCATGAAAGAGAACAATTCTCAGGCAGAAGCACCATCTGCTGGCAGACACCAATTCTGTTACTTCACTTGGGAAGTCTACAGAGAACCTAGCTTAAGCAACTACCTCAGAGACTGTTAGAGGTGCTTAAGAGGCATCTTTGAGACCTTAATCCAAATCCCAAATGTGGTATTTACCAATTTTTCACACCAACCCCCTCATGGCACTGCATTGCTCCAGCCCCTTGCTAAGAAGTTTCACAAGCCGATATTTGCTTTGACAGGAGCAAAAAGTTTCTTGTGTTTAGAAAAGGATCAGGCTTTCAGCCTGCTCTCACTAAAGTCAATACGAGAACTTTCATTGCCTCCTGAGTACCACAAGTGTTTCTTCAGTGACAGCAGGAGATGCTGCTTAGCGTTGGGCTGCAAAAGCCGTGTGTGTCCCCCATTTGTCTATGGAGGTCTCGGTTTTCAGCAAATGGAGATTTCTCTCTGCCCAGAAGCATGGATTAAGGGCAATGTATCCTGCAAGCTTTCAAGAAAGGGTCCAGCAGGTCGAGGGAGGTTCTCCTCCCCCTCTACTCTGCCCTGGTGAGACCCCACCTGGAGTACTGTGTCCAGTTCTGGGCTCCCCAGTTCAAGAAAGACGAGGAACTCCTAGAAAGAGTCCAGAGGAGAGCTACTAGGATGATAAAGGGACTGGAGCATCTCCCCTACGAGGAAAGGCTGAGAGAGTTGGGCTTGTTCAGCCTGAAGAAGAGAAGACTGAGAGGGGATCTCATCAACGCATACAAATATCTTAAGGGCGGAAGTCAAGAGGACGGAAGCAGTCTGTTTGCAGTGGTGTCCAGCGACAGGACTAGGGGCAATGGATGCAAACTGAAACACGAGAGGTTTCAGTTGAATATGAGGAAGAACTTCTTCACTCTGAGGGTGGCAGAGCACTGGAACAGGCTGCCCAGGGAGGTTGTGGAGTCTCCTTCTCTGGAGATATTCAAAGCCCGCCTGGATGAAGTCCTGTGTAGCATGCTCTAGGTGAGCCTGCTTTAGCAGGGGGGTTGGACTAGATGATCTCCTGAGGTCCCTTCCAACCCTTATGATTCTGTGATTCTGTGAAGATACAAGACTGAAAGGATGACTATATTTCACCCAGTGGATACGCTGAATGATTAAAGATTTCCTTGCATTTTAATCTGAAGGGAGGGTGAAAAGCACTGTGCTAATATGTTATCCAGGAATTGGTTAATGAGCTGATGAAGGCACTATGCTGACTAAGCTTCCTATGTTCCTTCACTAAAAATGTACTCCAGTGACATAATTCAGGAGCCTTGCTTGACAGGGATAGAGAGTTGACCTTTCTGACTTCAATTCCCTCAACTCAGGCAGGGTTTGAAATATGAATCCAGACCTGGATTCAAAAGCTGCAGACCATTAGTATATCTGTATAAGAAGCTGAACTTCAACTGTGCATGTTCCTCCATGTTAACACATTCACGTTTGACCTGGGATCCCAGTGCTGCATCATGAGCTCACCTCTGATCTCAGCCTGTAGTGAAAAATAGAGATGCTTCTTATAGCAAATTGGTCCTCCTCCAGAAGGACTCCGAGCATTCAGAATCCAAATGTAATAAAGTGGGTGGGTTGGCTGAAGAAAAAGAGGCCTGGAGGGGTCCCTGTTTCTGGGGCTTGATTTTGCCAGCCGATGCTCAGAATTATCACATTCTGCATAATTAAAATAAAAACATATTTTTCCATACCTCAGGGTTCACCTAGAGTAATTTCACCTTCTCAGCAGGGAAGTCTCAAACCTCTCATCAAAGACAGACTTTCTCTTAAAACTGATCTGTAACACTTACTTCATTTTTTCTGCTTTCTCCATTCAGATTTTACTTTTGAAAAGTGTTCTCCTCATTGCTGAGAATTACCGTAAAGTTAATACATCAGTGACGTGCTCAAGAATGGTTTGAAGAGTGATGTGTCAGTTGTGCAACCACTCATCAGGAGGACCAAACCTGTGGGGAGAAGATTGCTCACGTTTCTTACTTCAAAGGGTTCCATATCAGGCTGCATTTGGCACACAGCACAAAGACATTATTTTGACCTACAACTCTGGCTAAACATCGTGATAAATGACAAGGAACCCGATTAGATATAAGAATATCTGGGTCACTTCTGCCAGTGAAGCAAAAGCAGTTTTAATCTCTTCCAGAGACATATTTTTCCATAAATCAGGACAATGGGACATCCCTTTCTTTTTCTCTTGGAGCACTTGGGGATGCAGGTCCCACCACCTCCAGCTGGCATCATTGCTCTAAATACCATTTCCTGTCTGAAGTGCCAGCTGAGATTTTATTAAAGAAGCAGAATGTTTATTTTTCCCTTCAGATATCACTCCAGTAACAAAAGTCTGGTTCAGCACCAATGTGATGACCCAAAATGGGTTCCTCCTGGGTTTTTTACATATGCAGCTGAAAACTACGAAGCAAACAGAAGGCCATGAAAAAATGGCCAAATAGGAAGAAGTGATGCTCTAACCCGATGAGTTACAGGCATTTTGCTTGTTTGCCTTGTACTGATAGGTACACTTCTGTCTGGAAGTGTCGGAGGTGCTTTAACCACAACACCAGCTCAGTCTTACAGTGGCCGCTTTTTTTGCTGGCATCTTTTCACAACCACATGTTTTTAGAAGATATTTGCTGAAAATACAGATACAGTTTTGCTCATGTAACTCTAAACAATCTGGAAGCTTCCAGACGCGCTGCATGTGGTGTGAGATTTTCTTTAACAAGTTGGAACTTTGAAGGGAGCCTTATCTCACCAGGCAGGAACAGCATGAGCTGTACCCTGCAGCATCCCGCGGCTGATACGAGCCTAAGGAAGGGTGAGAACATTGTTTCTGAAGGACACAGACACATTCTACCCAGAGATAGACGCTGACTGCTGGCAGAGGGCTGCCTCGAGGTATGCCGTCCCAGGAGGTCGGCGTTTGCAGGGCTGCACACAGTGCTCTGTCCTAGTGTCTGTCGGCATTTTTCTGGTGACAGGACCACCATGGACTCGAGCAGTCCAAATGAAAACACCGATTTGCTGACCCTCTTTCAGGAAAGCAACTGAAAGCACAGACCTTCAAGGATACTGAGGTGCGTGTATAACACCTGTTGAAATCAGTGGGAGCTAGGAGCCAAAATAGCTTTGAATAGCTGAGTGGTTTGTCCGGTCACTGAATGACTCCATGATGGGACAAGAGGCTGAACCTAGGTCTTCTCAGCTGTGGCTGCCCCTGCTGACCCACTGACTCCTGATACCTTTGACGCAGAGGCTGATTTATGAACCCCATCCTCCACAGAACATGCATCAAAATTCTCATTCTTATGCAAAGCCTGACCTTACACCTAACATCCATGCTACCTGCGTGATGAAAGTCTGCTTGGGAGTGCCCACAAATCTGACAGTGTCCTAGAACTGCACTTGTTCTTTTAAACAAGGATCCCTATTATTAATTCTTAGATGAGCGGTATGGTTAATTGGTCATTAACATCACATCATAGGTGGCTGAAGCTCACATCATGAGATGAGTAAGGACCAAAGGCTCATCTGATCAGTCCTTTGTGGAACTGGAGATCAAATGCTCTGTCAGGAATCATTAATCATGGATTGAAACCAACTATCCCATTTAGCAGGAGGAATTCAGGAGCTCAGACCCATCTTTGCAAAAGAACCTCATCCTGATTCATATCACTGTGTATCTGAGATCTTCCTAGGTAAACTGGAACCCCAGAACAATCTTCCTGGTAGATTTTATGGCATCTTCAACTCTAATCAGGGAAATGCACAAAATGCGCCTGCAGGACCAGGATCAAGATTCGCAGCCTGCACAGCATCACAATGAGAACGAGGTAGAAAACAGTAATCCCCTTATGAAATCTAATTGCCTCCCGCCCCAGACTAAAACTCAAACATCTCATCTTCCTCTTGGAGAGGGAATGGAGTCTCAGGCAGGTGGGTGGGGAGTGGGTGGAGGAGGCCCAGGGGCAAGTCTGCATGGTGCCTGGGCTACTGAGGAGCTGTGAGATGGGGCTGTCAAAACCTCATCCAAACCTAAAACTTTTGACAAGCCGGTGAACTCCTTGTTTCATTGCTGTTTCTTCAGCCAGCTGTCACAGCAAAGGATTCAGTCCACAGAGAGGGTGCTAATGAAATACTGCTGTTGTATTCTGGAAAGCACCGCATGCTCCAGCGCAGCACTGTCCCTCTGCCCCTTACTTACAGGAGCTCTTGGGTATGCATATGAAAAAGTTCAGAGATAGACTAATCCAGAGGTTAGCCCATGGACATCAAAACTGTGTCCCTCCTCAGGGCATGCTCTAATTCAGAAATCAAGATAGCAGCACCTTCAAGCAGATGAGTGCACATCTGGGCTTGGCCCAGTTGAGTTAATGAATAATTATTTGCTGACACAGTAATGCATGAGCTTCCCTCCGGCTAGATGGCAAACAAGGAATCAGCTGTTGAACTTCAGGTCTGATGTATGTGTTATCTATATATGTGTTATCTATTGAAGATGGGGCCTGAATCTAGGGGAGTCCAGTGGACAGAAGAAGTTCCCCTGGAAGGGCATCTGCAGCCTGCTGGGAACACTGCGGTGTATGGAGGAGAGCAGCTTTGCATGGGAATAACTCTCCCAGTTAGGTTAATGCTTGCAGAGATGCTTACGCATGTGAGGTTACTCTGGAGGCAAACGCCGAGCCTAGGCTAGTATTATTTACAGATGGAGCCAGGCAGAAGGAGACATGGTTTATGCTGGCCGAGGCACACTTAGCCTTTCCTCTGAATCCCGCTGAGCAGGTCGAGGGCAGAGTTACCGGGAGTCAAAGTGCAGAAAACTGAATCAATATTTTTTCCTCTTTGCAACCTGGCCAGCGCTGGAGTTTGGCCACCCGAAAGGCTGGCGCCGAGGGCCAGATAACCTGACGAGTTGGCACTTTTGTTTACTTGCCCATGGTGAGACGCAGATCGGTCTTCGCTTTTGCTCTCTTGCCTACCCCCAGCTAAGGAGAAAGCAAGCCCGAGGCTCAGCTCATCCACAGCGGGTGCCGTTTTGGGGAGCCACCACACTGTGTCCCCACAGAGCTGTACTTCCATCCCTCCACCTACCAGCAGAAACCCGTCCAAATGGTAGCTCATCTGCATGCCCATGAATACACCCCCCCTCCAGCGCTGCTCTAACCCCTACTTACATGGTTAGAGCTGGCAGGAAAATGCTTCTGACCTTCAATTGCGACCAGTCCACTCAGTTCAGGCCTGGTGGGGCGAGTATGGAGAGTCATAAAAAAAACCCAAAAACCAACCAACAAAAAAAAAAGCCCCAGCAAACATGTAAAGGTCAAAATTCAAGGTCTGCTGCTCATTACTAAGAAATAACACCAGAAACCTTCCTTGTTTGCATAATGCTTTTCATGCTGAGACCTGAAACATCCCAAAAATGAGTGCAAGCACCGCTAGCCCCATTTCACAGAGGGACAAGCCAGCCGATTGCCAAGCCCAGGCAGAGGTGTGTAGCAGACCTGGACCCGGTCAGGCTTCCGTCTGTCTAGGCTCACCCCGCTGGACCGCGCTCCCAAACCCCTGGTGGTAATGTGGGGGTGCCACAGGTGGCAATGTGGGGGTTTTGTCTCCCTCCGCCCTTAAACATAATGTCACCCTGGATGAGGGATGGGGGTGAAGCAGCTCCCGCCTTGCCACCCAGCTGTGGCTGTTGTGCCCTGTTTGGCTGCCCCTGCAGGGTGGGAGTGAGCAGCATCCCTGGCCCCCCCAGGCACACACACCTGAGACCACCTGAGCACATAGAGAAGCTGGCATTCCAGAAGCACCCGGCCCACTACAGCAACCTTTAGGACACCTCCATATCTGTGTGACCGGTCAAGCACAGGGCAACAATGCTTCTGGAACACCAGAGTTTGCCAACGTATATCAGGAAGGGCAGAGCAGTGTGGGCCACAACACCTTACCTCCCCCCTCCCTTGTCCCTTCAAACACAGTGTCTCTTCAAAAACTGGGCACTCCAAGTAGGACACAGGGTCCTCTCATCTACACCTCCGCAGCCAGGTGTGCCAACAACCTGACACCCAAGGAAAACACAGTGTCTCTTCAAAAACTGGGCACTCCAGGTAGGACACAGGGTCCTCTCATCTACACCTCCACAGCCAGGTGTGCCAACAACCTGACACCCAAGGGTGGGGCTCTGGGGCCAGATAAGGCCCACATAGTCCTCGCTAAATGGGCAGGAGAGGTTGAGGGGAATGGGGGAAAGCAATGCGTGCAGGGCCGTGATTTCGCAGAGCGAAACTGCAGCAGCCATGGGGTACAGAGAGATCCCTGGCCAGGCTGGCTGCTGGAGGAAATGCACATGGGAATGTTGTGCCAGGCAAAGAGGAAAAACTTAAAGGGTGCCTTCAAGAACAAGAGCAGGAGCAACCACTTGAGATGGAGAAAGATACTTCTGCCTCGAGTATGAAGACTTTCAGGAAGCCCACAGACAGGAAAACCCTTGGGTAAGAGAAAGATAAGTCCTCACCTGCCAGCAGGTTGCAGCAGATTCGAAGGAAAACTCACAGCTCTCCTCAGAAAGGATGGCAGTGGCATGTCAGCACATCCATGTGACAGTGAGCCTCATCTTGCTATGGATGCACCACCAGCCTGGCAGTGAGAGTCATGCTTTGACTAGGGTTGTCGCTTCCTGGCAAGTAGGCTGTCTGCCCCTAGGGCCAGGCCACCAGCCCTGGCTCCGCTAGGCACCCATGCCATGCCTCCACCTACAGAGGCCACACCAACAGCCCTTCCATCAGTCAGTCCATTTGGCATCAAGGACTCTTCTGCTAAGGAGCCACTGCTGCAGAATGACTTGCTGGGAACTCCCTGCTTCCCCCCAAAATACCCCCGAAGCAGCAAAAGAAGGGAACCGGTGAGTCTGGTTTTGAGTAACGTAATTTTATGTTGATGGGTCATGGTGGAGGAGCCCACGAGAGAGCCATGGGACACAGCCCTGCACCCCTAGCTGCACAAGTGGAAAGCTAGAGGATAAGCTCCTGGGATCGGATGCAAACACAAATGTTCACTCCCTCCTTTACCACATAGGCTTAAAGACACAGCCATACACAGAATCCTGCCCTGGACATGTCATCCTATTGGAAAAGATTGTCTTATTCAGGAAAATCATAGCTGCCCTAGCCTCCCTCACCCCGTGCAGGCAAGTTGCCTCACACGGTTTTACCTCTGATGGTGCAGTCTGCTCGCTGTGGGTAGTACACATGCATTCAGGCTTGAACTGTGGAGAAACCTTGCATCCTACCCTCCCCAGCAGACCGGCAGGTGAAAGCTTGACTGCCAGAAGGTCCACAACTGTGGTGGGGAGGCCATGGGGCAAATGAGGGGGAGCGAGCGTTCCTGAGGTCAAGCGGTACCTCATGCAGCAGCAGTGACCATACAGAGCTGGAGGACAGATATCACTGAAAATGCCTGCCAGAAGTTGAATAGCGGCACTGAGAGTCCTCCTAGTAGAAGGCAAGGAGTGGGCTCCAGCTACCAAATCCAACGGGATTTTTTCTTTCGGGTCACCAGACTCCCCCACGGATTAGCCCATTTCTGCTTTGATCAGGTCAGTTCAACAGTGTGCTCCTTGGAGGCCCATGCCCATGGCTCCACGAAGTCAGCCAGACAAAGTGGTAGGAGGCTCACCCCTATATTCTTGACATCAAGGTTAGCCCTTAAACCAGATGCAACCACTCCATCAGGGTCAGGGAGCTCCTTGAAATGGGGCCAGCAGGGTAACTGAGGACCCTGGGGCTCTGTTTCAGCTCTACTTTTTCTTGGTCCTCTTGATTTTTGTCATCTCTAGGAAGGAGTGCCACGTACACCTTCTTTTTTCAGGCTCTGATACCATGGACTTTAGCAAGCAGAAGAGCAAATAGCCCTTAGCGTGGAGTCGCTGCCATGAATAGCTGGCAGAGGGATGTGAGGTCTGACTGATACAGCTTGTTTAAGAAAAAAGGCCAGGCCAGCATGTGGCTTGTGATAATGCTCCCAGCCTTTCTCCCCAGTATCGTGACCCATCTCTTCTGGGTACAGTGAATATGAGTGACCTCCAGGATTGCACATTGAGTGATCAGTGAGGAGCTTTCTTCTCTGCATGGTGCCTCGTGTCAGCTGCCTTGGCTCCTTCCCTTCTGGTTAAGCAAGGCCTGCATGGGGTGTGCAGGGCAGAGGGGGGGATCTCTGTGGTGAGCCTGTCGCTGCTATCGGTCCTTTCTGCACCTTCTCCCTCCCCGTACCAAGCCAGGGCTACAATACTTGCAGCTGGAGTTTCTCACCGCTATGAGCTGGTCCCCAGCATAAGGGGAGGTGTAGGGGGGAGAGGGCTGGCCAGCCTGCATATCTTCCCTGAGCCTGTGCTCCCTCCATGGAGCCAGTGGTCCCAGACATGCAATATAATGTGAGCTGGTCTTTCAGGAATGACTTCTTGCCAGAAGCTTCTCTGTGTGAGGCCGATGCAGATTGCTGGCCCTTGACCACAGGAAAAAGCTTTACACTTGTCAACCACAAGGTATTTTTATAACACGTGCCTTCCTCTGGACCCATTGACCCGTGGGAGGGTCCTTACCTCTGTCCCTTGGTGTCTCGCCCCACAGACAAATCATCCCCACCACGTCCCATCCCTGTCTCTGGCTGAGCAGGACCATCTGCTCACAGATGGGGCAGGCTGGTGAAGAAGGTGCCCCAGGTCTTGCTCTCAGCTGATCTCCCAGGCAGCTTTCAGGCACCCGAAGACACATTTGGCAGGAGCTCAGGATATGACTGAACTCTCCGTGGTCATTGGGGTGGAGGCTGTGGAGGGTCACACAGTGCTGATAAAGATGAAAGTGGAGATAACGACATTGTGCAGACTGATATCTCATGTCAACAGTTGAGAGAGTAAACACTTGGCACCGGTGGTGGGCAGAGGACTTCCAGGAAGCACAGGCACAACCCGCACAATCGGCGCTTCTGATCAGGGTGCGCAAGGGCCACCTGCGGTGATCAGAGAGGCCCAGGTACAACCAAACCTCTTGTGATTGCCATCTTTGGGGGGACACCACAGGGCAGCACGCATCCTGCCTGTGAGCTCAGAAAGGGGAAGATGCTTTGCCATGCCCTGGGCAGCGGGAAGAGAAGAGTAGTCCATCCAGTGTATGGCCCTGCTGACCTCCACAGTGGCACTGGCCACACTGCCGCGACCTGCTATGCCACACAGGTGTGACAGCATCACTCTCCTCACCCAGCTGCATGACAAAATCAGACAGCAGGCCTGCTATGCAACATGGTCATGGGATCACAGGATAATTCAGGCTGGAGGTGACCTCAGGAGGTCATCTAGTCTAGCCTTGCATTCAAGCATGGCCAGCTAAAAGGGTGTGCACGGGGCAGATAAGTCGAGACTGAGGATAAGTATTAAGGGGGGCTTGGCTGAAGTGTTGCGGGGATTTGCAGGAGAAACGCCATACACTATGGACTGTCATACAGGGAGACAAATAGGGTGCTCTAGCCCATCACCAGAGCGCCTCAAAGAGCAATGCAGATACAGCCAGGGATACCTACGTTTGTTCACTCACGGCTCCTGCTCTGGAATTACTGCTGGAATGACTTACCCTCACTGAAAGCATGTGGCTTCATGGCTGCAGGAGCACTCCCCTCTCCAGTCTCACCAAGCACCAGCCTCCTACCACAGCTCCTAGCTGCAACTTTTTAGCACTTCCACTGCTGCTGGAAGCTGCTAATTTCTGACTAATTGCTTCTGACTGTTCATTAATGCAGGCGACCTAAAAGTGTCTTCTCAGCAGTAGAAGCACAATATTTCATTTTAAAGCTTAAAGCATTCTCCATGCATGTCTGCCTACCCAAAATCATGAAAAAAACCCTGCACCTTAATCTCACCTACAACTTGTAGTGGCTCTCGGTCCTGAGCAAGCCTGGCTTCCTCAGCCTTCCAGCGCGGTGCCTGCCAGTGAGAGCTCTGTGGCTGCAGCCTGGGCTTCCAGCAGCGGTGATGATCTTCATGGCTTTTTTGACTTGCACATTGTGCGGATGTAGCTTCTTTATAGCTTGTAGTTCAGACACTATTTCTTAAGAGTTCCTGATAAGTCAGCTAAGAAGTTGCTCTTGCGGAACTATTGTATTTCTTGCCTTCCTGGTTTTTTTTTCTTAATGGCCTGGCTATTAAACTAAGACAACTTTTTCATGCAGGTAATAATCCAATAACCAGATGTGGTCACACAATAATGACCTCTATAGCCAGGCTTCATGTAGGATTCATGAGCTACTACAGGACAGCTCCAAGCCCTTCGCACAGATCAGGTAGATGTTTTAAGCAGGAAAAAGAAAAGTAGTGGCAGAAGAAAGATACCAGCTCCTTTAATACCATCCATTTCTCCTTGTTTAACTGGAAAAACCACTCCTTTACACAAAAAATTATTATACGCGTTCCAAGAGACTGACTTAACATGGTTAGAACTTTAACTTTAGCATTGCCAGACCCTTGGGGACAGAGCTGTTAATACAGCTCCTAATTTTGTGCTTACATGGGAAAAAAGGGACAGGAATTAGTTGCTGGCTTTTGGGGTGACTGGTTGGTTGTGCTCTCATCCCGCAAACTGTGGAACACAAATAGCCCCCTATAGACACCAGGAGACATAGAGATGAGTTCAAAAAGCAGGGTCCGTAACATATGCCTGGCTCTCCCCTGATTGTGCCTGTCAAATTTCAACCCTCAGCAGATTTGCTGTCACCCTTCTTGGAAATGTGGTTAGACATTTTTCTTCCCCAGCCGGAAAAAATGTAGGGTTTTTTTTCCACTCTCCCATAATGTAAAAGTGACTAGACGCCTTTGCTAAAACTTCCACTCACACAGGCAAATTCGAACCTCCAGGCAAACACCAACCATGGAAAACTCCATCTCCAAAGGTGAGTGTTTTGGAAAGTTAGGAGAGTGTGAAAAATAGGGGCCATAATGGAAACTATTCCTGCAATAGTAGGCAAGTGATTGTATTACCATATTGGATTCCTTCTCCACAGTGTTTCGTGTTTCAAGCCAACCCTGTAACGCACAGTGCACCGAAGACAAACAAAGCCAATAATGAACTGACCAAAATTCAATGTTATTCCAAGAAGCATACTTGAGGTGAAGTCAGTTATGTGGAATGGAAGTTGAGGTTAAGTGAACACAAAGACAAAGGAATTTGTGCAGTTTGGGGTATGTGTAGTAAATATCTTTGCCTTTGTATCTGGTACAAATTGGAGATTGCCTTGCAGAAAGTGCATACCCTGGGCCAAAACAGTGGTTGGTCTTAAAAATATTTCAATTGTCTTCGAAAACTAAATATTGTTTCTCTAGGATTTGTGTTTGTTTAGCTTCAAGATATTCCATAGGGAACTCTGTAGAGTGCCAATGGTAAGATAAAATTACCCTACTATCTGAGGCAGAGCTAAAAAGTTGAAAAGAAAGGCTCCTGTACCCCTGAGCCAAGGTCCCTGATGAGACTCGCGGGGATGGGACTTCCAGAGAAAGGTGTTGGTTGAGGAGAAGTAAGTGCTCCCCATTCTGCCTTTCTAACAGACTCTCTCTCTTCTTATTAGCTGTCCACTCCATCCTTCACTGAAGGGGAGAGAAAGGACGGAGAAGTCCTGCGTAAGCGATGGCCAAAATGCTATGTCAAATTGCAGATGCCTTTTAGGTGCACAGCTGACCTGAGTAACTTTTTCTTCCCTTGGGCTGAGCACTCCTAACTCTGCTGTTAGTTGTCCTTTCCAATTTTGCAATATTTTTTACTTCACAGCATGAGCTGCCTTATGATCAGTAGCCAAAGAAATACTCGGAGCCAACCATTCTGGGCTCATACTTGAGACAGCGACATGGGGAGATGGATTCTGTTAGCTTTAGTAAAAACACTATGGACACCTGCATTAAATTGCTCACACTAGGCAAGAGCAAAACAAGTGTTTTTAGGGTGCGACTCATCTGGCCTGAAGTAGATGATTGATTTAGGATAAGATGAAATGTGCTCTGCAAGTGCTTATTTGTCTTTATTGACTACGAAGGGTACAAGAGGTGACTGGTCCTGCTGGAAATGCCTACACCGTCAATATCTGCACATGACCAGATGGATCCCAGCACTGCTTTCGGGTGGAAGTCAGGACACTGACTGCATCTAACAGACAATGTCCCGACTGTCGGTGTTACCAACCAGCTTGTTACCATTACCAACTTCTGGTCCTCATTTGAATGCTGGAAAAACTTGGAAGCACAGGAAGGCTGTGACAGCTGGGTAATGTCTGCTGGTGTCTAAATGAAACTGTGGGGCATTTCAAAGTCATCACTTTTTGATGATTTCTTCAGCAAGACAAGCATCAACATAACCTGTTAAAATGACCATGCTCATTGCTGTAGGAACCTGGGCTCTGAGCGAGACAGGAAAATCTGAGCTCAGGAAGAGAAAAAAGGACATGTATGCTACAAGGGCATAAAAAAGAGATACAAGAGGAGGAAAGAAAAGATATATGGGAGCAAATAAATCAAGAGAGGCACGAATGAGACAGAAAACCACAGAGAAACATGAAAGGACTGTCTCTGCCTAAGTCTTCCCTAGTCCCAGACATCTGGTATTCCGAGGAGGAATAACCTCACAGACTGTATGAGGAAAATGGCAGCATGCTTCTAAAATGTAGCAGGGTTGTCAGAGATCAGAGGGTTCCCCATTTGCTACCGGTCCTCACTGCCTTTATCAGACACATGGGATGTCACTGATCTCTGTGATCCAGATGATCTTCTCTCTTTTTCACCCTGTCCCTTACAGCTCTGTCTTCCCATTTTATCTGAGTTTGCAATTTTCCTCTGCACTTCATGGATCCCAAAACCCATCAGATTTGAAACCACCCCTACAGCAGCTCCCTCTGTCCTATACAATGCTTAGCTTCCCAGAGCCTCCCTGGCCGAAGAGGAGGCCATGCTTCCTTTCTCACCCTGGCAGGCAGTTGCCTTGCACCCTCACAGGTCTGGGCATGGGCTTACAGGTACTGTACAGCCACCAAGTCTTGTTTCTCTCTGTCCCCAAGAATTAAGGAGCCCCCCATTGCTAAAGAACTGGGTGAGGGAGGAAATGTCTCCCCACAGTCCGGGGATCCTGGATAGTAAAGGATGAAAATGCTTCTTTGTCTCACATTAATTACACAGCTGTTTATTTCTAGGTCATTGCAGACCCTTACATGTCCCGTTCCCTTCTTCAGATGCTTTTTTGTTCTGCCTTTGGTTTCCACATCTCTCCGTGGCGGGAGATCTGCTAACACAGAGGTCTGACCTGTTCAGACACTCTCCAGCCGTCAGCCCATGCTGCAGCCCCTCGAGGTGGTTGTACATCAGTGCAGCTGTTCAAACTGCATGTCGCCACCCCAAGGATGGAGACAACATGGTCTGGGGAAACCAGGAGAGGTTTGTGAGTCTGTGGGAAGTTTGGGAGATCTCTCTTGTCCTCTCACCAATTCCCCTGCCCTCTCTTCCTGGCACCTCTGATTTTCTCGAGTGACCTGCACGGGAAGGACTCCACTGTGCAAGGATGGCAGAAGTCACTGGTGGCCTGGGTCCCACTGTAGCAGAAGGATGGGACACGGGGCACAAGAAAAGGGTCACTTGGGCATCTGCATTTACAAGTGCCCATTTCCACTCCTTTCTCCTTCAGTTCCCTGGGAACATGGGACCCTGTCCCCAGGCTGCTCCCCTTTTGACACATCTACCCCATATGTGCACACCCTGACATTTTCTGGGTTAATCAAGCTCCTCTGCATGGATTGCTCTCACTTACCAGAGTCTAGTTCAGGATGATCTTTTCCTATCCGCAGTCACTGTATTTTCTTTCAGGGTTGCTGCCGCTCCCTTCGTACAGGGTGCCTGCCATTTCAGTGGTGGAAAGACCTTTTCTCCTGGTCCCCAGAGCACAGCAGGGGGCTAATAATGGCCAGGAGCAGCCGACGTTTTCTCCTCTAGTCCTCACCTGGGTTTAAGATGCGTGTCTTTTCCCTTGCAAAGGCCAAGGAGATCTTGCCTCACAGTTGAGTGTGGCTGTAACAGGTCACTGTCCTTCAGGTGAAGAAGAGAAATCAGGATTAGACACTATATGTAGCTTGTCTCGCACCTTTTCCCTCTCTTGGACCCAAGCTCCAGTGTCCTGACTAGCTGCCAACTGCACATTTGCATTCCCTAAGCCCTCACCTTGGCCCTTGTTTCCACGAGTGGATAACATCCCAAGGCCTCAGGAAAGCCGTGCTGGCTGGGTGAGGAGCAGAAGAACAGAAGCCATCCCATGGACAAAGTTGTGAAGGACTGGAGGGAGAAAGGGCTGATTCAGCTTCACAGTTTGTTGGTCAAGGCCAAATTCTGCCTACTCACAACCATGCAAGTTTGTGGGATCCATGAAATTCGGCAGAGCACTCTGCTTCAGTGAGGCACAGGATATAAATATCTTGGTTTAGGACCGGAGAGACAGACAGACAGATAGAGGGTTTCAGCTTAGTTTCAGCACTGCAACATGAGCTTCCCCAAGGAGCCCGTCTGAACTAGAAGAGTTGTTGGCTACTGCATTGAAAGATAAAACAGCAAAGAACTAACATGCCTTATAATGATTTGACTGAACCCAGATGAGAATTTAAATGCTAGTTTCCTGTGAGCCCAGCTGCAGGGGACTGCTGGGATGCAGCACATCAGCTTTGGCCCGTCAACACTAGAGTTCTTCTGAGGCTATCTGGCCCACATTCACTCACTGGTTAGCTTAGCCATTTCTGAGCCCAGGAAAATGCCAACCCACCTCTGCCTCCAATTCTCAGAAATGTTAGCTAAACAAGACTCAAAAAGCATTAAATTGAGAGCAAAACAAAAACAGAACAGGGCAGGGAAAGGAGATTGTTGTTGCAAACAGACTACAAGGCAAGGAAAGCTTGATTTTTATAAGCATCTACAATCATCGTAAAGACCGCATGTGATAATGTATGAGCTTTAATAATGGGTGTCCTTCCAGTAGGTAAGGAAACAAAAAATGTAGGCCCTGCTTCTGACACAGTCACTTACGATGCCAATCGCATGCCACTGAAGTTTGGAGAAATACTTGCACAGGCAATCACAAGGAACGGCAATGGAAATAGGGCTGTCATAAGAAACCCACCACGTGAGGGTACTGGGTCCACCTAGTTCGAGTTTGCTCACTTGCAGTCACATCCAGTGACGCTGTACGTGCTGATCAGAGCCTCACACGAACCCTTCTTTACTACAACTTCACATTGTAAGAACTGACAATCACAACTGTTCTCCCTATCACGGAGTTAAAATTATACCCATACTATGCTTACCATGAGCAAAGGTAGATAAAATCACAGTAGCCATGATACGCTAGCACCTTCTGGGCAGATTTTCAGTGCCAAGACTGTCAGGTAAACATTTAATTCCCTCTCATTTTTTTGATAGCTATGCTATTATCTGTTTGTGCCTTTGAGAATCATCACTGACACTGCTACTACCACAAGAAAAAAAAATTAGGAAGACAAAGACAGGCAGACATCTTTGCACATGTATCTTTACCTTCACACATCTACCTTGTGTTGATGGCCAGAAGAGCGTGTTGGAAACATAAAGGTCTGAGGTGCATATGAAATACACTTTGTGTTTACCTTCTGGAAATCTCTACTGTCCTGGAGCCAAAAATCATTATTTGCCTGCTTCTTTCCCACCATTTTTATTACACTTACAGTGGCTCTACAGCTGGCTCAATTTAAAATAATGCCATTTCCAAGTCATGACAACAGTTGTGGCAGTTCCTTGCTGTGTTTCTAATAGTCTCATTTTGCCCTGCATCTACATGATTTAGAATTCTTTATGGTGCTCTATAAATGGGTCTCCATTAAAGTAAGCCATAAAAATCTTTTAACCTCAGGTCAATGTTTGGCTTACAGTGACTATATTTAAATATGATTAGTGGGACTCTGCATTCTGATTAAGCAATTCCATATAAAGTAAACTCACTGTAATTTAATTTTATTTTTAACTGTAGGCAGAGTACAAGATTCATATTTCTTTAGTAAAACTGAGGGGGTGGGAAAGTGATTTGATTACAAGAGTAAATATAAGATCATATGATTCAAAAATTAATAGCTTCCCTTATTCCAATTTAATCTGTTAAAATAACTTTAGAAAAGGCTCAAGGCCTGAAATGTTTGATTACTATTCAGTAAACCAGCCAAATAGCTTAGCAGAGTCCCCCCGTGGAAAATCCTTCATTGACATTCTTCATGATAGCTGAATACCTAGGTTTTCAGCAAATACCTTTATACAGCATTTTCTTACAAATTCTTACACATTTTGAACAGCTGAGAATGTATTGGGCTTTTTCCTGTTGAAAAAAATTCTTGTGGATATTTCAGTGGAGTTTTTGTTGTCAACCAGGTTCAGACTCCAGGGACAACTCATGTGTTCCATCCTAGATAAATCCACACTGAGAACTGAAAAATGTCACAAGTGAGTCCCATCAAACAGATCAGAATAGGTCATTTATATTTGGTGAGGAAAGATTTGTCTAAGGAAGGCTTGCGTTAAATGCAACTCTGTTACATCTAGTGAAAAATAAAAAGCACCTTCTGTTCCCCCCCCCCCCCCCAGAAAAAAAAAAGTAGTATGTGCAAGGTCTCCATTGAAAACTTGGCTTGAAAATCTTTGTTGTGTGGGTGCAGAACATCTAAATTATTCAGAGTGTTTGTTGGTGGGAGATGGAGTGCTATTCCACTGAGCTACCAAATAAAAACCACTCCAGGTCACTCCTGAAAATGACTCCTGACTAAAAGAGCTGAAGGACAGCCAGGAGTTTGAACTTTAATTGCCTGAAGTCCTATACAGCTCTCTGTACTCCTTCACATACTGTTACCACCTAGGTAATAACGATAATGTATCCTATTTCAGGAGGCTGAGTTGAGTCTTTAATGCTTTCTTCTGGTAGATCCTCATGCCTCAAAAAGTCATGGGCAATGCAGTAATCTGGATTGCTTTGGGTCAGAGCTGAACACACTGAAGGGCTGTGGAGAAAGCTGCGTTGCTAATGCCTGATTGAAGAAAGTCTCCACTGTTATCGGTGAAGCACTTCTTCTAACCTTTAAATGCACCTTAACAAATTACCAGAAATTCCAAGGTGTTTCTCCATAGTCCTTATGCATTCAAGCCCTGGAGACTACAGTAATAGCATTCAGCGTAACAGCAACAAGCCACTGTCAGAGAATGAGGATACGTCCAGAGTTAGGGTAAGACCTCCCCAGTGCTGTAGAAGGCAGAAACACAGAGAAACAAACACAAAATGTCCAGTCATCATTCAACCTCATTACTGTGATTCCTTCAGGATGCTTTAGCAGCTGGCAGCTAATAATCTGCGTTACCCCAGGCTGAGGTAGAGCTCCTCATGGACATAGACATTTCTTTGATCCAGAGAAAAATGGCAGCAGGTATTGTCAGAAAACCTTGTATGTAATAAAGATACACACTGCAGTTAAATCTCTGGTGAGGTCTTAATGCCAGTCTCATTGTCTTGAGGGATACCACCATAGTAGCAATGACAAGCTGCATTTGTCCGAACAGCGGGGTTCAATTACAATCCCTTCTCCGTTTGCAAGACTGCCAGATGTATTTCCTGTAAAGTAAGTAGCTAAACCTTTAGTTAATGTTCAATTTGTCCAATACCAAAACTGGTAAAAGATCGTGATTATTGCTCCAATTGACTCCATGGTGATTTCATCCAAGCCACAGATGACAGAGCAGTGAGTTTCCCGGCGGCACAGCCCAGGACACAGGTTATGGATATAGGTTTGCCTGTTTCAAGCTGATCAAAAAGGGAATCCGAGAAACCTGCGGACACGTACACAACTGCTCAAACAGTGGCAGAGTCCTCAAGAATGGCAAGTTTGCCTCGGGGATTGACCTGAACCTTCCTTTCAAACACTTGCCTTTCAAATGCAGAGCCTGCTCCCTTCCCTTATGAAGCTGCCATGGTCACAGTTTGCCAAGGATGGAGCTCCAGATCCATCTCCCCACTGGATATCCACAGCCTGAGGATAGCCTTGGGAAAGTACCCCTTCTCAAGAAGCTGAAAACCTTTGCTCATGACTTGCAGCTACTTTTTGTGTCGCACGCCTTATTCAGAGTTCCCCTCCCAGAAGGTCTCTCGGTGGCATGGAGCAGGCAATACACCAGGAGGGTAGAGATTCAGACCACCTGCAGCTACTGAAACACTCATTAATTCCTGCTTCAGCTGTGCATATCTTCAAACTAATTTATACAGAAGGTCAAATAGATGTCTGCAAGAGCTGGTGAAGGGAAACACCACCTCCTAAAACTCTCTTACACCATCCACTTCTCTGCTTTACACCATGTTGAATTCAAACAGACTAGATATTTTTTGCTTTTTTAGCTATTTTAGCAGCTTGCTACCTCCAACGGTGTCAGAGGTTCATCTGTGGAAAGAGGGTAAGAAACAGGGCATGTAACACAGTTCTTCCCCTGACACGCGTTCTGCGTTCCTGGCAATCAGTGATTTATCATTTGGGCTGGAGGCTGTAGCCAGTGTTTATTAGCTACAAACAAACCTATCCTACATGAATTTGTCTAATCTGTCTTCTAACTGATTTAAACCTTTGGCTTCCACAATATGTTGTGATTAAGAGTTTCATGACTTAATTACACATTGAATTAAAAAGTCCTTCCTTTGGTCCATTTTAAAACCTCTGCCTGATACTTTTATTAGCTTCTCCTCGGTTCTTTTATTACCAGAAATGATGAGTAATTCTTCCCTGATCCTCATTCTTTGTGATTTTATGGACCTATATTACCATTCATCTCTTTTCCAATCTCTCAGTCTCTTCTCCTACAGAAACCATTCTATATTTTTCATCAGCTTTATTTCCCTCCCTTCTATCTTTTTCTAGCTGTGGTAACCAGAATTGCACATAATGGATTTGAACAGAGGCATAATGAATTTCTTTTTTTTGTTTATTTTAGTTCTTTTCTACTCATTTCTACCTGTCTTTCTCTCTTTTTGACCACCACTGAACACGGAGCTGGCTTTTAGGGGAATTATCCAGTGACTCCCAGAACAATTTTCTGAATAGAAGCAGCTCAGTTAGATGCCTACTCTTTTCATACTAGGGTGTTTTTTTTCCCCTGTACATATTATCTGCCTGTGTGAATATTTTGCTTCATATGCCATTTTATCACTTGGTCATGCAGTATCGTCAGTGCCTTCTGAAACTCTTTGCAGTTTACTTTAGACTGTGTAAAGCCATACTAGATTTTTGCACTACTTGTGTAGGAACGGCTGTGGAATTTCACCAGAGGTCACTGCTAAGCGTGATGAGCAGCACCGGTCCCAGCTGACATCCCAGTGGGATCCCACTGATGAGCTCCCTCCATTTTTCCCTCTTTCCATTTTCTCCAATGACTCATTTACTTATTTAACAGCCTGTGCCGAGTGGATCCATCAAAAGCTTTTCAGAAATCACTGTTATCCACATGGTTCTTTATTCCACCAGGTGTGGTGGCTGATGGAAGTAACAGAGAGCACATTGTAAGCATCAGTTCAACTGTATCCACTTGGTTTCCCTTGGTACTCCAGGGTCTAAGCCATCTAGCCCTGATAATTCATTATTAATCGTTTCATCAGCTGGTTGTTCATCTCTTCTCCTGACGTTTCACCTTCATACAGTTCCTCAGGTTGTTCCTTGTAAAGATGGTCTCCTACACAGGAACTTCTCTATGATCTAGCTAGCACGCTAAAGTTCAGTGCTACAGCTGCTGCAAAACACCTCTCCCTCTGTTTTTTCAGATAGTCATATACACTGGGTCTCAAGCCCTCCCCTTGCCACTGGAACCATAAAGGCAACAGCAAAAGGATGGCTGTCCCTACAGCCGCTCTCCCCCCGCCCCGAGACACCCAAGCTGGTTCTTCTCTGTCCCTGCCTTAGCAGGCAATCTGATGTGCAACCTTTCTCTCTTTCACTGTCTTTTCCTCAAAAGAACAGTCAGAAATTTATTTAAGCACTGTACTCCTGTTATCATCTGCATGAGTTGCAAGGAATGCATTTTTTTCCAAGGAATATTTAAAGAGTTTTCCAAGCCCTAGTCATGAAGAAATAGTTACCCCCTACCTGTTGGCCAAACAGCTGCTGTAATTTGATCCCAGCTCTTTTCTTTTTGGTTCCTATTCTCCCGGAGAATTGCTAGCTATTGCTGAAATTTGTATTGTGCCTGTTTTTATTAATTCACCAAATGCCAATGAACTGGTTCCTCATTCTATTTGACCAGCTGTTTCATATAATCTGTTGTTACAATTGGCTTTAAAAATCTCCCAGGAGGGGCACAATAACTCAAATTTGTCAGATCTGCAGTAATTCGTGAAAGATGGTTAGTATGTGGAAATCCACATTTCTTAAATGCAAGTATCAAGATACCAGTCCTATTGTTGAAACCAAGATGGGACTTCCAGTATAACCCACTTGTCACTTACAATACCCCCACCCCAATTCATATACTGCATAGCCTGAAATTTTCTGTGTTTGGTCTTAGTCCAGACTTCAATGTATTTCCTTTTAAGAGAGAAGAAAATCTGCTCAGATTAGCACCGACCAATCTGAGCAATTAAGAAAAACACTCAGATGCTCCTTATACTCAGATACCTCAAGCAACATTTTCCTTAAAGCCTCACATTTGGCATGTGTCTAAGAGGAATGTGCGGTTTGCCTTGATAGAAGAAGTATGGTAATGAATGTTCAAACATTTTCTACTTTGTAATTTGTAATTGTCCCTACTGGTTTAGCAATAAGTATATAAGTATAGCGTTCAGAGAGTTTTTAGTTATGGTTTATTTGACTGCAGCACAGAGCTTTTTGTTATCTTATTTGGCTCAGGAGTTACATAAGATGTCATTTGGAAACCACTGTCTGGCATTGTACAACGTCAAATGTGCATACCCTGGAGAGAGTCTCAACATTTTCTTTACAAAAAACTGTGGCTCAATGCTTTTTTCCCGCAGCACTTTCCCACCTGCACAACAGTTCCCTATAAAACAGTTCAAGCTCACAGGCATAAACTCCAATGTGAAATAACAGATTTTTAAATCCATTCTGGTATTTATGGGAAGGGTAGTTACATGCAGTTAGAGAGGCAGCAACCAGTTCTTTCGTAAATGTTCAGTTCCCTGCTAGCATAAAGCAATATCACATCAACGAGCAGTTAGTTGCATCAGTTCAGGCCTCATTGTTGGATTCAACTGCTCTGAATATGTTGGATACCATCCAGCACAAGCAGCCTGGTAGTATGAGGGCAGGTCTGTCTGTGTGGAGACCTCCTAAAAGCAGCCTAAGATCATCCCTACACTGCAGAGTAAGGTGGTTACATACAAGCTGGCTTCAAGCACAATTCTCATCCAGACTACATGGCCTACACACCCGTGCCCTCCTTGGAGGAGCCCCACTTGGGCTGCCCATCAGAAACCTGGCTTCACCCATCCATCCTGCACGCAGCCCACTGACAGAAGAACCTGGGTTCCAGCTCTGGCCACTGAACTTCAAACTCCTTTGCTTTAGAGAGTCAGAAGACCTCCTGGCCACCGGTCCTCTGGCACATGCACGCAAACAGTGGGGGCGGGGGGTGGCAAGCCTAGACCTCAGAGCAGGTTCAGAGCCAGAGCGTGACACAGAAGCTCTTGCTGGCTCTGCAGCCTTATGGGCAATGGCAGGTACGGGCCAGGAGTGATGTCTCCAAAGGCAGGACTGGCACAAGTAGTCAGACTGCCCAGCTCATGTGGCTGAGAAGCAGCATGTTAACAGCTGGCGATGGAAAAAAGATCAACTATGGGCTTGAGGAGCTTCTGTCCTGCTGGGTACCCCAGAAGCAGCTCATTAAAGAAATGAAAGGGCATGCCCCACCTCTCCCCTCTACACCTACAACAGCTCTTCCAATCTGCACAGTTTCAACCCATGCGGCAGCCCAACATGCAGAAGATGCAGAAGTGGGCATACTGTCCTTCAGTGCTGATGTTTAATCCTGTGTGTCCTAAGGAGACAGGCTCTTCAAAGCACCCAGCTGCTGCTGCTCCGGGGTCTCGTACGCAACTGACTTGCTCAGAGAACAAGGAACATCTTGTAGCTTCATTACCAGTAGGTAACCCTGCTGACTTTAGATGCAGTGAGATCCCTGGTTTAGCTTCCTTGTGGGAATGACTGCTGACAAAATAAAACATAGCCAGCTTGTGGTTAAAGCACAGGATCTTTGCTCTATTCCTGGAATTGCAGCAGATTTCCTGTGTGGCTTTGGACAAGTCACGTAAGCCAAAGTATTCAAACCTGGGGCCAAGCCACTGGGTGCTCAGCAGCTTGAAAATCAGGTGTTTATTTATTTGTCTAAGTATAGATTTAGGACCCTTATTTTTGGCATCCTTTTTTTTTTTTATTTAAGTCTTTGGCCTTTGTGTCTCAGATTCAACACCTATATGGCCGTGTTACACAGCCAGCCAAACCTCCTGTCGAATTTGGGGAGAGCACCGTGCTCCCTGGATGCCAGACCAATTGTCCGCGTATGAATTTAGGCTGCTGTCTTTAGTTTACAAGGCTGATCATGCGGGGATTCATCTCTCTGAGCCAATAACTTCCACCTACGAATGAAGAGGACCCAAGAGCACACTTCTATCTCTTCAGGCCTTTCAGAAGCTCGGCAGGTTATAGGTGGAAATGCTCTAATCCCTTATCCAAACAGAGAAATGCAAAAATGACCATTTGTACCGATGTTTATTATACCTCTGTAATTACACTTGATTTGGACAGTCATTGAATATCCCTTTTGTATTCTCAGTGGGGAAAAACTCAACACTTGCTGGGCAGAAGGGTCTAGCAGTTTTTCTCATCCTGAAAATGAGCTAGATTTTTTTTTTTTCTAGAAAAGGAACCCCAGAATTTGCCTGCTAGTTTTTTGTTCCTACTCCTCCCCAAGATATAAGCCTTCTGTCAGGACCCAATCACCAGAAAACATAATCTAAGACCTTTTTAAACAGAAAAATGCAAGGTAGAAATCCAAAACCACTAATTATTTTTCATTCCTTGTTTTAAATAACCTGTCAAAATAAACAAATACCTTCTAGGCTGAGACTTTCTATGGCAATTTTTAGTCCTGGCTGAATTTTAACAGCCAACTTATAACAACAATACACCCTTATTGGTAGTGGCATGTATGCTACCACGGTAAAAATATTTTCAATGTGCAGACACTGTATGGTATTTAAATAGAAGTATCCTTTTTATTTTTGCTGACAGACTCCTCAGGCAAAGCTGGCTGATTGGAGAAGCAGAACTTTTATTAGCATACCCAGGGGCTGGCCGGCTGGATCCTGTGTTCAACACACTGCTCTCGCACAGGAGGGGGTTATCAGGAAAGAGGAATAGGGTTTCTAATCTTAGTCCCCATTAAGACCTGCATAGTAGAGCCTAGCAGAAGATGTCAATGACGTATTTCGTACCCCAGAGGGTGGAGGACAGGGAGGTTTTTCTCCAATGTGCAGTAGTCCTGCTGGGTATGTGGCAAGAAGCAGGTACAAAAGCAGGTGAAGTGCCTAAAAATACTGGTGGCGAGTGAGATTTCCTAGCAAAGCGGATTAAAAATCCTAGGGAATCTTTAAACCAAATATTGGCTTTTGTAGAACAACAAAACCAGGATAGTGTTTCCACTCAGCCATAAAAGTTACTGCGGTTGTGTAATCATGTTGAGTTGTGGCCTTAGGAGAAGTTATAAAGCAGCTGCAGCAAATTAACTTTTCAAAAGTTATTATGGATTGGATAGAATCTAGAAAATTCCCCCATGTTGGTTTTTTTTTTTAATAGAACTGTAAAATGAACAACGATGCATGAGATTTCATCTCAAGCTTCTCACCCTGTGCAAGCACAAACCTGAAGACTTCAAGGGGAAATGTAAAGCCAGCAGCTCCCCTCCCCTCAAAAGAGACACACACCCCCCCCCCAAAATGGGTGGACATCTTTTTTCCTCTCTAAGGGTCTGATCTGTATCCCACAGAATTCAGCCTAAGGAATCCCACTCTAGGGGGCCTGGTAGACCTTAAACAAGGTACAAATTTGTGGGGTGATCTCAAATGACTGGCTTCCTGCAAAACTGTTGGGGATCCTCACACCTGAGAAAGGGCTGTGCAACTCCAGAGGGAAACCCACGGGAGGGTTGCCACAGGGGTGGCAGAGGGGCAAATTCTGGACTTGGTAGGATGCTGTAAATGGGAAGTCACTGGCTCTCAGGTTAAAAGACAGCACTTGATCTCCTGGGCTCCAGCAAGCCCAGAGCTCAGCTGGAGCAACAGCCTCTGGACCTCACCTGGGAAGAAGTTACAGTCACTCAGCCTCCTAGGAGGAGGCAGCTGCTGACCTTATCCAAAGTGTAATTTGGGAAAGAAGAACACAGCCTTGCAGACCACCTTGAGGCTGCTGAGCCCAGGGAGTAAGTAGAAGACAGAGGGTACAGGCAACAGCAGAAAAAGAAACCAACAGTACTGCATAAGAAGATGTGAAGTAAAACAATAGACATTGGCATCATGGTCACCGCAGTCACAAGTATTTGGACTAGAACTTTTGTCATTTGGGAGATGAACAGGCTTGGGAACTCCTGGACCGAGCTGTGAGAAAACCGCACAGTAACAGTCAGAAACATGTGGGGTGGGGCGAGGCAGGCATAGTAGAGAAGAGCAGCATGTCTTGATGTTTGAAATTAAATACATACTGCAACTCTTTTAGGACACACACCTTACACCTTAACCCATAAAAGCTCTTGAATTAGACCTTAAAGAAGCAAGTGACTAGAATTGCATTACCTCTGACTTTTTTTCTGTATTCTCTTGCCCAGTTAGTGGTCTGAAATGTCCATAGGTGTCATTTGACCCACCATGCATAAGAAAATGTGAAGCACTGGAGCAACTCGAGGACCTGGAGTTCCAGGTTCTTGTGGCTGCATGAGGTGACAGTCTCAGAGCACTTGGGTTCATGTTGGCTCTAAAACCAACAGAAAGAGGTCAGTGCTTCCAATGTATGCACCCACTGAGTATTTAGAAACAAACCTGAATTAACAATGTCTATATTTCCCTTAAGAACAGGGTATGCGGCATTTCATCATGTCTATTCAAAGCCAGCTAGTGTATCAAATCTGAAGGATCTGGCCCATTATGATAGTTATATGCAACATGTAGAATGTTTCAGACGTTCGAAGTGTGCTCTCAGCATAAATTAATGACTTCTCACCAACACTCATGTGAGGCAGGTGAGTATTTACACAAATAGGAAAACCAAGACCTGGTTCAGAATATAGTTATAGATTGACCTAGTTACATTTGGGTATGTTAGACTGCGTTCTTGCCTGAGGACAGTTTTCAGATGTGACATAATTTGCAAGTCACTGAACTACAGATGTAGCGTTGTGGATGGCCAGACGGCCAAGCTCCCCCATGATCATCTTTCCTGCGTTCCGTCAGAAGGGTTGCTTCCAATATTTTCAAGTATTTACCCCAACCATTCTGGAAGGAGGAAGCTGGGTTTATCTACCGAAGAACTTGAAACGGAGCACACAGATGCCTTGCACACAGAAAAAAAGCCTTGGCATACAAAGAAGCTTTTGACAAACTATGGGCTATCTTTAATATCCACAGATCTGCCTCCCTGGAGGCAAGTAATGATAGAGGTGGACTGAGGGACTACAAGAAACTAGTGGCACTGTTCTTTGTGATTTAGTTTAAAAAAATGTCAGTTTTTGGGCAATCATTAGAAAGTAAAGGAGTTCAAAGTCCCTTCCCTCTTTGTGTTTCGTAACTCAGATCTTGTCTCTTTAACTTTGTACTTGTCTGGGGCAGTGGTTGCCTCTTTATGCTGCCTAAGGGCAAACACCTTAAAAGAGCCTCTGAATTAGTGACGGCCACCCTCTGGCCTAAGGGCTCATGGTAGCGTGTGAACTACTTGCAAGGGATCTGGGAAAAGTGACCGAGAAGAAGAGTTGTAACTATGCTTATGCTACGCTTCACCTCTTAAAAATTTTGTAGGGGGTCCTCCAATTGGGAAACATTGGAAAACACTGCTCTAAATGAGCTTGTAATGACATTTATCAAAATATCAGCTGACCTATTAAAGGATACAAGTTGTCCTCATAGGCCTTGTTCCTTGTAACAGAAGCAAAATTACTATGGAAAAAATAGTATCCCGGTAGACTTAGGAGTTATGGACATCTAATATCGCAAGTACCAAAAAAGCAGGAGGTGAAAAATATAACCTTAGGGTGATCCAAACAATCTAAGCCAAATCAGAAGATAGGGACAAATAAACCTGAAGGATGGATGGATCATCCCCACAAGGCACAACAGCCACTTTAAAGTCAGCATGTGACTATTCTGTACCTCTGCTGGAAGGATTTCCCTCAGAGATCCTAAAATATGCCCACCACACACCTCCGCACCCCATCACTTGATCTTCACTCGGTTGCAGACACTTCCTATTGCTTCTGGCCCCAACATGGGGACAGAAACGAATTCAGCTGCAGAATCTGGTTCGTATTGTTTGCTCTTGATTTGTTTGGCGTGCAGATGGCAGTGTTTTCAAAAGGCCTCCGTGACACTACAACTGTTCTCTAATGAAATGTCAGTGAGAACTTTATCACTTATTTCATTGGGAACAGCCTTAGGTAAATGCTAGGCTCTTTTTTGAAAAAAAAAAAGATGGCCCAACCAAAAAAAAGAACAAAAGGCCCTCAATCTTTGTCTTCCTTAAAATGATGCCTTGTGAGTATATTACACAGGGATGCCAGTCCAAGGGAGGCAGAAAAGAATGCTGAGAGACAAAATGCAGAGTCTCCTCTAAATATCAAGTGCAGAAAGCAGCCAGCGACTTGCCATTTTTACAGTGTGTAATTGTCAGGAAGCTGTCACAGACGCCCCACATTCCCCAAATGATGTTTCAGTTTCCCTTTCCCTTCAGAATATTTTTCCGAGAGTACCCTTTGCCAGCTGTCTCATTGGTCCTCCGGTATTTTTCCCTGGGGCCTTCATTTCCTCCTCTAACCGTGCCCACTTACATATACCCCCTTTTGCACATCTACGTCTCCTTTCACCTTTCTCTCTTTCATACCATCGCAGTTTTAATTCAGGTTACTTCATTTTTTCCTCTCAGTGTAAGCACATAATTGTGTTTAAGAATCTGTCCTATCCTCACCGCCGTGAATGATGGTTCTCATTTCTACAGCAGTCCAACAAGGATGAAAACTTTCCAGTAAAAAGCCTTCCTCAAAGTGAACATTGCTTCCCAATCACTTTATTGAAAGAAAATAGATGATCCTGTGTCCAGTTCTGGGCTCCCCGGTTCAAGAAAGATGAGGAACTCCTAGAAAGAGTCCAGAGGAGAGCAACTAGGCTGATGAAGGGAGTGGAGCATCTCCCCTATGAGGAAAGGCTGAGAGAGTTGGGCTTGTTCAGCCTGGAGAAGAGAAGACTGAGAGGGAACCTCATCAACACATACAAATATCTTAAGGGTGGCAGTCATGAGGACGGAGCCAGACTCTTTGCAGTGGTGCCCAGCGACAGGACAAGGGGCAATGGGTACAAACTGAAACATAAGAGGTTTCAGTTGAATATGAGGAAAAACTTCTTTACTTTGAGGGTGACTGAGCACTGGAACAGGCTGCCCAGGGGGGTTGTGGGGTCTCCTTCTCTGGAGATATTCAAAGCCCACCTGGACAAAGTCCTGTGTAACATGCTCTAGGAGAACTTGCTTTAGCAGGAGGGTTGGACTAGATGATCTCCGGAGGTCCCTTCCAACCCTTGCCATTCTGTGATTCTGTGATCCCATTGCAAGGACGTGGATCCCCTGTAATGTTCACTTTGCACTTGCTATAGGCCCCATCCAAACCTTGTCCAGAATTAGTGGCAGTTTTTGCATCACCTCCAAATGACTTAGGATCGCATTATAGCTTGTTACAGGATAATTTTGTTTTCTCCTACATGAACAGTCTTGTTCCCACTCACTCCTGTATATTTCTGCTGGGTGTTGCGTCTTCAGAAGGGGTGTGGCAGAGTAACAAGAGTTTTAGCCCCCAAATATACCTTTCTTAAGTCCCACTGATGGTTCTTGGAAAGCGCTCGGTTCCTTCAGTTCATAGAATTATAGAATGTTTTGGGTTGGAAGGGACCTTTAGGGGCGATCTAGTCCAACCCCCCTGAAGTGAGCAGGGACACCGCTAACTCCATCAGGTTGCTCAGAGCCCCATCCAAC
The DNA here is from genome assembly GCF_000687185.1 of Egretta garzetta. Taxonomy (NCBI): domain Eukaryota; kingdom Metazoa; phylum Chordata; class Aves; order Pelecaniformes; family Ardeidae; genus Egretta; species Egretta garzetta. Next base: position 8,303,291 of record NW_009260028.1, on the reverse strand, counting down.
CTGGTCTTGAATGTTTCCAGGGATGGGGCCTCCACCACCTCTCTGGGCACCGCAATCCAGTGTTTCACCACCCTCATTGTAAAGAATTCCTTCCTTATATCCAGTCTAAACCTACCCTGGTTGAGTTTGAAACCATTACCCCTTGCCCTGTCACAGACAGCCCTGCTAAAAAGATTTTCCCCATCTTTCCTATAGGCCCCCTTTAAGTACTTAAAGGCCGTAATCAGGTCTCCCTCAGCCTTCTCTTCTACAGGCTGAACAAGACCAACTCTCTCAGCCTATCCTCACAGGAGAGGTGCTCCAGCCCTCAGAGGCCTCATAAGAGAGGTCCTCCAGCCCTCCAGTTGTTTTCCTGTCAATAAACTTTCACTCATTAATATGTTCTCCATGTTGGTGGCAGGTTTTACCTTTAGAAAAGGCAAACAGAAAGGCAGTTGGACCATGCAACCTCAACTGCTGCTTAGCTTTATGCTAGCATGAATGAAAGATTTTATGGGTGCCACGCTGTTCACTTCTGGCACTGAACAGCTCAGTAGCTGAGATCATATGCATACCAGCTGCTCTTCCAGGTGACATGTTCATTGTCCCTATAGGAGCACTCTGCATCCAAACCCTGTGCAACCACGCTACAGAGAACAAAGCTGGCTCATCTCCATAAAACATTCGTAGGATTGGAACAGGAAGCCAATGCATTGTGCACTGTATTTTTTCCTCCATGTTCCAGAGAAAAATATCAGAAAAGAAGGAAGATATGAGCCATTAAGTCTGCAGTGCAACCATATTGTAGTCACAAACTGAGAACAGGAGCTGGTCTCCAGCTTCTTGAAGACCTGGCGGTAAATGAGAAAAATAAAAAAAATCAATGGCTATGGCCTCAGTCTTCACAGCCACATCTCCACCCAGTATGAATTTGAGCTGCTCCAGTAGAATGGGTGTAGATCACTGGGGGTCTGGCTATAGGTCTCCTAAGTCCAGACTTGCTCCAGGTCATTTTAGTAAATAACTGTACACAGGGCACCATTTTCCAGGTGACTTAAGGCTGCCTGATACCTGAATGGATCTGAAAATCCTAGCCTGAATGTCCTCAGTGGCAGCAGAAAATTACTCTCTGCTTCTTATACACATTATCTGTTTTAATAAATAGAGTTCCTACAAAAGATACCCCTTGTGTCTCCAAAGAAAACCCATACACTCTTCTAAGGTGACTTTGTTGTTCATGAATGGTACCTGCGTGCAGCCAGGGTTCTCTGCTTGTTGCAAATAGCGCCTAAGCCACATACATTAAAAAGCAGTTTTAAAGCAAGAAAATAGCTTGAAAGGAATGAACGCTTAAAGAGAACACCATCTAAAGAATCATTCATGCCAACTTAACAGCTTTATTACCCCTTGGTCTGCTTTATTGAAGACTGAGGAGTGTGGAAGATATGGGTAATAGCCACTCGTACTTGAATTTCACCCTCAATCAAAAAGCTGCTCTCTCTGTTTTCCACTTTTCATGGAACAGCCAAGCCACTTACATACTTGCTGAAGGCAGCTGCCCACTTCTTACAGAAACCCTAAAAAGACTCATTGGTGATGCAGTCGTACATAAACAATAGCTTGTTTTACAAAAGAATGGTTCGTTATATACTGTTTATAAACAAATCCCAGACATCTTTTCTTACATGTACATCTGCATATAGTCATCTGTTTTGGCAAGGACAGCATGGAGCGTGGTAAATCAGCATTGATCAGGCTCACAGACTACACTGGAATTTGCCATTGCAGAGGGCTATTTGTCATGGCTTTGACCAATAAAAGTAGTTAAGCAATGCTTCTGCTCTTTAAGAAGTTTAGTCCACTTTGAAGCATGCCAACTAGACTCCTGGGCTCTGCCGTCCAGCTCTTCAAAGGAGCTATTTTCAACCTGCTTGCCAACAACAGGGATAAGGTTTCAGAAAGTGAGTGCCACAGGCTTGTAATGAGTCTTTTCTTTAATGTACACCACCCACAGAGGCAACCAAAGGAACCTATAAAATGGGGGGACAGTGGGTCAAAACTGCAAGAGTAGCCCTCTTTTAATTTCGTTTTAGATTGATTGCAAGTGTAAACAAATAATACACCAGAAGATGCTGTTTCCTAAAGAAAGGGTTGGTGACCTTCAGTGGACCAGGTTGACAGGCACTGCCCTGGCATCTGCTGGTGATCTTGGCCTTGTAGAATAATTAGTACCTCAGACACGTCCTTCTCATTCTCTCGCACTTTCCTGTCAGCAGGACAGTTTAAGCAATGTTTCTTCCAACTACTTTGCTGACCATTTAGTTCCCTAGATACTTCCACCACCCCATATATTCAGAAAGAGGACTGAATGCATAGCTGTAGCCGCTTGACTCACGGTGTGGGTCCCTCTCTTTTTCAGGTGCAGTGCTTGACTCACAAAGGATCCTGATGCACTATTCGTCTGCTGGGAAGTGGCTGGATTTGTTACTAGCGTTACCCATGGGATGTTATTACTTGCTGTCATACCATATTGCCTAAGAAACTCAGTCTTCAGGTTAGTATCTCATTGTGCTAGGAACAGCAAACCCCCTGACTAAACTCTGGTCCAGGGACTTCATGAACAGTGACTGAAGAAAATAAATGGATGTAGATTAGGGATGCCAGCAAGTGAGGAGAAAATACCACAGAGCAGAGCTGGCAGCAGCCGTAGTGTACCATTGTCACAGCCAAGCTGCTGTCGCAGAAGCCCAGGGAAGGGCAATCTGAAAGCAAATAGTGAAGTAACTTTGTGGGTTTTCCTGGGAAGCCCCCTCATCAAAGAGGGACTATGTAGGAAAGAGAGCAGGAAGAACTCTGATTAAAGCTCTAACGATGCCATTAGGTACTGGCAACAAGGCAGGTGAGAGAGGAATTATCACCAAACATGAAGCCACAAGAATGAGGGAGAGAGGCATCTCTCCAACAGGACAGTGTGGACAAGTAACTTACATGTGAAACAGGGAATAAGAGCCAGTGTACGGGTTGAACAGAGAGGATTGGCACAGTGAGCACGATATTCCCCAGACTATGTTCTCAATAGAAAGTTATTGGGTAGGGTGGTGGGTAGAGTAAGGACAGAAAAAGGGTGCTGCAGCACTTTGTGGGGTAGAAGAGCAGGAACTGGGCTAGCAGATTTTGGCCTCATTTGCTAAGGAAAGAATTCCAGTGTGGTCATACTATCCATGTGTTAGTGTTTGTCTCTTGTCCTATTTCATAATTTTTGCATCCATTGGCTAAGTTCATCCACATCTGGCAGGTGAACAGGCATCTTGGAATACAAAACTCCTACACAGTTCATGAAGATAGAGGATAGGCAAAAGACGGAGACCCTAGAAGAGTCTTTGCCTTGACCACACCATCCACAGGCTGTGATATGAATTCACTCTCTATTAAACATCATATGGGAAGGAAAGAGGCCATATAAATGATCCCAATGACATAAGAGCTTCCATCGGATACTGCATCTTCCTACATACCAAAGTCATCCTCCAGATGTAAATCCATCAGAAAACAGGATACGTAAGTTCAAATATTTGTGGAACAGGGTAGCAATGTCTGTACATTAAAGGTGACTTACATTAAAGATGGCTTTGTTGCCATGTGCTCATATTTTCCTGAACCCATGCTCTTCTTCCGCCTAGAAATTCTGCATATTTTTAGGATATTTCAGGACTTTTTCAGGACTTCCTATATTTGTTTGGATATTTGGACCTCTGGCAGATGCGGGGAGACCTGGTAGCAGAGCTGACAGACTTTTGTACATCCCAGATACTCCCACTACATGAGTACACCCTGCCACACAGCAACGGTGCCTGGCTAATATCTATCATTGTACAAGACACTTACCTGGCAGGTAGACCTCAGTTTTCTGAGCCATATCAGAGATGCCTGAACAAGTGTTTCATAGCTCATCTTCACACATAATAAAAGACATGTTTCCACGTGTTTTGGAAATGTTGGCTTTGCCGAGCACGTGCAGAAGAGCCTGTGTATCCTGTGCTTCCACGCTCTCATTCTGTAACCGTAATGTCCATATTATCGCACCCAGAAACCCTCAAGAGAAAATATGGCAGAACTATATATGGCTAACAAGGATATTCTGGAAGATTGCTACGTAATCCAGAAATGAAAAATGATGCAGCATCTTAGGCAACAGATGAGTAGAGGCAGAAAGTGATGAAGGCAGAGGTGAGGGGGCAGGAGGGCTACAGGAGTTGTGGTGAGGATGGTAAGAGCCTGGGGCCAGTGATGCTGAAGGCAAGGTGGAGGAGACATCAGCAAGGCAGGCAGACAATTAGTTTGAGCAGATGGATTTGGCCTCCTATTGAAGCTCCATTTCCTCCAGTGAACATATTTTAGGCAGCATGTAAAGCAATAAAGGAATATCAAAGGAGAGGTATGTCATATAAGCCACTTCTGAAAGCCTTTTTAATAAAAGGACGTTTGAGCTGTAGGGCCTCACAGAGCCTCTGCACCACTGTGCCGGCATTTCCACCTAGCAGCAGCATTCCCAGCCACCACCAGCCAAGCAAACAAACAAACAAACAAACAGCTGCCATGTTGTTTGCATTGTAGATGAACTCAGAAGAAAATACAGCTGCAATTAGTTGGCACGCAGCTGTTGAATTAAATCCTTTACTGCCCAGCTAGTAGAGCACTGAACTGTGCAGCTAAAGTTGCAGTAGCTGGATTCAAAGCAAGGGGCACCAAAGAAGGGGTTAACCCTACACCTGTGTGCATGTTCATCATGTGTATTTTTTCCTGAATACATTATTAGTCTGTTAGCTCATTTAGAGACCATAATGAAGTCATTATGATGCCACCAGTATATTTTGCCAGAAAGCTGGCAATCTTTAATCTGCTTCCTCTACAGCATCTCACAAAGGAAGGGAGAAACCAAAACACTGATTTCAACTAACAATGCATTTATTTGCAGTGCTGGGTCCCAGCACATGCTGAGAAGAAAATCCTTTTGTTTATTCCCCCCCTCCTTCTGATGGGTTTTGCATAACAAGCAAGGCATAGAAGATCCCTCAACACAGCACAAAGCCACTCCGCCTTTTACGTGTTTTTCATTTTCTCTGCACCTTCCTTTGACCTTTCCTTCAGCTGAGGCAACCAAAGGTGAACTCAAAAATTCTTGGAAAAAAATCCCTGGCTAATGAGTCGCCGTGCATACGTGCATTGCCTGTAACTGTGGGCTGCCTCACTCTGTACCTTCTTGGGGAGACAACAACATGCACTTAGCGGGGATTTCTAGGAGAAGTGTGCTAGGGAACAATGGTTGGCATGCCAACAAAAAGGACTTTCTGTGGGAGTCAGGGGAAGGTAAGGGATACGGCGAGGACAAAGACAAAGGGGGCTAATCCACCCCCGCCCAGGGGCTAATCCACCCCCGCCCAGCTTCACACTCGGCAGCGCATGTGTATTTACAAACAGGGGGTAAAAATTACTTCGGTCAATCCCTGCTTTGGTTCCCCGATTAAACAAACCCCACTGATATTTGAAGCTCACAGGGGTGGCATGCAAGGCAGGTGCCCAGAGGGGCTGAATGAGCTGGGCTTTCCCATTAGCAATGGCTGGGGCGTGACTGGGTCACACTAAGGGGAAGAGCCAAGCTGCATCTATCCAGCCCTCTGTACGTGAGGAAACGTATGTCTTCTGTAAAGGAAAGAGAGGTGAGTAGGTCAGGAAGCTGAGTCTAAGGGCAGATGACTGCTATGACCATTGTCTTTTCTAAGGGCCTTATCCGAAGTCCATTGAAGCTTCCCACTATTTTCATCACCTGAAAAGGTTACCAGAGGCAGGTAACTTTACTAGTACCAACAAAATGCTGAAAAACTGCAGTAGAAATCCTTCCCTGATGCAGAGAGTTAGTAATTTCAATTACTTGGTCACAGTTAATTGCCAGATACTCTGCTCACTATCGAGACCTCCTGAAGCTTCAGTTCCAACTCTTTTCGTGAGACACTGGTCGCTTTCTGAGTCATTAGATTGTACTGCACAAGGGTGACTTCTCACAGGAGCTTCCATCAGCCACATCTGATGACTGATAACAGCACAGCAAGACTAGCAATAGGTTGGGACACCAGTATGCCTGAGCCCACCACCCTGCTTCAAGTGGCAAACAACTGCAGCGCAACTGGTATCTTCCTGCAACTAAAGCCTGCAGACCACCATTTTCTGATGATACCCTTGTGTGAAAGCACTAGCTGAATGCCAGCAGGGCTACTTGCTTTTGGTAGATGGTGCACAGCTGCCAGCAGTGTGCTGGCATGTCACAGTGATCTGAGCATCCCCTCCCAGCCTCCCACTGCAACACAGCCTTGAATTACCACTCCTGTGCTCTCCTCCAGTGCGCTGATGGTGCACTGGTGAGAGAGTTATTAGTGGGGCCTAAAAGTGGGAGAAAAATGAAGATGCACGCTCATGCCGAGGGAGCAGAAAGCACCAAGAGGCAAGGAGGGCACTGTGAGCAAGTGTGGATTGAAAAAGCAAGAGGCAATGAGTGTGTCACGGGTTGCTTTTCAACAAAGCAAATTATTTATGTTTTCTGAATTTATATGTGGCGCATACTGCACAGCTGGGGGACAGGTAAGAGGAAGAAGAGTAGCCTTGGATTCAAAGCATATGAGCAGAACCAGACAATGTGACTCTCGTAAATGGCTGTGACCACCCAGCTCACTGGCGGGGGCCTTCAGGAGGGCTACTCAAAGCTGTAGCCGCCCAGATAAATGGGCACTCTGGTGTGGAGGAAAGGAGAAAGCCAAGGATGATGAAATTTTCATCCTCAGTCACTAGGGACAGTCAGCGCAGCGTGTGCCTGTTGCTCATATGGCAAAACTCTGGCATTTTGCCACTCCCTGTGGTCACATCTAGCCCTGAGAGGCCCTGACAGCTTGTGGGCTCCCTCCTGCTGTGACCCCAGTGCCTGGGCATACAGGCTCCTTGCAGAGAGCCTGGGGACAATTAAATGGCTCTGGGAGATCGCCTTGAGAGCAAATGAACTGAGACTCAGAGGAGCAAAGCTAAGTGCCTGGGCCTGAGCAGCTGAGTAGGACACGAGTAGGACATCTGCACTCCAACCCTAGATGTTTTTTGTGCTTTGTGCTTCGAACGTGGTCCCAGAGCCACCAACCAATAAATACTAGAGCTATCAACATTACTCTGGAGATGCCTCAGCATCCACTCTATGCCTGACAGCAGGGAGTACAGAACTTAGCACTTACATGCAGGACATAAGCACTAGATCCATCCATTGCACCCTGAAGTGATGGAGGCACACTATGCAGCTTCCATGGAGTCAGTGCACAAGGAAAAACAAAACATAACCGCAATTTCAACCCATAACACAAGGAGCTTTTTTGCTGATCTATCCTATGACCATACAGTCAAAATGAAGTAGCACCTTCTGGCTGTCAAGGCTGACAACCAGGCAGCTGAGAGCTCTTAGAAAAACTTAGAACCTGCCAAGTCACCATTTCCAGGTGGGAAAAGAAAAGGGCCATACTCAGGGGGAAATTGAATGACAAATAATAACACAAGTAACAGATGTATGGCAGCCCTTTAGAGTAGTGAAACCGAGACTCCTGTTGAGGAACTTTGGCTTGGGCTAGGGAGTGGAGCTGCCCCCAGCCGCAGCATAGGAGAGAGGCACAGCCTCCCGGTGCACCTACAATGGTCAGATGGTAGTGGGAGGGGTAGCTGGGAGAGGGAGTGGTGGCAAGGTGCCTTTTTCATCACCAGTGCTGAATGTATAGATTTAGGTGCTTGAAGGTTAGGAACATCAACTTCTCTGGGCTAAATGCTCCATAGTTGCCTCAGCCCACAGTTTTGGAGAACCACTTGAATATTCTTCACTCCTGCATTCCCTGGCAGCACCCTCAAACATTACCTGCTGTTGATTTTAACAACAGTCAGATACCCAAATACTGAATTGATACTATCAGCAGTCAGTCAAGAAGAGTCTAACAGTGCAGGGAAATGAAGAGAGAGCTTCTGAAGCCCAGTTTAATCTCCTGATGCCTGTCAGCTTTCCACTAGTAATACATATTTATTTCATTAATCATTATCTCTTAGCACTGTTGATTAAGAAGAAAATTTGCACCAATTTCTTGCTAATCTTGTTAATCATGAGGTAGATTATTACTAGAAACACTCTTAGATGCACTTTTAATTTTATATGTGCTGTGTATATATCCTGTAGTTTGTAAATATCCAATATGCAAATTACACTTTAATTTTGTATCTATGTATATCCCTTTCATTCAAGATCACCTGAGTCCATGACATAGCCAAATGTCTTAGTTATTGCATCATCTGCAACATTTCTAATGCTAGTGTCTCCTAGGCCTGAAGCCAGGTGGGTATATGTGTATGCTGGTGGCAGCACAAACATACCGGAAAGAGCTATCTCTATACCAAGACTGTGTATGTTGAAAAGATTAAACTTCAGTCTTCTCCTGCTGCAAACTTGGTTAAGAAAACTCTACATTTAAAAGAATTCAAAAACGCTGCCTGAAGAATTACTGAAATGTCAAGCAGCATATGAAAGGACTCTGTTTTCATGTTGTCTCCATGCCCTAACTCCTTTCACATCCCTCAGGATTATAATTTTTTAAATTGTATTAAAAAAAAAAAGGCTCAGTCATCTCAAGTGTATAATTTAAATGCCAAGTTCCTGCCTGGCTTCACATTTTCTAGCTCAGTTTTAAACCATTGAAAACAGATTGAATGGGGTGCCTTGTTTGGCAAGCATTGCTGTTCACCTACCAACAAAACTTCAGTGTGGTCCTCTTCTGCAGACATTTATCCATTGGCTTGATGAGGACTACTCAGGAGAGGAAGGACCTTTCAGGCCTGCTGTGTATCCTTTTGTCTCCTCCTGCTATTAAATTTCTCTGGAAAAGAAACATCAGCAATCCGGAACCTGATACTGTAGAAAATTTTGTGGTCCTTTGGACCCCGTAAGTGCCAGTTCATGTTTTGCTTACAGAAGCAAAGCAAATGGCTTTTTCCCCTCAAATAACATAATAATTGCTTTCTCCTTCTTGTGCACAGGACATTAAACAGTTGGGCTTGTTTGTCACACAAAATCAAATTAAAGAGAGCATGATAAGTTAGTGTGTGTCTTCTCTAAAGAATGAGATGCTCACGTTCCTGCCAGCACCACCCACTTGTCTAACCTGGAAGTGCCAAATGCCATTTCCCAAGGTGAGAGCAGCTCGCAGGTGCTCTCCACTCCCAGGCGTGGAGCCATGATTTACCTCGCTGCAAAGGGGAGCTAAGCGTGGCTGTGCATTTCAAGGGTGGAAAAGTCCTCCACCAGCATTCCTGTGTCTCCCTGTTCCCGTGTCTCTGCGTGTCCTCCCACACCACACTCCCTGCAAGCTGGATCCACTTATAGTTTCCTGTTTGGAATTGGAAAGCAAATATTCCCCTTGGTCTGCTCCCAGCATAACCACTACAAGCTCCAAAAGTCCGAGTTAATATCTGCTCTGTCCAAGCAGGACGTTCTTCCAAACATACATTTTCGGCTGCATTGATACAGGTAGCCGTGGTTGCAATGCCATTGCAAGCCCTCTGGGTTTGAGCACCTCCACCACAGCAGGCTCGTAGTACCTGGGGAGGCCCCAGAACCTTGAAGAGCCATGGCTGGCTGCACGCTGGAAGTCCAGCAGCATCCCAGCTCAATGCCCTGGTTACATGGAGCTCCATGAGGCATTTCCCAGCACTCTGAGCCCCTGCCCCATCCTTCTCCCATGAAGACTTTTATGACTGTGTTGGCCTGCCCCAGATGTAGGAAAAGAGAAAGGGCGGAGGGAAACAGTGGTGGTGAAGTATGGAGCAGATATTAATACCCCTTGCTAATGCCTGCTTTATATTTTCCCTTCTAATTTACAGCCTGGCACTTCAGCTGCAGTTGCTGTTTCCCTGTTTTCACCTGGTTTGGGAGTTAAAAAAGAATATAGTTTTTGTTGCTATTAGCCCGTAGGTCAGACTAGCTTGCTCTAACGTTTCTACTTGTTATGTATGTACATGTGAGTTTAATAAAGTTTGTTGTCTGTTTAAGCTCTGTTGTTGTCTACTCAATTGTAGGGAAGTGGGAAGCTGTCACTATGCCAGAATTTTTCTTATTGAAGTCTAACAAAACAGTGAGCAATCTAGACAAACCAATAACATGGCACCCCATGTCCCCAAACCAGCACGCACTAAGAGCTTCATTAAAATTGATCTTGAATTCAGCAAGTAAATCAACACTCACCCAAGACAATATATTAAATTAATCAGGCACAAAATACCCCATACAGATCAGCAGGCCAAAAGTTTTTAAAAAATAAGCACAATAGAAACTTTCAGTTCTTGGTCGATATCAAAGTACCATGATGTTTCACCGCAAAGCAGCACATATAATTAGCAATCAATTACTCATTAGAATTGCCCCATGAAGCAAGCATGTGAGCACATACGTCTCTAATTCCCTTTGGCTCACTGGGCTCTGGCCTTATTTCATTATAAAAGCGCTTCTGTGGTGTGTGAAAAGGCAAAAGAGCTCGCTCAGGCCCCAGGCCCGCTTCCTTGGCTGGCAGACTGTGGTGGGTACGGCAGACCACGACCGGGAGAATCAGCTTCCTCACGCTCCTGGAGGATGAGCCCTCTCACTGTTGGCAAAACTGCCTTTTTTGCACAAACCTCAGGCTTTCTGGGTGCAGCTCCAGATGCCACATCAGAGAGAGGATGGCAAGGTCCTCCCTAGACTGTCCCAAGCTACCAGTGCCTGTGCCACTGGCATACAGCCTGCCCAAGCTCTCTCGTCTGGAGGTGCCTGATCTCCTCAGACCTTTGTGCCATCTGCACCACCATGCAGGAGCACAGCCATGTTGCCCAGGAAATCCTCCCCGACAGGGAAGCAGTACCTGTTGTGATTAATGCATCTGCAAGGTTTGCAAACCTTTGGAGGGCAAACGATGACACCACTGTGGCTTGAGAGCCCCATCCTCTGGCATTATTTCCAGAACGCCCCTGCTCCTGCCTGCCTGTTGGGCCATGACCATCAATCAGCATTTGTTGTGGTGAGCCTGATGCTCGATTTTCCAACACCAGCTGGGGCATCCATGTTTCTAATGTAAGATTTCCAGGACAGCCACACATGACGTAGCCCACTCCTGGGGCTTTTATCAGCAAAGGGCTCCTCTAGATGTGGAGAGGCCATTCAAAGACAGCAGCTTCCCGGAATCCATACAGACAGGAATTAACTGAGGGAAACATACAGGGGCTGTAAAACAGACACAGATAAAATAGCCTGATCACTAAAAAAAAAATTTAAAACATTTAAAAAAGAGGGGAAAAAGAAGATTCGCTGGAACCCCTGAAATGTGAACCCCTATCCGCATGACACTTAGTGACAAGAACTCTGTGGGAAAAGACTACTCTCTCTGTGCAGCGTGCTGCCCATAGTTATGGTTTGCCATGAAGCCTCATTGATACAGAGATTTAGAAATTTCCTCGCACAGTCCACATGGTCCCAGTGAGTTAAACCAGGAGTACCCAGGAGATAAAGTTTCAGAAAGGGTGAGGTTTAGCTCCAGGGGGAGAGTTGGATGATTGAGCAGGGTTCTTAGTAAAGTGGACTGTAAGGTCCCATTTCTGAGAAACCATGACAACCAAGGCATCAGTAACCAGGAATTAAGACCATAGGCGTCCTTCTGAGCAAAACCTGCTGCCTTAAGACATGTCACTGGTCCTTAGCATGACACACCAGCTGGGCAGCAGCAGGGCTCTCCCCCTTCTGAGGGCTGAGCTTGTGGGTGCGGAGTCAGCGCAGGCACCTCTGCAGCGTGCTGGGCTGGGCAGGTGAGCCCCAAGGTGCCAGGAAGCCCGCTCAGCCCCAGGGCTGGTAATAGGGGTTGAACACAGCTGCCCAGGGAGCACTCAGGAAAGGGAGCTCAGCCAGCTGACTCATGGTCTTTTTTTATGCCGCTGGCTTTCAGATAGACACCAAAAGAAAAAAAAAAAAATCTTGGCACCTCATTTTCTAGGAGAACAGCCTAGAAGTATTTATTATTAAAAGGAGTGATTGAGCAGTGACATTCAGTGTTTCCATTTTTCAGTCGTTTCTGTTTTTTCTTCTTTTTTTTCCTTGTGGTCTTTGTAAAAACACCAGAATAATAGCAATTTATTAAGAACTGGCATTCACTCAAAATAGTTTCCCTTAATGTGAATGCTCTTACTGACATTGTAAAATTTATTTACAGTTTCTCTTTTTTCTTCTGTTCATTGTTTGGATGTACCATAGGACACCAATAAAAAAAAAAAGTTATTTATGCTAAACAGATGGACTGTGAAAAGCCAGATGCAACATGGATGATAACCAGCAGCTGGGCAAGCCCTAGCAGATAAGCTGCCTTTGACTACGGGTTCCCTTCATGCCCACAGTTGTTATAGCGGTTTTCTCTGTCACTCCCTTGACTTGCAAGTACACAGAGATGCTTATGATGGAGCTCTAAGTCTCCATTACTTCCAAAGGGTGAAGAATAAAGTGTGAGCACCACCTCCAAAGTGCTTTCACAGCCTCCCCATGCCTCCTGTTGCCTTTCCCTCTTGAAAAAAAAACCCAAAACCAAACCACCAAAAAACCCAAGGAGTTTAAAACAAAACAACATGAAAAACCCTAATATACTGTGCTGAAAGTTGAAGTGCTGCCTGGATTTACCTCAGACATATTCATCTCCAGAGGTGGTCCCTCCAGGCCAGGTGGAGATTGTCCTGACACTGCCTAATGCTTGTAGGTAAAGCATACACATTGGCACCTAGTCCGAGTCAGAAATGGCAAGGCAAACACAAACACAGCGTGCTCGTGGCAAGGTGCCATGCTCAAACTGCATCCTATGGTGCCTGAGGTGGACGCAGGCCCTTACTACGGTGTTTAAGATCAAGAAAGGGACAAACACACAAAACCACGTAGCACCCAGGGCTGTCAGATGCCTGCTGCCTGTGCCATCAGTGAAGAAGGATGCACGAGGCATGCTACAGGTGTGCTGCACCGGCTTCACGATTTCTTCTCCCCTTTGACCACCTAGGGAGCCAGGGCCTGGAGAGTAGGTGGTCTGAATCACGCGCCACTCTCTCAGCCAAAGACATCAAAGTAGGCAAGCAGGACACAGCTGGATGCTCCTGCTTTCCCCTGAACATGAGCCGAGCCTGTGGCTCTCCCGCACAATTCATTCCATTGACGTTGTTCAGTTCTCATCCTATAAAGCATTCATTTAACTCAGAGGGGAAGAAAAAGTCAATTAAAAGAAAAAAAAAAAAAGTGCAACAGTGAATTTTTAACATATTGTCCCAAACAGAAAGCTGGACCAGGTGCAGACCCATGATTAGGATCAAGTGATGGGAAGACATCCAAAGTGTTCAGCTGATTGCAGAGGCCTGGCTCTGAAGGCGGTATACAATGAAGCAACTCATTAACAGTTGGACTTTCACCTTCCTGGCAATAGATGAGTCATGTATTTGGGAAGGTCAGTGCCTTGGATTTTAAGAATGGAAGAGAAGGTTGGGATCATTTACTCTGCAGTACACAGGCCGTACAATTTTCTTTCAAAGTTAAGACTGCTTGAGGCTAATACCTGCATCTACCTGGGGCCTCAGTTGGGTCTGCATGATTGGGCCAGGAGGGAACCACTGACCCAAATTACAGCTAAGCATGTCAACCTCAGTAACAGCCGCAATATGCTAAGACCTGGGTATTCGTTACTTATGTTTCTCCCTTTCTTTACCTTGAGCCAAGCTCTCCAGTTCATAAATGAGACTCCGTTAGAGCAATCTGATCCCTTGTTTACAAGATAGTCCATGTCTCTGTTTATGACCAAACCCCTAGATGAGCAAAATTGAGAAATGCTCTCAAAAGCACAATTCATCTCACTCTTTTTCAGCGCATCACTTGGTGTCACACTCAGAGCACCAACAAAGAAAGAATTCTTTACAGTATGAGGTAGTTTGAGCCTGTTAGGGGAGCAGCCACAAGTACATTTTTGCTCCTATTTTCAAAGCAGAGGGAAGCAATGGTTTCACTGCCTGACAAGTCAGGGCAAGAGAACCCCCTGGCTGCAAAGCCAGGCTTTATGAAGAGCTTCACACTGTGTCAGATGGGGAAAGAAATGAGTGCGCATGGTACCAGCCTTTTGAGGGAGATACTTGTAAAAACAAGAATTCTGGTGTGTGCTGATATGCCTGACACATAAGTTGTGCAAGAGGCGTTTGCTGGGAATACCGGAGTAGTGTGAAAAGAATCCAAAACTGAGAGCTATGGAATTTTCTATATCCTACCTGCCAGCAAGTACCAGCCTGCCCTCAGAACAGAACTGGTTTTGAATACATGCTAACACACTGCTTGGACAGAAATAGTTGATAAATCTTACTGAGGCCAGTTAAGGGGGGAAAAAAAGAGATAGGACCAAACAGTTCTAGGTCCTCCCTCCCTCCAGGAAAGCAAGAAGCATCCAGAGAAGTTCCAAATAGTACCTTTAATTTTTACATACCTCTTCCACCCACTCAGCGTGGGTGCACTGGAATGATTTAGCTTCTAATATTTCACTTGCAAGAAAGACCCCTGTAACGGAAAGAAAGCGTCCAAGTGACAGAGTTCCAGATATTCATAACTTCCTATCTTCTCCTTCAAAAAGCTTTGGAGAGAGAAAATGCAGACCAGCCTCCTAATCTGTATCTTCTTTCCTGAGGTAGTCCTTTGGCCCTTTTTCTCAATACTAGGTTTGGAAGACATCTGTACCCCCTTGGGAGAGAAATTAAAACCATAGACTTTCCCAGAATAACCACATTTATACAAGCTTCCCTTCCCTAGAGGAGAAGGAGAAGGACTCAAAACCTCGAAGATTGTTTTAGAACTTTTATGGCACTTAGCCAGAAATTTCAAAAAATGTTCATGTGGCCATAAATCAGCTGAACTGGTCAATGTGCAGAGACAACTGACCAAAAGACTCACCCGATGCTAGATGATTCGCATTTCTGAGAAAGCCATGAAACAAAAGATCTTGCCTTAAAAAGCAATGGGTTCCTTAACTTTTCTTAGAGTCATAACACACTGTATGAACTTTCATGATTACAAGGACCAACATAACTGAATTAATGAAGAAGTATACCCAAACATTTCTTTTAGTGCTGGCAAAATGAAAAGTAGACACTAGATAACCAAAACCTTAATATCCTACACACTTAGCCATAAAATTCTTGCACAAATATTCTCACAAGCACTGCTGTCCTGTTGGAAGACAATGACTAGCATCTTTTTGTCTGGTATAGCTCCTATTGACACAGAATTTTACGTCAGGAAACTGTGTATTTGTCTCCCTTCAAGTTGAGTTCCTTTTCTCACGGCTACAGAGGCCATTTTTCTGGAGGAGAAATAACAATTCTGCCTGTCTTAACTTATATTTTAAACGCAATTGACTTTTAGAGTGAGCAAAGCCCTTCTGAAAAATCAGTAGTCTTGAAGACATATTCACTCAAGATGAATACACAATTGGAATTTTTTTTTAATAGGGAAGGTAAGTATCTTATCCCATATGGTTTTAGGAAAAAATATAGAT
This sequence comes from Egretta garzetta, assembly GCF_000687185.1. Classification (NCBI taxonomy): domain Eukaryota; kingdom Metazoa; phylum Chordata; class Aves; order Pelecaniformes; family Ardeidae; genus Egretta; species Egretta garzetta. Next base: position 8,287,671 of record NW_009260028.1, on the reverse strand, counting down.
ACCAACAGCAAGTACTAGGGACTTCCAAACACCCCGAAGGTTCCTGTATTCTGACTGGATTCTTCACTGTTTGAGGATATGCTGTTAATTGGGAAGAGGGGCCTCTCACACCATTTTCCAAATATTTTTTGCTGCCTTTAGCTGATACAAAAGAGGCAAGGATAGTCCTTTGTGCTATCCTTGCCTCTTCTGTCCTGTGGGTTAGAGTACCTAGTGCTTTATTTGAAACTCTTCTTGGGGAAAATATCCTTATGCTCCCATCTCTGTTGAGTGGGGTGGCAGACTCAAATTTCCAGACAATGTTCAGAAATAGATCACTTGTAATGCCAGTGGCCCAAAGACTACAACAGCTTTTACTGCAGTGTAAAGTACAGGTGCTGGTAAGTGTCCTGGGCAGATCTCCCTTAAGGAAGTGACTGCATTGCCCAAGCAGTCAAAGACACCATCCTCAAAGCACCCACAACAGGATTTGTCATGGCCACAGTGAGTGCTGAGATCTGGAGAGCTCACAGGTAAGCGGAAACCCATAACATACAGATATGCTCCCCTCGGCCCCACAGCTCAATATCACATCTCAGTGGCGTAACTCACAAAGTCCCATGATGGGAGATGTTCACAGAGTTTGCAAGGTGCCCTCTATTCTGTGGCTGCATTGCAGAGTAAATTGCATGAACAGAGGGTGCTCACTAAACAGGGCACAGTTCAGACCTCTACCATATGACACATGACCATAAGGTGTGTGAATGACTCTCAGGGCTAATGGCTGGAGAATTACATAGTTTTGAGGTGCTCCTTCTTCTAGTAGATCCACACCTGGATTATCCTGGTTCATGGCAGTGAAATGTCTTCAAAGAGGCTATTATTGGTACTTTCTGGGTTCTGTATATCCTACAAGACAACCAGCTGAAGACCTCAGCCTATGAAAGCTGCATTCCCCATTGGGTCATCAAAGCCCATGTGAGGTAAGGCAACGTTCCAAGCACAGCACTTTATTTTTGGCTTTTGGGTTGTATCTTTACATACCACCTAGGCTTATGGGTAGATAAAGTGATTAATTCATAGACTGACTGATAGAAGACTGACAACCTAAGGGCTTCATGCAGTGGTGATGCAGGACTTTGTGAGATAGAGAACTTGAATGCCTCTACTTGTCTTAAACACCCTGTTCAATCTCTGGTTACTATGCTTAGCAAGAGAGCAATGCAAATATATAGGTAAAGCAGCAAGGACTTTTACTGAGCCATGCAGCAAAAGCTGGAGCTTCACAGATCAGCTTCAGCAGAGCTATGTTGATTTATAGGAGATAGCCCACACGTATCTGATGCAATCTACTGTCCAGGAAAGAGATCGTATGAGGTGGTTGCTCAAGATAGCAAAGAACTGGGAGTCAGTGACCCAACAGAGCCCTTCCAATTTGATATTCCAAAATTCTTTGAAGCTTCATGTAGGACCTGGGGCAGAATGCTTAAACTTTGCAAAGAAGGTTCACGCTCAGGTGGTTGCTGTAATAGATAGACACTTTAGAGCACTTTTATTTTTAAATGTTGCCCTCCACCGTGAAGCTAACCAGTTTGTAAGGATCAACAAGTCAGAGCAAGCATCTCCCTCTCCATGAACAATGCGGTTAGCTCTGCATTACAACGTTTCACCAGTGCTTTTTAACTACTAGGTGCTTTTCTAAATTGAAGACCAGGCACACTGGTCAGCAAAATGAAAAGACAGAGCCCCAGGCAGTATTCAGTTCGTAAGTACCTGCCAATTTGTTTTGCAATTGCACTGTTATTTAAAAATGACAGCGTTGAATTAAAAAAAGTTTCAGCTGGGTAGGAACTTTGCAGCTCCATGGCAGATCTGCCAGGGCACTGTATCTGCCAGCCCATAAAACGTTTTGCAATCGAGCGTGCCAACCTAAATTAACTGGATTTGAGGTCAAGCAGCATTCACAACTGAAAGCTCTGCAGACACCCTGAGAAGGAGCAGCAGCGATACCCCTTTTACCTGTAAAGCACACTGGAGATAAATAAATAAATAAATAAGTAGACAAACAAACAAAAAAGGAAAAATCCACTCACTGTTCTCCTGCTCTTTTTTATGAGGTTGAGCAATATTTATTTGAAAGCTGTAAAGCCACAAGTACTTGGCATCAGCCCTCTTTGATCGCAGCATAGTTTAATGTAGGGCAGGGGCATCATTTAGCTGCTTTTAGCAAAGTTAAAATTGGCCCTTTGAATCATTACATTTTTTGTCTAAAACCCGCCAGTACATGGATGTGCTGAGCCACCATTTTATACATGAATATAATATATATACACACCTCCTCATGTTTTCTTCCTTGGCTTTCAATATTGAGGAAAGTCAACTGAAGCCAATAGACCAACTATTGGCAAAACAGACTGAAAGGTTGTCAGTATACGACATGACCACAGACACAGCCCTTAGCTTCCTTCTGCCTTAGCTTGTGAAAACAGCCACTTGTCATCCAGCTCACACACAGGTACTGAAGCCTGATTAACATCTTTTAAATAGACTGAGATCATCATATAAACAGAGCTTGTAAAATGCAGAGAATTATCATTATTTTCCCGGGCCAAATCCTGACATCATTGCCACTTTCCACTGACAGAAGAAAATTATCTTGGCTTCAACAGCAGTTTTGCCTCACTAAAAGCGGAACAAAAACAGACTGAATGAGGACTTCAGGATCTGTCCAGAGATTATTTATTCTTAGGACAGACAATTTACACTAACGAATTTTACCACAAAACAGCTTGGCTTCAGATTAATCTACCTGCCACTTCAGTAAGCTACCTCTGGCAGGTTGGCCAGTCTACACAGCTATGAAAGGCGAGGTGGCCTGTTCCTTTGCACAAAGGAAGGACTGTGTTAATGCACTGGTCTAAGTGACAGATGATCACTCGACTTGCATCTGCTTGGTGCTTCTCCTCTTTAACGTTGTCCTGGGCCACAGATGATTTCAGGGGTCGAGAGCTCTTACCACCTGGGTCTTCACTGACTCTTCCCAGCTTCCAGCAGGGCAAAGGGCATGACCAAAGTGCAGGTCCAGAACAGCTCTGTTCTCAAGAGAATACTTTCATCTAAGAAATGACCTTCATCAGTGAACATCATTTCATCTAAGTAGGTTGCTTTGTCAGCAGTGGTAGGGTTTCAATGGAAATGTTTCCATTTCAAGACAAATGCTCCATACCCTGATGGTTGTGGTACTGCATTTGGCTTGTGGAGTCCTAAATTCAAGTCACCCAGATTGAAATACAGTGAAGGTTTGGAATGAAAAACGTCAAGTCTGCTTTGGGCAAGGCAGGAACTTGAAACCAAATTTCCTATGTGCCAAGCCAGTAACTCAACCATCAGGCTTTGGATCACACAGGTCTTGTCCATGGGCCAACCAACCCTGAAATCAACTGTGGGAGGAATCTTCCAGTCCAGTTCTAATCACTGCAGCAGAAAACAACCAACTTTTGATTTCATGGTACCTGAATCTACAGCCTTGGTTCTTTACAAGCTGTCCCAGTGCAAGCTTCATGAGTTGAAGGTCAGTTAAGTGCTTTCTCCTCTCCCATCTTGACAGACATGGGGAGTGTTAGGGGATATTCTTGTCTTACAACATGTTCACTTCATGGCTTCCATTAACTTGGAATACCCAGGTGGAACCAAGGGGTTTTGGTTTTGTTGTTAAAGTGGGGTGCCCAGCTCTTTGAATTTCTGTAATATAAGAACTATTTCAATATATTGGAAATTTACCATTTTTCAAATATTCAATAAACACTGGGATAATTCCAGTAATATTGGAACACCTGGTTCTGGAAAAATACAGCCATTAGAACTGACAAAAATTACTTCTTATAGCGATAGATCTATTGTTTCCACATTTGTGTTTTCAGCAGAAAGATGCTGCTCAGCATGAACAGAAAATCATTGCTGTGTCTGGGTGACTCATGTGTAAAAATGCTTCCATCCTAAGTACCTTCATCCTTCTGGCTAAAGAATCAGTCGGAATGACACAGAAATTTATCACCTCCACCTGCATTGCAACAGTCCAGCACATCTGATCTTGGAATAGGAGAGATCAGAAAAGTCACCCAGCTGATCTCTTGCATGAGATTTCCAGGTACCAATAATTTTGGAGCGGCCAACACTTCCACTGCATATAGGTCCTGAGAAGTCAAGCCACTTTTCACACAATTCTTTTCACTATTCATTGCTGCATGCATTTGGTTACACACATGCTCCTTTAAGGACTGAACTTTAAAAGCACGAGATATCCCCATTCATGCATAGTTAGTAGCAACTGAGCATACTTAACACCACTGAAACTCTCAATATGTGCCTCATTAACAAAGGCCTAAAATAAGAACAAGAAATTTAAGCAAAAGAATAAAAAGCTTAGCTTATTGCAAGCAATATCCATTTCTCATAGTAAGCCCTGCTGCTGAGAGCAAACATTTCTCTTCTGTGACAGATTTTGCATAGCAGGATAAGCAGAAATATCCCTTTGCCATCTAAGAATGAACAGCATTAGGTGAGGCATTATAGTGCTTGTCATCCTCTGTGTTATGTTAGGGTGGGAAAGACGGACAAATACTTTGTGCATAAGGGAGTGTTGCTACCCAGTTATTTCCTGCCTATCTGCCAGACCAGCTAAACAACCAGCTAATACACAAATGAAACAAGACACTATAAATGATTCACGAGCTAGCTGGCTAGGGAAAACTTAGTGCTGCTTCACCCAACCCCTTCCAGTGGGAGCAGCTGAAGTGTCCCAGCAGCCCCTCCACAGGAGGGCTGGGGGCAGTTTGACTCAGCCTGCTTGGGTATGAGGCACCTGCCAGAGTCCACTTGGTCTTTGCTTGCCACAAGCTCCCTGTACAACAGGTAGGGCACGGGGAAGCGGACAGTGCTGTAAGCAGTACATTAATGGATCACTTCTTCTGCTGATTTTGGAAGGTGGCTCACCAGAGATTCCCAATCCCACCAACAGTCTTATGAAAGCTCTACAGCAGGGTAGTCAACCAATGCTGCTTTTGAGGTTAAAATGAGCTTCAACCTTATCTGGAACATGGGAGAGGGAATTACCCTTTTGCTGAGACAGCCTGACCCTCTTCTATTTAAACTTTTCCTCTCCTTGAGTTCCTGGGAAACAGCTTGGGAAATGGGGGTGGATATCATGTCCAGCTGGACACGTCATGATCTCTGTGGGATCACCCCATCCCAGAGGCTTTTGAAAACATCTGTCCCTCTCATGAGGTTGTGAACAGGCCTTCTTGTTGCTGAAAGGTTCATAAACTGCCCAGGCTTTTCTTACACAAAACAGGGTTTATGCTAGCCATTCCCAAGGCTCCTCCAATGCTGTAATACTAGCCATACTCTCAAAGACAGCAGAAAGCCCCAGAACCACCTGATAGTCTCAAACAGCTTTAAGGCTGGGTTGGCCAATATGGTCAACGTTAACGTTAACAAATAGTACAGCGGTCTTGGTTTTCCTCTGATAGCTGATTGTCTTGATTTCAAAGGTCAGTTGCCTTCCCACACTCTCTACCACATGTAGGCCCACATACCACATTGCCACCATGAGAAGATACCTGCTGACGTGTCTGAAATATCAGCAGGCAGCATAGATGAATAAAAAACCAAAATATTTCCTCTCCCACATCAGACAACTATCACGAGAAGCAACTCCCCTGCCACCCACCTACTTCGGGTTCTCCTGCCTGTCCCTTTCACCCTGCCTGTCCCTCTGGTCACCCCCATTCCTGTTTCTCTCTCAGTCTTTGCAGAGAACACCTAACAAATCCCTGTTGGGGCTGGAGAGTTGCACAGGGCTGACTGGCAACTGGCAGAGTCAGACAAGAAAGCATGAGCTGCAATGGAAAGAAACAGTAAGTCCATTAGCAAAGGCTGGAAAGCCCTAAAAGTTACAATAAGGTTTAAGGTTACCCCAAAGCTTGCAATGTACCTGGTCTGTTATCACAATGAGCAGCTCTCAATGTCAAAAGGAAAATTGCACTAGAAATTGAAAGGGTGGCCAGTAGCCAAGTAAGAGTACACAGACACTTAACGCTTCTCCGTTAACAGCGAGGGCAGCAAAACTATAAAACATTTATTGCTGGTTCAGTGGGGTTTACAGCATGGAGAAAGCTGTTGCTTTTCTGTCAGAAAACAGCTGCTGAACAAAGGAGGAAGACACAGTGATGTATGGATTTTCCTGAGTCTGCAGCAGCACAGCTGTAAGGCACTAAGATGGAGCGGCACGGCACAGGCTGTGCTAGGACATCCACCACGGTCCCTCAGAGACCACGGCTTCTCCTGGGCAAGGAGCAGGCGAGAGCAAACACAACAGCGCTGTGCTGCAGGGGAGGCAAGAAGGCAGCCAGTGGTCTGAGTGGGAAGGAAACCAAGGGAAGTCAGCTGCCTGGGACGCAGGAGAAACAGAAGAGGCTGAGGATGTCAACACAGATGAGGTGCTGGTGAAGAGGAGCAGGGGGGAGGAGGGAAGGCTCAGCCTAGCAGCAGATCTCCGCAGCTGGCCAAGAAACAAATCCCAGCCATACGAGCACCACATGGGGACAAGGAGCGGGAACCAGAGAAAAGCATGGTCCCAAAAATACCTAGGGGGACATGAGCAGGAATAGTTACCGCAACGTAAACTCGGGTGTGCGTTTCCTGCCAGTCAGCTGCTCTCTGATTAGGGCTCATGCACACACGCTGAGCCTTTTCCACAGCCAGCACAGGTTAGCTGGCCCCATCTCCACTGAGAGGCAGGGAAACCACCCCTGCTTATCACAGGGTAAGAAAATGCACATGGGCAGCGCTTGAGGAATTGTTCCACACGTTAAGCAATTGATTTGTCTGTGTTTCTGTATCTTGGGCTGAGTTACCTGTGAAAGCTTTTGTCAAAGGAATATAGCATCCTGGAGGAAAGAGACTGACTCTGGACTCTGGATTCTTCAGCCACAGTCAGATGGGTTTAAAAACATTTAAAAAAAAAAAAAAGAAAAAAAAATCCCAACAGAACAGAAAAAAACATCCTTTCCATTTTCAGAGGCTTTTAGAGTCCTGGAAAAACAGCAGGTAATCTGAGGAAGGAGACGAAAAGTTATAAACCATTGCAAGTACAAAGCCAGGCAAATAGTAGATAAATACCAAGACAGAGTGGGATTCATGTCAAGGAAGTAAGATACAATTTCATTATTTGATTTTACAATAATTTATTTTAGTAGACAGATGGCTTCTCTATAATATTTGTCATATCCTTGCTACGTCCCAGTTAGCTGCTGCTGCCAACATCTAGCCAAAGTGGCTAAATGTATAAATCAGCTCTTGACTTAATCATCAATTATTTGAAAATCTGCTGTATAAGAACTGTATGTACAGAGGCAGGGTAACTAAATTTAAAAAGGTCTAGAATACTTCTAACCATTTTGTTGTGCTTCCCGGTTAAAAATATTTTTTTTTTTAAAAAGGAGAAAGAAAGAACAACAAGGAGGGGGAATAAAAAACTAACATTAGTCCAAACCCTTAGAGAGCAACATGTAACAGCTTGGGACAAGTAAAGCATGCAGCATTTGGCACTGAGCAGTGTGCTACAAAACAAGGAACATACACTTGAACACATTTCCAGATCTCCTAGCAAGCAAAAATTACCCACTGCCCAGAGAGGGTCAGCTGAAAGGATCCCAGGCTGTAAGGCACATTTCCTAGAGAAAGCTATTAGCCAACACCAGCTCTTTGAAAATGCAAGAGGTAACCCTGGAGCAGACCCCACTTTCAACAGTACAGTGGGAATGATACCTAAATGTTCGCAGGCCACGTCGGAGGCAAAACAGCAGAAAGTTAGTTCCCTTTCAGGCATTACATGTGGATATTCCCCTGTGATCAATGTTTTCAGGTTCTGGAGTAAACAGAGTAAGAGCCTTTCACTTACATCCAGTTTTAATATTCCCTGCTCTTGTTTTTGACCCCTGCTAGCTGAGATTCAACTCTGCTGCTCCTGGGCACTGTGAATCTGTTCACAGCTCTTTGACCAAAGTGAGCACCTCAGCCAGACCGTCCAAAAATGCAAGCTACCACCCACCTGGGTCTGATAAGGAACACCAGACTTTCTTACCCCTGGGATTGAGCCAGTCTGATTTTATGATCCTGATACCACCACAGGGAAGTGGTCCATCTTAGCTTTTGAACACAGGCCTAACTTACAGGCAAATCACACATATTTCTGAGGCCTGACACGTGGCTTTGTACTTTTTTTGTAAGAAATAATGCTGGTATCTTTGGGTTCCATGTCAGAAAAATGAAACATTTGGGTCATTAGCAGATAATATAACAAGCTATGTGGTGGGAACAGACATCTTAATTATGGATGCAAAACCACCGCTGAGAAGTTGTGGGGAACAAAACTTGTGCTGCCACATGACTGCACTGCTGCTTCTGTGAGATGTACAATGTGGAAAATGGATTTTTTGGACCACAAGAAACTCTTAGTACTGTGTTCCTTTCACAAAAAGAAACCTGAGAAGGCCCAGACATTTACCATCTTGTTTAACATGGCTAATATAGTTACTATACGGGATTTCAAGTCAAGAGGTTTTTCAAAGACTCTTCAGCTGTCATGCCAGAACGAGCTTAAAGTTGGGTCAAACTGTGTGAGCAGAGATGGAGACACTTTACTAAAGGAGCTTGCTGCATTGCCTCCAAGGAAATTGCCTCAGAAATGAAATATCAGGACAGCCATTAGCTTTTGGTGATGGTCCCACTGGCAATTACATAGCCAAGCAATAGTCAACACACACCAGATTTATCCAGGAGCAGTATTTTTTCGCTCACGTTGTTGGCATTGCACGTTTGAAATCTATGGCAACCAGGGGTATTGGTACAGGAATATGAAGATCTATGGCTCACCAGAACAATTCTGAACATTTGCGGCCAGCTCCTGGGAGATTTACATGGCTCCTTTCTGGGATATTTGCTAGCCTCTCCCACCACATCCTCCTAGGGACACATGGAGCACAGAGACTCTAAGAAATCTCTTGGGTTACCACCACTGCCAGAGAAATTTATCTGGCTCACAATGTACCCGGGTGCTGGCTCCAAGAAGCTCTCAGGAGAAAGAGGGAAGCCAACACAGGCCTCTGCCATGAGAATACTTCTTGCAGCCTGCTCCAGCAGAAGCAGACCGAAGGCAGTTATTTCAGGCAGCCCCATGCTCACAGCTTTCTACTTTCCTAGACACTGCTCAGGATACATGGACTTGCCCGGATGCAAGGGCTGAGTAATGCATGAGCTACCCAAGAGCTGTCCATGAGTACTGAGAATTGTTCTGGTTATTGCAAGCTACAGCTTATTGAGGAGCTTAAGGTTGTTGTGGCCTGCCAGGCTGAAAAGGTTGGGTGCCACTGATAGAGCTCAAAGAGCACCAATCAAAAGGAGCAAGTGTGAAGCTCTGTGGGCTGGCAGAAAAGCTAATTTGTGCGCTTGGTGTTCATGCCAAGTCTGGGCAAACTGACTTCTCCCATCGTGCAGTTGACTGGGGAGTCACAGTCTGGACCTCTTTCCTCTGCATCTCAAAATGGATTATAGCTTCAAAACATGAGTTTAAGAGAAAAAGACAGCAACATCTTCACTCCAAAGGGCTCCACCATGGGATCCCAAGGTCCTAGCTCTAAATGAAAAGGCACCAAAGATCATAGTGAAACAACTCCACTCGTATGTGTCAGAGATAGTTGCTCAGGGTCCAGCTTAGGTCTCAGTGGCCTGGAGATGTTCCTCAGGCAGGTGTCACAGGCAGCCTATGGGAGCAGTGTAACATCAAGCAAAACCAAAGGCAAAATTAAAGAGAGCTGGTAGAGGCAAAGGGTGTTTCTGCCCTGCAGGTCACAAGTAGCTGTAGTGGTGCCTGAATAACCCTAAACAACCAGGCTTTGGGCCTGGCAGAACAAAGCTCAGCCAGAGCTAACTTCAGTGTTTCGCTGCCACTTATTTGGCAGATTTACCATAGATTTGCCATCACCCCGTGGCTCACAACTAGGACAACTACGTTGTCCTTCAGTGCCCTCCATTTCAAGCTTTTCAATAGCCTCAAACGAGCTGTCAGAAACAAGATCCCCTCACTATGCCGTTGAAGCTAGCACAGTCAGGAGCAAGCAGAAAAACTGACAACTTGAGTGAGGTAAGCACATACTGGAGAAAATACACCTACCAACAGCCTACCGGGTAGGTCTGTGTTTGTAAACCCTCCAAAAAGGTGCTTATCCCCTTTCTAACATTCACATTTAACTAGAAACTTCATGAAAATCCATTTACGTGCTCACCAATCACTAAAAACTATTGTGAAAGAATGTGAGAGGGATTATGTGAGATACAAATACATTTTCTTAGCTGCGTGGTGTTCATGCTAGTGTATCAAAGGAGTTACTCAATGAATTTGCAATGCCAATAATTCTTCCTTCATTGTGAGGGACTGGGGGAACTACAGTGCCAGAGGAAAGCAAAATACCGATTTTCAATAAAAGGGGAGGCTGTGTTATTATAGTGGGCTGCTTAATCTTGTCTCCTCCTAGATGCACACATTGTGCTTTGCACAACGGGCCCTGATTGTGGTGGGGCTTTTAGATGCTTTGATAATAATAACAACAAAAATCAGTAGCAATCAACAAGAAATTCAATGGTCCCAGAAATTACCCCCTCATAAGTCTGACTATGGTATCTAGTAGTTATGGAACAAATATTAAGAAAAATAAGTTACTGAACATCTGGAAAATAACAGACTATTGAGCAATAAGCAGCACAATAAATCTGGTCAAAAAAGATATGGCTGCCTTTTTTGACACAGTTTAAAAAATGACTGCAGTATACTTAAAGCAATACATGCAGTAAAGCATTTGTTCCAGTGCCAAATAAAATCCTTTTTTATTTTTAAAGTGTCAAATTAACTTTTTTAGGCAATAAATAATCTGAATATCAGAGCTGCTAAAAGATAGGAAAGAAAAATACTAGCTAACATCATTTAAAAACACGGCTAGCAATACCTAAGAGGTCAGTGGTAGACCATGTGCTTTTTTACAGAGTGTTTCATTCTATGCCATTTAGATCTTTCCTTCAGTCTCCTTGTAATTCCATATGGGATTTCCCAGAAATACATTGCTCTGTGTTGGTATTTTCATTGTCTGGAGCTGAGATTTGGGAGGGAGAAAGGGAATGAGGGAGCTATTTATTCTCTCACCTTATAAATTCAAATAACTTCTGAATTTTTGCATAGTACTTAACACTTTTTAATCATGACCTGGAAGGAGAAATTCACAAATGAGGAATTCAAGCTGCTATTACCTTACCTCTCACTTATATTCCCTTCCTCAAATTACCAGCAATAAATCCAGCCAGAGCTAGCCCACAGCACAGCAAAACACTTGAGCATATGTTCAATTAGGCACAGCCAGTAGTCACTGAACTTAAGTAACTGCAGTTACCCTTGGAGGCCTTTTTATATCATCAGGTTGCATTAGCTGCTAAGAACTCTGTCCTCTACACAAGGATGCAAAAGAAGGTCCCGAGACATTTATCACCTGCAAGAGCAAGAAAATTCTGCTGTGGATTTTGGAAGTAACCACCAGGAGGAATTAGTACAAGCTCCCACTAATGGGAGCATTTAAAAATACGTGAGACAAAACTCTAGTAATTGCACGGTAAAGAACAACCCATCCTCACACAGACCTGGAATGGGCACCCTCAAAGGTCTGGACAGTGTGTGAGCAGGGCAGAGCTATCCCTTACAACATGGACTTGAGGAATAAAACTTTCCACAAAAGGCTGCACCAAACCGCAGCATCTCCTCTCCCAGAAGGGAAAATGTGGTATGTGAGTCCCACTGTGATAAAAAAAAGTTTTAAATTAAAAAAAAAAAAAAAAAGAAGCTGTGTCTGTCTTCCCTCTATTTATTAATAATTTGATTTATGGGAGTTTCTAAAAATAAAGAAAGTACCAAAACATATGACTGACCAGTGCCCTACGGCTTCTTCCTCATGTGGCAACTTGAAAGTGTTTCTTTAATTATTCTGTATTATGTGAAATTCATATGACTATTGGCACTAATGTAAACAGTTCTCAGCTGGGATAGTTACTTGCTTTTTACCAAACTAAGATGGGCAATCTGATGAAAAAACAAAAATGGAAAGTCATTTGGTAGCGACATAGAAAATAAAATACATTCTCTGTAAATTTAAAGAGATAATGTCTGGCTTGCTAGGAATGTTAGCCTGCTTTGGCAGTTGACTGAAATAGATGGGATTTTTCCTTATGACTATGCAGTGCCGCATCCTCTGTGTCTCCAAGCAAGAATGGCAGCATATTCTTGGCACTTCAGTTAACTAGCAGGTCATAATAAAATCCTCATATCGCTTCAAATCAATCTGAAATAGTAACCTTTTCCTTTGTTTATTTGTAGTAAACCAAAATACTGAGGATGGAAAACACTGTAGGCCAAGTGAGATGTTTAATTTGATCAAAAGGGAAACAACCCCGTTTTCTTTTAAATAAAATTCAGGCACACACTGAACTGTTTGTTGCTATGAATTTCAAAAACGGAAATGTTTCGCTTTAGGACAGTCAAAGTGAAATGTTCCCTTTTTCTTTCTTTTTTTTTTTTTTTTTTTCCTATTTGGGGTTTATTTGTGTTTTTGGCTAGAGGAATTGGGTGACTTTGACATGACACTTCATGAAGGATGTGGGAATGCTAAACAGAAGTAAAAAGAGGGCCTGAGAATGATCCAGTGGTTGGCAAATAGTTCTTGCAATGGCAGGCTTTGGGACCTCATGTTATCCAGCTCACAGGAAGGGAAGACTGATAGGCAATAGAAAATACCCTAGTCTTTTAATCCCTGTCACCAAAGAGACGGAAGGATCCAGTGGCTAGGAAGTGGTTCAGGATGGTCAGGAGTGGTTCAGGAAGAACACGTAGCAGACCCTGGGGAGCCCCAGGACTCGGGGACACTCAGGCAGGTGTAACAAAACAGCCTGAGCCGGAGCTTGGCCAGCAGCACCTTGGGTCTCTCAGCCCCAGCACTAAGGCAGCTCTTGCCTGCCCACCACATGCTGGTGCTTGGTCTGCCCGGGCCCCTGCCCAAATTCACCAGCATCACTTCCCCTGTGGTGGTGTGACCCTTGCAGAAGAAAGGATGAAATGCTGCACCTGTTGGAACAGTTTGTGTTACAGGTTTACGCCCAGTTAGACGTGGCTGCAATTCAGATGGTTTGGGAACATGTTTAAGCATCTGCCCGGTTTCTAGCACAGGATTATTCCTGCAGCTGCATGCCACCTACCTGACTGTTTTGCTGAACAGGGTCCTCCTACGTTATGACCTTCCTCTGACGTCAGACTGAGTAAATTCACTTTCTGTCTTTTGGAACCCATGTGAGCACTCTGGTATTAAGTGATGAGCTTGAATGTCATTAAGTTTGTGTTTTGCTGGAAGAAAGTGTGGAGAAATAGAAAGCCTGTGGGAAAAAAAAAAATACAAAAATGGAACAAGTAGGTATTAAAAAAATCAATACACACAGAATGTGAAAGAAAAGATGAGGGGGCAAGAGACAGAAAATCTCATCTGAAAATAGTGTATCTGCCATGCGTAAGGCACGCATTTCTGCCAGCGTAGCTCTGGGGAAGAGTTTTCTGCCTCACACATAAGGCTCGTTTTAGCCAAAGAGTTTTTAATTCACCATTCCCTTGCAGAAATAAATGGGTGAATAATGCAGTGGTAAAAGGTTCACTATTCACAAATCCCAAATTAGTTTGTGATTTGCAAAACCTCAAGCTCCTCGAGGTTCAATTCTTACTGCATAGTGACTCACTTTGTATAATAAAGTCTCAGTACAATAAAATCTGGATTAAGCTATTGTAGCTCTTAGTGGAGCCAAATCATTTTGCCAAGTTGCTCTTAATACTTTTTAAATGAAAACACATAAAAAAACCCCAACACAGCTAGAACAAGGGTCAGTACAGCGTTATCAAGCAGAGCAATGCCTTGGTGATGTAAAGGAAATTGTGGTACTTCATTGCCATTGAGAACTCAGGCACCATACTAACTGTGTGAACAAAGTGTTACTTGCAGCTTTGAGGAGGATGCTTAGAGGGAGTTACCTGTCTGATTCAGACATTGCACTGCTGGATCTCATCAGGCAGATCTAAATTTAAAAAAATCAAAGCAGTTGTTTGGAGGTAATAGCCCATCCAGATTGACAGAAAACATAATTCTCTATAACCCCCGACTGCATGTGAATCAGCCTGAAACTTGTTTTCTGATTTACTCCCATCCAGATTCAAGCCCTGGTCCAGCCCACATCAAGTCCAGCGAGTTCCTGCACAGACCTGTGGCGGCACCCAGTTGCTCACACCAAAACCAAACCCCTCACCCAGGGTACTTTGTGTTTCACTGCGAGAAATGTCTTGTTAGGCAGATAAGCCGTCACCAGAGAAGGCTTCGCTTAAGCACAGAGCAGTGTAAGGTCAACAAAAAGTCTCACACTGGCCATTTTATAACATCTCTTCTAACTTTCTTTTTCCCCTTTTTCTTTTTCCTTTCTCCTGAATGCACACACTGTCCTAACTCCAGAAAGGATTAGAAGTGGGAACTTAGAACACGCAGCTGAAACTGATGAACCCTCATTTCCTATGTGAAGAGCATGTAAAGCTTTCACAGAAAATACCGATCCTTACCTTTGGAAGCACGCTGGCTCCTGCTGCAGTGCTGGGATGGAGCTCAGCAGTTCCTTCGGACTTACAGGGGATTACTGGGAGTGCACGCAGAGCTGCAGCCAGGCCACCTGCAACACTGGGGTTGTTTTGTTGGCTTGTTTGCTGAAAGAATTCTTTGTATTTCTTTCATCTCCCTCAAAAGTTCTCCGTTTTTCAGGGAACGCAAGTCTGCTTTAAAGTTTTCATAGATCTCTTTTTCTCTTACACCAAAGGGATTGTTATGACCAGTTGAACAGGCCATGAAGAATAAATCAGTGACAGAAAAAGGTAGATTTCTATCTAGAAATCAGCTGTATAGTAGATGAGATAACTCCATTCCAAGTTTATCCCTGGGTAGAAGCTCTATTTTGCACTGATGCACTGGGCTTCCCAGGAAGATCCTCCAGAACAAACCAGCTCAGCATTCAAAGGACGAACACCAGAAATGGGTGCGTACGTGAACCAAGCCTCACTTTTCTGCAGTCTGTCCTTCACTAATGGCATCCACCCTTTCCCAGCAGAAGGACTGATCAGCAGGTAAGGAAAGGACTTTAAAATAAACATTAGAGCTGGAAGGCTATTCTTTCCTTTTATTCATCATGGAATAGAGGCACAACAAAAATGCTGCTTTGATGTTTATAAAGCAAGGCCCCAGCTGTCAGTCAGCTTGCAGTTAGCCCCGCACAAGCACTTCTATGCAAATACAGAAGTCCAATACTTAGCATCAAATGTACAATCTCAGTTTTTCATTTTTTTAATTTGCTGCAAAGAAGCCTGAGGTGACCAGCCAGATGGTAAATTATTACAAGTTTGGCACCAAAGTCTGGTCTGGTCTCCTAACAGAGCATTTGTCATGGTTACATATTGTATCATGTTCTAATTTATAATGCAGTTACGCCCATCTGTGAGGCCAAATTCTGCTCTGAGTTACACAAGAGTAATCCCACTACAGCAGGGATAAATGCACAGGAAAGAGCAGAATCTAACCCTGGTTCACCTACGCTTCAAAAAGCCTTTAGAAATACCTAGTAACTGAGCCTATACACCCTTCCTTAGAGTCTAGATGCTCTGAAAGGGAAATAGAGGAAAACCCTCTACAGTCTTAATTGGCACAATCAGAACTCAAAAAAAAAAAAGTCTTCATTTCAAAGAAGGAGTTTTATCAGCAGTGATGCAAGCAGATATTCATTAACTATGTATTTTCCAGTTTCCAATACAATAAAATTAAAAGGGGGTCTGCAGTTGCAGGATAACGTCTCCTGCATACAAAACAAATATTGATAAAGCTTAGTTTTGATAAACCAGTCCATGCCAAAGTGACTGAAGCAAGAGGATGTGCATGGCACCAGTATTCAGGGCACTTTCCTTTCCTGGTGACAGCAGATGTGATTTAACATGCACATGAAGACATGCATGTGATTTTTTGCTTGTTTGCCTGGGGTAACATCTTTGGTCTGTATAATGTGCAGTCACTAGAGATGGAGGAAGAAATAAGATGAAAATGTTTGGAACACAGCAACAAACCTTCCCTCCAGGGAGGTGATGTATCCTCCTAGCGAAGCACCGAGGGCTGCACATCCTCGCCCATGCCAGATGATGGGAAGGCAAAATCTGCATTCAGATTTCTCTCCCAGACCATTCATCCTCAGGATAATTCTTCTGAGGACAGACTGAAGCCCAGGCTTTTCCCCAAATATGGGCATTTTTGTTTCAGACGAACAGTGTTCCTATATCAAGGCTTTGTTAGTTTGCATATATACCAGTATAGCCCCACCTACTTGAGTGCCAGCTATTTCACCTCAGAGTCAGGGGTCCTCTGATTTATATAAGGGAATGATCAGAAAAACATGTTTAGGCTTCAAAGACAGCTGAGCCTTGAGCAGGTAGGCACAGCTTGCTGTTGTTATCGACCATGGGCACACCTGTGGAGAAGAGCACTGAAAGAATGGAGGCTATTGCATTACAGTCTGCTGTAAATCACACCTCTTAAACCCATCTCATTTAAAGAGGACTCCTAGCTAGCAAAAGCAGAATACACTTTAGCCCTATATGCTTGCCAAACACCACTTTGCAAAACCAAAAGGGATAAATCCTCGCGGTGGAGAGGAATCTGGTGAAAGTGGCACAACCTCATCAATCCAGAGAGCTGCCCAAAGCCGTCCATGCAGCACAGTTGTGATACCCGCTGGTTCGGCACCACTCTGCCCCCCCAGGTGGGACAGCAGCCAGGAGGCTGGTTTGCAGTTAGTGTATGTGTCAGCAGAATGGCTTGTCAGACAATGTCCAGAAAGTTTCCAAAACTTCTCCTAGAGTTACATTGAAATGCCCTTGGAAAAGCGTGTGATTAATTGCAAGAAAGCTTGGTGATACCGTTATGTGAATTCACCATTGTACAATGTGCCATTAATTTAAGTTCCAGCGAAAGAAATATGGAGAAATTGATTGTCCATACTGCACAGAACAATTGCTTTCTAATGTAACACCTTGTTAAGCTGGCTTTGGTTTTATTGAAAAACTCTATCTGGGTTGATGTTTTTTTCAGATTTACCTAATGCCTCTGGGAGCTATTTGTGAGATCAGTAAAAAAGGCATGGGGTGTTCCTGTAGTTTTTGTACCATCCAAAACCTGACCTGCCAGAAGAGCAGGTCAATAATAATTCCTTCAAGGAAATGGCCTAGAAAAGGGCACCCATAACACTGAAGGACAATGGGCCCAAAATTCTGCTGATATCAACAGTGACTTTGTTAATTCTGTATTTTGAAAAATATGAGACTGGGAAGCACTGTAAAACTGTAAGGACTGAAAGCCAAATTAAAGGTTAACTTAACACTGAATTATTTTGTATCAGAGTTTTGTTTGGCTTTATCTCATTTTATCACCCAATCGTACCATAGATCAGCTGCTCCTGAGTCCTGAAATAGATTATTTCTCAAGAATAATCTTACATTTATATTACAATAATAACCATAACCCTGTTGACAACAACTGCATAATTGATTCAGTCTGTGCGCAGGCATCATTTCACGCGCCATAGAAATTAATTCCACTTACAGGCAAATCTGTATCGGGCGAGCGGGAATTAGCTCTGCAGATGACTTGAAAAGAGTGAGATTTGTCTTACCTCACTTGGGAAAAAAGCCTCTATAGTATAGACCATGCCAGGACAGAATTATCTCTCTATATGGACCCCCAGAGAGTTCCTAATCAATGAGCTCAGGCTGGATAGCTAGCATTTAAATGATGATGCAGAGGTAAGATAAGTACTACCTGAAGTACTGAACAATTTTTTTCACTTTGAAACTGCCATGGAATTTGGCAAAGCAAAATGTGCAAGTAAAATGTTGCCATAAATTTGTCATGGTTCATGCTGCTAATCTTACATGGAATAAGGAACAAGTGCAAACTGCTCGCTGCTTGATTTCCTTCCTCTGAAACACAGGGTAGAACGAGTACATGTTGGCTGTGTACTGAGTTACAACGTTACCACTTCTCACACCACCGTGAGATCTCCACTGAACAGTGAGGCATTTTTCATGTCCGCACACATACCCTGCAGAAATATGATTTTCTCCTGAGTCAGGTCCTGTGGCGTTCAGGTGGTCAGGCGGAAGATAGCATGAAAATAGGCAAGAAGGCAGATAGCCTGGCTCCTCAGATTTTGAAAGCAGCTGAAATCACACTACAATGGCAGATTTATCAGAAAGACTTGTCAAATAATTGCAACCTTCTAAATTATTCTTTGCAAAACAGTGATTCATAATCTTATGAAGTATGAAGCGTTCCTCGTGAGCATGAGATGCTGGATTTCCAGTGGATGCAACAATGACAGCAGATGCCATTTTCCCGTGAGGTGGCTGAACACATCTCAGTAAAGAATTCCTTGATGTTTCTAAGGAATTTGAAAACCTGACTTCTCAGAAAGAGTGAGAAAAGAATTCTGTAAGAGGAAAGACTGCTCTGGACACTTACACCAGCTGAAACTCTTAATTCAGTTAACATGCAAGGAAATCACGGAGAGACCAGAACCAACCCTAGGAAAAAAAGGAAGAAGAAATACAGGGGCAGAAAGGCAATCAAACTGAAGCAAAAGCAGAAACTGAGGGGAAAATGGAGCAAAAAATAAAAAGAGAATGGAATGTAAGAGAAAAAGGAAAGATAGCTGAATGCAGAATCATCAAGCAAGCAAACGAACAATGAACAGATGCAAAGAATGAATTGCTGGACAATGACCAGAAATATATCTGAGAATTGGGAAAAGAAGCAGAAAAAGGAAGGGAAAGAAGCCAAAAATCACAAGACCAGTGTCTTTATCTTCTTAGTATTTGTTTGTAGTTGTACTGCATGAACCTGATTTTTTTTTCTGAACTAGTCAGAAGTCTTGCTGAGAAACTGCAGCCTACCGCTAACAAACACTGTGCCTCTCCGAGGTTCTTCTGTTGTTAATCACAACATCCTTTAGTGGTCTTCTCCCGTTCTTTCAGATATGGTTCATACAGATTTTCTCTCTGCTGTATGAGTGGCCTCTTTTAGTCCCCAGGAGAGGCAGGGTAAATACAATACAGTTATACTTTTGCACTAACAGAAATAATAAAATGTGTGCAGTTGGCTAACTCACGCTGCAATGGAATTAGCTCCTCCCTGCTATTGAGGCTTAAACTACTGAAGCCCTCTGTCCTCTTTAGCAGGACAAGATACATCTCCTGTGACTCTCAAGCTGCAGCTGTAGAAACAGAATTACATGCAAAGTGACATATTCTTTTTTTAATTGTAATTCTGTCCATTTGTGTCTGTGTTACGTGTAAAGTAATACTCCTCACACTGTTATATCCTTCCCACTCACATTACACAAAGGTATCTTTGTTCTCTTCTATATGGTTTTCCGCAGTCTGGGGGATTGCTTACCCTCTGTATTTGAAAAAACATGCATACACATGTAAACACATACACAAGCATTGTATGGTGCTTTATCATTAGCTCTCCTCAGATCTGCACTAAGCAGATCCACCTTTGCTTTCAACCTGTTTTTTAGACCCTTACTTCTATGGGCATTCCTTTGACGTGATGAAACACCACTTTAACAGGTCTTTTTAATTGGTCTTTTTAATATTTCTTAGCTACAGTTCCTCTGTTGTTTTTTTTTTTTTCTTTGTCAAAAGCGTTTGTACGATAAAACTTGTGAAAATACAAAAAAAAAAAAAGTACAGCCTGAAGACCTATGCAAAACATGCCAGCAAGCTCTGACCTCGTAGCTACGGTCCAAGGGTTAAGGCAGATGAAGATATCATGTGACAGCATATTCCTTATCCCCCTGCGGCACAATGTTTGTCTTCGAGCATCTGTCTCTGGACAATTGTGTAATACAAGGCAATGAGGTGTCTGCAGGATCCATGCCTCTCAAAGTGAAACTGGAATCCCTCTGCTTACAGCCTTTCTGGGCTTTACCAGGCTTTAGGAGTTTCTGTTTGCACTGCACGTTACATAGTTCAATACATGATGACAACTGTACTTCTAAGTGACAGGTTAATTGAGCTCATTATTTTGTGTAAAAACAAATGATCCTTTTATGTTTCCTCCTTGTTTTCCCCCTAGGCACATATAAAAATCTTTCTCCTCTTCTGAGGACTTCTCTGACCTTCTGTAAGAGATTATGTTTTATGAACCAATTTTTCAGCTAGGATCATGCAGCTGAAGTTACCCCAGTTTATTTAGCCAGTGCACCTTGCGTCAGGTATCCTGGCATCAAGTTGTGACTGGAGGGAACTGGGAGGAGCAGAGGGGAGCTGCAAGGGGAGCCGCCGTGCCAGGCGAGTGGTGCTAGCTACAACCCTACACGTGACCAGAGAGTGCAGGCTCAGGATGCTGCTGGAATGCGGTTGTTCCCTCACAGACAGACGAAGAACAAAATGTACCAGGGATACGGTCTGTGATGCAGTAGCATTGGCCTTGGGAGAAATAATGCTCATGAAAAACAGTCATGGTATAAAAGTCAAATTAGGTTTCAATTCCCAAACAGTGGCCTAGCCAGTGTGTAAATGTAGTATTCAAAGCATTTCAGGCTCAGCAGCAAGGCAAACCATTCTGACTCAAGCAAGTTCATACAGAGCAAGACTGATACGCACCCCTCATGCCGACTTATCCCCATATGGCTTTTGTTTGGAGCCAGTTCTGTTGTTCAGTTCAATTCATGGTGCAAGGTGCAAATTGCTTAAATGAGTATCACAGAATATCTCGAGTTGGAAGGGACCCATAAGAATCATGGAGTCCAACTGCCTGCTCCTCGCAGGACTATGTAAAACTAAACCATAGGACTAAAAGCATCATCCAGATGCTCTTTGAACTCTGGCAGTCTTGGTGCTGTGACCACTTCCCTGGAGACCCTGTTCCAGACACTGACCACCCTCTCAGTGAAAAACTTTTTCCTCATGTCCTATCTGAACTTCTTCTGACTCAGCTTCATTCCATGTCACAAAAGTTGCAAAATGTGTAGCCTGACAGACAAAATTTTAACCCCTGACCAAAAAAAAAAAAGAAAAAAAAATTACTATAATAACTTTCTCTTCTTATATGGGAATTAGTTGCTACATTTTTTTTTTCTGAAGCTAAAATAATCTGGATGGAAACTGCCCATTTAAAATAATAATCTAGCTGGAATGGAAGATTTGAACTGTATACAGAGTCTTCAATGAAAGCCATGCGGTGACATAAGTCAGATTTTAGAAGACAGGTTCTACTTCTATCCTAGAGAGTTCATGAACCCACTCACAGTTAGAAAATGAAGATGATGAAGATCAAGTTAGCCTAAATGATATACTGCTTAATTTGTCTATTTATTAGCTAACTCCTTTTATAATATGATTGCTATGAAGACTATCACAGTTCTATCAGCTTTATATGGTTTAACTATGGGGTTTTGTAATTATGAAGACCCAGTTTAAAAACATTAAAAAAGAAAGAGCTGAACTTTCAGCATATGAGTGACTTCACGGGAAATTGTCACTTGTTTAGAGCCAGACATACATGTATGTATTCTGCTGAACTAGGTTTTAGAAGGGTTATTTGCAGGCTACAAGACAAAATAAAGCAATTACTTATTACTTGTGATGAGTATTAATTAGAATAAACTCAATCAGCTGATTAAAAAAAAAAGGTCACCTGCTCCTCCCCCACCCCCAAAAATACATTTTTATAATCATTTCTTATGTGAAACATTACATTGTAAAATATTTTCAAGCAGAGGCTGAAGCTGTTTGGCTCATACTCAAAGAAACTGAGACATTTTGCAAAGACAGGACAAACTTAAAGCTCATGATTTTGCAAATTTCTTGGATTGCTCTTTTTTTTTTATTCTTAGGGGAGGAAATTCAAGCTGTATCTTACATTTACAAAGCCTCCTGTAAGTGTCACCCTGTGCTATAAAGTATCTTTACTTTTTCTTAAAATGATTACAGCTATCAATTTACAGCTAGGAAAAATTATGCTAGGAGCTAGGGATAGAAGAAACACCTTGTAAGGAAGTGTGGTTAATACATAAACCATAAAACACTGTGTTTATATCAGGCCTGATTCTTAACCGGTAAATCACCTTGGCTGCAATTGCTCTGCTGCAGGTAGTGAAGTCTTTTTTTTTAATGAGGTTTTTATCCTGGTTTTCTAAGGAAACCAGGCTTATGTATTCACACAAACTACCCATTCTCACTGATGCCTTTTGAAGCCATTGGCTGATTCACGAAACTTGACAGAAGTTTCAAAGATATTAAATTCAGCCAGTATTTCATGGAAATGGGCAGGCTAGTGAAGGAGACACTTAAATTAGTGCAAATTACTGCAAGGTATTATTAAACACCAGAGAAACCACACAGAAAAAGATGGCTCAGAGAAAACAATTCCTCCTCTGTTTAGTAGATCAAATAACCACTTGTTTGTGTCTTTCTACAATTCCCTCTTTTCTTTTTTTTTTTTTTTACAGAGCAGAAACATTCCCTAACGTCCTTGTACGTGTCTGTCTTTGAAAAGTACATTACTGTGCTCCACCACCAACATATCGAAGTTCCTCATTGTTCCTCTTAGAGTGAGAAGGAAATGAAATTATTCCCATTAGACCGTGGGAGTTGGGTAAATGCTGGGATGGCACAAGCTACCCTCCTTGCTAGACCACCTCCCTACAGCTTTACAGTCCCACTCTGCTCCTTTCCTTGGGTTTGCTGAGGCCCCCTGGGCAGAGCAGTGTAATTTCCCAGCATGGATTAGTGTATGAAATCTCAGTTTAAAAAAAAAATAAGATCAGACCTAATTCCAACACCCTTTGAGCTAAAAAGTCCTTGATTAAGGCATGACACAGTTTAGGCACCTGGCACACTGAAGTCATGCTTATCATAGCGATGGGAATCTTCTCAAGGGGCGTTTACCCCAGTGGGAGCTTGTAAGTGTGATGAGCTCTTACCAACAGGTAAACTAACATAAGAGTTTGTGAACCTATGAGCACAGGAGAGGATTGCACACCTGCTTTAGTCAGGCTCCTAAGAACAGCCAACAGATTCAAGGTCACCAACCCTTAATATTGTTTAATATTGCCTTAGCACAACCTTGAGCTCCTTTGACTAGTTGCTCCAGTTGCCACTTGGAGTTTCTCATATTGCTTTTACTTATTAACTCTTTTGGACAAGAGGCTTCCTGTTATGCTTGGTGAGGTGTCTGTGTTTATATAGTGAGATGTTGGTCCCTGACTGGGAGAGAGGATGCTCACCAGGTAACACTGATGACAACAGCAAAAATAACCCTTGCTCTGCAATATCATTCTTGAAAACAAAACGCAGTATTTACAGCAAAGAGGGAATTAGAAGTGAGAGATCATGAAAGACCAGAGGAGAGAGGTTAAGAGGGACCAGGAGAAGGCTGTGAGGTTGAGGCAGCAAACTGCATGACGACAGGTATTCCCTTGCTTCAGGCAGATGGCTGTCAGGAGTCAGGGCTCATGGGACAGTGGCCACTTTATATAGAGGCATCAGAAGAATTTCTCATTGCCCAGCTCAGTCCAGGAGAAAAAAACAGTGTGAAAAAGGCACGTTGTTCCTCTGCAACTTACTAACAGTTGTGAGATGCTGCTATAGAAATGCATGGATACTTGCTGTAGGCAGCACACCCTTCAGATCTGCCATCCAGAGACAAGTGACAGGAAACAAGCTCTTCACTGGAGTTAAAGGAGCTTCTCAAAAGTGTATTTCCAATCCCCTCACAGCCTCAATGAAAAGAAAGAAGGGACTGGAGTGGAAAAACTCTTTTTATTCTGTTGCCTTGGGCTCAAGCACATAAATTCATGCAGTGTTTAAGTATCAGTACAAGGAGGACCACAAAAACCTTGGAAAGAGGGTACTAAAATAAAGAAAATGCCTATAGCCAAAGAGCTAGCCTTTTGTTTGAATCCTGTCAGGGAAAATTTAGCTTTCACTCTCCTTTCACTGATGCCAGCTTGAAAAATCTGTCCACCTGTGTGCATTACCCGGAACTGAACTGTAAGCATGTCTCAGTGCTTGAAGTACACGTCTGTAAGTGCTCCCCTAAACTATGTGGGAGGATAGAAGAGTAAAAGATTCAAAAAAGCTTAAAAGCAGGACAGCACTGGTTGCCTAGAAAACAAGACTGACTCCTAGTCAAAAATGGAATTCCATTTTTAGCAAAACGTTACCAAGTGGCTGAAATTTGGGTTAGCAGAACTGCTGTGACCTAAATATAGGGTACATCCCTGGACCAAAGAAAGGTTCAGCCCTTCATTTCTATGAAGAGCTTCTTTATCTGAAGAGCTGGTTGGCTTTCATAAGGCTGCTTGTGTAAAATAAGACTGCTCCAGCGTAAGAGTGGGGACCCACGCTCAGTCCTGCAGATCTCGCTGTTCAGATAAGCAGAGCTCTGTCGTCCCATGGATATGTGAGGGAGAATCATTCACATGAATAACGTTGCAGGCTTAGCTTCCAGGGCTATTTGCTTTGGGTTGTCATGAACTGGTGATGCTTAGCAGCAGTTTTATAAAATGAAGTTAACAGAGAATTTTTTTTTTTTTTAAAGTGATGTTGCAATTTCCCCCTTGGACAAATTTACAGACTAAGAAATATTTCTTAGTGAGACAGTGTAATTTCTTGCAAGAATTGTATTACAGATGAAAAGGCAAGCCTGTAGGCTTATACGAAGCAGTTGAACTAGTAAAGTAACAAAATTTGTGAAAAATGTGGTTTTGCCTTTTGTTAAGGAGCACAAATTCAAGGGTTGGAATTTAATGTACATTCAGTTGTACAACTATATATAGCATTTTGTAGGAATTTCATCAAGGTACAAAATCAGGCTGGAGAAAAGTCTAAAAGGAAGGCAAGAGTCCCATATTTTCCAGACATTTGTACGTAGTTTAATAAGCTTATCATTTGCACACTGACTTACAAATATAATCTTACCAGGTTCCCATCACTTTCATCTCGGTTTTTAACTATCGTGATATTCCTCCAGGCTATTACATGACATGCCAATAAAAAAGGAGGAGTACAATAGTTTTCCTTGTGTTCTTCTCTTAATCTTCAAAACAGATGCAGTGAGTGTGCTAGCCACTCCAGATTGCTTTCAGCAAAAAACATAACTTTGGCAGGTTAGTACTAGTTAAGGGGCATACGGCTTGCTATTCTCTGTGGAAAGATAGCCATAAGTCAGCCAGCAAATTCAGATTCTTGTAATTAACAACAGACAAACATTTGGCTAAAAAATCATGAGGGGTTTTTTTCTGTTTGTTTGTTTGTTTTGTTTTGTTTTTGCATGGCTTTCGAACCATTTATCCTTCTCTTTTTTTTTTTTAGAAAAAAATAAGAAAACCCACACAACTATGTGATTGATGGAGTAAATTATGTTGCAATTATCATAACGATGTCCTTGTTATTGTTTCAGAAAAATGTTTGGGTTTTACTACCACCCTCCTCTGATTTGACATGAATTTAAAAATGAAATGGAATAAATCTAGATTATTATAAATCATAATTTGGGGACAGTCTTTTCTGAGTGAAGCCAAGCTGGCTTGTAGTTTGCAAACCAATCAGCAAGAGAGAATAAAATACTTGACTAGCTTGATACAAAGAAACTGACTTCAGAGGATAGGCCAACTACTGAACTTGTATATACTTTTCATTAGCTTTCAGGGGCATCGTGTACGTGCTTCAGGAGCAGAGTCAGGCCTATTGCATTAGGCCTATTAGAGAAATTAAGAAGCTTTAAAACTTCTCACTGAGAGGAACAAAGCACATCCCTAGCAAGAAAAACATGACACTTCCTGACCAATATGTTTGTGGCATCTAGGGCTCTGCTTCAGAAAAGCACTTGTGCATATGGCATTTTTTAAGCTGCTGCATAAGACCAAGCAGAGGTTCAGCAAAGCCCTTGAGCACACACTCAACTTGACAGGCTTGCCCATGAGCCTGGCAGAGGCAGGGCACAGAGTGTCCAGAAGGCACGGAGGACTTGCTGCTTCTTGCTTGTACCACTGCAGCTTCTCTCCAATTAGCAAATGCCAGTCTGCAGCAGAAGAGGGATTTCATCACGAGGGAACCTGTGTCTCCATGTGCCAGCACCAGCTTCCCAACTTTTATGGAGCCTGAGATTTCTTTTGCTGCGGTCCCGTCAAGCCTCATAGGCTGGTCAGCACCTAGAGACCTGGGGTAGGTGCTGAGGTTCACAACAGGGACCTGCTAACCAAAGCCTGGAAATTTCTGCCTGCAGAAAGCCTGCAGATTTCACAAGTTGTCCTCAGGCGCTGTCTGCACTAAAGTGACACCCAGCTGGGCATTAAATGCTCAAAAGGCATCCCTGCATGGTAGGTGAAAGTGAATGTTGCA